>NC_142029.1:82504842-83153056 GCF_982192425.1 Myodes glareolus | reverse complement strand
GAATGTAATTGGCCCTCACAATCTTGTAGGAGGGATACTATTAGGAGGTGTGGCTTCGTGGGAGGGGGTGTGGCCTTGTTAGCAGAAGTGTGTGACTGTGGGGGTGGACTTTGAGGTCTCCCATGCTTACCATGTTACCAGCCAGTGTCTCAGACCATTTCCTGTTGCCTGCAAAATGTAGACCTTTTAGCTACTTCTTTAGCACCGTATCTGCCTGCATGTCATCATGTTCCCTGCCATGGTGATCGTGGTGCTTAGTGAGCCACCTCAACGAAACGTTTTCCTTTATGAGAGTCTCCGTGGTCATGGTATCTCTTCACACAATAGAAACCTAATTAAGACATTTTCTCAGCTCCCAGTTTAAGTATGTCCATGCAGGCACTTGGCAAAAGGAAGAGTGGACATGTTAATATCCCCTGTCAGGGGACTAGGCCCAATCATATGTCATCTCATGGTGTCTGTCCAGCCGCCTTTCCCTGTTCTCATTCCTATTTTCCCTCTGCCTCCTGTCTGTGACCCTCCTACCACCATGATGCCATACAAACACCTTACTCCTTCCCCGACCTATTCCATGTTGCCCTTTCCCTATGGAGCCTAGAGTTCTGTGCTAGCCCCAAGTGTCCCCTCTCCCTGACCTCGCTGCAAGCCTCCCAGCAAGCCTCGCTGGTTCAGTGATCATGAACACAGGCTTTGGAAATGGACTGAAATAACCCTGGAACTACCTTTGGGTGGTGACTGTAGGAATCTTAACCAAACCTTTTTAAAGAGTCTGTAACTGTTGAGATTTAATGAGAAAATGCTTGCCAAACCCTTGACCTATGGCAAATTCAGCTCAGTGCTGCCGCTGTGGGCTCTGTGAACTGGGGACACCAGTGTAATAGTCTTCTAGCTGCGTTACAGTGTGCTAAGGGTAGGGAGCCACCATCGCGCCTCTCCCTTAGATCTGTGCTAAGTAGGAGTGTGCTGATGCTTTTTGAGAATTGCACTTCTAAATTTCTTATCATTATTATTGTATTCATTGTGTGTGTGTGTGTGTTAGAGCATATATATATTAGAGGACAGCTTGCCAGACTTGGTTTTTTCCTTCCAGTACGTGGTCCCAGGGATGGAACACAGGTCATCAGGCCTGGTGGCCTTTGCCCTGAGTTGCCCCACTGTCCGAAAACTGAACTACCTTGTGCTTCGAAACCTAGAGGCTTTGCCTGAGTTCTTCTGACTTTGAGGTTGGTTCTGTGGGCCCTTCATCTGTCGATCCCTAAGCCTCCTGAGGTTTCTTGAGGGCAGATGCATTTACACAATGTCATCTGCCTGCTGCTCTTCTTGATGACCTGGTACATTCCACTTATTAACTTTAAAGAAGTTAGCTATCAGTCTGGCTTTCTTTGTTGACACAGGAGAGGCGAGACACAGTGGAGGTACAGGGAGATACATGAGCTCCCTTTACTCGAGACCAAGGAGCCAAGAAGACGATGTGCTGCCTTCATAATGAGAAACGATTTT
The DNA here is from genome assembly GCF_982192425.1 of Myodes glareolus. Taxonomy (NCBI): domain Eukaryota; kingdom Metazoa; phylum Chordata; class Mammalia; order Rodentia; family Cricetidae; genus Myodes; species Myodes glareolus. Next base: position 83,151,556 of record NC_142029.1, on the reverse strand, counting down.
TCCATTAAAAAGCAGATTCTTTTTTCCCCCCAGCAGTTAAATAGCAGTCCCTAAAATGGGTTCTACCTGTTATTCTTTGCTATCTAGCCCTAACATTAGGGCCCTGGAGAATAAAATCAAACTGAGGACTCCAGCTCATCCCATAGCAGGTTTCCCCGAGTATGAAGTCAGCAGTTTTATTAAGTATAAAGCCTGACACTTGGGTGTTTCGATCTTCTTTGGTAAGGACCAGTGCTATGCCGGGACATCAGGACTTTGCTGTCTCTCCATCTCCGTACATATGCCTGCACCGGTGCCTGGGGAGTCTCTTTGGAAGCTGTCATTATGCGCAACCTTTCCTCGATCTTAGTTTAACACTCGAATTTTAGAGACAGGATCTCATGAAATCCAGGCTGGACTCAAACTCACTGTGTTGCTGAGGATGATCTTGAACTCCTGATTCTCTTGCCTCTTCCAGATGCTAGGATTATAGACATGCATCTCTACCCTTGACTTTTTTTTTAATATTCCAAATGGAGGTGTATGTTTCATTTTGCAACCAAAGTTGTTCTTGAACTCTTGTTTTCCTGCCTCAGCATCTTGACTGTTGGGATTCCTGACTTGTGCTAGGAACTGGCTCCAAGGAAGTATAAACAAGACAATGCTATGATGGAAGTGTGGAATTCTGTAGACTCATATGGCTGAGGACCCTGTTCCAGACCTAAGCAGTTGCCAGTCAAGCAAGGGCAGGACTGGAGTTTCAGTCAGCCATGTTCTGGGCTCCATCGTAGTAGAAGTTATGGTTTATTTGAGGAAAGATATGAAGGACAGCTGCAGCCTGGATAGAATTCAGAGCAGGGAGCACAGAGGGAAGTGGCAGGAGCTGAATGGAGACCAGACTATATGGGGGGAGCCTTTTGGGCTGGGGCCCTTATTGTAAAAGCAACTGTAAGCCTCCAGGAGTTTCAAGGGTAAGGAGCAGAGGGGGAGGGGTTGGTATGCAGCAGGTCAGTATGCTGAAAGATAACCTTTTACAACCAGCAATGTAATCACTAGAGAAACTATGGGTGACCCCTCCCTTCCCCAGGGTTCACATTGGCTTCTTTATCCATCCTTCCAAATGAGCCAGGAGTGCTGAATTCTGGAATGTAACAATGCCATCTGCATGTATAAAGATAACTGGAAAGCAGACCTGTGACTGACATTTAGGTATTTGTTAGCTGGTGTAAGCCTAGCTTACTGTTGATGGTTTGAGACAGGATCGCTTGTATCCCAGATCTCAACATAGCTGGGCATGGTCTTGAGGTCTTGATCCTCCTGCCTCCATATTCCTAGTGTTGGGATTACAGGCATGTACCACCACTTCTGGCCTTTTCTGTTTATTTTTTTTCTGCTATATAGCTCTGGCTGGTCTGGTATTTGTTACATAACCCAGGTTTAGCCTCAAACTCATTGCAATTCTCCTGCCCCAGCCTCCCAAGTGCTGGGACTCTGGGCATGAAGTATCATATACCCTGTTTTCTAGTGGAGTTTCCCCACAATATGTAGCATGCCTTTCCATTTTCTTAGAAATCAGTTTTGGAACTTCAGGGGGACAGCATTAAATCAGGGTATGTCTAGGGCTAGGAATAAGAATTGGTGATTTTGCTTCCTTTTGAAGATTTGTGTCCAAGATGGGCAGGGACCCACAGATTTCTACCTACCATACGGTTCCGTATTTTAGATCTTTGAGTCACCCGTGTATTGTGAGGTGCAAAGTTGCCCATGGTTAGAGCAGTGGCCATTTCAACTTCCCTATCATCGCCATTTTGCTCTTTCCTTTTTTGTAATAGACATCGCCTCTCCCCCAAATCCCGATATAGCTCATTGCAGCCAATTGTCATGGGCTGAATTCTCTGAAAGTAACCCTGGGATGGAATTCGAGGTGCAAGGTGCTTCTCTGAGACCAGCACCTGTGAAGCAAAGAGTGGGGAACTAGCAAGCTCTTAAGTCTGACTCGATTAAACCCTGCAAAACCTGGCCAACCCACCAGGGAACTGGGAACTGTGGGACTGCCCATCAAAATATCTTGTGCTATACCTGGCATGGTAGCTCACACCTATAATCCCAACACTGAGGAGGCTGAGGCAGGATGACTGTCATCAAAATTGTCAGGGCTACGTAATGAGGTTCAGGCCAGCCTGGGCTATGGTGTAAGACCCTGCACGTTAATCTTGAATGAGGGCTGAGTTCTCAACCCTGACCCACTTGATCACAGGGTGGATGCAAGCTGTTCCCAGATGGGTAAGACCTTGGGTTAGGTGGCTTTCTGCTTCCCAGGCAGGTCTTAACCTCAACACCCAAACCAGGAAGTGTGACTTTTCCTGAAGGGGAATCTGGGGCATCCCCATATCTATTGTATCAACCACCCAAACTGTGTTGGACACGGGGCTGCCAGTTCTATTGGGAGCTTTGAACTCTGCCCAGGTCAGGGTTAGAAAGCAGCCTTTCCCTTTCTCACGTGCAGATGCCGCTTTTGGACGAGTAACAAAAGTTGTGCTCAGAAGCAACCAGAATAAGAAGATTTGGGTCTGTGTTCTGTGAGGCTTGAGGATTACTCATGAATTTGAAACCACTAAACCCGTGGGTGTGAGTTAACACTGCAAAGCTCTCCACTTCCCAAACCCGAGCTGTTGTTTTTGAAAGGACAAAACAAAGCCTTGCCAGGCTGGGAAAGGCGCTCAGAGTTCCAGGCTCACTGACACCTAGCACTCCAGTTCCAGGGGAGCTGACACCCTCCTCTGACCTCTGTGGGCTCGTGCACACAAGTGGTGCACAGACATACACTCGGGTATATACTTTTATAGAAAATGAATAAAAATTGAAAACAACAATGACAACAACAAAATGCAAACAAAGCCTCACACGGACGGGGCACTTCCATTTTCAAAGGTCTTTCTTATGTTATTTGAGTCCCATAATAGGCTTGTGAAGTGGTCAGGCCTTTAAAAGTTTTTAAATGTGGTATTGGGGTGGAACCTAGGGCCTTGCGCAGACCAAACGTGTGCTATCACTGAGCAACGCACCCAGCCTCGAGGGCACAATTTATACATTTGCACAGATGAAGAATCCAGCATTCAAGGAAGCTTAAGTGTCCACAGTTAAGCTGTTAAAAACATTCACACACCCCTGCTCATTGGAGGTAAGAACCATGTAGATCCAAAGCTGGAGTTCAAGGCAACAAAGAAAAAGTAAGAGAACAGGGTCCTGGGAGGGTCAGATTGGTGAGTTGGAAAAGGGCTCAGAGTGGTGCTTGGCTCCAAAACTTGAAGACCAAAGCCAGTCGAGCACTGAATGCTGCGTCTAAAAGGCAGACAAGAGAAGCATTCGGGTACTGGCCTGGCATTTTGTGAAGGGTGTGGAGATAATGATGATATATAGGCATGATTTACTTTGAGACCAAGTGAGGAAGCTGCCATCACTGTAGCTCAAAGATGAATATGGGTCCTGGGAGAAAGATGCACTGCAGACCTAGAAAAGTGGAAGGCCTTTCCTCCTTGTCTTCAGAAGCCAGAGAGGCAAGCTCGACAGACTGCAGCCCTCCAGAGTCTGGGTGGAAGCACCCGGGAGTTCCCAGCAAGGTTAAGTCTTTAGAGGAGGGAGCCTGCGGAGCCTGGAGACTCTAGCTTGGAAGGAAAGCCCCACGCAGAAAAGGCTCAGCTCCAATCATGCCCTGACCTGAGATGGACTGAGATGCCCTGACGCTGTCTGAAAGCTGTGAGGGTGAACACCTGTCCCCAAGTCCCCTCAATTCTGAAATTATGAAGCTACATAAAAGCTGCTATTGCTGGAAAGCATCAACTCCTGACTTGTGCCTTAAGGTTAGAAGCCCTGCCTTCACTTTCTGTCTGCCTCATTGAATTGTGTTTAATTTGCGTTGATTGGAGGAGTGCAAGGCACAGCAATTGCAGGATTTGGTTCTCTCAGCATGTAGGTTCCTGGAACCAAACTCAGCTTGTCAGAAGTGGTGCCAAGTACCTTTCCTCTCTGAGGCATCTTGCCTACCAGGTTGATAATGTAGCATGCAGGGTCTGGTACTGAGTTAGACCATTGATGGTCTTTCTCCCCAGAGATCCACACAACGTCTTCCAACATCATGAGAGCCAATCAGCAGGGAGAGAGTTTCCAGGTCAGTTTGAAATTGATTTCTCTGTGTCTTGCAACCAAAACATGTACATCTTCATCGGTAAGGTCTTACCATCTGGCTGTGGTGTGCAACCCAGAGCAGCGGCAGTAGCCGGTATTGTTTTGGGAGCCTCTGGGGCCTCCCTGGTCAATAGCTTGTGGAGCAGTCTCCTCTGACTGGCACTGAAATTTTCATTTCAGAATTGTGTCTTCTGGGAAAGCAGTGTCTACCAATGTAGGATACCCGTTCAACTTCCTTTGCCCAAATTATATTTTTTAATTAGCTCACAAGCTAGTGAGGTTTTGTAAAGTGTTTGCTTTTCTTTCATTCATTCTTAGTTCCCTACTCCTACCCCCTACTTTCCCCTATCTCCCTGCCCTGACTCCTGCTTAAACCGTCAATCTCCAGTATTTTTGCCCTGTTCTTTTTTGTTTTCTCCAAATGTGTCAATGTAGCTTTTATTTTTTATTTTTTTTTCCATTCAAAAATTTATACTTCTTCCCCTCCTTCCATGCCCCTCCCGCTCCTCCACTCACCCTCCTCCTTCCCCCTCCCTCCTTAAGAGAGGGCAGGGAACCCTGCCTTGTGGGAAGTCCAAGGCCCTCCCCCTCCTACATCCAGGCCTAGACTAGGGTCCCCAAAAGCCAGTATATGCAGTAGAAACAAGTCCCAGTGCCTTTATCAATGACTTTTCAGTCAGCCCCCATTGTCAGCCACAATCAGAGAGTCCAGTTTGATCACATGCTCGTTCTGTCCCGGTCCAGCTGGATTTGGTGAGCTCTCATTAGATCAGGCACACTGTCTCAGGGGTGGACCAACCCTTCGTGGTCCTGACTTCCTTGCTCTTCTTCTCCCTCCTTCTGCTCTTCAACTGGACCTTGGGAGTTCAGTCTGTTGCTCTAATGAGGGTCTCTGTCTCTATCTCCATCCGTCACTGGATGAAGATTCTCTGGTGATATTCAAGATAATCATCAGTGTGATAGTGGGGCAAGGCCAGCTTAGGCACCCTCTCCTCTGCTGCCCAAGGACCTAGCTGGGGACATCCCCGTGGACACCTGGGATCCCCTCTAGAGCCAAGTCTCTTGCCAACCCTAAAATGGCTCCCTTAATGTAGATTTCTTCTTCCCTGCTCCTATATCCACCCTTCCTCCATCTCCCCCCTTCCCCTCCCCCAAGTTCTCTCCAGCCTTTCCTTTCTCCCTTCTCTCTTCCCCTCTGCCCTTTCCCCATCCCCATCCCCACCCCTACCCCTATCTCCATGCTCCCAACTTTTGTCCGGTGATCTTATTTGTTTCCAATTTCCAGGAGGATCTATATAAGTTTTTCTTTGGGTTCACCTTGTTATTTGGCTTCTCTAGGCTTGTGAACTATAGGCTTAATGTTCTTTGTTTATGGCTAGAGTCCACTAAGTGAGTACATATCATATTCATCTTTTTGGGTCTGGGTTATCTCACTCACGCCCTGTTCTTTCGTAGCACAGGTGTTCACTCCTCCTCCTCCTGATATATATATTAGGTTGTCAAATCATAGGTTTCTGCACAGCTTTTTCACTTCATCTTGGTTAACCAACTCATTTCTTCACCCTGCCACCCCACTTCCTGGTTGAATCTCTCTGTCCCCAGTAATCTCCCTCTCCACTTTCATTTCACCTATATTTTATTATTCTCCCATCCCTTGATACACCCCCCTACCACGGCCCCCATTTCTAATTTCCTGGATTCCACATATACTCCAAATTAAACACATGAAACAAAAGATCTGAAGCTAACATCCATTTTCCTTGTCCATTTATCGGTCAATGGACATCTAATGGATCTCAATGCAAACCTTGGTACTGAAACAGTTCTAGAGGAAGACATAGTGTGACAGTTAAGTTATAGCTACAATAAGAGCTTTCTGAATAGGATTCTGGTGCTATAGGAAATAAGACCAACAGTTGACAAATGGGAACTCATGAATCCTTTGTATGGTAAGGGAAACTGCCAACCAAGGGAAAGGCATCCACAGGATGTGGAAATAAAAACTTTGCCAGTTATACATCTGACAGGGAATTGGTATCCAGACTAATCAATCAACTGGAAAAAAAATCTAAACATCAGGAATCCAAACAATCCAGTTTGAAAATGGGTTATGGAACTTAACAAAATGTTCTCAAAAGAAGAAATCAAATGCTTAGTAAACACCTGAACTGCTCAGTACCCGCAGTGTCAGGGAAATGCAAATCAAAGCCACTCTACAGTTCCATCTGCTCCAGTCAGAGTGGACATTTCCAGACATACAAATGACCGCACATCTTGATATGGGCGTGGGAAGAGGAAACCTTTATGTACTATGGCTGGGAGTGTCAGGTAGAGTCTACCTATACCACTTCTGGGCATATAATCTGTAGACTTCATGTATTACTATAGAGAAGCTTACACATATATATGGTCATTGCTGTACTATCCACAATAAGTAGGAAAGGGGCTTTTATTTTATTTTAAATAATATGTTTTATATTATTATATAAGATAAAATGAAAACCCTCATATCAAAGTTGGGCCAAGAGAAGGCACAAGAATCAGAGGCCCACTTGTTTATGCATTCAGGAGTCTCATAAAAATACTTAACTGAAAGCTACAGTATGTATGCAGGGGCCTGCTGCAAACCCATGTGTGACATAGAAATGATGGGATAAAATGGTGGATTGTTGAGTCTACTTCTGAACAACCACTACTCTCAAATATTTTACATTGGTATGGATTTTTATATATTGATACTTTAAGGATATTTTTGATATATATGTATGTGTATATATGTTTCTATTTTTGTACAAGGTATTGTACCTATGCAGCTCATTTAACAATGTAATGTAAGTTTCCAGTCCTTGAAAGTTATTATTACAAACCATTTAGGATAATTAAGAAATACAGGTTAGTAGCTAGTCATCTAACAGTAAAATTTGTGGCCATGTTAAGTATGTTTTCAAAGTCAAACACATATATTTTAAATAGATAGATGGTCTTCAAACATTTCAAAGATCTACAAAATATAGTATTTAAAATGCTTCAATAACATAAGACTTTTCATGATAGAAAGACATGTCTGTTCCTGGCAGCACCAATTTACTTAAAAAAGAAAAAAGGATGTCAGGCATTAAAGAACCTCCATATGGAATTTGCTTTTATTATGGCAAAGTTAATCACTGGGCAAAAAACTGTTTTTGCCTCGACTGCTGATAATTTGCTGTTCAAATTGGAAAAGCAAGACACAAAAGAAAGCAACTGACAAACTTTGCCATGGCAAAGTAGTACAGTCCCTTAAAATTTCTTGCTTCACAAAAAAGTCTGTCAGACACTCTAGTCCTGTAGGTCAAAGAAGGATGCCCCAATATTGCAGAGGAAACTTGGGTGACTGTCCAGGCAGTCAACTATTTCTATAATTTCTATAGTTTTGGAAGTTGTTTCCTCTGAACTTCCTATTTATTCAGGTAATATTATAGCCTTTTCAGATCTCTGATGGTGTTGACGATGAGACAGTTATAGTTTTCCTTGTTACCAAATTCGGAAAATAAACTCACCAAAAAGGTATAAAGTATATAAGATATAAAAGCTTAAATTGTTTATCTAAGAAAATATTTTGAGGTGTAAAAAGATAGTTTTAGGATGGTAATCCAAGTTATGATAAAATAGCTTAAATATAAAACTTTAAATTTTTCAAGATAAGATAGATAAAAGAGTATTTTTTCCAAATATGCCAAATACAAATGGACTGAACATTGTGAATGTAACTCTTACCTGATAACTGTTCTTGCTGTATATAGTTTTACTGTGTTAGAGTTAAAACCTTTCCTTTTTATTCAGACAAAAAAAGTGGAACTGTTGTGGAATTTTTGTATACTGAGGGTAAATGCATTGCATGTGATTGGTACAATAGAAAACAGAATGGCCAACAGCTAGGCAGGAGGTATAGGTGGGGCTTCTGGACAGAGAGAGGAAGGAGCAGAAGACTCTAGGTGGGCAGAAGAGGTCATGGAGATGCAGAAGGGCTCAGATTCCCAGAATGGGACAGAGGTAAAAGCCATGAAGTAGAACATAGATTAATAAAAATATGGGTTAATTTAAGTTGTAAGAACTAGTGGGACAAGCCTACGCTAAGGCCAAGTTTTCATAATTAAAAATAAGTCTCAGGGGTGTTGTCTGGAGCTGGAGGCCGCAAAGAAAGTCCGTTTACAGCCGTGTAATTGGTTTGCTACTTCCGTCCCTGTGAGCTCCTGTGAGCATTACTCAGCTGTTTTAGAGGGGCCTTGTCCTCCCTGGCGTCCTCCATTCCCTCTCTTTCGCCAGCTTCTTTTGCCTCCTCTTCCATGGGGTTCCCTCAGCTCTGTGGCCACACTGAACAAATTTCATTTGTCCCGCTTTTTACTTTTATTCTGTAATGGATACACCAGGGCAGGGGGCTGAGCCTAGCTTGTTGGGGCTTCTGGAGCCCAGGTTTGACCTCCAAAGCCCTGGATATTGGCAAAGGAACCCAGCTAGATGAGGGTGGCCTTGTAGAAGCAGATGCTGAGGCCGAGCGATGACAGAGAGCAGGAGAGTACACTCGGGAGTCTCTACCCTGGGCACTGGCGATGAGAGAATAGTAAACATCACTGCCCTTCCTAGAGGCCCAGCAGCGCTCTGTGTGTGAGCCAGACAGTAAAGAACAGTACTCCATCTGAAAATAGTAACTTCAAAGGCTTGTGAATAATAGTGAATTCAGTGCTTATTTTCTTACAGAATACGAAAGTTTTGTTTTGTTTTGCTTTGTTTTGTTTTCTGGACCCTAAAGATAAGACCTGTAAACAAGTTCTGTAGAAGAAAGAAAAAGAGGCAATGAACAATTCTTCAGGCTAATGAGAGGCCTGGCTACCAGTTGAAAGGTCTTGGTATGCGTCGGGCAGGAGACATGATTCACAGGTTGGCAGTTCCTGAAGTCAGTCATAAAGATAAAAAAATCCTTCAGTCTTCCAGAGAGAAAACACAAACTGCTCACAGAGGGTGAAGGGTCACAGGATGTCAGTTTTGTATTGGTGTTTTAAATAACACTCAGAACAGAGAAGACTGCGCAACTGTGTGGAGGCTGCTGCATGCTGAGAAGCAGTACCAAGACCCCACTCTCTCAGGCTGAAGGGAACACGTTTGAGGACATGAAAGCTCGCAGAAGACAAGCCACAGGGCAGGTGTGGGGGCACAGGCCTGCAGTCCCAGCACCCGGGAGATGGAAGCAGGGGATAAAGAGTCCAAGGCCATCCTCGGCTACCTGAGGAATTTGAAGCTGGCCTGGGCTACGTGAGATCCAGACTCTAAAAGCTAAATAAAGCAAAAAGAAACAAAAGGAAGAATAAGCTACCGTATTTCCCACCAGAGGGGGAAATGTTAAGGTAAGTGCTAGCCAAACAATAAACATCTTATAAGATTCAGGATGGAGGGTGAAGAGATGTGGGAGGGGGGGGGGGCGCAGAAAGGACATCGTCGGTTAGATTCTGATGGATGATGATGAATGTGCGCCAAAAGTACAAGAGAGCCATTTCTGGGGAAATGCTAGCAACGGCCTGGAACTAGAAATGCTACAGGGGCACTGGGGGCTTCCCACAGGCCTCTCCTGCTGTGTAAGAGGGGGACATGCCCATGGTAGAGGTGCGGGAGTGGGTGTGGCCACGGTGTGTCGCGCTCGCGGGGAGGGGGAAGAGTCCACGGTGGAGGCTGGCGCCGGAGGGGGGTGGGCATGACCTCTTATCTTCACATACTGAACACATTCTATAAGTTTTATGATGAGTGATAAAGAGGCAGCTTGGTAGAACTGAAAAACAGAGCTGAGACCTCAGACGAACATTTAAAAAAAAAATGGAGTAATCTAACTAGGAAACACAAAAGTCATGAGGGACAGGAGAGTTAACGAGTTCGACACGGGAGAAATAGTTGTCCCTGTGGGGCCGCAGGTTTGTGGTGCTAGCACTTGGGAGACAGAGGCAGGGGGATCTCTGTGAGCTGGAGTTCAGTCTGGTCTGCACAGTGAGTTTTCCAGCTAGCCAAGACTGCACAGCATGACCCTTTTTCTAAAAACAAACTCAAGATAAAAGTTGGAGATTTGTAAAGGGGGATAAGGATGCCAGATGAATATAGCAGAGAGAATCATCATGTTGACTGCCAACCAGGCAAAGTCTGAAGCTGGCGGCACTGAATAAGGGGCTATGTAATGATAATAATTTACCGGGAAGTGCTGCCATTTCTGCTAACATTCAAACCAAAACCCAGCAAAACCATCACTAATCCCAGTACTTTTCCCCTTTCAATGCAAAATGGTCTGTCCCCTCCGAATCCTTCCTCATGTTCCTTCCAATCCGACCCCACAAGTAGCGTATCACATAGTCACACACGTATGATAACTCTTGCTAAGATCCCAATGACCCTTTTATCCTTCTGGCTCAGTGTAAATCAGTTTGTTGAGGAATTCTGCATTTTTTTTCCTTTTGTTTTTTCAAGACAGGGTTTCCCTGCGTGATGCTGGCTGTCCTGGAACTAGCTCTTTAGACCAGGCTGGCCTTGAACTCACAGCATTCTGCATTCTTTACTCCTACAAGGAAGGTAGGATTTCCCTAAAATATTGTTGTGTTCTTGCTCACGGACTGCCCTGCTTTCTACCCACAGCTTCCCTTCACTGTGGTAAAATGCCTGAGATAAAAAATGGAGCCAAGATTTATTTTGGCGCATAATTTCAGATCTCTTGCCCTTGCGACCTTTCGGTTTGTACAGGTATTATGTTCTAGTGGTGAGCACGGTAGAGCAAAGCTGTTCATCTCGTGGTGGCAGGGTGGGGAAGGAACCCCAACCCAATGTGCCATTCAAGGCCATAATCCCGATAGCCTGATACCCTTTCCCTAGGCACCTCCCACCAGATCTAAATGACCTCCCTCTTGCCAGTCTGCCTGCCTAAGTCAGCTCCTTCCACATCTGTTCTCACTTGCTTTCCAAGGCCATCTCTGTGTGTAGGGATGCTGGGAGCTCCGGGGCTGACAGGGACCTATGGGTTTTCTCATTTTAGAAAATTGTTGGCAGTCATTGAATGTTATCTTCTGCAGTCTTAACTTGGCCTCTAGTAAAGGTGGTGCCTGAATTTTCATCTGCCTCACTCTTTTTTCCCTCATACTTAACTGGTATAGACATTTGGTGAAAGACTAGAAGGCGAACCTTGAGGGCTTTCTTGAGACTATAACGCCATCTGTTCTTCTAAACACTGACGGATGAGCAGCTCACATCCATCCTGATGGTGGCTCCATTTCTGGTGTCAACTTCTTCATCTTCATTTGTCTCTCTAATCCCAGCCAGGCACTGAGACCACCTCCCAACGCCACTGAGGAATTCTGTGCTAAATACAACGGATACTTTCTGCAACCTTAGATGGCTCCAGCACTTCCTTCTTCCCTTTAATATCCTTCAAACTTGAGTTTAAAGTTGGCCAGCAGAGCAATGGCTTTATGATTGCATCTTCGTGCATAGATCTCTTTATAGTTTGTTTACTCATTTTCCAATCCTACCTTTTGAGACAGAATCTCTCGACGCAGCCGAGGCTGGCCTTGAACTTACAATCTTGCCTCAGTTTCTGAGTGCTGGAACTTTCTCCTTGATAGTCCTTTTCGTGTTGGCCTTTGTGACACTCCTTTCTCTTGTGGTTTTTACTTCTCCCATTTCCCTGGCTGTCTCTCCCTCCCCAGGCTCCTTTGCTTACCAGCCTTCACTCACCTACAACAGTGGAAGGGGGCATTCTTTGTAGGTGTCCCCTAATGACTCCCGCAGCTTCCCAAGCTTCGGAATGTCACTGTCTGGGTTCCAGGGCCCTTATCTGAACTCTACCCCAAGGTCAGCTACCGATGCCTGACTCCTGGGGAAGGCTACAGGGACCTTAAACTTGATGTGTCTCAATTTTCCCTCAACAATCCTGGTCCTGGATGGGGAGGAGGGAGGGAGGGAGAGAGAGAGAGCTGACAGTGGAAAGTATTATTTACTTTTTTATCATTTCATTAGGTTTTTTTTGTTTGTTTGTTTGTTTGGGTTGGTTTTTTGTTTTGTTCTTCAAGACAGGATTTCTTTGTAGCTTTGGAACCTATCCTGGCACTAACTCTTGTAGATCAGGCTGGCTTCGAACCCTCAGAGATCCGCCTGCCTCTGCCTCCCGAGTGCTGGGATTAAAGGCGTGCACCACCGTCCAGCTATCATTCTATTAGTAATAGCATGTCCTGTTTGATAGTTCATTGATCAATCATGTATGCACATGTGTGTTTCCTATTTGATGTTCCTTCCTCCCTGTCTCATAACTTAATCTGGGTCATCGTCATCCCTCAAGCAGATCACTGTAACTTTTTTTTTCCTGGTGTCCTCCTTGCTTCTGGTCTGCTAGTTTGTCCAGCCATATCTGGTGCACACAGTGTGTTTACTGCGTGGATTTGATCATGCCGCTCTGTGACTTACAGTATTTCTGCAGCTTCCCATTTCTTTGTGTCCTTTAAAGCGAAAGCCAAGCCTTTCTGTTTGTTCTACGCTGGGCTCTTTGTGACACCGCCCTGCCTGCTGTCTCTGGCCCGGTTCCCACCTTTCTTCACTGCTCCACAGTTCCCCCAGCCGCTGGGGTGTGCTGGTCCTTCCTGGCTCCACGCCCTTGCAGAGCATCTTTCTGCCTGTCTTTCATTCTCATTTTTCTTGACTGGCAAACGTTCTTCAGAACTCATCCCTGTCGTCTTTTCTAGGGAATATTCCAGAGGTCTGCTCTCGCCTCCCACTGCCCCAACTATGTATCCCTGCTGACATCCCATCCCTTCGAAGTGGTTAGTTTACCTGTCTGCCCCCTGCTAAGATGTGTCTCTCTCACCATCCTCCCAGAGCCTGAAGCACGCCTGGTCTACAGCAGAGATTCAGCACAGTTTTGAACGAGCGAAAATGGGATAAGGTAAAAGAGCCTTGCCACACTTTCTTTTGAGATTTTTCTTGAATGTGGATTTTCCCACTGGATGGGGAGTAGTTAGTTTCACGCCCAGAGCTCCTACTGTTCAGGGTGAGCTGTGGCTTCCTTGAGAAACTCTCTGCCTTGGGTAGATTTGAAGGAGAGTTTCTACCTCTGCTTGCCTTGTAAGGTTTCCCCTAAGCCTTTGAACTTGGCCTTGTTCATCTTCCTATTACCATTGTTAGGGAAATGACTTCACTCAAAAGTTCCTTTCTGTTTTGCAAGAGGCCCAGGCAAATGGTCCAAAGAAATCCTGGCAAGAGGCAGGAGTTCCTGACTCTCAGAGGAAGTCTGCTGGTGCCCCTCCCACGGTTCCTGCTGAGTCTGAGTTGGACCCAAGTTGTACCCCCATTAATACTCTCAGTGGGTGCTCAGGTTGTTTTGGGGTGGACTAAAAGCTGAGATGGTAGGATTCTCTAGAGCTGAAGATCAGAAAGCAGGCCCGTGTTAGAATGGGGCTCAGACACGTGTGGGAGTGTCATCCAGGACTCTTCAGAGCTCAAAATCAGTGAAAACATACAGACAGATCTCTCTCTGTTGGATGATCTTAAATTCCCAATCCTCCTGCCTCTCCTTCCCAAACGCTGGAATCACAGAGCAGTGCCACCGTTCCTAGCTGCTTCTTATTTTCCACCTAGCAGCTTTGCCAGCTGAGCCCCTAGCGGTGCCTTGGACTTTAATCAGAAGTTTAATTAGTCCTGGTACTTGATTGATGCCTGATGAGCTCTTAGGCAGGGGAGTTCTAGACTGTCACATGGTACTGTGTATTCCTCCACGGCTTCTGAGTCAGGCTGGACCAAGTGGCAGGTGAGCTGTAAATGCTAGAAGAATTTTTTTTTCTTTTTCTTTTTGGTGTTTTTTAAGAGAGGGTTTCTCTGTAGTTTTGGAGCCTGCCCTGGAATTAACTCTTGTGGATCAGGCTGGCCTTGATAGAAGTAATTTTTAAAATAAGATGTTAGATAATTGAGACTTCATTGGCTACGCAAGCCAAAAATATGAACACTTTTGGATGATTAGTGATATATGCTAAACAGCTGGGTACACTGTAGCTATGGGGGAAGCAGAACCACCACTGGATCTGAAAGACCTGGATAAATCCAGATCCCCCTAGCAGGAAAACATAGAGCCAAAAATCCAAGCAGGGAGGGAAGAATCAGAAATCTAGGATTAGCAGGTTCAGTGACTCTGTTTCAGGAACTAGCTGAAGATAAAGTTAGATTGTAATCTTGAGAATAATCTTGAGAAACAGGGAGTTGACCCCTTGTGATCATCACTGGTATGAGTTTCAGGACCTAGCTGATTATAATCTTGAGAATAATCTTGAAACAGGGAGTTGCCCCCTTGTGATCATCACTGGTATTTTCGGAATTTTCTATGCCGCCTTCTCTACCTTCCCTACCCCCTTCGGATTACTGGGCCGTGATTTCTTCGCTTAAAAACTCCTTCTCCCAGTTATTCGGGGTTCGAACTCCTCCCCTGCGTGGGTTATGAGTTTCAGCCCCAGTGCACTGGTTCCTGCTTGTCGAATAAATCTCTTGTGATTGCAGCAAGGACAGTCTCTAGCGAGTTACTGGGGGGGGGGTCGTGTGAGAGTCTCCCCACACCGGGGGTCTTTTAGATACAAAAGACTAGGCATTACCCTTGACTTTTCTGTCTGGGTGGCCATCACTGGCCAATATTTTTAGACTTTGAGGTCTGTAAGTCAGTGAAGTGCAGCATACAGCTGTTTAAAGAAATGATGCGGGGATTCTCCTTGTTCCCTTCCCCCGCCCCACCTCTTCCCTCTCTCTGTCCTCTCTTTTCTCTTTCCTTTCTCTCCCCTCTCTTTTCCCCTTCTTCTCCCCTCTTTCCTTCCCATTTCATAATTCAACTAATAAATATCCAATTCTATTCTGAAAAAATAAAAAAAAAAAGAAATGATGCGGTAATGCTTGTGACAGACTGACCGAGAAACCAGCACAGGCATTCTCAGACTTCTTGCCTGGGCATCTTCAGTGCCTCCTTTTGTCAGGTGACAGGACCTAGTCGAATTCAAGGACAACCGTGGCCCCTCTGAGCCTTGTCCTGAAACATTTTTGTTGTTGTTTGTTTATTTGTTTGGCCAGAATACTGCTCCTTTATTTTTCTAAAGAATGTTGCTTCTGGCTACTTGGAAGTCCGACTTTGGGAGGTCCAGGAGTTACCGATGTGTCCATGAGAGAGGTCTGCAATGAAGCCCTTCCCAGATAGCAGCACAGAACCTAAGCCCTATGATCACCTTCCTTATCAAGTGGAACACGCTGTTTGGGCAGAAATTTTCTTAGCCCCTGCTTCTTGTCCTCTCATTCCCTCCACCCTTTCCCTCTATTCCCCTCCCCACTTTCTCTGCTCTGTGTGTCCACCTTGCTTCCTGTGTTTGAGACAAAAGTCTCACTATCTCAAAATGGTCCCTGATTGACCTTAGATTCACTGTCCTACCTCTGCCTCCAAAATGCTGGGATTATAGGCATGCCCTCCCACGTCATCTGGATTACCCATCCCCGCCCCCCCGTGTGTGTGTGCTTGTGTGTGTGCACTAATGATAGGGAGACTCTGACATTTTTATTACATTTTGTGAGGAGAGGAGAAGGAAATGTCTTCTTTCAGTATTTATTCTTGATAATTTTCACCTAACTTCAACTGGTGCCAAACACAAGCCCAGACTTTCATTACTGTTCGCCTCTGACTTGTGTGAGCAGTGTTTTGTTTTTGTTTTGTTGAAGGCCAGTGTTCCATTATTATTTTTAAACTAGTCTCAGAAGATGTTGAGGTCTGACTCCAGCCAATGGGAAGGAGACAAAGTCATGGCCTACTTAGTGACGCAAACCAAGTGGACTTCCTGTCTAGTCTGAATGCGGTCACGTCGCCAGGTCTCCTTGAGCTTTTTGCACAAGAAATCACCTTGCAGAACTCTCTTTCCTTTGTTCTGTGTCCTTTGTGGCATAGAGATTGTTATTTATTTATTTCCAACTTGGCGCTTTTTGAAACACATCATTTCAATTTCAGAATTAGAGTCCTCTAGACTCCTTAGACCTGGTAGAACACATGAGTTGGAAGTTATTTTCACTTGACACTCACTCTCCTGGTCAGTAATTTGGGAGTATGTGTGTGTTTATCATTTAATTCTTGTGTCCATTAGTTGGACTTAAATGGGGGTTTAATATGTAACCAGCTTTCTTGGCTCATAATTATGTTTGAGCTTATATTATTGTCATGTAATTCTCTATGTTGGATTCAGACAAACAAAACACCAAAACAAAACAAAACAAAACAAAAAAATCAAACTTTTAAAGTACGTGTGGCCTGAGTTTTACTACTGTGTTGTTTATTAGCAAGAAAGAATTCAAATAACTGGGTCTAACCCAGCTTGGGTTGGCACAAGCCCTTGTCATGCAGGCTGTGTGATTTCATTCATCAAAATGAGGCCTACTAGACAGACCCTCTCCTCGAAGTGTCCCAGTGGCCTCTAAATTGACTGTTTTATTTGCTCTTGTGTCTTTGTGAGCATTAAAACTTATGTAGGAATAAATTGTTATATAAGCCTAATGGTAACTGAGAATATCTAGGCCACTTCTTAGAAAGTTAGAGATTTATTAATCTTTCGAAAGGATCAAAATGCCCATCGTTAGCTAAGCAGGTGTACCCTCTCCTTGGGGGCTGGAGGGCAGGTGTTGGGAATAGCCCATCTCTGTCTGTCTAATTCTGAAATAAGGCCCAGCCTATCGCGTTGCTCAGCCACTGACAGGGCTGGAAGAGGTGAATATCATCAGGAGGGACATTTTCATACAGGTCACGAGATGGGGGTTGGGCAGAACTTCTTGTTTCCTGATCTTACCCACGATATAGAAAAAGTGCACACATTCACTGTTTTCTATTGCCCCGGTGGTAGAACGCAGCCTGTGGTAGAACGCAGCCTGTGGAGCTCAGAAATGAGTTTTTGTTGTTGTTAGAGACAGAGTCTCACATGTTCCAGGATGGCCTTATACTTTCTGTGTAGCTGAGGGTGACTCTGCAGGGATGCATTTCCGGGACTGGGATTGCAGAATCGTACTATCACTCGCAACGGGAGTGTTTCCTTGAAGAGAAAAAAACAAAAACAAAAACATCCAGCAGTGTTTGCTTTCTTTGTGGTGAGTTTGGAGGCAGGAAAAGTGGGAAGAAAGTCACCTTTTTTCAGTTGAACTTCTAAGTGTCCTGTTGGAGCTTAGTTAGAAAAGACATAGTGACAGACACCCTCTGGGACAGGAGGGAGAAGGAAGGACACAGGCCTGGGGACCTGGGCATTGAGATCTGTGTGGGGGCCGGGGAAGGGCAGGGAGTAGGGAAAAAAAAGCAGTGGACTGGGAGGTTTGGGTTAGTCACCACTATGTTATGGTACCCCACATACAAATTCCTGGCTCTCGGGAGCTGGAGAGATGGCTCAGTGGTTAAGAGCATTGCCTGCTCTTCCAGAGGTCCTGAGTTCAATTCCCAGCAACCACATGGTGGCTCACAACCATCTGTAATGAGATCTGGTGCCCTCTTCTGGCATGCAGGCATACAAGCAGACAGAATATTGTATACATAATAAATAAATATTAAAAAAAAAATGAAAAAAAAAAAAAATTCCTGGCTCTCAACTCTCACAGCCCTCGCCATTTTACAAAAGCCAATTTGGGTGCCAGAAAGGGCAGACTCTTTCTTCCTTTGCTCTGGTCCCTTTTTTCCCCCAAGGCAAGTTATAGAAAGTAGAACTTCTCCTTTCCAGGGTCTCATAGAAACTCAAAAACACCCATCTTTTCCTGCCTCTGTGTCCTGGAGCTGGCCTTCAAGCAGCCTTCTGTCTTTGTCTCACGGGAGACCATAACACCCCACACCCTTTGAGAAAGAAATGCTGAAGTGCCCAGGCAGACTTGCCACAGCCCCACTCTGGATATTCACATGCAATCACACCCTTTGGTCCAATGGCATTTACACCAGGTGTCCCTGCTTTCAGTCGTGCATATGTGACAGACTCTCTTTAAAAACCCACGGCGAAGTGGCTCTGAAGCATCTGCATGCCAAAACTTGCAGGAGGACGAACAAAGCCCACTTGTTGAAAAATTAATGAGCCCATGCCCATCTGTCCTAGTCAGGGTTGTTCTGCTGTGACGCAGCACCGTGGCCAAGAGCAAGCTTGGGAGGAAAGGGTTTATCTGGCTTCTGCTTCCACATTATAGGCCATCACTGAAGGAAGTTGGGCAAGAACTCAGACAGGCAGGAACCTGGAGGCAGGAGCTGATGCACAGACTATGGAAGGGTGCTGCTCACTGGCTTGCTCCTCTGGCTTGCTCAGGCTACTTTCTAAATAGAACCCAGGGTCACCAGTCCAGGGATGGCTCCTCCCACAGTGGACTGGGCCTTCCCCCATCAATCACTAAGAAAGTATTCTTCAGGTTTGCCTATAGAGCTATCCTATGGAAGCATTTTTCTCAATGAGGTTCCCTTCTTCCAGGTGATTATAGCTTAAGTTGACATAAAACTAGCCAGGGCACCATCCATGGGATCAGACCCTTCTAGAACTTGCTCTTGGTAGCCTTGTTTGATCTCTCTTTTAGACAAATTCCTACTCTGCTGTAGCCAAGGTTGGCTTGAAGCTCATGGCAATTTTACTTCTACTACAGCCTCCCAAGTGCTTGGAATACAGGCATTCATCTTGATACTGGCTAGGGATGCATTTGGCTGCTAATTCGTCATTTAAAACATCCTTTATGATACACTGGTGAGTCATGTGCCCGGCATTTCCCTGACTTCCGTGAGCCCCTCTGGCCAGTTGGACCTGAGGAGGTGAATGCAGGAACTCGAATTTTTAGCAGTTCACCAGAAATTCTGAAAGCCCAGGCCAACGACAGGATTTGAAGAGGAGCCAGTCTTGGGAGCCTACCCAGTACCTGTGGAACCTACTGCTGACAGTATCTCCAGGCTGATAGTAACAGAATTAGAGACCGCACTGCTGGTGCCTTATGTAGCAGTGTGACCTGTGGGAGGCTGGGGAGAAGCTCATGTGCTGTGATCACGGAAGTGATTTGCCCGGGGGGGGGGGGGGGGGGGGGTGGTGGCAATACTGGGAGAAGCAGACTGAGTTTGTTCTCTCTGCTCAGGGCCTCTAGCCCTCAAGTGCTTGCTTGGTTGCTTCTCCATGGTTGTGAAAGGTGAGGCACTGTGACAAAGTCCCTGTGTGTGACCAGGTTATAATGGGTGCGATTCCAGATGCTTCGGGGACTCAAGAGTGCTTAGGTCCATTATCTCATATTGTCCCCACTGTAGGCCAGGCGTTGTTATGATTCCCATTTTCCAAATGGAAACTCTGATGGGCAGACAGTGCAGAAGACCTCTAAGAACTGCTCTATAGAGACCCCATGGCTATCAGGACAGAACCGGGTCTGCAGCCCAAGCTGGCTTCCACTGTCCTTGGCCTGCCTAAGAGCAGAGTGTGTACGCGGACAGTGATAATCAGTGTCCCAGAGGCCCTTCATGAGTGCCAGCTGCTTACCCCTGCTGGATGTGCCCACACGAAGCGTTGCATCATGAAGGATGTAAAGCCTACATACTTCACGCAACTGCAGCCGCGGACAAAGACATCTCTGGTAAACATATAGATCCAGCTGTTTAACTGGATGCCACTTATGGTGACAGCCAAGAAGCTGTAAAAAATTGGGTGAGAACCATTCAACTTGTCTACATGGTTAGTGGGAAGCTATAGTCGGCTCTTTTGGCCACACTGGGGGCTGAAAGCATTCATAAGAATTTTGCTTTCACATCTGACAGAGCAGACCCCAAAGTCTGCTTGTGTCTGCTTATCTCATTGTTATAAACACAATTAGATTATTGTTTCCCATCTGCTCTTTGGGTGCTTTAAGAGTTGCTTCTGAGAATGGAAATATTATATGAGAATGGATGAATATTCTATGAACAAATTAAAATCTGACAGAACTTAGGCTAAGTCTAACATGTTTATAATATAAAATGTGAACACATTCTGACTTTACCCCGATTCAGGGGGAGGATATTGGACACTTAAGGTAAGGCTGGAAAGGAACATGGAGAATTTAGTGGCTGGGAAGGGTGGCTGAGACAGACATGGACGATGTGGACAGCTGATAACTCAGGGTCATCCCCTCATAGTGGGACAGCGAATCCTGAGGGCATTTGTTCTCAAGGGTTCCGTCCACTCCCTTTGACTCTGCAGGGTCTTTCCCATGGACATTCCAGGAGAAGGCAGGAAAATGACCTTGGGGGAATATGTGCTTCATAACACTGGATGCACATGCTCTTGGGAAGCTGCCCCTGGAAGCCTAACAAAATGCAACTCAACTTTTCAAACGGTGGTAACAAGAAAGTTTTCATTTCCAATGACCACTTGCTTCCTGAGACCTTCGGTTCAAATAATAAATAACAAATACGTCATACTGGTGACAGTTACAGACTGGGGTCTCTGTGGCCAACATGGAAGGCAAGAAGGTAGTTTGGTGCATGATGACTAAGTAGCCAGTGTTGGTTCAAACTTCAGGAGTCTGCCCCTGAGTTACATATTTTAGGTATATTTAAGCAAAGCATGGTTTGGTGAAAGCTTTCCTGGTGATAATTAACTCAATCTCATGAGTAAAATAAAGCGTAAGATGTGATTACTCCAGAGCTCTTTGTAAAATATGCGCAGCACCTTCCATAAAAATGGGTTCTATAGATTGACTACACGGGACACCATCCATTAATATAGCTTCTATAGATTGACAAGCTCACAATCAGGGCCTGGGGGAAGACTGGGTGTGGTCTCCCCACACAGATAGCACAGAGGCCACCAGGCCATTAACCATGTCTTCTCCCAGACTTCAGAGTGGATAACAGGTAATACATCCCTTCCTTTGAAGGAAAAACCCTGTGTGTTTAACATTCCTGGTTCCCCTAGTGCCTATCTGTGAGCCCAAGGACCTCCCTGCCTTCCACAACAGGACATGAAGAACAGAGTGTCCCTAATTTCGTGGAACAGCCAGTTGGAATTTGTGACCTCTAGAACCTAGACTGGGAGGACTCTGACAGCCCAGCCGCATGACTAGCTAATGCTAGGCCAGAGTGGGGATGCTGCAATTGCGGGATGAGATGCTGGTCTTGACTGTAGGGGGCACACAGAGCTGGAACCTGGCAGGAGGCCTTTGTTCTGTTCCTCACAACAACTCAGGTAAGCACCCAGAACCTGGAGTCTATGGGGAAAGTTGTAATTAGCTATTATAATTGTTCAACTCAGATGCTTTTCTAATTGCTAGTTTGAATAGTGACAAGACTGTCTGGTGCTTTGGAAGGGATTGAGAAGTTGCTGGGGTGGGGTATGAAGAGGGTACACAGAAAACATGATTTTGTACCTCAGCTTTACCATCAGCTGGATAGATTTGGGTAGACGGTTTCATTTCTGGGAGACTTGACTTCTTCACCCATATAACAGGGTGATATTACTACTTCTGGCTACACAGAACAGAGTATTAGGTAACATAAAGCAGCCAACACGACGCTTGACATACTGAACTCACAGTCGAGTTAAATAGTCCCTGGCTACAAAGCCTCCCAGGTGTGGCTAAGCAGGGACCTAGAAGGGGTCCTTTGAGTTCATGGTAGGCCTGGATCCTTCGCTTGCTGGCCGACCTTCAGTCTCCTCCTGGAGGTGTGAGGGTGGGAATGGGAGCTGGCAGCACAACCCAATGCTTTGCCTGAGTCAAAGAACAAAGCTCCAACTCCACTTCTGTTCCAAATTCTGCCAGAGGCCGCCTAGAACTGTGGGATGATTCAGGATTGCTGGGTGACCTTGGGCAGGCCTGTCTGAGAGGAAGTTCTGCAGGGAATGTCTGCCACGGGGGAGATGAAGTCAAAGCTCACCAGCCTGGTGTTCAACCGCCTTTCACACACACGGTCACGTGCCCCATCTCCCACACACCTGCAGTGTACCCTTCTCTTGATGCTGCTTTCACCCCCAGAAAAACCCTGCACTCCCACGTCTTTGGATGTCTGAATCCTGCTCGCTTTTTCCTTCATCCTCAATTCGGCTTGGTTAGAGGTGACAGGAAAACGAAGAGTTTAAACAAGAGTTGGTTTTCGTGTTATTGAAGCCCGCAAGAAGCCAGTCCTAGTCACGCCTTTAGAGTCCCAGTTTCCTGCCCTGATGTTGCAATATTTTTCACATCTCAGCTCCCGATCCATTATGAAAGGGAGCCTTCAGACAGCTCAGGCTCCTTAAACCAGCAGGAAGGGCGAGGAGGGCCAAGGACGTGTTCTCTTCCTCAAAGGAGACTTCTTAAATATCACATGTAATATTTCCCCTTACACCTCATTGGTAGGAAATTAGCCACTGGCTCACACCTAGCCTCAAGGAGAGGGTGGAGGATCTTTCAAACTCTGTACGTTACTATTTCTAGTAAAACTCAAAGGGAAATTTAGGGAGGGTAGGTCTACCCTAATAAGTACAATAGCCTGGCTCAGTTCTTTCTCCAGTACTGCTTTTTTTAAAAAAAAAAATAATAATAAAAATAAGAGGAAAAGTGGGTTTTGGTATGACCCTATAGAATAATGTGCTGTATAATCATGGCCATGGGCCCCAGGGCAGAGAGTGGGTTGGAGGGGGGTGGGCAAGATGCAGGGAGTCCTTTTAGGCGGGGGTTGCTGTGGTGATGGTGGTTTGCACCTGGAGATGGCTCTGAATGGTTCATGGGTTGCTCGTGGGTCTGCGGATATGATCAGCAGGCTTTGGGGATCGATTGCCCAACAGAAGGGGACCAGATAGAGGAAAGCAGCAGTCATAAAGGAGACAAAGAAGACCTTAACGCCCAGAGCTGAGGCAGCACAGTGTGGGATGGGATGTGGTCTTGGGAGAGCAGGTAGCTTCTCCAGGGAGGCTCTTAAAAGTCTTGTTGCAGAGTAGGATTGGAAAGATGGATCTCATTGCTCTCCCAGGGTGCTTGAGTCCAGAGTCCTTCCCCAGGCCACATGTGTAGGAAACTCCAGGAGTCTGTGGACACTACTCAGCCTGGGATAGTACCCTGGAGATACTGACTTCCAGTGTGAGAAAAATAAGTTGATGAGCCTCCTCCAGGTTCCAGCTTCTTGACCTCTCGCTCCTGCAGAACATTGCCTAGCAGCCTGCATTGAGGAGGGAAGCCATCAGATCCATCAGGGTGACTCATGGTCACAAGGCTGCAGAAGACACACCATACGACTGGGTGTATGTTGTATCTGTTCCAAGGGCAAGTTCCTGCCAGGTCCCATTGTCTTGCCTAGGTATCTTGCTCCATATCTGGTACTGGTTCTTTGCTTGACCACTGATGACTTAGAACCCAGTGTTCTAAAAATCCAGGTGTCTCTTATTTTGTCCCCCAGTCTAAATACTTCAGCACTGGTTCTGATCTATGGACTTTTACAACCTTCCTGGCACCATTTGCTAGAGATACCAGCCCCTGCTGGAGACCTTTAAGATGTGTGTAAATATAACCGTGCATCTCTTTGGGGCTCTACCATGACCTGATGCTGTGATGAATTCTTCAGCATGGTAATCTCTGATAGTCAGTCCTTTTGCAAAAATCATGTTTCTGTCTCTATTTTATTAATGACACAGCTATAATCCAAGGGCTGTGTCCCCAAATACCTAGGATTGCCTGCCCACTGTCCTGCTAACCCTGGGTATGAATGGGAGGAGGGTGACGTGCCAAGCACAGTGTTAGCTACTTCACAGAGGACGTGTCTTCACAGTCATCATGGTCAGCACCCCTACTCCATCTTAAAGAATGAGAAAACAAGTCGGGCAGTGGTGACTCATGCCTCTAATCCAATCACTCTGGAGGCAGGGGCAGGCAGATCTCTGTGAGTTTGAGGTGAGTCTGGTCTAAGGAATGAGTTCCAGGACAGCCAAGACTACACAGTGAAACCCTGTCTCAAAAACCAACTCCCCCCAAAAGTAAAACTAAATAAACAGACATAAACACAAGAATGAGAAAACAAGTTTGAGAGAGAAATTAATGAATTATTCTAAGGTCATGTGGCCAAACCTAGCATCAACCTTGCCGGTTTTTTTTCTCTCTCTCTCCGGCTACCTAAGCCAGAAGAAAGTAGAAGGCTACAAATCCTGAATAGGAAAGCAAAGTCACTCTGGGATAGTATTGTTTTTGAGAGCTCATGTGTCTCAGGCTGGACCTCATGTATTCTAGGCTGGCCTGCAATTCACTGTGTGGCTGACTGAGGCTGACCCTGAGCTCCAGATCCTCTGGCTTCCCCCAAGTGCTAGGATTACAGGTATGCATCACCTCTTCCAGCTCCAAGCTTTGGCCTGGGCTGAATGACTCACAAAGGGTAAAACAAAGAAGAGTAGACAAAATGAACCTGTCATCTTTTTACTTCTTTTTGCTCTAAATAGTTGACGGATGACATAGTGACTCAGAGCTAACCCAGTCTTTGTGTTTTCCTTGAAAAGAAGGCATTGTAAATAAATGAGTGGAGAATGGCTCACGGAGTCGGGGTGGGGGTGGGGGGTGGGAGGGTGACCTCTTGCAGAGCTGAGTGGGACCCAATGGCTCTGCTGGTGGGGAGAGAGGAAGCAGGAAGCGGAAGCCCCTCAGGGCTGCCAAACCTGTGGAGCCGTCCTGGGACCTCCCCCACCTGCCCCAATCTCCAGCACATTTTCTAGTGTAAGAGAGGGAAGAGGAAAAAAGGTTTCATTAGCAGGGTGTGGGAATCCAGACCTTTGGTGTTTGGGAACCTCTTCAAGTACCCTAGCCGGGACAAATAAGGTGGGAAAGGATGGAAAATTCTCAGAGCTGGCTTCAAATCATGCTGCCCTACGGAGGAAGGGATGGAGGTAACCTGAGTCTACCTCAGCTGGCTCTTTAGCTGTGAGATGGTTGGCCCCTGGTCCATGGTTGCAACCCACAGTGTGGCTTAAGGACTAAGGACCCGATCTGAGTGCTGAAAAAAGACAAAATTGGAAGCCAGAAAAAACTGGCTCTTTCTCCAGTTCTGTCCTGGATGGTCTTCCAGAGTAAAACCTCTGTCCTGACTCAGACTATACTTCCTACCTGGCCAATCAGCGTTTATTTAAATCATGATTGACAGAACTCAGACATCTGGGCCATCTGTTCTTACTGGAGATTTCTCAGGTAGTCTTCCTTGATTGAACCTGATTTTTCTTAACTCAGAATAAATCCACAGCCTCTCATTTCCTGTGGAAACAAAAGCAAAATCTTTTCTCCAAAGTAACATACCTTTTGACTTCAATTTTAAAGTCAAGGTATTTTCAAAGTCGTGGCTTTGCCATTCCTTAGCTTTATGAAATTCCAGCCTCTTGGCAGAGGTACTGGCCGGAGCCTTGCTTATTGCCACAACTCTATGGCATTTCAAGATCCTTTCCAGCAAGCTAGCTGCAACACTCAAATGCTCTTGGCAACTGACCTCCTGCCTCAAAAAGTCAGAGTTTGCACTGACAGGACGGCCCAGGAAGCCGGCATTTTAAAGCAGCACAGCTTTCTTCCCGCTATGGCTGAAAACCAAAAAGCATGCGTTCAACTTTTCATCAACACCGTTTAAGTGTTTCGTGGCAGGACCTCTTAAAAGAGCTGCAAGGTTTTGCAGCTAAAGCTGAGTGAGGAAGTCTCTCTTAGACAGAGCTCTTGCTTGCCTTTAGCAAGCAGAAGAGATTCGAGAAATTGCTGCTACCAAGAAAACATGCTTTCTTCTATTCTTTCCTAAGCTTTCTCAGGCTTTCTGTGGATGCAGTTATCCACGTGGGTGCCATTCTGTAACATAAGGGCCGCTGTCAAAGTCACAGCTTTAGTCCTATCGATATTGCTAGTTCAATTAAAGACTCATGTGGTCAGAAAGAGAGATATACAGTAAAGAGAGATTCAAAGACAAAGAAAACCTCTAAATGGTCTGCACTGTGTTAAAAATATGTGCAGGGTAATAAAGGTTAAAGTCTTAAAAAAAAAGAGTACTTGGGTGTGGTGGTCCACACCTTTAATCACAATGCCTGGAAGGCAGGGATAGACAGATCTCTGTGAGTTCAAGGTGTGGTAGCACACACCTTTAATCCCAGGACTAGGGAGGCAGAGGTGGCTGGGTCTCTGCGAGTTCAAGGACAGCCTGGTCTACAGAGTTATTCCAGGACAAAGATATACAGAGAACCTGTATCAAAAAGTAAAATTAAAAATAAAAGAAATAAAGGTTAAAATAAAGCCGCACACGGGTGAAAAATACACAGAGAATCTTGATACTGTATGCTATTATGCTCTCTTTGAATTGTTCGAATGCTGAGGAAGGAGCAACAGCTGCTAAAAGATATTTGTTTATAAATGCTGCTGAATTAATCCAAGATAGGTATTTTGAAAATACCTTGATTTCAAAATTGAAGTCAAAAGGTATGTTACTTTGGAGAAGAGATTTTGCTTTTGTTTCCACAGGAAATGAGAGGCTGTGGATTCATTCTGAGTTAAGAAAACTTGGGTTTTATCAAGAAAGACCACCTGAGAAATCTGCAGTAGGAACAGATGGCCCAGATGTCTGACTTCTACATCCAGAACAGATTCAAGATTGCTGCCTGAGATGATCAAGACTCACAGGATACTCCAGTCAGGACTTGATCATAATTCTAAATTTTCTTTAGGTCCCCATAAGATTATCAGCACCCCAACCAGCAGGGAGTAGCCTGGAATACTATGCCCACATTCCCCAAAAATGGACTATACATAATTTTCCTTTTTTTTTTTTTTTTTAAAAAAAGAGGGGAAGTGGTGTGGGAGAATTGTCTGTATTCTGTCAATCATATTTTAAATAAACACTGATTGGTCAGGCATAAAGTATAGGTGGGTCAACCAGACAGGAAATAGAGGCAGGGCGATGAGAACAGGATAATTCTAGGAAGGAGGAAGCCCATTTCCCATTCCTGAGCTGATCACCTAAGAAGCAGCATGTGACCTGCCTGGCTGAGAAAGGTACGGAGCCATGTGGCTAACATAGATAAGAAAAATGGGTTAATGTAAGTGATAAGAACTATTGAGAAACCTGAGCTAATGGGCCAATCAGTTTTTAAATTATGGAGATGTCTGTGTGATTTTCTCTGGGACTAAACGGCTGGAGGACCCGGTGGGACAGAAACCCCTACAAGCAGACCCACATATTACAAAGTGGTGCCCAACGTCATGGTATAAAGCAGGGTCTCAGCAAGCACAGTAGGCTTGGAAACCCAGCACCATAAGATGGTTGGAGGTATGGGTCATTAGTTAAGAGCTCATACTACTCTTGAAGAAGACTTGAGTTTGGGTCTCAGCAAACATGTTGAGGGGTTCACAACTGCATGTAACTCCAGCTCCAGGGGATCTGACATCTCTGGCCTCCAAGGGCACCTGCACTCATGTGCACATATCCACAGCACACACATAAAATAATATAAAAACAATTTAAAGTTGAGAGGAGTAGAGGATTTGGGGGCCATTTGCTAAGGAGATTTCTTTTTTTTTTTTTTTAAAGGTTGCTTATTTAATGTGTGTGCCTGAGGAACTTGTGGAAGTGAGAAGAGGTATTGGCTCCCCTAAAGCAGTGGTTCTCAACCCTCCTAATGCGTCAACAGTTTGATACAGTTCCTCATGTTGTGGTGACCCCCCCAATCATAAGATCATTTCATGGCCACTTCACAACTATAGTTTTTGCTACTTTTATCCGTCATAATGTAAATTTCTGATATGTGACTCCAAATGGGGTCGAGAACCACTTCTCTGGAAGTTGCAACAGTTGTGATCCCAACCACGTGGGTGCTGGGAAATGAACCCAGGTCCTCTGTGAGGGCAGTAGCTGCGCCACTGAGCCCAGGAGTTCTTTACAAGAGTGTATCCTTGTTGTAGTCGGACAGACTGATGGTGCAGATAATTGTAAACCGGTGGCTTAGCCGTCAGTTGTTTACTTATTATGCTGTGGAGATGAGGAGTCTGGGGTCAGTCTCCAGTAGGACCGGGCTCTGGTGAGGACACTCCTCCAGATTGTAGACTACTTATGTTTTTGGAGGATGGAGAGACAACTAAAAATCTCTCTGGACCTTCTTCTTGTAAGGGCACTCATCTCATTTAGAAGGGCCCCACCTGCATGACTGAATTCCTTACAAAACTGGCCACCTTCTAATACCATCACAATGGGTGGACTTGGGGGGCATGAAAGTTTCTAGCTTATGACACTTCTCCCTGCTTTTTCTGTGCTCACTCTTCTCTTCTACATTGAGGAAACCTTAAGAGCACCGGATCTTGGAACAGAGGTTGAAGGTAGGAAGAATACGACTGTAGCCTGAGTGACCGCTGGGAAACTGCCCTGTGCCAGCAAGGGTGCCCTGTGCTTGGTTACCTTACCACCCTCAGGGCAACACAATAGGCCTGTGTAGGAAGTGTTGCCATTCTTGATAGACAGAGAGACTGACACTCAGGGGTCACCTGGTTTTTCTCAAGGTATTGGTCAGTAGATTACAGACCGTGGTCTAAGTCTCCTGAGTGTGGGTTCTGTTTTCTTCACTCCGCAGCCTTTAAGATTTTGGAATCTGTGTTCCATCCTTATGCCTGTATTGTCCTACATCTTACAGTGGTTGTATTGGTGTCAGGGAGCGGGCCTGCAACCTGCCTGGAGAGTCATAAGACAGGAAAACGCCTGCTGGAAAGCTAGGCTCAAGTTCTGCATGTGTGTGTGTGTGTGTGTGTGTGTGTGTATGTGTGTGTGTGCGCGCGTGTGCGTGCGTGTGTGTGCGTGTTCGTGCGTGCACGTGTGCACATGTGCACTTGGAGCATGATTCAAGTAAGTGCTCATTCTTTCTCCCAAAACAGAACCATTCAGAAGGGTCTCTGTCCTAGTTAGAGTTTCTACTGCTGTGCTGAGCACCATGACCAAAGCAACTTGGGTGAGGGAAGGGTTTATTTGCCTTATATTTCCACATCACTTTTCAGCCTGGAAGGACGTCAGCACAGGAACTCAAACAGGGCAGGAACCTGGAGGCAGGAGCTGATACAGAGACCATGGAGGAGTGCTGCTTACTGGCTTGCACCCCCACTGGCTTGCTCAGCCTGCTTTCTTACAGAACCTAGTGCTGTCAGCCCAGTAATGGCACCACCTTCGATGAGCTGGGTCCTTCCCTGCCATCACTAACTAAGAAAAATGCCTTACAACCAGGTCATATGGAATCCTTTTCTTTTTTATATATATTTATTGATTGATTATGTACACAATATTCTGTCTGCGTGTGTGCCTGCAGGTCAGAAGAGGGCACCAGACCTCTTTACAGGTGGTTGTGAGCCACCATGTGGTTGCCGGGAATTGAACTCAGGACCTTTGGAGGAGCAGGCAATGCCCTTAACCGCTGAGCCATCTCTCCAGCCCTGGAATCATTTTCTTAATCGAGGCTTGCTCCTCTTCTATGACTCTAG
Organism: Myodes glareolus; assembly: GCF_982192425.1. NCBI lineage: Eukaryota > Metazoa > Chordata > Mammalia > Rodentia > Cricetidae > Myodes > Myodes glareolus. Next base: position 83,121,940 of record NC_142029.1, on the reverse strand, counting down.
CTTGTGTCAAGTTGCTATAAAACTAGCCAGCACATTATCTTAAGAAATTGAGCCCTAGCATCACTGGTACTTTCCCCAGGCATTTGCCTTGCTTGTTGTACTTTGTCCAGCCTTGGAGAGTTGTTTAGCTGTAGCAACACAACATGGCTAGAATCTTCCAGGCTCCCAACATTTTCCCTGCCCCCTTTTAGCCCCTAACCCCATCCCCTCATTCACCCTTGCTTCAAAATGGGCTCAGACTTGTCGCCTGGACTCCAGGCGAGGCAGGGATCATTTCCAGAGCATGCTCCTCTGACCAGGACGGGGAGTCGGGAGTGTAAGACTGACTCGTGGGGATTAGAGATAGCTTTAGGGGAGCAGGGTCCTCTTGCCTTGTTCTGCACTGACCACCACTGCTGCCTGTGGCTCGGAGCGGAGCTGGAAGCCACTTCCATGTGAGTACAGAAGGCCCCTCTCCTTTCTCAGGAGACGGTGAGGGGCAGCATCTCTCCTTCCTCCTCTGGGGGTAGGGTGGGAATTACATTTCATTTTAAGACAGGTTCTTGCTGTGAAGTTCTGGTTAGCTTGGAACTAGCAGCATAGACCAGGCTGGCTTTGAACGGACAGAGACCTGCCCGTCTCTGTTCCCCAAGGCCTGGGATTGAATCTGCTTGTTTTAGTGCAAAGCATCCAGGGTTACTTCCTGCCAGGTTCCTTACCTTCTGCTTTCAGTTTCTTTCCTCCTACCTATCTCCTCCTGCCGATCTTCTAAGTTAAAGCAAGGGAAACAGAGTGGACCTTGCTTAGGTCTGGTAATCACATACATCCCTTTGGTGTGTGGGGAAGGTCCTGCTACCCAGAGGAACTCAGTAGGTGTCCATCCTTACCCTTGTTGCCTCCACTGCCCTTTCCCTAGTTTCTAGGTACTCGGCATCAGGTTATTGTTTGCAGTTCACAGGGTCTGTAGAGAAAAGGCCAAAACAATATAAAAATATGAGTGGAAGTAAGATTAGCTTTGGAAGCTAACCACATCCAAGGATGCTCCTCTTTTGAGATATTATTCCCACAAGGAGACATGGAGACCACCCACTGGAACTGGCAGCTAACCTGGGGACCAGTAGATGTGGTATCCTATGGATCACAGGGCCACAGCAGCACATTGTGCTTCCAGTTGGTACCCAAGGAGCATCTTTAAGTTGGCAGCACACATTACCTGGAGTGTGCTCCTCCCTGTCCAAATGCTCGGTTCTGGAGGTGACTCTGAGTTCAACTTCAGAACTTCTCAGTTAGTTATGAGTTCTGCAAGAACATCATAGTGTAAGTCCGCCATAATATAGAGGAAAGAGAAAAGAAGGTTGCCTGGGCTAGTGGTTCCCGTTCCAAACCATGGGGTTCCCACCCACACCTTTGGAGCCTCGAATGACATCAGTAGATCCCTCCGTTTCCTCTACCGTTGCTGGTTTCCGGGTCACTTTTGTCCCTAGCTTCCATCAGGCCTCCACCGTGACACATCCTAAATACTGTGAGTCATCGCCGAACTTTCGCTTTCGTTCACCCACACAGGCCCTCAGCAGCTTCCTTGCAACAGGAAAGGCCTGGACTTGGCGGTTCAAGCCTCCCCATTAGTGACTCTTTCTAAACATTTCTTCCCTTTCTTCCTCAACTGGCTTATTGCCACACAAACATGCCCAGACTCTCCCAACATTCTTTAATCTGTTCCTGCCCTTTTCCCGCCATTGAGTCTCACTCTTTACCTCTTGGGAAGATCGCTCTTGCTTCAAGGGTTCAGGCTGCGGTCTGACCACCTTGGGATTAGCTGATTTTTCATTCTTGGAGGCAGTAACACTTTGCGGTCTTTTTGGATGCTTCTGTGCTCATATATGTCCTTCTGTACTCATATCTGTAGGCCTGAGTTTGCGTCCATGTGTAGACACGACAGTGACATTGTGCTATCCTTCTCCCATAGAGTGAGTGCCCAGCATTTTTATTGCTCAGTCTACTTCAAATTTTCATAAAATTTGATATTAAAAATATTTCGTTTTTTCCCACTAGTGAAGACTCAGGGCCTTTAGAGATCATGTAAAAAGATCATGGAAAAAGATCATGGAAGATTTTCTTTTTAAAGCTATTTCCCTTGTGCATCTCATGTAACTTCTGATGATTTCCAGTGTTAAAAACAACAGCATAGTTCCAGTTGCAAACATCAAAGTGATTCACTAGCTATGAAACCTCCCAGGAGTCTTCTAAAAGGGAAGGGGGAGGGTGGGAGAGAGGAGAAGGAAGGGCGGGAGGAAAGAAGGAAGAGAAAAAGCAAGCTCTGAGTAAACGTCTCAATATTCTGAAGAACTGTGAACTGGAAGCAAGGAAAGTTCTAGAAAACAGTTCTGCAATTGAGTTTCCTGGGGTAGCAGCAGAACATCTGCCATTCTGTGCTCAGCCTCGCTGGGCTGTACATTTTCCCCGGTGTTTATTGGGCAGGAGTTGGGGCTCCCTGGGCACTGCTGCTCCCATCCTCTAGGAAGAACTTTGGGTTTAATATTTGTGGGGGGCTCACTTGAGAAGGATGGGGATACTCTACAGGATTTGTATTCCAGTTGGGTCCCAGTCACTTGCCACACAGTAGGCACTCACCTGTTTTGTGGTGTTGTTACGAGTCTCGAAGCTGGGAGGGTTCCTCGTCGTCCAGCTTCTCTAGGGCTCTAGTGATTATATCCACTTCCGCTCTGCACGGCTACCCCTTCGAGCACAGTGCTGCTTGATTGCTTTGCAATTAGTGACCTCAAATGCAGTTTGGAACAACCTCGGTGCTTTTTGTCTGATGCAGATCAGGAGCCCAGGGAGACGCTAGCCTCTGCTGAGGATCTCACTGGGGGACATCAAGGTTTGGGTCACGACTGGTCACAACTGCAGATTTAATTCCAACTATGACAGGCTACCTGCCATTTCTGGTTCAGGGCCTTCTGCACAAGTCATTTCTTTTGGGCCATCCCTGGAGCTGCTTGTCCCTATGGACTGCCACTTCCGGTTAAATTGTTTTCATGATTAGGTCAGGACCACCCAGGAAAGTCCTTACCTTAATTAACTCCAAGTCGGCTGATTAGGGGTCTTAATTACATCCACAAAATCTCTTCTACATATACGCCAAGATAGGCCATGGAATTGCATCATATTCAAACTCCTTGCTCATCATCAAGAGTTGGGGGTTGATTATACAGGTGTGTATGTGCCTGGGAGAGGAATCTTGAACAGAGAATCTTAGGGTTCTCCTGGCACACCTCCACCTGCTTGTGGCCCCAAGGCTATAGAGCTTGATTTTCTGTGTAATGGTGTGGAAAAAATGGATCCTAGATCACTCTGCTCCTGGTGTGGTCTCCTTTTCTTTTTATTCCTGTCTCCCCGGTAATCCTGGTAAAACACTGTTAATATGTCTGGGCCTGTGGCCCTCTAACTCTTCAGTTCCCTCCCTCAAGAAGTAGGAATGGTTTCAGTCTGTTTGCTATAACCAAACACCTGAGACTAGGCAATTCCAGTAACAATATTTTTCTCTCTGTGTTTTGCTCGCACGTATGCCAGTACACTACGTGCGTGCAATGTCCTTGGATGCTGGAAGAGGGTATCAGATTCCCTAGGACTGGAGATTCCAATGGGTGTGAGCTACCATCTAGGTGCTGGGAATTGAACCCAAGTCCTTTGGAAGGCAGTCAGGGCTCTGAGGCACTGAGCCATCTCTTGACTGGGTAACTTGTAGAGAATAGGGATTAATTGGTTCGGGGTTCTAGAAGCTTAGAAAGCCAAAAGCATGGTCCAGGTAAACACTTTGTGCTTCAACCCTTGGCAGAAAGTGGATGACATGCGGGTGCGTGTTGTAGGGTGAAATAGGAGGCTGTCTCTACGTGGAACCCTCTCTTGAGGTAGCTCATCTAGTCCCACGAGAACTGCATTGTTGACTTTGAAGAGCCTCACCTCTCAGTGCCATCATGACAGCAACCAAATCCCAGCAGAAGCGGACAAGAGAAAGTATTCAAAGTCCAGCAGGAGCTTCCTGTCAATGCCCTACACACGTGTCTTTCTGTATGTGTAATCTACTGTGATATGATAGTACTACAGGACCTCTTCGCTCCCAGGTCTCTCCAGGAGTGTGCCTCTGCCATGTCTATGTCTGGCTCTGAGCGCATCCTAGGTGCTCAGTAGAAACTGGTCAATGAATAGACAGACCAGAAGGAGGCCAGCAGAAAATGTGTGGAACACAGAGGGTGGAGACAAGCGGGGAAGGTGAGTGAGCAGCTGTAGGCCTGAGACCTGTAATATTAGGGCGTCTCCATCATTTCCTGGGAACTGAGTTTCTCCTAGGCAGAGGTCATAGCCTCACAACTCAGTTCTCACGTGGAACACATTGAGGAATGGTCTCCCATCCTGACAGGAGCTGCCACTTAGGGTACGGTAAGGACCTTTTTTTAAAGATACAACTCTAACCCTCTAAGTTTTTATCTTAAAGCATTTTTAAAGGCGTTGTTTTTAATGTATTCCTGAGGAGACTGCATGTGTGCAGCTGCCCAGGGATGCCAGAAAAGAGAGCTGTGTGCTCTGAAGTGGAAGTTACAGACAGCTGTGTGCTGCCCAGCCCAACATGTATGCTGGGAACTCCTGCAGTTTGGGCCTCCTGCAAGTGGAATAAGTACTCTTGACCACGGAGCTATCTCTCAGGCCCCTTACTTTTACTTTAATTTAAAAAGTTTATTTTTATTTATGTGTATGTGGGGCATACAGCAGTGTAAGTGTTGCTTCGTTTTATTTTAAAAATATTTTTCTTAATTTAACTGCTCATCTTTTCCACTGGCATTCTAATCCTAAAGAGAGGTCTCTGGGATGCATCCTTCTTTTCATGACTTAGGAACTGATTTGCTTAGTACCGTGGTTTTTTTTTTTTTTCTTTTTTTCTTTTTTCTTTTTTTCTTTTTTTTTTTTTTTTTAATACAGATGCTGGCCTGCGAGGTCAAGGTCTGAAATCTACACTTGATTTGAAAGAGAAGAGTCCTTGCTGCAAGGCTGTTGTTGCCCATTGCCTTACTGTGCTTCTGTTGCATGGTTCACAGCTCTTTGCATCTCTGAGCATCCCTAAGCATGGGCATTTGGGATGGAAAAATCATCTCTCTGTTCCTCAGGGCCAGGCTTAAATGAATCTGATTCCTTTCACTAAGAAATAACAAAACAACTACAAAACCGTGTTCTGCGCATCCTGATCCTTTAACAGGAGAATATGTCCTTCAAGGGCAGAGGTTTCTGCTCCTACTATTTCCAAAGTCCTGTCCCTGTCCCATCTCTGCCCTTCAGTGCATAGACTCCTGCGGACAGCAGCATTCTAAGCGGTTAACAGCTGAAGGCTCCCCAGGGGATTCTGTCCCATGGTGACAGTTGGCAGAAGCTCCTGCAAGAGAGAGGTCTTTCAGGAGTGTGAAGGGAGAGCTTAGGGATAGCAGGGGCATGGCCGGCCTTAGAAGGCAGTAGACTTTCATCCCGTGCTCTCCCCAGCTTTCTGGCATTTTGTGCCACAGTTGGGGACCTCACTCATCCCCATCTCCTCCTGCAGGGAGACCCAGAGATGAATCAGACATGGATCCTGCCCTCGAGGAACTTATTTTCTAGTAGTAAAAAATAGGGCCACCAAGTAGACAGCAAAGGCAACTGTAAAGGTCATATGACTTCAGAAGAGAAAAAAATAGAAAATATAGCCTAAAGGAGGCTGCATTTCAACTTCACCTCTGTGTGCTTTCCAGGAGACTATGCGTGCAGATCAGGGCTACTGTTCATTGCCAAGGCCATGGTCTGTCTGTGCTGGGTCTGAGGGCCGGCTAGAAAAAGAGCCAAGGAGACTATACATAGGGCTGGAGGCTGGCTAGAAAAAGGATCAAGGAGACTATACATAGGGCTGGGGCTGGCTAGAAAAAGGACCAAGGAGACTATACATAGGGCTGGGGCTGGCTAGGAAAAGGACCAAGGAGACTATACATAGGGCTGGGGGCTGGCTAGGAAAAGGGCCAAGGAGACTATACACAGAGGGTAATGAGGGTGGAACATGGCTGCCTTAACACTTTTCCCCAGTGTTTTCCCAGACAAAAATAGGTAACTATTTAGAGTAATGCCTACAGTTTGACAGCTGAGACCAAGATTTGAAAAAGTGCCCTTCTGAGGACACTCAGGCCAAACCCTGACCCCCGCCCCCCCCCCCCACCCCGTAAATCTGTGATTTGGAAGATGGGGGAGTTAGTGGCACACCTTTAGCTTGAGCAGGGTCTCAGCTCCCTTGGTTGACTAATACCCCTTCACACTAGCATGGGCGGTAAGAACTAGAAGAGGGAATGCAATCAGAATTGTTCCCTTGAATTTGCAGTGGTTTTCTTGTTTAGGCATTGTCTGCCAGGGGAACTGGTGTGGACACACACTGACCTCTGAGAGGAGGAGACTTCGTGGTGTCATTGGGTGGGGGAGAGGTGGTGAGCTCCTTGGTAAGGACTCAAAAATACGGTTTAAAGGGGGCAATTGGGCAGTAAAAGGAGGGGACCACAAAAAGTTTAGACCATTTCTTTTTTTTTTTCTCTTTGCCTTCATTTTGGAATTGCAACTTTACTTATTTTATGAATACATAAAATATCTTATGAAGATTTTTGTCTGACAGGGAAACCATTACAGAAATCTTCACTGTTTAAAAAAGTGTAACTTTCCAGAACAATTTTTATTTAATCCTTGGTGGCTTTCTACCCTCTGGGACTTTTTAAAAAAGGTTTATTTTTATTTATGTGTATGTGCGCATGAGTCTGCATATGTATATATGTGTGGGTACCCATGTGAGTCCCCAAAAGTGTCAGATCTCCCTGGAGCTAAAGTTATAGGCAGTTGTGAGCTGTCTGATGTGGTTACTGGGCACCAAACTCAGGTTGTCTGCAAGAATAGCAAGTGATCTTAACCACTGAGCCATCTCTAGTCCCTGGCTTTTATTTCTAAATCCCAAGATGTTTTCTAGTCATTCTGATGAGCCAAATTTAGCTAGTGGTAACCTTAGTCTCGAAAAGACAGAACAACTCACTGATATGTTAAGGAAAGAAAGTGACAGATAAATTAGGTCTAGCCATTCAAAGGATGAAGAGCAGAAGATTCAGGCCAGAGAGAGAGGTCCTGTGTTTTAGACAGCAAAATAAGGGAGGGATGGCAGATATGGAGGATCAACCAGAGTCAAGCCAACACAGAGGCCTTGGCCCTTAATCCTAAGAACCTTTGGGTGAGAAAGGAGCATTCTCTGAAGGACTTGTATACGTCCAATTGGATGGAAGGAGCTTGGCCTTGGAGGTGTGGCACTTGCATTCAAAATGAAGTAAAGCCTTCCTCTTGTCAAGTCCGGAGCAGAACTTGTTCTAATCTGAGAAGGAAAATGTGTGGAATCTCAGTTTTATAGTCACTGTTGGCACTTGTGGGACAAGAATGATCATAGAAGATTGCAGATAATCTCAGGGTATCAGAGAGAAGAGGAAATCATGAAGGCAAAATGACCAGTAACACTGTGAGAAAATGCCTTAGGGGATTTCCTTCCATACCTGCTCTGCTCCCCCGCTTCCCAGCTTCTGTCTGACTCCAGGAAGTTTCCTCAAAAGTCCAGCTTTCTCACACCTCTCTGAAGCCCAGCTTGTTTTTAATCCTCAGTGTGGCAGGCTCCTTTGGACCTGACTTCTCCTGCCCCCTAGCCACGAGCTGGCTGCTTGCTCTCTCCCTGCAAGGTAGTGTCCTTTCTTGGCTTTCTGCTCACTTCTCTTTGCCTCTTTCTCCTTCTTGGTGCTTCTCCTTGCTGTCCATTTCCGTTCACGCCTAGGTGTTGGTTTCTGTCTCTAAGAGCGATGCTTTTTCTAAGAGGAGTGTCTTATTACTGTATTTTTTTTTAAGCAACAAAAAAGACATAAACAGAGATTCCCCAAATTTTTGATATTAGAAGAAATGGATAGAAAGTCTCCGCTGTGGGAGAGGGCTGCTGCTTTCAGGGGACAACAGTGGGACTGATTCCCAGGGATGGTGGCGTTGCTTAGTCTCTCTCTGCCCAGGAGATTCCAGAGCTCAAAGGCGGGAAGGACGTAAGAGTAGGCCCTGTAGGGTCGTCTTCCTGAAACACTCTGTCCTGTCAGCTGACAGGATACCAAGTTCCACTCAGCTTCCCATGAACAATTCGGACCTCTTTCTGTCACAACCGTCTGCTGTGGAGGCAATCTCTTATAGTAACAGTTGAAAATAACTGGAATGAGTTCCAGAACTCTCCCTGGCATGTTGATAGGCTTGGAGCAGCCTTCTTAGTAGTGTGGTCTGTGATAAAAACATGCCACGCTCAGTAACTTATGTGGAAAAATGTTCAAAGACCCCAAGGATGCCTAGGCAAGAAGTTGAGTTGAGGTCATGGAGTTGCCTCTTACTTACTAGGACTCCTTAGGAGTCCCTTTACCTCAAAACTCTTAGAGTCCCTTTACCTCAAAACTCTTAGGAGTCCCTTTACCTCAAAACTCTTAGGAGTCCCTTTACCTCAAAACTCTTAGGAGTCCCTTTACCTCAAAACTCTTAGGAGTCCCTTTACCTCAAAACTCTTAGGAGTCCCTTTACCTCAAAACTCTTAGGAGTCCCTTTACCTCAAAACTCTTAGGAGTCCCTTTACCTCAAAACTCTTAGGAGTCCCTTTACCTTAAAACTCTTTGTATGCATCTTTATGAAGAAAATGGTCTAAAAGTGACTTTTACTCAAATGGGGCTTGGTATTGCCTAGTGGCATGGGTCTTCCAGGCAGACTGACAGAACATTTGGAGGTAACTGGCTCTGTCTTATGGGCTGCCATCTTACTATCTTATTGCCTAGATTGGCCCTACACTCTCTGCCCTTCCACAGATACAGTACAATGAAAGTTTCCCACTTCATCTTTCTTGGGCATAGTCCAAATGTCACCTCTTCCACAGAGCCTCTCATGAATGTCGCATGGGAGCTGAGCATTCTCAGCCCTGGGCTCAGTAACCCTTTGGTTGAATGCTCTCCTAAGCTTCCAAAGAGCCATAAAGCATGGACTATTGAACACCCAGGTTCTAAGCGGAAAAGGTGCCACCCTTATTTCCCTCATCAGTCAAATCCCTGCAAGGGACTTCTCACTAAAGTTGTCCTCTGTGGAAGTAAGTACACAAAAGGACTGCCGACGGGCTTGCCTTTGCAAAGACACAGCTCAGGGCGCATTTGCTGCTGCTGTGGCCGAGCTCCTGAACCACACAGTCATCTCTTCCTCCCTCCAGCTGACGTGGTGAAAGGCCGGGCTGCAATCAGCTCCATCCTAAGGGTCACTAGGAGCTGTGGAGGCAGGAGTAGGGGAGGAAAGACAAATGTCAGAATTCTTGGATGATCCTTGGTAGCAACTGGCCAACTGGGGGATGAGAAGGGTGGCAGAGCCTTTCTCCTTTGGGGTCAGCACGTGCCTGGCCACCCAGCAAGAAGGCCAAGGCAGCTGTCAGCTGGGCAGCAGCTTCACTGAATGGACTGCCTTTGTCTTTCTAGAGGTGGGGTGTTTATTTGCTCAGTAGAAAGCCGTGTAAACCAGGGACCAGACGGAAGCCTGGTGATGGTGGTGGCAAGAAGCCCAGTCACCCTTCAGACAGAAGAGCCACCAACAATAGAAGGATGTAGATAGGGCGTTGGAAAGAAGGAAGGGCCCTACCTGAGGCCAAAACTCTTCACCTCCCTCTGAAGGTCTCTGAGATAAAGATTTGAGGGAGAGGTAAAAGGGCCTTTGCTTGCTGGCTTTAGTAAACCTCTGCAGAGTTGGTAGATGGGGTCTTATACCCCCGCCCCCACCCCGGCTTACCTCCTTTCCACAGCTAAGCAGTAAGTTTATGCCAACAGTTGTCAGCTCGGGCTTAGTGTTCTAATTTGAAGCGAAGCGGTCAGTCCCTTACCCTGAGATGATTCTTTGTCCCGGGGCCTAGCTGCTCTTCTCTCATTTTGGCTGGCCCTGCTAGCTAGCTCCTCAAGCTCCCAGCAGAAGCGGGACAGGGCCGCGATTATTAGCAGTAGAGCAATTTTTGAGTCAGCGTGCTACCCATACTAAGAGTTCCCAAGAGAAAGGGGAGCCAGTGTCTCAGACACAATGATAACCATGATGGATAGGCATGAAGAGAATGTTCTGGGCCTCTGCTCAACAAAAGAATTCCTGAGTTTAGTCCCGGAAATAGCAGAGCTGAAAACGTCCCTTCGAAACCATCACTTCCATTTCTCCCCGCCCTAGGCAATTGCTTCCATTCTACAGACTAGAAAGTAAAGCAGATGGCAGCTCAGGGGTGGTATACTTAGCGACTGGAGGTGAGCCAGGTCTTCCTGATTCCCACATGAACATGTTTTAGACCAAGACAGTGAAAAATGTGTCATTTGATTTTAGAACACTCTTGATAGCATAGGTTCATGATCTAGGATTAAATATGCTATAGCTGCCAGAGTGGCCATGGCAGCATGTTTCAAATGCTGGTGGAGATAGCACTTGAATTCATTGAACATGTTCTTGGAACAATTAAAGCAGGGGTCTCATAAGCTGTACTTTGCATTTTTCTTCCATGGCAAGACCCTCACAAAACTACAGACTTCAGACGACGACAGGTAACTGAAATGAGACGGTGACATGAAATCTCAGTTTGTATCAGTGAATAGACAGATAACTCTATACTATCAACTTGGGGTCTAGGATGAATCAGCAAGGAGGGAGCCATTGGTTCCTACCATGTTCCTTACTACATAGTTCTGTGCTTCCGTTGCTGGGTCCTTCCTGCTTTGCTCCCAGGATGGATTCTGTGGCAAGGGGTGGAGAGCTGGGTGTGGAGGTTCCTCTCTGCCCCCAGGACACAGCTCAAATGTTTTCTCTGGGACACTTTCCCCAGTCTTCTCCTGCTCTTTAGAGTAGTCCAGATCCTTCCCTCATTCAACGCCATCACGGCACCCTGGCCATTGTCTTTCTTTGGTTACCACGCGAGGTCATGAGGAAGTGCCGTGCAGGTAGACTTGTAATTCCTGGTCTTTCAGTCTCAAAAGACTACCAAGAGAATCTGAGTGTCTATATTGGAGAACTGGGGCACACAACAGGTAGAGTTGGCTAGTGATAAGAAGCTACTTGGGGGGGGGGATCAAACAGGAAGGTAGATGCAGTGCCTGGGGGGCAGAGCCTGGGGGTGGGGTGGGGTGCATTGCAGGAAAGCCTTGCTGCAATTGTAAAGAATGAAGTGGGCTCTAAGAGCTTGGGTCTTGGAACTGACCCTCAGAAAGAAGCAGTTCTTCCGAAGGGCTGAGAGGTGACAGCAGCAGCTATTACACTGTCACAAGGGCATTGGGTGGCAGAGGCAGCAAACCAAAGAGAAAGTGCACGCTACCCCGGGGGGATCTGCTGTCCCGGGCATTCATGTCCCCCTCCTCCTCCCCACCCCTGGGCATTCATGTCCTCATGTCCACCCCCCCCCCACTCCATCCTGTGTGGAAGGACACCACTTTGGCACTAGGTCTGTCTGCTTTGGAAGAGGCTGGTGTGTTTAATCCTCAACTGAGGTCACGGGGTCACTGGAAGGGTGTTGGAGACCTGGTCCCTCTCTCTCGGCCTTGGCGTCAGCTGGTTGTGAGGTCTTGGGTGAATCTGTTCCCTTTGGAAAGGCCTTAGATAATGTGGATAAGGTAAATGCTTATGGCTATTTTTTTGCTGGGAAGGTCTGGGCTTGCTTGCGAGATGCGCCCAAGCCCCAGCACAGATCTGTCTACCGGCGCCCCCAGAACGTCTTCTACTACTTGGTCCTTTTAGATCATCTTTGATTTGCGTCTCATAAAAGACAGGTCATAATCCAACTGATATACTGGGATGAAGCTGTAAAAATCTAACCCTGGGCCACCTAATCAGAACTATTTTTCTTTATATGTATTAACTTGATTTAAAAAAATCAAAAATATGTATTTTGGAAATGAGTTAAAAACTAGTTTCTTAGTTATGGCTCTTAAATAATTTTCAAAGCAGGAATATAAACGTGGTGGTGGTGAGACTGCTAGGAATACCAGATTTCAATTCTAGACAGAGATAAGCCGGAAAGCTATGAACTCTGGCTTGTGTTCATGGCCCCCCACTCCATAAAAAAAAGGAACTATTTAGAAAAAAAAGTAAAAAGGTGCAACCTTAGCCTAAAAGACAACCTCCACATTCACTTTAGCCCTATGAAAAAGCCTTCACCGTCCATGCTAGTGGCTAGCTTACCATTGGCGAGCTAACCCTCAGGTCTGGACTGACCGCCTCGCGGGGCGGTCACCTTTGGAAGTGACGCTGCCATCTGATGAGGACCGGCGTCACTGCTTGTTAGCTTGAGAATTTGCACTTGTTGTGGAGAAGTAAGCATAATATTTCTACTTCTTCTTGGAACTGACTTAGAGTGGGCCAGTCCCTGGAGCCCAGGGAGAAGAGGAGGTTGGTGTGTGTGGTCTCTATCCTTTCTTCTCCATTTGCCTCCAGTCTCCGAAGAACCCCCTTTCCCTACACTTCTCAAATCTTTCTTTCTGTCAAGGCTTCTTCTACTGTAACACCAGCCCAGAATGTTCTTTCTTAAGAACAGAACTGCAACTCTTGGATTCTATCCCAGCCGCAGTCTGAACTAGAGGCACCTCCTACTTTACCTTCCCCAGGGGCCTGCTTCGGAAACTGTGCGGCCTTAGTCCCCACCCCCAAGTCCTTGCCTCCCTGTCCCATCCCACCAGAAACAATGAAAATCTCTACATCTCCAAGCTCAAGAGCCCCTTCTTGGCTGTCGTCCTCCACCTTACTGCGCTCTTTTGAAAACGGTTGCACTCTGCTCCTTGTAACATTCTCGCACCTTCTTTCTGGATTGAGCCAGGTTCAACCGTGTGTCACACCTCCCTTTTCTCGCTCTTCTCGCCACTCCCCAATTATTGCTGTCAAAGCGTGGTGATGGGATTCAGCCAGCTCTGGCAAACAAGCCAGGCAGGGATAAGGGCACCCTCTTGACTTGTACTCCGCCCTCCCAGAAGAGATGGATGGAGGAGGTAGCAAGCATCTTCCTGAGTTTGCACTTGGTTTTTCCCTTCTCTTAGCTGACTCTAGCTTTCTGCATCGTAATTAGTGCCTCCCGAGATCTCCTGGGCTCCGGAATCTAACCATTGCGTGCGCAGAGGAGCTGGGATGAAAATAAAGAACCAATAAAGACCCCGCCCCCTCCCGTTGGAGAGCCCACAAGCTCATGAACACTGAGGTGTTTTACTGCAAAGTGAGGCCAATTGGCAGGAACCCCACAGGACAGCTTTGAAAGACTGGAGGCAAAGGCAGATCCTGAGGAGACTTAGGGTGTGTGGCTGGAGTGTGGTGAGTCTGTGCGCTCCTATAGAAGACTTTTGGCTAACTTTTTACTTGCCTTTCTGAATCACCCCAGCATTATCAACGAAGAATAATTCACAGTGCTTCTTGGAGTAAAAAGCATGCATGAGAGTTCCACAAAATCCCGTTCTAATAGTTGTGGTCTACCTCCACATTATTACTTTTTTTTTTTTTAAGAGCCTTGTTAATTCACTCCAACCCACTCAGCTGTTGAAGAATGTTGAGTATTCAGCTCGAGATCTTTGCAATGAACAAGAAACACAATTATTCCAGTTGCATTATACAATGTCTCAGGCATTCTTTGGCATCAAGGAATTAAATCACCACCCCCCCCCCCCCACAAATGGTAACACTATTCGAGACATATCCTACACAAGTGGTTCTTAACTGAATGTAGTTGCATTTAAAAGCATGTGTTTTCATGTGATTTAACCTCTTGCAGCCTGGTTCATTCAAGTAAGGCTTTTAGCTCAGACGAATGCAGCATTTAAAACCATTTTTGTAGATATTGTACAAAGAGTGACGCTTTGCCCTGGGGATGGGTCCCCCAAGGCTTGTTCCCACAACTCAGTGAAATTCTTAGCTCCTTCTCTGTTTGATCCATTGCTTCCCTCCAAGGCTGATCTTTTCTACCCAAGACCACTACATCTTTGCCCATAGACGACTCGGCCTGAGCTCTCCTGGATATGTTTCTTTCCATCCAGGGCAGAAAACCACGAGAGCCAGAATCTTGAGGATCAGGCCCCAGTGAGAGAAAACGGTGTCTTTTGGCGAGAAGCTGATTTCAAACCATGTAGAAGGATATTGGTTTGTCCTTTCTCCTGCCATAAATGTATAGGCAGAGTCCCCAGGTTTCTTTAGCGGTTTAGAAAAAGCCATCTCAGTTGAATAGATACAAAATTTGGCCAAGAATGCAGAGGCAAGATTTCCCTCACATGTACTGACTGAGTAAAGGCCACCGGCCAAAAGTGAGCAGCTTGGGCCAAGAGACTGGCATAGCCAAAATGGCTGAGTTGTATAGAAGCCAGAGGAACCAGAGGGAGGAAAGCCCAGTTGAAAATTCAGGGTAGGGAAGGGGATGTACCAGCCAGCAGGACCCTGGAAGTGGTAGGAACTGAGGGATGCTGGGAGAACCTGGAGACCAGGTTCTCTTTGATATGTTAATGGACATCTCAGCTAGGCTTTTGTCCCAGGTGGATTAGCCAGTTTTTGGTAGACCCTTAGATTCTTTTGGAGATTAGAAACAGTTTGGAGTTCCAGTAACCAGTATCTTTGGGCTAAAAGGCATTCTTTTTCCATTTTAAAGAGATGAAACTCCTTGGGTTTAACTATGTTCTTCGCAGGCAATTAAAACACAGAAAAGGGAGTTGAGGCAAGTGACTGACCGAGTTCATAAAAGCAAGATGCAGTTCTCCTATTGAGAACTATTTGCTGATGTTTGTCTCCGTGAGGCTCTGGCCACTCTATGCTGAGTCGCTCCCATGATGGACCAGCATCCAGGCAGGATGATTTCTCAACTTCTAGAATGACATTGAAGATAAATTTTAGGCTGGTGATGTTTGCAAAGTCACGATCAGCAAGGAGTTTGGGGTTAAAGGCGAGCTACTCTAAGCCTGTTAGACTAACAGTGTGGTCTGTCCAGGGCCAGGAAGCACTGTAAGCACTGGCTGCGGTCTTTTGTCTTAAACCTTCAGGTGAGGAAGGGCTGTGCAGTTGTTTATTGAACTGGCTCAAAGCAGCTCTCTTCTGCCTTGCTTTCCTTTCTCGTGTCTCCCCCTCATTCTTTGACTGCCAAATATCTCGAAAGAAGAATCCACTCTGCTGTTTCGATAGCTGTCTCCCCATCATCCGGGCGAATCAGATGGACGAGGAAGCAATGTGTTTCTGATTGCTGGTGCCGCTGGCCTTGTTCCCTGTCCCTAGCAGGTCAGCGTAAAGAGATCTGAGTAGATGATTTATCTTCCTAAAATAAATGGCCACCTCCCGATTTTCCTTTTTGCTTCATTAAGGGGTCTTAAGCTGAGGCTATCCCTCCTGGCTCTGATCAGAGAACTGTCCCCATATTATCCCCGATCTCTGTCTTCTGTGTTGGAAATTTGAGTTATGCGAGCCTGGGGATTCTGGTATGAGAGTCCCACCATTGCCCTCCAGATTTGTGCCTTCCGTTCCTGGCCCCTGCCCATGTCCCTCAGTGTGTTCAGGGCAATCATCTCCTTCCCCTGCAGTTTGCTTCTCCCTTTGGCGTCTCTAGAGACACATCCCGAAGGACTTGGAGGGGAGGGGAATAACATACCTAGGCAGGAATCCTGACTTGGGACTTTTCTATGCAGTCTCTAGAAGCAAATTCCTGATTTCTCATGCTCATCACTGTGCGGTAAGCACGGGCTAACTTTTCCCATTTGCACGATCATTTTGCCTCTGAAGGGGGCTTAGAACAATCCAGCTGTTCAACAGTACATTTTCCCTTCCCTTATACTTCCCCAAGTCCATGTAAGTTCGTTGGAACCATCTCTCACCTAGGTGCCTCCTTCCCATCTTGAAGCTATTTAGGCTCATGTAGCCAGTCCCTGACCCCAGTCCCCGGCTTGCCCATCCGCCCCTTTGCCTACCGCCACTCACTAAAAAGCAGTTCTAAATGGAGACATTCGCTGCTCAAAAAAACCCTCAGTGCCTTTACCTTTGATTCCATATTTTTCAGGGTGTTTTTAGGGGGGTGGAAAGGTGAGGTGGGGTGGGGGAGGCTGTTTCGTTTTTATGATCTGCTTCAAATTTACTTTTTTGTTGTTGTTGCCAAATTTAGGCTGGCTCAGTCAGTCAAGCAAGCATACTGGGACCTTTGTGAGTGGGAGAGGCAGTGTCCCATGCAAAGATAATCACGCTGGAGGTTAGGGGGAGTCCTCTTGGTTCCCCAGTGACACCCCAAGTCAAATGAGTCTTCATCTGCACGTAGGTGCTAGGTTCCTATCGTCAGGGCACGTGGGGCGCCGGTGGTCCTGGGCAAAGGAGAAGGTCAGAGTGGTGAAGTCAGCAGGCAGCTTAGCATTGGAGGAAGTGCAGAATGGCCAATGACATTCAGCGAGCCTTAGAAAGCAGAGGTGATGATTTCAGCTCCGTGCATCAAGAATGATGGAGGTGGGGACTGGGGAGGAAGGGATTTAAAACAACATGGTAGTTCTTGGCGCATAAGAGACAGGTTTATTCTGGATTCTGAGGATGCAGGAACCCTCTGCTGTTTCTATTTCCTGGCGTCAAGCAGGTGTCTTGAAAAGCATGCTTGCTTTTTTGATTTGAGATCACTAGAATGATTGCTTTCCGCAGAGGTTCCAAGTTAATCTAGTAACTCTTTGTAACAAATATCAGGCTAATTGGAAACTGGATGTTTTGGACAGAAGATCCAGAGGTGGCATTTTGGTGTTTTGGTTGTTGAATGAAGAAAAGAAATAAAAGGGAAATGACAGGACTGCCCCTAGGTGTGGTGGAGGAGACGGTTTATTGTAGATGAAAGGGAGAGCAGAGCCGGAGGCAGGGGCAGAGACATCTGGGAGAGTCCAGAGAGAACAGAACCTGACCTGGGGACCTGGGCCATGTGAGCAGAGGAGGAAGGGAGAGCAAGAGAGGAGCTGCCAACCAAAAGTGGGCAGCTTGGGCCAAGAGACTGACCAAGAGACTGGCAAAGCCAAAATGGCTGAGTTACATAGAAGCCAGAGGAACTAGAGGGAGGAAAGCCCAGTTGGGAGAATTCAGGGTAGGGAAGGGGATGTGCCAGCCAGCAGGACCCTGGAAATGGTAGGAACTGAGGGATGCTGGGAGAACCTGGAGACCAGGTTCTCTTTGATATGTTAATAGACATCTCAGCTTGGCTTTTGTCCCAGGTGGATTAGCCAGTTTTGGTAGACCCTTAGATTCTTTTGGAGATTAGAAACAGTTTGGAGTTCCAGTAACCAGTATTTTTGGGCTAAAAGGCATTCTTTTTCCATTTTAAAGAGATGAAACTCCTTGTAGTTTGGAAGTATTAAGTGCAGGGGTCTATTCTACATGTATGAATTCAGCTGCTTATAACTAGTTAGGTCTTGTGTCTACTATTAGCAATGCACCCCCCTCACTCTGGATCTGTCCTTATTTAATAGTTAACATTTACTGAGTGCTTACTATGTGCCAGGCACTTTAGGATGTGGTTCCCAGGAAATTGAGCAGGAACCTAATGTAAATAGGAACGGGGAGATTGAGCATCTGCGAGCTCCTGGGTGTCTGGGACCTGCCTCAGCATCATGCCTGCCCTCCTCTAGGTCAGAAGTGGGCTGCAACTCAGTGATGGGCAGGAGCCTGGGGAAGGAAGAACAGCACGGGTGTTCAAGCTCCATTCTTGCCAGCCTCTGCTGGAATGGGTGGCAGAAGCATTGTGTATGACATGGAGTTGGAAGAATTGGAAGAATATCCCATCCCTGTCCCCAGTCCTTTCCACACAATCTTCTATCCCCCCCTCCCCCCACCTCAGGGTGAAATGTCAAGTGTTTATTTTGTAAATACCGATTGTTGAACAGTTCTGTCTCCTATTTACAAGAAGAGATAAAAGACTAATGGACTTTTCCTGTTGAGGGATGAAGAAAGGATGCCCAGGATGCCTGAAGGGTAGGAAGGGGGGGGGGAGCCAAGAGCCCTATGCGCAAAGTCCTTCCCATGAAAGCACTGTAGAAGGTCCCACTGGACCCTCGACAACATGGCTATTCGCACACTTCCTTGGGAAGAACACGGAGTGACGAAAAGTGGACCTGAGGTGGTGTCTCTAACTGAGGAGAGCACACCCTTGGAACATGGGTCTCGGGGCAGCAGGCAGGTGCAATGGCTTCAGGAAGTCTGTTCTGTGCCCAGATTTGTCCCAGACGTGGCACAGGCAATGGCCACCCAGTCAGCCAACCTCTCATTAAGGGGCTCGTCCCTAAATTTATGACTTTTTGACAAAGAATTTCTTTAACATGTTGTTGGAACCTTGTGTAGTGTTGAACAGGGTATTTGAAATGTAAATTTTCTTCATCAAAAAAGAATGGAATTCCGTAGAAAGTAGGACGCATCCCAGACAATTAAACGTTTCTCATCGTTAGAGACGTGTATCTCCCACTCCCTTACAGAGAATGCAATTAAACAAAGCTTCTAGTTCTTTAGCAACAAGCCCTGCCTCAACACACACACACACACACACACACACACACTGTTTCTCTTAGCAGTGCAAAAAGGAAGTTATGTGTGCGTTTGTGCGCTGGGCTTACTGCTTTATTGCAGATCCTTTGTGATTATGTTGAGAGTTGGCAAGGTGGCCTGGATTTTAGAGCTTCTTGTTGAAATGGACTGAATGCTGAGTGTCGGGGCAGCTGGGAGGGCAAGGGCACAACAATCTCATTTTATATTACTAGTAAGTCGAGAAATGAGTGAGATCTGGGAGGCTGTACCATCCTGGGAACAAAGCAGATCTTAGCTCCAGGGCAAAGATGAAGTGTTTAGTTGGGAGCCAGATATTGGCCAGGGGTTCAAATCAAGGCATTTCTTCCAGAAAAGAGGGAAGAGGGTGTTAGGAAAAGAGCCAAGGTCAGGCGAGAGAGTGTTCTCTGTGGAAAGGGCAAGGGCAAAGCCGGAGTACTAACCATCTGGAATGAGCAACAGACTCTGAACCAACCATGCGGATGAATTCCTTAGGTAGGAGATTTCAGAGTTCAACAGGGGGGTCTGTTGAAGCAAGTGGGGCCGTGGAAAACCTGTGACTCAGTTAGCAACTACTGAACACTAGTGGTTGGCTCTAGGGATCAAGGCTTCAACTCCTGCCACAGGGATGGGCAGGGTGTAGGACCCCCACTTTGGACAGAGGGCAGAGCTCTGGAGCTTGAATAAGAGCTGCCGTTTCAAACACGAGTGGTCTGGGGAAGTAACAGGACCGGACATGAAGACAGCTCAGCTGCTAGCATCCGAGGAGTGTCAGGCAAGGTCCAGCTACTGACTGCTACTATCGGCATGCCAGGGGGAGGAAGATGGGCGAGACGTGGTCCTTACTCCTGAGAGGGCCGTAGTTTTTGTTTTTTTCTGGGGGCTAGGGTGAAGTGCAAGAGAACAATCAGGGCCTTGGATCTCGGTCCAGCTCATAGATGAACACAGACAACTTTGGATTCCTTATATTTTTCACCGTCTGGCACTGGCCATTACTCTATTCTCCCATGGAGACGTTGAACTTCCCAACATTTCAGCCCTGAACTCAACCACCAAGACTTACACAGGCTTTGGTTCTCGCCCATTGAGCTGACATTGCTGGGAAATAGTTGTTTGAAAAATGATCTTTGGAATTTTGTATAAGATCTAATGAGGTATTTGAGATGTTAAACTTGATTTAAAAAAAAAAAACCAGAAAAACAAAAAACAAACCACAGGAAGGATCGACGCAGGCAATTCAACATGTCTGGTTGTTAGAGACTTGCGTTTTCCAGTGAATTCAATGAGCTAAAACCCTAACTCTGTAACAGCAATCCACCTTTATTACGTCCGTGCCATATTCAACATATACAGAAGTCACCTCCCATTCCTCTTGATACTGACAGAAGTAGGAGTGTATGTGTGTGTGGAGCTGCACTGGCCCAACACTGAGGGAAGGGATGACGTCGACTACATTTTATAGTCTTAGCCGGGAGAAAACCATGAGCCGGTTAATCATCGATTTGTGGGTTTTATTGGACAAATGGGAAGGGGAGAGGGAAGGAGGAAGGACATTTGAGAGCAGAGCTGGACAGAGCGGTTAGGCCCTAGGACATGGGTAGGGTACAGGGAGCACAAACAGTAACAACTGCTCTGCCCAGAGCGGAAGCACCAAGTTCAATTGCAGTGACTCAAAGATCCCCAGGAGAGAGGGCTCTTAGCAGCCTCAAGGGTAGCACCTGTGGGATCTGACAGGGCCTGGCTTGGCGACGCCTTGAGTTCAAGTGAGCTCAGCCTCTGGCTTCCCAGCCAGCCACTTCCGAGCAGACTAGCTCCAGTCTGCCAGAGAATGAGTCTGTGTGCACCATGGACTCCCTGGCACCAGCGCTGCCTCTTGGAAACGATGATGTTAACCTGGTGGCCTTCTGCAGCCACCTTGTCTCCTAGTTGGAACATGATTGTTTTCTCTTTCATTGTTCTGCTTGGACATTGGCCCAAGGGTCTGGGAAGAATAGGATATTAAGGAGTACTGTGGGAAATTGTGGTCAGTTTGCTAGTTAATTTCCAAAGGACTTGGCTTTGCCTATTATTTTTTTTTATTAGTGTATAGTGACTCTACAGATAGGTTTCATTATGACATTTTCATACATGTATATAATGTATTTTGATTATATCCCCCCCCAGAGGATTCCAATTAGTTCTGGAGCCCATGCCTGTGGTTGAGTGATGTATGGGTATGGGTAGAACACATGGTGGCAAACCTCTCCAGTTGGTTCTGTTCTCATTGGTGCCACCCCAGGGATGAGAATGTCAGATGGGAGAAATAAAAGGCTCTCTCTGCAGGAATCAGCTTTGTAAGGTAGCAGAGCCTTCTGTGCCCCCCAGAGGCCTCTGAGGCACGGATCCGAAATCTGCTGGAACTTCCATTCTCATAATGTCCTGGGTGAATGGTCTTGCCTATAGTTAAACCAAGTCTCTCCTGTTCATGGGTCCTTTAATTGCCTTCTGTGGGACTTTCATCAGTATTCCAGTAGTATGTTGTGTGCTCTCTCTGAAGAATGAAAAGTGGGGAGTCTCAGGCTTGGAGACAGGCAGGGAAAGTGCTGCCTGGAGCAGGCACTCACAGGTTGCTTTTCTTGAGGAGGATTCTTTTCTTTCTTCTAAGGACAGTGTTCTTAAAATACGGTGTTTGGACATGCCTGGTCAGGATACGTGTGGTTTTGAAATGCACACCATATACCATGTGGAAGTACTTTGTACCCTGCTAGCTGGAGACTGAGTCACAGAGGAATCAGTCTTCCGAAGAGAAAACCAAGACCCAAATAAAACACAAGAAAACCAAGTGTCCAAAGATGGAGCAGTTAGATTTGCTGCTGTTTGGCCTTTGTTTCTGCTCACTTCATTAAGGATGTGTGCCTGGGGCCAGCTTTATGGAGGCGGGTGGGGGGGGTGGCGGGGTGGGGGAGAGTGTGTGCCTACCTGAGTGTGGAGGCGGGGCTTGGGGAGTATCGCTGATCTACAGATGAGTCATGACTGAGGGACATGGGTAGAGAGCAGAGGAGGAAGACTGGAAGGGGGCTGCAGAGACCAGGAAAGAAAAGGAGGCGGCCTGGGTGGATAAGTGGGAGTTTGACCTGTTTTACTTGATGGACTTTAACAAAACGGTCATTGTTGGCTTATAATTGTGTCATGATTAGTAATTACCTCATGTTTTCCTCTTGAGGATTATAAGATACCAGAGTCAATTGGTTCCAGCCAAATATTCTTAGGATTGATATTGCATGCACGTGTCTTGTGGGGCCAGATCCCTGGCAAGTTCTTCCCTCACAACAATGCCAGAGTCCTTCCGATTTCCTGCCTCATGTTTTGTGTTTTTTTTCCTCTAAGTAAGACTTGCATATAAGTACAATTGAGAACTGTCAGCTAGTAACTGGGTGTAAATTACCAGCTGTGAAGAAGGTCATCCCGAGCCAAGAGATCCCCAGAAGAACAGCATGGCTCTTTCGTCAAGAAAAGTGATGAAATTGAAGCTGGGTGCTTATTAAACTTTGATCCTTTGTTATATTGGCTATTACACAAATTGCAGCACAAGAGATTTCCTGTCTCGAATGTCTGGTATCTAACTAGAGAAATTGGGCGGGTACTGTGGTTCTGGAGCTCTAGGCGGTCGGCTTCCTCTAATACAATCTTCTACATGTTGGACGGTATCTCTGATAGTTTCCTGACAGAGGGTGGCTGTGGTGCCATCAAATGGCAGGCCTGCTCCCAGACTGTTAGTGGGCTCAAGTTTGGGGCATTCTATTGAAGCAGAAGACATTTTCTAAGGTAGAAGTTGAGAAGGAAAAAGAAAGGGGAGGTGGGTCCTGGTTACAGGTCAATTCTTTTTTTTTCTTTAAATATTTATTTATCTACTTATTAAGTATACAATATTCTGTCTGCAGACCAGAAGAGGGCACCAGACCTCATTACAGATGGTTGTGAGCCACCATGTGGTTGCCGGGAATTGAACTCAGGACCTTTGGAAGAGCAGGCAATGCTAATGCTCTTAATCGCTGAGCCATCTCTCTAGCTCCCGGGTCAACTCTTCTGACATGTCCATGATGTAGATTTTGCAGGAGTGCTGGGCACACTTGTGAGGAATCTGGGCGGGAATCAAGGGGGTAAAGCAGCCTTTGCTGAGGAGTCTGGGGTCAACAGTGCCAGGAAGGAGGATGGCGTGCGTGGTCTTTGACAGATGGCTGAGCACAGAGAAGGTAGCACTGACCAAAGGTCTGGAGTCCACTCATGAACCCCAGGCACTTTCTTTCAAGAATTATCATACTGGAGATTCCTGGGGACTTTGACAAAGATTTTGCAGAGCCCCAAAAGGCAATTAGCGCGGGCAGAAGCTTGTTAAGGGACCTTTAGTAGGCAGGAGCTGCCCTCCCCAGGGAGAGCTGACCCTTGTTTCTTCCCGACCACTAGGCCTAGAGTTCAAGAGTCTGTAGTGCTTTGCTTCCCCACACCCCAACCCTACTCGAGTGGTCACTTTTGTGTTAGGCAGGACTGCTCCAGGGCAGGCTCTCTTTTCCTTTCTTCCCTCGGTCTTTGGCTTCTAAGAGGAATTTCTGTCCAGAGAAGGCATTTGGGAGGGTGAAATTGCTTGAAACAAGCAACCTTATATCGGTAGGGACTCTGCTTCTGTTAACTCCTCTAGAGCCTTTAAGGTGGTACCCTAGACTTTGGAAACATTCTTCAACCTTAACTAGATGATCATGTTTCTCTTGAAGCTGTTCTGGCTCTTTTTCTGGGACTCACTTCCTGAATAAACAGGAAGAGTCACTACACCGGAACCTTCCCTGGGCACAAAGGGTCCTTCCTGGTAGCTAATGAAGGGCATCTGATCTTTCGTAGAAATGGTGTCTGCTGAGTTGCAGCTAAGAAATAAGACTTTGGTGTTGGGGGTGGGGTGGGGACTACTGGCAATTGAGGAATAGGTAAAATAGCACCAGGGTCTTTGTGTTTAGTTGAGAGTGGCATCAAGGAATGCTTGGTGGCTTCTTTAGTGCCTGGCATCTCTATAGAGGATGCCTTGGTGCTTGATGCTACTGCGTGTACCACCTGTTTCACCTGGAGACAGGTGCTCACTGTTCCAGGCTTCTATGAGGGATAGAGCAGCTACCCCATTCTCGAGACTGGGAGAAGCAGCTTACAGGGGCTGGGCAGATTGCCAGCAGTGGTGGGCTTGGTGTTTGGGGACTCTGGTCCAGGTACCCAGGAATAAGTGGCCTGCCATGCAACGATAATTGAAATGACAATGGATCATACTTCTTAGTATGAAGTTACGTGGGTAATAAAATATTTGCTGTGAAGCTTCAAGTTTGGGGCATTTGCCAAGCTTACTTCCTTTGGTAATCTCAAGTACTAGCAACTGGATGGGTTCTTAACTGCATTTGCCCACTTACACTGGGCAGAGGAGGATCTTTGGCCCGCCAATGTCTTGAATCCAGGATGGTGCCTCAGTTACCTCTTGATGGGCAGGAGATGGCCAAAGGCAGGTAGATGTTCTGGAAATAGAAGTTGAGGTTTCTAAGTGAATGGCCATGGGGTAGGGGAAGACAGGGGAAAAGCCGAAATAGAGAAATCAGAATGGCTGGTCAAGGAGGGTGGTCACACACGTAGGGCCAAAACCCTGATGTCTATAGAGACTTCTAACTGGGGGACTGACTCACGGCGAGTCTAGAGTTAAAAAGGGGTTGCAGTTTCTTGGAGTCTCCCCTCTCCCTTTTTCTTGGTTGACTTTTACAGTAATGTATAGTTGCAATTCTAATGCAAAATCCCCAGCAAAGTGCTTGCAATTATAGAGGGGGGGAAGGGGAAGATGATTTCCACCCTCAAGGGACACACGGTCGAACTCCCGAGTAGTTTCCTATGCCGCTCTTCTTGCTCTTTCTAGATACTTTATTCTCTTGCCTTTGTCTCTCCCCGAATCCCTCTGATCTCCAATCTCCCAGTTTGCTTCCCTGCCTCTTGAAAAGTGGTGGCAGCAGAGAAAAGACTAGAAGAGAAAGCACATACTCACAAGGACACATCTGTTTGGTTAGCACACCTGCGTTCACTCTGTGACACTCAAGATGCTGGGTCCATGTTTAGTATGGATCGGTAGAAGTTTGGCTTTTCTTTTCCCCTTTTAAGTTTTTGCTGGGTGTTAACTGCGTCACATTTCTACAGGGGTGATTCTTTATGGGGATGCTTCTGTATAAACAAATTGGAATCCATTGTGTGCTTTTCATTTACTTTGTGGATTAACAATGGGCCATTACAATGGCTGAGCTAAGAACAGGACCTCTCCATCCCAGTGTAGCCCCCCCCCCCCAACCACATCCTTTAGCCTCAGTTGGCCGTCCCTGCGACAGTACACTGATTACTCTTACAGTACACTGGCTAAGCTCAGGGCATAAAGGTCTGTGACGGTAGCTTGTTGGAGTCAAGAGGGAAATAAAAACAGAAAACACAAACTCAAGAGCTAGGGTATTCTTCTCATCTCTTACCTCCCCCCCCCCTTTTTTTCTTTTTTGAGGCAGGGTCTCACTGTGTAGCTCTGGCTGGCATGGAAATGCTTTCTAGACTATGTTGGCCTTGAACTCATAGAAATCCTCTTGCTTCTGCATCCCAAGCACTGGGATTAAAGAGCCATCAACCACAGGTTCACCTCTTACCTTGATTTCCAAGACTTTGATGTCTTCTGTGCTTCTGCCATTCCCACCTGTGATATGGGGGTGAATGAGACCTTTAAGAATGGAAGTAGAAGAGATTCAGGACAGGGTTGCATTATTTAGCTAAACAGTGAAGGCTTATTTTGCCCCAAATACCTGCAGTCCTACCTGTTGAGGAGCTTGAAGCAGTAGCATTGATCTGTGTATTAAAAGAATAAGGTTCTCTTTTATCAGTATCATTCCTAAGAAGTAAATATGATCCAGATGTGCGTGTGTGATACATTTAGCTGAGAGTTAACTTGAGAGGGGAAGGCTTTTGGGCAAAGTCAGTAAGAAGAAATGTTTACTGAGACCCTCAAAGCCAAACCTGAGCAACTTAATGAACTAAATTTGTTTCTGCCCTTCAGCTAACCCATATCTGAATATGGAGTAAACAAAAGGTAGGGTCTTTTACATTTAAGGCTAGCCTTCACTTCTCATAACACACACATACACACACATATACACATATACAGATAAACACACACACACATAAACATACATACATGCATACATATGTATGTATGTATATATATATATGTGTGTGTGTGTGTGTGTGTGTGTGTGTATTCCCGGACCTGAAGCAGTACAGTATAAAAACACCTGGCTAAAAGCTAAGATCCAACTTACGTTTTCCTAAGTGTAGAATTTCCCTTTTAATTTTCTTTTGAAAAGCACTAAAGTAGTTGACAATTCCCACACATGCCCATTTTCAAAACTGCACTCAAGTTTGCCCTGCCAGGCGTGGGTGTATGTATACTTGTGTGCACGCCTGCACCTGTGTGCTCTAAACCGTGCCTTTAGACTACCTGACTAGGATCCCACGAAGAGCAAAAGTTTTTCAGTCGTTGGATAGTGTAACCCCATCCAAAGGGGCCCGTGGCGCCACGCGCTGCTCACAGAGTACGCGCAGATCTTTCCCCTCCTCGTGGTCAGTTTTTTTCTTTGTGATCAGTAATTGGCTTCTCTTGGTACGCTGAGATCTATTACAAAGCCAAACATCCAGAGGCCGAGATGAAATGACACAATTTGGTTATAATTTATGTTGGCCCCTGACATATATATTTTTTTTTTAATGATTTGGTCTCTAAGCAACTGATCTCTTAGCAACAAGAAGCACCTTTATAAAAGATGGCACACAAAGAGTGGCTGCCAGAAAAGCTATCCGGTTTTTAAACGGCTGCTCATCATTAGCAAAACTCACCATCTTCAAGAGTCCAAAAACTAGAAGTGACCAGCAGATCCAGGTAACCACGCTATTTGCACATTTTCCTGGAAAAAAAAAAAAAAGAAACCAAAAGCCTCATGCAACTATTGAAGAGAACAAAATTCTTTGAAATAGACTCATTTGATTAGGTCTTAGTTTGTTGGTCTTGTCTAACTTCTGATAAGAGAATGTATTTTTTTAAATATCTGCTTCTTGATTAAAAAAGATAAGTTGAACGTGGATTTTGTTATCAGCAAACAGCTCTCAGGACATTTCTTTGGCGTGAGAACAGAAGAGGGGAGCGGTTTATCTTCTGCAGATTTTCATTTGAAGGGACAAATAGTCTATATTGTGCAAAGATAGATGTGCAGAATGTCTCACCCACGCCACGCACACTCTAGGGGAATAAGTGTGGTTGTAGATTCTCAAAATATTGAACGAGTAGCAAAATTATTTTACTTCTAAACTTCAGCTGTTTGTTTAATCCAGTGTCAATTCCATTTGTTGCAGGTGGTAAAGGCTCTCTCCCCCTCCCTTTGGTAACACAGAAGCAGGCATTTTTTTTCATTAGTGTTAAAAGAAAAGTGCATTTCCAAACTAAAAATACTAGAAATTACAGCCTTCTGTGTCTGTCTCATTTGTTTTTTTCAGGTACTCAAAAGTTGATGTTTAAAATTCTCTCTTGAAAATTAGAGTTAGAGAAAGGAAACAGTTATTTCATCTTTAGTCTTTAAATTAAGATTACGTAATTATCAGCTCACTTTAGGGGTACTCAGTAGACAGGAAAGGGAGAAGAGGTTTTGGCGGGGGGGGGGGGGGGGGGGGGCGGGAGGGGGTGAGGGGAGGGAGCGAAAGAATCTTGGAAGCAGCATTCCCCGGGAACATCCCAGAGGACAGGGTGTCACAGCTTCAGGACGGATGAGTGGGGTGGTGGTTAGCGATGGTAACCGGTTTCTGTATGAATGGTGGCGCCTGCTTTCTTTAAATCAAATCACTTGCTGACAGCCTTTAGAAACAATGAAAGCAAGGACAGGCGAGTCGGAGAGGGGGGGATACACAATCAGGACAATGCCAGACACTTTGGAACGGATGTCTGGAACCTAAGAAGTGCCCCAAGAGCATGCTCTGAGGGCTTTTTTTTTTTGTTTGTTTTTGCTAGCAACTCCAGGCAGAATTCCTTTTCGTGCTGGCTGCAGTTGGAAGTTAGTAATGTGTAAATTTTTACTTGAGTTGCAGAAACTTTAGTAAGTAGTATTCTAGGAATGCACAGAGGAGCACTGCAGTGTGCTGATGATTGTAAAAAGGTGCCTGTGGCTTTCATGCTAAGGAAATTAGACAACTAATCCTATTGTATAATTTGCTGGCTGTGTTTTCAGTTTTAAATGCACTGTAGTCTCTTAGACACGGAGGAGGTTTAGAAGAGAAGCAAAGAGCCAATAGCAATTGTATTGCGAGTGGCAGGAGAGATTTTGGGGGCTCTTTTGGATTTTTCAAATGAAGCCATGGTTGTCTTCTGTGTGAGTCATATATTCTGAGTTTTGGCTATTCATAAGGTGACAAAGAGCCCAAGGTATAGCAGGGCTCATCATTTTTGGCTGACTTGATGAGCCATTTCTTAGGATGGATAAGCGACTGCAGGATTTGAGACGTACGATTGAAACACTCTGAACAAATTGGCCCTGTAGACTGAGCCAGTTCCTGCTCTGCAGTCTTGAGATCAGTCACTTCAGACCCACACATGCAAATGGGTGGTCTCCGTTTAAATGAGAATGACAGAGAGCTGGGACCCAGTCCGGAGAGCTTACCAGGAAGAGCTTTTATTTCAGGTCCCCACGATTTGCATCACAACCATACTGTCTAAAAACCCTCGGCAAACTTGGCAGTCAGCTTCCTGCTGACTAGGCTTGAGTCAGGTGTGAGGTGAGGAGATGGAGGTGGCAGTTAGTAGGTCCACGACTGTGTTGCTGTGAGGAAGTATATGCTCCATTATAACTCAGGACACCTTAATGCCCAAATGAACACAATCAGGACGGAACTTGTTCGACTCCTGTGCAGTCGGCCTCGGGCAGCAATGTCTCAGCCATCCTAAGTGAGACATGCCTGGTGCGATAGTTCCTGCGTTCTGTGGTGCAAGAGAAGCAAGAGTTAAAGCCAGAGCAGCAGTGGCTTTGGACCAGGTGCCCCCTGAGCGCTGGGCAGTGGCTGTCCTGTATGTAGTTTTGTTTAATCCTCACAACAATTGTGCATAGGTATCGGTGTCTCTATTTTACGCACATGTTAAGTAAGCCAGGTTCAGCAGTTTGCCAAGGAGTTCCCTAAACGGTGAATGGCAAAACTGGGAGTTAAACCCGGGCTAGTCTGATTCCCTAGCCTGTGAGATTTTCTTGTGCCAATGGCATGAGCTGCTTCTTAACGCATTGGAACAGCCCCCCCCCTCCACAAAGAAGAGAAGGCTCTAGAAACGGAGCAGGTCTTTGGGAGAGACTTGGGTCCTGTGCTTTCAGGGACTGCCTCGGTCTATGAACTGGAGGAGGACACTCAGTCAGGCTGTGGCGGCCGCCGCCCCAGGGTGCATGGCCATTCCTTGCCGTGATGTATGTCTCAAGTGAAGTAGGGTAGGACTCTTTGAGGTACACTTTTTGCGAGAGGAGAGCTGCCTGAGACAGGCCTCCCTGGTGGGAAGCCACTCCTGGAACACGAGAGCTGAAGAAGGCTGCTCCTCCAGAAAGAAGTCATAGCAAGATGCAAACTAGGTCTAGGGAAACCGTAGGACTGAAGAAGAGAAGAGCTGGGCTTGGTAGGTGTGGCCATGGGGAGTGGAATGACAAGTGTGAAGGGACAGGCTTTCTCCTGAGGGGAAAAAAGTCTTAGAAAAGAAAAGTCGCCTGTAAGGTGACTCCCCGTCCCCTTGGGCTTTCAGCATTGCCCTCATCGGGCTCAACCTTTCAAACGTCCCTGACAAAGGGCTCAGTCTAAGCAAGGTTCCCTCAAGAGCACTCTCCTGAAATGTTTCATGGTGACAGAAGGCTGGGGGAGGAGAACAAGACAGGGAAGACATTTGTGATTGGCCCAGAAGACAACCTGTCTATGCATCCCTGTTTCTTTTGGTTTTGCATGAACCAGCTCAGAGACTTGGGCAGTCTTGCTAAAAAGCCACAGATGGTTTGTGTAGATGTGAGAGCGCTACGGTTCTCTCTTCAGTCTGGGAAAGATGTCGATATATATGTACAGGCAGAAAGATTCTGCACTGCTCTATGGATCCACAGTGGTTTGGGGGTGGGACTTGGCATGGTCATTAAGTGAATACAGAAGCAGAACTTTACCTACCAAATTCAAATCCATCCTGGTCAGAGGGTTGCTAGCGTTTCCAAAGGGTGTAGTGGACAGCTCCCCCCTTTCTCCTTCCTCCTTGCTGAGCTATGACACTTTTCTCTGGTCATAAACCAGATAGCTTAGGAAGTCTGAAGTGCTTGCTTATAGGTGGTTTTCAGCTTTGAATAAGAACAATCCTTGTGCAAAGCTGGACGAGAAGGCTTTATGCCTCTGGTTTATAGCTCCGGTGTCTTAGAATTCTTGTGTGCGATGAGACACGCTCTCCCTCTTTGTGTTCCTGCCTGGTGTGTGGTGCTATGACACATGCTACATGTGTCTGACACCCTGTGAACTTAGCATACATGTGACATGCTGCAGTCCACTCCCTGCGTAGTGCACACCAAGTCTCCTTGTACCTGACAACTCTGGGCAGGAGACGAACCCTGGGCTCATGTTGGTTCTTAGAACTACATAAATTATGATCGATCTGGGAGATGACTTGGAAATTGCACAATTTGGACTTCCCATTTAGAGGAGATGCTCTCAAGTCTCAAATTAGAGCTGAAGATAGAACCTAGCTCTCTTGACTCCCAGTCCAGTGCTCTTTCCGCTGTATGATAATAGTTGTTATTCCTATGGAAAAGGTAATAGCACAGATCACTACCCCAGGAAAAACTGTGGGTATTGAGTAAGTTTAAGGACAATGACTGCTCCACAAAAAAAAACATACAAAAATTATTAAAAACATAAAAGTGATTTAGCAGTGCCCCATAATTAGACGTCTTTATTCTTTCTGTGATGTAAATGTGTGGCTTATTGCTAAAATGGAAGACACTTGGAGTGCCCAAGAGCTCGTCAGCCTTATTAAAACCCCACAGTTTCCTCCCTGAGTGGGTAGAGAGCAAGAGAGGAGGGGAAATGACCCCTCCCATCCTGAATCCTAGTGTCCAAATAGATCACTCATTTATATAGTTGGCGGAAAGGAAATGAGTGTGTATCTGCGTGTGTGAGTCGCAGAGCTACAAACAGTGACAGATGCTTTGAAGAGGTCACTCTCAGACTTGCTTCCTATTGGAGCAAATTTCCTTCCTACTGGTCGCACTTCCTGTGCTTTAGTCTGGCACACTCCTGGTGGAGGATGCAGCAGAAGGGCCCTGCCATCGCGGGCCGGTTGCAGAAACTCTGATGACAGTGCCCAAACCTTGAGTGGTGGTGCCAAACCTCATCAGCCTGGAGCTCCCGGCCTCACATCCTGCGCTGACACCTTTGTGTGGGCTTGACCTTGATAACCTGGTGTGTTGATGTTCTGAGCAGAGGTTCTTCTGTGTTTAAAGATCAGAGGACCACGCCAAAGGGTGATGTTTGTTGAGCTAGTCTTCAGTGTGCGGGAATGATGTCCCCAGTGGTGGCTCAAAGCTCGTGATATAAAGCGAGATAAGACATGCTCCTCCTAGTCTTGAAGACTCTCGCACTCCAATGATGCTTGTTTATAGTTAACTTGGGGACCTGTGTTATTTAAGAATCCAGTTTAATAACAAAGTACTTAATAGATGTACTTTAGAACAAATCGTGAAGGTTGGAAATGATAGAAGAAATGGTAGGCCATGAAAATGTAGAGCTTCTGTAGAAGGTAGCTTGGGGAGGGCTGTGGGAACTGTCAGATAAAACAGGCAAAAGCATGGAAGGGCAGGGTGTGGTGGCACATGCTGGCAACTCTAGCATTTGGTAGGCAGGGGCAGAAGGATTACTGCAAGCTGATGCCAACCTGGTCTACCTAGTGAGTTCTAGGCTAGTTAGGGCTACATAGTGGAATGCTGTCTCAAGCAACAGAAAAAAATCAAAAATGCAAGCGGAAAAGAACATGGAGGAAGAAGTGGATATATCACACAGGACTAGGTAGCCTTTTGCTTCTTCTTTTAGTTGAAGGAATCCCACATGGAGGGACAATGCAATGAGTTTGGTGTTGGGTTAGCATTTCCTGGTGTGTGTGTGTGTGCGCATGCGTGCGTCCGTACAAACATCTATTAGCCCAGGTAGCACACCAGTGGTAGAACAAGGAGAAGACACTCAAGCACAACCCACGAGTAGTTGTCTAGGCTCAGCTACGGCAGAGTGTGAAAGGTTACTTCCCTGAGTGCAGATGGTGCCATGTCACCAGAAAGGCTCAGCCCAACTTGAATGACAACGTCTCCATGGCTGCACAGATGGAGTCTACCTTCCAAACACGCCAGCACCTCCAGGGACTGCATGCAGCTGGGGCAGAATTACCCAGGCTGGGAGGGTATCCTAGAAGGAGGGGCTGGAAATCTCTAGTTAAGGGTGAACTTGTCCTCTCCAATAGTTCCTGGAGTCTTATTGGAGATAGTCATAATTCTGCAATATCTAACACCGAGAGAAAACTCCAAAAAACAGCCGTTTGATTTTGGTGAGTAGGAATAGGAGACACATTAGAATGCTATCTGCTATTGTAAGTTCTTGCTTTTTTGTTTGTTTGTTTGTTATCTATACACCCTATTACAAATAAGTGCAGAGGAAATGGTTTTATTATCTACTTAAACACTGACTGAATCAAACTTTTTTTTTTTTTTGAGACAAGGTCTCACCATGTATCCCTTGGCTGGCCTGAAACTCATGTAGACCAGGCTGGCCTCAAACTCAGGGACATCTGCCTGCCTCTGCCTTCAGAGTCCTGGGATCAAAGGTGTGCACCATGCTTAAGGAGACAAACTTTCGAGATTCTTGAACTAATCAAGAATGGCACTAGTCACAGGGGATGTATCTCCTAACCTTAGACTAGTTTTTTAGAAAGCAACGGAAGGGGCAGAGTGATTGGACAGAGGGAAGGAGACACAAGGATGACAGCATCATCAGATGTAAAGAGAAATGTGGGCTTTTCTACTTGTTTGGGTGGAATTGTGGGTGAGCGTGTTTGCCTGCAAAATTTAGATTTTGGAAATTCTAAGTAAGAATCTTGTTAGGAAGCACATGGCCTCTTTCCCCTTTAGCCTCAGCTTTTCTGTTCCGTTGACCGAGTGCCTGCT
This sequence comes from Myodes glareolus, assembly GCF_982192425.1. Taxonomy (NCBI): domain Eukaryota; kingdom Metazoa; phylum Chordata; class Mammalia; order Rodentia; family Cricetidae; genus Myodes; species Myodes glareolus. The sequence continues at coordinate 83,089,088 of NC_142029.1, read as the reverse complement.
GGGAGAGTTCTCCAGGCTTTCCAACAGCCTCCGATCTGCATTTTTACCTGGATCAAAGGCCACGATTTTTCCTACAGTGCTCCAAAAATATTAGTCTGTCTTCTGTTTGGCCTATGCTTGGCCTCCCCTGGCTTTGTTTACATCTGGGCCTGCATCTGCGGGAACCACTAGAGCTTGCGACACAGCTGGATCCCATGGCCTTGCTCTGTGTACCTCCTCCCCTCGCACTCAGTAGTGTCCTCAGCACTACTCAGGAGTTTATTATACTTTTCTACTTTCCCTCCTCAGAAACTCTCTTCTTTTATAATCACTTCGTGGAGTTTGAATGCTCCCAACCCCTCCATTCCCAGAGAAAAGATTGGCAAGAAAATAGAAAGCCTTCTACGTCCCTCCTCTAGCTAGGGCCAGGCCCTTGGCACCCTGTCCCTTATTCCCTGGCCTGAGACCTGAGTTTGAGTGTACTTTGTAAATCTTCAGCTTCTTTCTCACTGCTGGTTTCTTCCTCTCAGCTCTTAAATATATACTGGGATCTGGATCTTCTTTTACACCAAACTTGAGCCAATAGACCCCTATCAATGCCACACCTCCCTCCAGCTGTCACTCATTCTGTCTCCTCCCAGTTGTAGCTACTTTGAGAGTTAGGTAGACTCCTTTCTCCATTCAGTTCTGGCTTCCGAGTCACCATATATCAAAGAAACTGTTCTTGCTGCAGCCACTTGGAGCGTCTCACTTGAACCAAATTAGGTTTAACTCAGACTCACTTTCTGATCAGCGTTTTTCTTCATCAGGTCTTCCTTTGTGTCTTCTATAAGATACAATGTCTCTCACCATCCTCTTCTATAAGATGCAATGTCTCTCACCGTCCTCTTCTATAAGATGCAATGCCTCTCACCGTCCTCTTCTATAAGATGCAATGCCTCTCACCGTCCTCTTCTATAAGATGCAGTGTCTCTCACCCATCCGCTCATTTTTCTTCTAACTTCAAATCCTTAAGTTCTTAGGAAGCCTTGCTCACACATTCTCCTTTGACAGTTTCTGTTTCTCCCATGGCCGTAAGTACCATCTCTACAGTCACTGAGGTTAGGTACCTGGTTTAATCTTTGCTAAAATATCACCTTGTCATATCAGTTAGAGAACTGAATGAAGGGCTTACTTGACTGTTCATCTGTAATGTATTTCTCTCTCCTCTAGACTATCAATGCAATGGGCACTTACTGTCTTCTTTAGTCACTAATGCTACAATCTGTTGGGTCAGCTTAGAAAATAAGTGAACAAGCTTAATGACTAACTTCTGCTAGATGAATCCACATGTGTCTTGACGGCATTGTCTAACCTAGGAGATGTCACTTGTGTATTTTCTCTAGATTTAAGTGGGCAACTGTTTGTATTGTAGAACAGACATTTGAGTATTTTTTGCTAGAAGTGGGGACATTCTATATCAATGTTAAGAAAACATTACTATCAGTTGTTTGTGTGTGTGTTCTTCAGGTGTATAGATGGGAGTTGTTAGTGATTCCGGAAACACAAGGAGAGCGAGCCCAGTTCTCGACAGGCAGCTTGGGCATTATGGAAGGGCTCTCTCGGGTTGGAATGGATGAGGTTTTAGCCAGGAGTGTTGGAGCTTTCTTAAGGTCTAGGGGCAGTAGCTGTCGCTACACGAACGGGAGCGGGGTTGTTCATCAAATGTTGATCAGCCTCGTGTAAATTGCGTTGAGAACTCTCCGCACCTTCTGACCGTTTGGTTTCACTTAGATGGGCTTCCATGTGGCCAGAGTGTTGATAAGAAAACTCGGGGCTGTGCTCTGTGAGTGGTATTTAGGGCCCTGATCATGCGAACTCTCATGATCAGACAGCTCATTTGGATTATTTTCTTCTGCCTTGGAGTTACGGATATGCTCAAGACCATGTCCCATAATGCCTATTTTCTGATCTCCTGTGCATGGTGGTGTACACATCTGGAGGAAAAGGCTGATGTGGTGCAGGCACTGGAGGGTCCTGGAGGATTAGATTCCTCTGGTTGGTATTGTTAACTACAGCAATAAGTTGTTGGAGTTTCTCTTACTTTGTAACAAGAACTAACTCGGCTTGTTGATTTCCAATACCAACCTTCTTCTTGTGGAAATCTAAAAGGATCATTGCCTCAGCATGGCCAAGTCCCAGTTGACATATCTCTTGTTTCTCAGCACATTCTTTTTTTTTTCTTTTTGGTTTTTCGAGACAAGGTTTCTCTGTAGCTCTCAGCATATTCTTGCAGGCACCTGCTGCCTCACTTGCGGCCTCTTGTAGTTGCTGATATTGTTCTTCTACTGTTACACCAGCTAAGCTGTCTCCTAAGGTGTCTCCACGGGCTGTTGCAACTCCTGAGGCAATGGCTGATAGCTGAGGGGATATCCCATGCTCCAGATTGTTAACCCCAGATCGATTAAGTATTCGTACAAAAGGAGCATCTTCTCGGTGGCGTGCTAAGCCCTTCAGTGCTAGTTTAAAGCTATCCACCTCTGTTCTAACCTTAATTGTCTGGACCAATCGATGGAGCGTGATTTGGTCCCCTTCCTTGTGCAATACACGATCTAAAACAGTTTTGACAATTAAGAGCTTGGAAAACAGGGCCTGAGCCATCAAATTGGTAATGATAATATCATCAGCATCATGCCCTGCAACTAAATTAATCCCGTGGTGAATTAACAACATAAACTTGAAGGTAAAGGCTTGCATTGCTCTCATGATCCCGAAAATAATCATCATAAGGCCAGAAGTATGCCAACCCTAGGGATAGCGTAGTAGACCTTGTTCGGTATGGATGGCTACTTGATGCTTAACCTTTTCTAGACACGCCCTCTCTCCAAAAACAAGCTGTTAGGAATGAACCACAGAGCTCCACAGACCCAGGTGGAAGTTTATTAGAAAAGGGTGAGGATGAGGGGGGAGGGCTATATCGGCCAACCCGAAGAGGAAATAAAGATCAAAGGGGCAGGCAGAGCTTACTTAAATAAAAAGGAAAAGTTTGTGTATGCATACAGAACCGCCAAGCAACGCATGACGTAAAGATGCACGGTCGCAGGGCCCCTAGGCTGGCTAGATATTTGCCTGAATGCCGGTGGGAGCATCCTGCCCGCTGACGGGGTCAGTATAATGCTGGAATCCTAACATAAGCTGCAAAATAAAAGGAATTGCCCTACTTTTCTGTGTCTAAGAAAGTCTGTCTTGTCCCACGACCTGGCCCTATATCTGGAAAGAACTCATTCAAATTACTATTGGTTTTGTTGTCCAAAACTTGGAGCACAAGTCCACTCTTCTTAAGGTAGTGCTGTGCAGCCCTAGTTTCAAAGGCCTCTCGGTTTCTCTCACACGCATGATGAATGCACAAGGCCAGTAAACCACGGTCTAATAAGTCACCAAGGACAATTCCAGCTTCTATTGTGTAAATTATTTGTGAACAGCTCGACGGGTTCTGGGACTCCAAACGAGAAAGTTTTAGAACTTCACACAAGAGATTCAACAGGTTGTGTTCCGAGGTTAAGGATACTATGTAATTCAAAGTCTTCTTGGGCTTCTAAATAAGAGTGTAACTTATTGCTAGGCGATTTGAGTTTTGCCATTTTAATATGTTCTGACAAGCTTGGTTAGATCTGTTATTGATACAACTAAATAAAGTTAATGTTGATTGACTATGCCGATATTGGAGTTAATGAAGAATCTTCTTCCTCCCTTGACTTTTAACACAACCTCTGATGATACGTGTGTTAATAATGCCTATTATTCATGTCTCTGATTGTCATGAGCATGTTATGTCTGAAACATAAACATGTTCTATGTCTTAATACAACGTCGAAATTTGCTGAATATCAATTTAACAAGCAATGTTTGGTTTTGGCCGCGATATGCCGAGCAGCATCACTTTCTTCAATAGGTCAAGGGAAACACTGGCTCTTTCATTCACATCTTTTAAATCACATGTGTGTGTGTATGTGTGTAGGGGAGAGAGAGAGAGAGAGAGAGAGAGAGAGAGAGAGAGAGCAGGTGTCTGAGGAGGTCAGAGGCAACAGATCCTTGGAGGCAGTAGTATAGGTGTTTGTTTGCCACATGATCTGTGTGCTTCAGCTGGATCTGAACTCTGATCCTCTGCAAGAAGAGATCTCTCTTAACCACGGAGTCATCTCTCCAGTCCTCTTTTGTTCAAATCTTAATTACTAAAATTAACTCTCTAATCTTAAAATTACCTTTAAGACAGTAAATATAATCTATCAATATAGGTCAAAAGTGTCTGAAAGGTCACAGCAGAGTTCAAAGATGCCTGGGAGGCCAAAGTTGGGAGTCTCATAGAGATGCAAAAGAGGTTGGCTGAGTGTGGAGCGGGGTGGGGTGCACACGTGGGGCGGGCAGGGGGCAGAGAGCTAGCTCCACTGGAGGGCTGCTGTAAGCACCTCTGATGCTGATGCCGCCTTTGAGTCCTTTCAGAATCAAACTAGAACTACTAGAGTGGGGTGCTGTGGAGGCAGGCGAGTCCAAGGGCCGGGCTGGGACCAGGCAATTGAGGGAGTGGACCAAAGAATAAGATCCAGGCGAATGACCAGGTGGACAGGCAGAAGACAATCTGCGTTGGCTGTGTCAACATCAAGGAGCCTGGCCGAGCTGAAGCTCACGGGATAATAAAGTCTGTCTTGGTTTCCATACCCGGTGGCCAGTGAGATGAGACAGGTGATTATCGGGATCAGAACAACTGCACTTGCCCGCGGCCTCTCATTGTGGGGTACAATCTAGGCAGCTATACATTCCTCTCAGGCGGGTGTGTCTCAGGCTTGGTTTTCCTGATCTAGTTTCAGGACACCTATGAGCTCCTATAGTCCCAAGTTAGTCTGATAAATTTATAACACAGCATCCTTCCTACTTTGAGGAGTAAGGTACTAGTCAGTGTTGTGGGTGCTGCAGGATGGGTGGTCTTTTATGTGCCCAACGAGGTACGCAGTCGCCTTGCATCCTCAAAAGGGAGTGAGGAATTGCCTGTAAGACGGAGTCAGTGCGAAAAGGCAGCACTGACACATTGTGAGGTAATGTAAGGCAGGCCACAGGCTGATCTCAGCGCCGGCGAGGTTGCTGTAAAGGCCCTCTACTCCCGCTCTACTCCTTTGCTTGTAGAGCAAACCATTCAACTCCAGACTAGTCCAAGGCACTATCTGTGAGCGTTTAAACCGCTTTCCATCTCACTAGGCTCAACTGTCTCCATTTTGCCTCTCCCCAGGCTGTGTGTTCATGCTATGGCCATCGGTGTAGCCTTTTAAAAGTGACACGACACTGAGTCACACTGGATGTGTACTGCAGCACGGGTTGACCCAAGCAGATTTTTTTCCCCCACTCAAAGCACAAGTTTGGTTCTTTCCCTGACTTTCTGACAGCACTTTTCCTTAGCTATCCCATTGTTGACTAAGGCTTTAGTGATTCTTCAGGACCAGTGTTTCGAGATCCATTTTCTTGTATGTTCTGCGTCATCAGAAATCCTTTGAGTGGATTTCTAGGTCTTGGACAAAAGTTGCTCAGGAAATATCCCTGATTCCTTCACCCTTGCCTGAGCGGGGCTCATGTCTCCATTGTTACTCTTTGGTAATTTGCATGCTTCCTTTCTTTGGAGGTGTATCACATAACCCTGGCTGCTGTTTGCATTTGTTTTGCTATATTTCCCCTGGGCCTGACTGTCCTGAGCCTTAAAGCAGAAGCCAGGTTGTCTCTGTGTTCCTGCCGGTCATCCTCCTCCCTCGATACTGGAAACTTGACACCCTACCTTGCACTTGGAGTTTGCAGTTCAAGAAGCCTCAGTGACTCAGTGAAGCAGAAATATGATTTGGGCTCTTTTTCTCCCTGACAAAATGCATCATTTGTCTTTGCTCACACTGAAAATCCTCATCCTTCGGTCTGCCCACACACCCTGGCTTCCTGCGGAGTCTCCCCATCTGCCTGGCATTTTCTTCCCACCTCTAAAGAGCTTTCCAGGCTCCTGTGGCCCTGGCACCTGCACCATCAATTCCTGCTTATGGTTCATTTTTAAGCCAGTAAATCAGGCGAACTACATGGTTGAGTGCTTCATATTAACAGAACTGTTCTATCGGTTTTTGTCTCTCTTGGCCTGTTATGGTCCGTCCCTCTCCCCCGACCCAACCAGTTGCACCACTAAGAGGAAGCTTTTAAGTAACAGCTGTCTCCTTGACCAAAGAGCCGTTTATCCTGGACTGACAACCCTATGTGTAAGGCCCAATTTGCCCCTCCCAAACCTCCCTTGAAGTAGAACTGGAGCACAAGACATCTCTCAAGTTCTTTTATTACATCATATTTCCTTGCACTTAGCCAAAAGGAATTATCCATCACTAAGTATTTCTAAACATAATGTACTCTGAGAACCAATAGTTGCATAATGAACACACCATTTTTTATTTTTTTTTAAGCAAGAAGGGAAATTTGGGGTCTTTGGTGACAGCATTGATTATTTTTCTGTTGCTGTGATAAAATACCGTGACCAAAAGGAAGTTGCTTATGATTCCAGAGGGTTAGAGCAGGAGTGGGGAGTCAACTTATTTCATTGCAGGCAAACACGGGTGAAGTACTTCCTATAGCAAGTCTCCACCCCCTAAAGGTTTCATGTCATCCCCAGAGAGTGCCACATGTTATGAGCACCACGTGTAGTCAAGAATAAGCCACTAGACTGCACGGGAATAAAGACGCGTTAGAAACGTCACCATGGATGCATACACCAAGTTCTGAGTTGAACTGTGGACATGGAATGTAAGCAACATGGCCTGGCCTGGGAGAAGCTGGTGGAAGAAGGCTCAGAGAATGGCAAACTTTGTGGAGAGGAGATTGTAACTGGGAAGTGGGCAACCCTCACTGAAAGGAAACAGGGCCCCTGGAGTACTATGTGGGACCTGCGTGAGGAGCCTCCAGCTCTTCTGAAGCAGGAAGGATGTGAATATGTATCAGCCGTAGTGCATTTAAAAAAAAAAAAAAAGCAAAACCAAGAAGCCGCAAAGATAAGATGATGATTCCAAGGCAGAGAGGCTCTGGGTCATTCTCGTCTTGCTGCTCAGTCACTGGCCAGCGTTGGGCAGGCTGACCTGAAATCATCCCACCTGCCTCCTCAAGTCAGTGTGAGAACAATTCAAGAACACTTCTTAGAGCCATGGCACAGAATGAGTGCTTGATAAATGTGTGCATATAAGTACATGGTGTGTATATATCTGCCCCGTGTACACGCATGCACACACACAATGCCTTTTGTGGTCCTCAAGGAAGCGTAAAACTGAAGTAGTGCTCCCGCTGACTCCTCAGTCAAGAGCCCCCAGGCCTACGAGCCTCAACCAGAGGCATCCATGACTCCAGGATCATGGAAGACAATTAGATTCCTTACTATTCCAGAATCACTACCATACCATAGAATAAACTCTGCCTCTGGTGTAGGTCATGAGGCGTAGATGTGAACTCATTTGACGGCAGCCATTGTCACCACCACCCACAGCAGCAGCCATATCTCAGTGCCAACATTGCAATAGAGAGCCTGGGCTGGCTCCTGTGGAGTCAACTCCTGGGACTAACCACTCAGTGACAAGAAACTGTCTGAGCCTGGGCACTTGAGATCTAAGGGAGAAGCATCAATGGCAATGCCATTTTGAGGGGGGGGTAGACAATCCATCCTGTGCTTGTGTATACAAAGCTCACCCCTCGTCTGACCCCCCTTTTTCAAAATTCTTGGTGAAAAAACTTTTTCCCATTTCAGTGTCTTCTTTTGGCTTTTATTTGCTGATTTTCTGAGCCAGGGTCTCTCTGTGGCTGTTCTGGAACTCGATCTATAGACCAGACTGGCTTTAAACTCCCAGAGATCCGCCTGCCTCTGCCTCCCAAGTGCTTGGGATTAAAGGTGTGTGCCACCACTGCCCGGCCCCTATCTTAGTATCTTTGTCTTTTGAGGGATACTATTTTATCATGACTGTTAGCTGCCCCTTACTGGGGAGTAAATATTTAACCACTGTCCTTGGAGAGGGAATATGTTAGCCACTGTGCTTGGTGTTTGGTGGGAATGAGCGCTAAAAGTCCTCATGTTTGTTGAGAGAGGCAGGTGCTCCTTCATTATATGGAAAAACTTGTCCAACAAACATTGTAAGTCTGTTATGCGGTATATTTTTTAATTATGTGTTTATTTTAAATACCAAGTTCTATATAGGCATGTGTTGGATGTCAGGGTGTCTAGAGATGAGCCACAAATGAGTTGTGTTAGGCTCTCATTTCCCACCCTTCCACGCTGTACTCCTGGAGCTGGTACCAGTATTTATCTTTGCCCCCGTGTGCGCCAAGTCTCCAACCCTCAGGCTCGAGGAGGTGATGAGTAAGATATTAGATGCCCTACAATTTTAATAGGAACAACAGCTTCTTAAATGCATGCTACCGAGCAGGGTGTGATTACCCAATCCTATCATTCTGGCTTTTCTTGGGAAAAAGACAGGGTGATCAGGAGATCAAGGTCACCCTCAGCTACATAGCAAACTTGGGACAGTCCCAAGGTATACAAGACCCTGTCTAAAAATAAATAAAATAAAACAAAGACTATTAAAATGGCCTGTTTCTGGTTTCTTTGAAAATGGAATCTGAAGATGATTTTATTAATTTTTGCGCAGGGTGGAAGAAGGATGGGGTACCAGATTTTAAAGAGCTAGTGATTGGTTTATTTGATAAGTTAGCCATTGATAAATTGTGCAGGAATGGCCACTTTGCCTCTGCCACGATGTTTGAGGGTAACTTAACTCTGTCTAGTTCTGTGTGAACAGAGCGAGGGCTCTCATAGAGCTGGATGATGATACTTTGAATCTGGATGAACTATCTGGGTACCTTTTCCGCTGTGGGGACTGCAATGTTTAGCATGGTAGTTTTCACAGTACTAGATACAGCTGTATCCTGTGTGACCTGCAGATTCGTAAATGCATGCTACTGAGCAGGGCATGGCTACCCATTCCTGAGATCCTGGCACTTGGTGGCTCAAGGTCACCCTCAGCTGCACAGAGCAAGTGTGAGAAAGAGAACTGTTGCATACCCATCCTTAAAGAGCTTGCCACACCCTCGTTCCTACCCGGAAGTGACCCCATTCCTTAAACCGCATCCTATCTTCCGGGTGGCAGATTTCCTTGTATCGCCAATAGAGTCTTAATTCATTATGACTTTTTAAAAATATGTGTTTGGGTGTTTTGCCTGCATCCATATGTATGCATGCTACAGGTGTGCCTGGTACCCACGGAGGCCGAAAGAGGGTGTTGAGTCTCCCGGGACTGGAGTTACAGATGATTGTGGGCCGTGAGTGCTGGGCATCATCAAACTGCAAGAGCAGCTGGTGTTCTGAAGCACTGAGCCACCTCCCCAGGCTCCCGCATAGATTTTTAAGACCAATGATAACACCTTCCCTATAGAATTTGGCATCAGTAGCCAACAAGGCACAACTTTGGTCTGAGCTGGGTTCAAGTTAGATATCAGAGATAGTTTGCCTTCCAGGATTTGGGTTACCTAACTTGAACCCAGTTCTGAGTAGTAGAACACGGGAAAGCCCCCCCCCCCACCTCTACTCATTCATAAGCATATCAAACTGTCCTCAAGGACCCATTGAGTATAGATTCCTTCAAGTTACCTTTGCTGGGTTTTTTTTTATGGTCTCTCTTCGTTTCCTATATCATAACTAGGAGAAATGAAATAGGCTCTAATTGTAGTATAATTTTGAAATGGGGGAATGCTCCCACATTGGATGAGAGCGCCGCCTCCTTCGCCTACAGGCCCTTAGCAAGCTCTATTCTCTCTGCATGGATTAACCTACCTACCTCTCTGTCATTCCTTCTGGCACACGCTCACCTCACTTAAGGCATCCAGGCACTGTGAGAGACTTGCTGTTACTCATTCCTCCGCACTGAGCACGGCGCCTGACTCTGAAGGCTCCCTGTGAATGGATGGATTGTTTGGGCGACTATGAGTGGCCCACTGGCAGGTCCCTAGCCGGAGACGCTGGAGTTGGAAATGTTATCCTCCAGAGAACAATACATGGTGAACTTTTCCTCCTAAACTCTGGAAGAGTCAGTCTGAAGCAAAATTTTGCCTGCCTTTTGTATCACTTTATGTTTTCAGGTGTGGTTCTCTCAATCAAATTATTTCAAAGCAAAGAAAACTGTCCTGCAGAGAATCTGGTCAGAGTGCTAAAGTTACAACAATATGGAGCAATGTGGGTAGAGAGTTATTCCCCACTATGCTCTCTAATTTAATGCAATAAACCCATAACAATATTGATTATGTCTTACTTCCAAATTCTGGCTGGTTATAGGCCATCCTGAGGGCTGGTCATAGACTGTCCTGAGGGCTGGTCATAGACCATCCTGAATTTTCTTTTAGCCATTTCCTTCTTAAGACTTGACTCTTTGCATGTTTATACTATGTTCTAGGTGAGTTTCTCTATAGCTGTGATAAAACACAGACCCAGGGCAACTCGGTTTATTGGCTCACACTTTCACATCACAATCCATCTTATTAGAGAGTTAGGGCAGGAACCGAAGCCGGACCAAAGGCAGTGGAAACAGTGGATGAAAGCTCGTTAGTGGCTTGGTTTTCATGGCTTGTTCAACTGCCGTTTAAAACAAACCTGGGCTGCCTAAAGTAGGCTGGGCCTCCTGCATCATAGAAGGGCCCACGGGACCAATCTGATGGAGGCAGTTCTTCAACCGAGATCTTATCTTCCAAAGTGCCTCTAATTTGTGTTAGTTTACAAAAAATTAACCACTACACTTTCTTTTGTAGAACTTTGCTTCCTTCCTTGAAGTTTTCCTACCTGGCCGAAGTCTTTACCAAATCAGTTCTCAGGGAAATTGGTTCCATGTTTGTATGTCTGCTTTCATTTTGTCGTCTCTTCCTAGAATGGATCTCTGAACACCTGTGTTCTGTATCTCACAGGAGACCCTCACTCAGCGGAGGTCAGAGCTCTTCAGTCTTTATTTTAAGGATGTCACCAAAGCCACTTTGGAATTGCTGTTTGAATCTGTGGTACCGAAAGCTTAATGCCCTGGGGGAATTTATGATGAACTGAGTACATGTGCCAGCCTTTCTTTTCACTCCAAATCTCTGGGACTGTAAAATTGATGTGTGTGTATGTGTGTGTATGTGTGTGTGTGAGAGAGAGAAAGAGAAAGCATTATGTGTGCATGAGTATGTGTAATGTGCATGCATGTGTGTGTGAGCATTGTGTGTGCATGAGCATGTTTAATATGCATGCATGTGTGTACATGCCTGTGTGTGTGAGAGAGAGAGCATTATGTGTGCGTGAGCATGTGTAATGTGCATGCACATTTGTGCATGCCTGTGTGTGTGTGCGTGTGTGTGTGCGTGTGTATCTGTGTTTAACTCTCAAGGGACCTCTAAAAAATAGCCCTCCTTTGGGCATAAATTCTGGAAGCACAAGCATGGCTGGAATAAGTCTGGTAAATGAACTAGATCAACAACATGACACAGAAGAAAACAGGATACCCAACAGATACAGGGTAGGGCCGACATCAAACAGGGATCTGCACTTGGAAACAGAGGCTTACCGAGTAGGAGGAGACCAGAGATAACTCCCAGGAGTTTCTGATCATCTTCCTTCCTTTACCAAGCAACTGTAGAGGGAACTCTGCCAGAGAAACTATGGGTATGGAAGGGTAGAGCTAAAAGCACAGGTTACACTCAAGCCCAGAGGTGTATTCTGATGAATGGTGTCTGCTGCCCCTTCTAGAAGAGATTAGAACACCATCTGTCTTCTCTTCCTTCCCTATAAAGTGGGCAGGCAGAGGCAGCCAATGGCAATTCCTGATACTCAATGACCTGATAATTAAGAATCACCACATAGTTGATTAAAGCCAAGAGAAAAGTTGTGAGGACACAGATTTACTGGCCCATCAGCTTAAGCCCGTGGAACCCACTGATCGAGCATTAGAGACACCACAGCAGATACTGAATACAGTATTAGCAGCGGACCATGTTAATATCTTGGTCTTTGAAGCAAAATATGTAACTCAATAGGCTGGAAGGCCCAATAAATAACAACTAGCAACACAATAAATGAAATAAGAATATAGTACAAACACAAAACAGGAAATACGGGGAATGCAAGTAGGAAATAGGAATTAGTACATAAGGCCTCATATCTGTATCAAGAAGAAAAGAAAGTAGGGTAGCGAAGGTGGTAACATGTAAAGAGTCACCAAAACTTTCCCAGGACTGACGCATGACAGAGATCTCAGTAGGCTCATTCTTCACTTGGTGATGGGCAAGTTGCTTTAGGCAGAGTAAGTGGTACTTTGAACCAGTAGAGAGGGTGGATAATCCAGCTCTGGCCTTCCTGATGATGAGCTAAATTAGACAGAAATAGAAAGCATTTTTTTTTAAGGTTCACATAGAATTCTGGGGATTCGCCTGGGGATGCAGCGTGGTGGCAGAGCTTGCTTAGCGTTTCTGAAGCTGCGTGTTTGATCACTGGCACAACCAAAAATGCGGAAAACACGGCCTGAAAAACAAAGCTTGGGTCCGCATGGGAGAAGGTAGGCCCTGTGGCAAATATCAGCGATTCCACATCTGTTCAGGCTTTCCCAGTGTTTTCCGAGTATCCTCAGTTTATCAATGACAAGAGGATCATGGGGTCATAGAGCTGTAGGGAACTCAGAGACCATAGTCTATAGGTCCTTCTAGGTTTCCAAGTGAGGTATGCTTACATGGTGACCTGTCCCAAAATTTACATCTCTGTAGTGGCTCCCAATGATACAACTCTAACCTGGAGATTGGTTCCCTTGGGTCATTTCTAGGGCTGTTATTACCTGCACCCCTCCTTGAAGACAGAGGACTGATACTAGCTTCGAATTTTTCTTAGATTTATGTATGTGTGAATGTTTTGCTTGCATGTGTATCCGTGTACTGTGTGCCTGGGGCCCAAGAAAGTCAGAAGATGGTTTCAGATTCCTGGTACTGGAGTTATTATGGATGACTGTGAGCCACCGTATCGGTGCTGAAAACCAAACTGCAGTCCTCTGCAAGAGAAATGGTTTTAGCCCCCGAAGCCCCTAACATTAGCCTCTATGGACCTCTAACTATGTGCCAGGCACTTGGCAAGGCTTTGCCTAATTTCCTCCTCATGGTACCCTTACTAGGAGACACCATTTTCTGATGGAGAAACTGAGGCAAAGGTACAAGATAGAGGATGTGCTTGAACGTAGGAAAGCTGGTGGTAAGGGGAGGAACCGGAAGCAGCCGAGAGTTTTGCCTGTCATTTCTTTTCCCGTTCTCTCATCCGTATATGCCATTTCCCCAACTTGGTAACTTGGAAAAATTGGCTATCTGCTCACAAGGCCATGCCCCACCTTTGCTGGAGTGTGACTTTCTCTTCTCTGTTCACACTTGTTTAGTCTACCCCACTGGACACCTATGCAGCCTGACTTTTGTTGTATTTGTAGACGTGGGATTGTTTTGACTAAATGAATAAGTGGAATTAATTATTATAATTATATAAATGAATGCATATGTGTTTATATACTATGTATTATTTATATATAAATAATTCCATTTATTCATTAAGGGTATAACTTCTTTGTGTGCTTGTGCTTAGGGTCTATGATAATGGCCAGGATGTAGCAGGTTACTTATTATTTGGAGTGAACCAGCATGGGCATTCTATGAACTAGGCTCCTCTGGGAAAAAAAAAAAAAAAAAAGAAAATGAGAAGGACCTTCATTTTTGGTATCCTCAGTGTAAGTGTAGCTCCAGACAGTGGCAGGCTGTGATGGCTCCAGGGTCACAGGAGGGGTCTTGGGGTTCCAGGCATGCCCCTTACTCTATCCTTAAGTCATTTTACTGACCCCATGGGTCGAATAATCTGGAACTTTATCTTAATCAAGTCTTCCTCTGCAGTTAAAAATGAGCAATCGCCAAGGACATTTTACTTACAAACTGGAAGCAGTGATCAATTAGTCAGTGGAGGTGGTCCAGAACTGCAAAGAACTTCTCGGAGGCTGGACGTTTGAAACTCAATGGAGACTAGATGAGCCTCAGGGAGTTCAGAAACCTAGCTCTGGCTTTGAATATTGCATGTTGATGATTCCTGACTGTGTTTCTCCAGAGAGCCTTCATTCCAGCATCAGAATGGGCCTGGGGCTTGAATGAGAATAAAAAGTGTTAGAGATGGTGGTCGGGGCTTCATCACGCCAACCTTCATAACCTCCAGCTTCAGCTCTGGTTAAATCGGCCTTCAGGCACCACAGCCTGTATAAAGTAGTGATTCAGAAGAAAAGGAATCGAGGTGAAGAGGGCCAAGGCACTGATAAGGACTGCAGAAGCTAGAGAGTGGGGACAAGGTTAAGAATGTTGGGCATCAGAACTGTGGGGAGTTGTGCGATCCAACCCCCTTGTTAATAGATAAGGAAATGGAGGTCTAGGGAGGTTAAGTAACCCCAGTACTTCGGGGGTCATTTAGTATTTTCCTTGCCAGAGAGTGGCCCTGCTCTAGGACATCTCTGTGGCCTCACAGTTTGTTCATTAAACAACAGATAAGCTCACTAGGAGAGATCAATAATGCAGCTGCTATCTGACTGTTTGGGTGGTAGCTATAGGCCACTTACTGTTGGAATTTGGCATCTGTGATCCCAGATTGGACAAGAAAAACATTTCTTCTGGGGATGTATGAATGCATTAGAGGTTTTTTTTTTTTTCTTTTTTTGACACCTGACCTAAAAAGTTTAAGACGCTAACCATCTATTCATTCACTTCATTAACATTTATTGAGCATCTATAGCAGCCTCTGTGAGATCTCAGGGAAGGATGGGCTAAGTCGTGCGCACTCCAGAGACAACTGACTCTTTGAATGGGGGTGGAGAACCCTTAAAAGAGCCTCTCATATTCAGGTCAAAGAGTAGAAGCGAGGCCTCCTGGACTTCAGAGTGACAAATCTTGGATACCAAGGCTCAGGTATGGATTTGGATTTTGCAATAGAAATAGGACCACCCTAAGAATTACGCATTCTCTTGGGGACTTCCTATTGCTGCTATCAAAGGCACGTGATCACATAGCTTCAATTGTCGTAGAGACTTTAAAAGCCAAAGAGTGACAACAGACCCCACAGGTGTGTGGCCTGCAAGGTTTCTCCCCAGCCCCATCTCTGTGTCCTGCAGCCGAAAAGTCACTTGCCTCGCCAGAGTTTAAGCCCCTTGGGAAGTGAATGAGTTCCCGGGGCTGGTTAGCTGAAGAGTTGAACTCAGCCTTCTGACCCCAAATCCTCAGTGTGATGGTGTTCCTTCTGCCCGTTCTCCTTTCAGGTTAAAAGCCAAAATTTGACTGAAAAATTTTGAGGAGGCAAGCAAAATAAAAATAAAATGAAATGAAATGATAGGAAACAACTGTGGGGTTTTGTTTTTTAAAAAATTCTTCTTTTCCTTCTCTCAGGGGCAGGAACAGAGAGAGAGAGAGTAAAAAAAAAATATGGTTTTGATGTCAGACAAGCTCAGTTGGATCCTAGGCCTCTTGTTAAGCTTCTGGTCCCCCCCAAATCACCATCCTTGTCATGTGGTTCGAAATGCTTTTAATTGCCAAGGTCTCAAAGACTTAGGAGTCAGCCACTGCTGACGTCCAGGCGAGGTAACACTAGGTACCACGTTGGGAAGATAGTGGACCGTACACTGAAGAAGAAGAGGCACCATCAGGGGCACAGCCGAAGCTGGAGCAGAAGGATGTCCTTGCCTTGGGTCTGTTGGAGGTGGATGGGTAAGTTGTGGAGAAAGTAGGACTTCAGTGAACCTTTTGTGCTAGATGCTTGGGCCTCAAAGACGAATGAGAAGTCACCAAAGATAACCAATGGGCACTGTGAGCTTGGGGTAGGCAGCGCCAGCATGTGCCTTTCATTTACTGTCAGGTCTTCTCAGGTGAGGAACTCGCTGGGTGAGGTCTCCCGGTGTGCCTCTTGCTCCCCCCACCCGCTTTCTGCATGTCTAATTAGCCTGAAATCTCAGTGGAAGCACTGGGTGGGTCAGACACTGGCCCTGAAGTTGGTTCACGACAACCACATATTGCTTGTGGACTCTTGATTTCTCTCTCCTGTTTAGGGAACAAGTAACTCCCAGTTGGAAGTTTGCTGAGGAGGATGACCAGCCATCCCCAGCCCCGCTCCCCGCACCCATGTCAGTCAACAGAAAGCAGGTAGCTGGATGTGACAATGGCTAAGCCGCCTCCACTTTAAATGACCATGAATGAGGAATCTTACTCTGCTGAGTCTCCTATAGCTGCTCCCTTTTGAAAGGGGAAGGTTGCTACTATACTTTAGCATTTCCCCATCACTGATAACCCCGGATTCCTCACTGTAGAAGACCTTGAGCAGCTAAGCCTGTGGCTCTAGAGCATCTTGGCCCAGCCCTGGCACTTTGGGCTTATTTGTCTTACTGCCTTCATCTCCAGAGACAGAATCAGATGTAGCAGCTTGTTCTCTTTTTAATTAAAAAAAATAGCATTTCCACATATCCATTTTATATTTAATAATACTCTTTGATCATACCTCTTTGTTCTCATTTATCCCTTCCCCTCTCCAGAAAAGTCTCTTCTTAAGTCTCCCTCACACATTGAGCAAAGGTAACTTAACAATGACTACATCACTGAGGAATAGGATACCTCTTCCTCCAGCAACAACCATTAACTATGCTTTACCCCTTAATGCTTGCTTAATGGAACCCTCTGAGACGTTTTATATAGTGCCTTCATGGTCAAACGCAAGAGTCCCTGGGGCCTGGTCCAGAAAGTAAATGAAGTAAGAGATTTCTAGCAGGTAGGAGGTAATTCTGGCAAAGACGGAAGCTGACTTCTCTAAGGAGGAGAAGAGACTCGAAAGAGCAGGGAGACACGAAGGTGGAGGTGGAGGAAGATGGGGATGAGAAGGAAGAGGAGGAGGGAGGAGTCAGCAAGTGGGATGCTTGGAGGTCAAGGAGGAATCGGGCAGAGTGGAGACCAGCGGCGCATCCAGGTGAGGATGTGCTCGAAGCCCTTACAGCCAGGTAGAAGCAAGAAGGGTTTTTACCAGGACACAAGTAAAACTTGGCCAGAAATAATCTAGTCTTAAGTATGCAGGACAGAATGAAGGGAGGACCTGAAAGAAAGGTCACCAGGGGGAGTGAAGTTAGGACCTGCTCGGGTCTGCAGTGAGTACATCTGAAGACGTGGATGTGGTGCAGGAAGCAGGATGCAGGCGTGAAGAAGAAAGGCACACACTCCTGTCTGTGGGGAACTCACGTTCAAGAACAGGAAACAAATGGAGATACAACTTTTAATCAGTATTCCATTTTACTTTAAAGAGATTTGGACAATGTGAATGATTTTATTTTCAACATCTCTGCAGATAAAATAGAACTGGTCTTATGAGGGTCACACGTGCATGACTAAACATGACCAAGCATGACCAAGCAAATTTCAGAAAAGATGTCAATTAGACTCCATAATGTGAGTCTTTGGAGGCTGCATCATTTACCTTAGATACTGAGCATGAGGAAAAGCTGCAGGCAGGCCAGAGCGGGCGCTGGACGAGGAAGGCTGTGCTACCACGCTGCGCGGCTGTCAGTCTACCCCCCTCAACATGCTTGTTACGTGTTCAGCTCCTGCAGGCACTGGGGCTTGGAGCTACCCAGAGACTGATGGTCTCCCAGGAACCCCCAGATTTTTCACTTTTAAAAACGAGTATTAGAGAATCTATAAGGAAGATTCAAACTGTGCTCACCCAGCTGCTGAGAATACCTTCTTATCGTGAATTGAGCAGAAGACATTGGGAGGAGCCATTGTACAGTTAAACACAGTTCTATGTGTTCTCTCTGAGAGGGACCTTTGAGCCTCTGGGCCTTGGGTCTTTGTCAGAAGAAGACCTGGGCTTGAGGACCAGAAAATGGGCAAGCGTGAGGCTAGGAAAACACAGGTAACCCCCATCTTTCCCTTGGGCAGACTTGGCTGGGTCCCAGCAACCCAGGACCCCTGGGGCAGTAGAAGTGCAATCTCTTCCCCGGAACAGTCTGAGAAGGTGGACATTGGAGCTCTAGGGAGAAGAACTACAGAAAGAAACTGGGTTAGGGACAGGTGGCATAGGCTTGAAGAGACTCTTGGGTGAGTGCTGCAGGAGGGAGGGGGAAGGACTATGGTCTTGCCCACTAGAGGTACCGGAAAAGGGACTCCACATCTGCTTGGGTTGGTGGGGGGGGGGTGGTCTGTCTCCAAAGACACAGGCCCATGAGGGGAGCTACAGGGAATGCCTGGTTCTTACTGAAGTGGTCTTCCTCTCCCAGGATGTGGCAGTGGTCCCAGTCAGACTCACCCTTGCCTGTAGAAGGGCAGCACCTGCCAGCCCAAGGATGCCCCGTGCACTGGGGGAATTCTGTGAATATTACCTACTTATGAATAAATCTATCAAATCTGTTTTTGAAACATGTAAAGTTGCCTTTCTGGAGATGCCAATGATAATTCTTCAAACATTAAACATTTCTGTACCCGTAAAAAGTAAAATAAAATACAGTCCAGAGGGTCAAGAAATTTAAAGGGAATACCTTGATTTAGGGCCAGGGCATTTTGTGGAACTATCTTGTTGTGACTGGACATGGTGGGGCTATGATGGGAAGGGTAAACGGGTTAAAGGGGACAGGGGAGGTGAGAGACACTAAGATTTGAAGCTGATACAAGAAGGTTTGGGTCTGGAGGTTTGGAGGGGTTTAACTGTGGAGTCATGCTGAGGCATCTAAGTGGGCTGTGTACACAAAGCAGCTAGAGCTGAAGGGGAAAAGCCAAGGAGGGGGATGGAGGAAATGCCCCCAGAGAGGTGAAAGATGTAGACGGGAAAAACGAGTCTCACAGTGTGAAGCACGGGGAGGGGGGGGAACACGACACTTAGGCTGGAGATGTCTTGTTCAGAGGCCTGAAGAATAGGCACAGAGGAGCAGGGCAATAGAAGAATAGGGAAAGTTTGCACAAGTCACAGGGCAGATGCGAGGAGGAGGGGTACAAGAATCCAGTGCCCCAGAGTGAGATCAAGAAGCAGCAGCAGGGGATGGTAGTGCCGCCCGCCCAATACTGGTTTACTGGAGGACCTAAGTTTGGGTCCCAGTTCCCATGTTGGGCAGCTCAGAACTTAGTGCAACTCCAGCTCCAGGGAGCTCTAGCTCCCCCTTTTGGCCTCCAAGGGCACCCGCACTTAACATTAAACCCACACCACTTAATATTTTCTTTTTTTTTTTAAAGTTTTTTAAAAAGAGGATAAAGGCACAGATGGGGCAGTAGGAAGGTCATGTGCCATCACTGAGGGGTCGGCGTCAGCGGTGTGGTGACGTAGAAACCAGGCAGTGTGTCTAAAGAGAGGCAACCGGCATGGGTCTTTCGTCGTGAAGGATGAGGCACTAGCGAGTCAAGAAGTGAGAGGCAGGAGGTGAAGAATGAGAGTTGGCAGAAGCTGGTGTTGTGGAAATCACACCGAGTTACAGGAGTAGAAAGGGTGAAAGTGTAGGTGGGGTAGAGAGTGAACTTCCAGGTCAGGAAAGTTGGTGCTCAGCTTCCCCTCCACTGCTGGATCTTACACAGCCTCTTCCCAGCACTCAGGAGGCTGAAGTAAAAGGGGGGTGAATTCAAACTCAACACGGACTCTGTGGTGAAACCTTGTCTCAAAAACAAACAAAGACCAAGATGGAGGTGTAGCACAGAGTATACGGAGGCAGGCCATTGTGACTATTGGGTCAGAGTGCTCATGTGCCAATTGGTGGAACATCCCAGAAGAGAGATTGGCCGTATCAGGGTACCAGACACGTCGTCTGTGCCACTTACTCCTTTAGTAAAACTGGGAGATTAAGATACTATATTTTTTAGTTTTTTTTTTTTTTGTGTGTGTGTGTGTGTGGTGATTCATGCCTTTTTAAACACATACCAACTCTGCATCTGTCATCTGTCACATCTCCTCGTTCATTTAGGATGCTGGCGCTTGTCCCCAACTTCTCCGTGTGTTTTCTGTAAAACCATTTCTCTCCCCAAGGTTTCCCTTTTTCTCTTCTGAAATTAGGCACTGGTGTCCTGAGACCAGTCTCTGAGTTGCTTCCTCATCCACTGCTTTCCACAGCCCAGGGGTTAATTTTGAGCTACGCACCACTTCTGCCTTTGGCTCAGAACTGCTGCCCCAGAGCTCCTGGACATTAGTACTCATGTGTTTCAACAGTTCCCAGAACTCACATTTTCTTCACATTCATGATGAGTTCTCCACACCTCGGCAATGGAGAAGAGGATCTAGGGAAGAGGGCAGGTGGAGGGGAAAGTTCTGGAAGGAATGGAGGGAAGGGAAACTTCAGTCAGCATGTAATGAATAAGAAAACAATAATAAAAAGACAACAAACCTGTTTTCGTCTGAGAGAATGGCACCACCATCCCTCCATGCAGAAGTTTCTAGTACGGTAGCTTAGGAGCGGTATCGAACACTCTTGTCAGTTTTTACCTCCTGAGACAATAGCTCTCCCAACCCTCTCCTTCCTACAAAACTGTGGAAGATGATCAGCTGCCTCTCCAACTTCCACACTTGCTCTCTCCATAGTATTCTTCCTACTGCAGCCAGAGTGTCTTAAACTTTCTGAAACTGTGATCTTATTGATTTTCTATTCTTGTCCTTTGATGCAGAGGACAATCCTTCAAGCCGAACTACCGCCGTCTTCGTGAGTTCAGCCATGCCTACTTGCAAAAGGTCATTGCCTCCTGTCTACTGGGAGGCGTGGGAGGGCTATGGGACCCTCACCTGAGTATCCAGACATTCCTGCTAACCAGTTGTATGCAATTCTTCCCTAACTGCACGTGAAGACAGGAAGGGGCTAGAATATACAAAGTGGGAAGGACTAGGGAGAGGATTTAATCTATATATCTATGCACCTGTGGGGGAGTGAAGAGCCACACCTGGCATGGACTTTCCAGTGAGGCTGCTGGAGGGTCACCTGCTCCTAACCTCAATCTTTCACCCATATTTCTGTAAGCGCCCCTAATCAACTCACTGGCCCTCCAGAGTGGGCTGTGGTGGGATCACACCACAGTTGTCTTCAGGACCTTCACAGGAGGGAATAGATGTTTATATCTTCCCTGGGGAAAGAATTCTGACAACCCTCTTCATTTCTTTCCATTTCACACTTTGTTAGCCTCTCAACTCCCAGCAGCTTCATCACAGCCTACAAGAATGGGTCTGGCCCAGTGCGCCCCACACAGCCTCCCTTTTTTGGATCTCTGAGTCCGTTGCTTTCTGTGCGTTTTTTTTTAATTTATAAAAGTTTATTAATTTATAAAAGTTTCCATTTTCGCCCCTCCTCCCAACACCCTCCCACTCCCCCCACTCCCTCTCCTCCTCCCTCTCCATCCCTAAGAGCAGTCAGGGTTTCCTGCCCTGTGGGAAGTTCAAGATCCTCCCCCCTCCCTCCAGGTCCAGGAAGGTGAGGATCCAAACAGACTGGGTCCCAAAAATCCAGAATATGCAGAGGAAACAAGTCCCAGTGTCATTGTCAATGGCTTTTCAGAAAGACTCCGGGCCAGCCACATTCAGAGAATCTGGTCACATTCAGAGAATCTGGTTGGATCACGTGCTCGTTCAGTCCCAGTCCAACTGGCCTTGGTGAATTCTCATTAGATCAGTCCCCTTGTGGGTGAACGCACTCCTCATGGTCCTGCCTTTCTTGTTCATGTTCTCCCTCCTTCTGCTCCTCATTTAGACCTTGGGGGCTCAGTCCAGTGCTCCAATGTGGGGTTTGTTTTGTTTTAACTAATGATTCTTTCTTAGCACCATCAAGCTTCCCTGCCCGTGTCTACCCTGTCTACTACTCCACAGTCCCTTAACTTCCTAGGGCAGAATGTTCTCCAGCCAAAAGACTGCCCCCCACTAGAAGTCACTCACTTGAAAAAACAATCAATAAGTTTTTAACTGTTCCTAAGACCCTGTCAACTCCAGGGAGCCAAGGTACCACCTGTCTTGCTTAGGAGTCTTACCCTGGGAAGAGTCCAAAGAAGGGATGCAGTAGGGGAACCAACGTGGCTAGGTGATGTTTCTTCAGGAATGAGGGACTTAAAAGAGGGAGCCTGAGGGGACTGCAGAGAATGAGAAAGAGGGCAGACTCTTTCGTGCGTGCGTACTCCTCTCAGAACAGCCAGATAGTCTCCCTGGTGGACAGATCACTGTCAGCTGAAAGGTAGGATGTAGTAAGGTCTCGTCAGACCTGCAACCCCTCCCTGCAGAGGCTTTTACCAGGATATCTGGGGATCCCTTCTGGCACTATGGGACTTAGGGCTGTGTCTTAACCCCAAGGTTGCTGGGACACCAGAGGTCTTTGGCAAACTGAGGACTTTCCATAGAGGCTTGACATTTCCTTACCCTGAGGTTGGAAGGGCATTAGGTGCAGGCATTAGGTAGGACACCTGAAGCTACATATAGCACACAGGTAGGCCTGGAGAGATCCCGTGTCCAGAGCCCCTGTATCAGGGGGGCCCAAGCCTGGGGTGCCATAATAGGTAAAGACTACCTGAAGGTAGCAATAGAAGGACCTGAGGCGATGGCCCTCAGAAAGTGGAGACTCAGGTAGTAATGCTGCTCTTGAAGGAGCCATGCACTTGCAAGTTGTGTGTGTGTGTGTTTTTGTGCGTGTGTATTGTATGGCTTTTCTAAATGTGAATAAACATGTATTTACCCCTGATAGGTCATTGACAACAGATTAAAAATATGGTTCCTCCCAAATCTAGTCTAGTGAGACAAGGAGTTTATTGATGTCACAGGTGAGTCAAAGGCAGGTGCTTCACCAAAAGATCCACCCCAGCATGGGTGATGACCCACAGATGCGACATACTAGGAGTGCTCTGAGCAACTTGCAGGCAGCTCCAGTGAAGGAAGGGACCCTCCTCCCCGCTAGCAGGCTTTCTCACTTCTGCC
This sequence comes from Myodes glareolus, assembly GCF_982192425.1. Classification (NCBI taxonomy): domain Eukaryota; kingdom Metazoa; phylum Chordata; class Mammalia; order Rodentia; family Cricetidae; genus Myodes; species Myodes glareolus. The sequence goes on along the minus strand of NC_142029.1, from coordinate 83,066,122 downwards.
GTGCTGGAGAGGAACCTTAAGTATCAGCTTCATTCTCAACATACTGAACTTGAGCCTCCTGTCTGCCTCCTGGAAGAAACCTTTTAATCCACAGGAAGTAGGCTACGCATATGCACTTTGGGGTAAGAGCGTGGTGTGGTGCCACTGGCAGGGGACTTGAAGCTGCTGCTTGGAACTTGCCGGGCTTTTCAATGGTCCTGCACTGCTATTCAAAAGATTCTGCTCAACCCACCTATGTAGCTCATCCGGGTGTTCCACCAAACACAAAAACCAAAGATTAGGGAGACAGGAATTTCAGAGGAACTGTTCACCCGTGTCATCCAGACATCACAAAACCTTGATCCGTAAAAGGGCTCATTCTAAATAACCTTCCCTCTAAGAGATGGGAAAGGATCCTATCGTAAATCCCCCAAGGCTGCCACAGTAAGCAACAGCATGGCACAAATAAAACCTGGCATAGGAGAGGACCATGTGGGTACCAGTCCCGGCTCCGCCATACAAAAGCTGGAAGTATTATAAAAATCCCTATTCTCCCGTAGGGGTTTGACATCCTTTTTGAGAAGCCAGCATTTTTTAGCCCGTTTGAATACAGACATATGCAGCCTCCACTTTGAGTGGCAGTTGGCTACTGTAAACATGGCCATGTAATTGGAAATTGTGCAAAACAATCCTGAAGCTCTAGAGAATATTTGTTATTGTTCTATGACCTTTAAATTTTCCTGCCAAAGCATCACTTTTATCACTACTTATGCTTCTATAGAAAAACAAATAATGAATATTTCCACACATAATAATTTAAAACCGTTCATATCTTTAAGTGATTTCTCTTTGTCTTCTTTCTTTTTTCTCTTTTCTTTTTCTCCTTTTTCTGTGTGTGTGTGTGTGTGTGTGTGTGTGTGTGTGTTTTGAGACAGGGTTTCTCTGTGTAGGCCTGGCTATCCTGGTACTCACTCTGTAGATCAGGCTGGCCTCAAACACAGAGATCCACCTGCCTCTGCCTCTTGAGTGCTGGGATTAAAGGTGTGTGTGAGCATTGCCAGGCCTATGCAAGATTCTTAAGCTGGGCCTGGTGGTGCAGTCTCGTAAGCCCAGAACTATCAGGCAAATGCAAGGTTCAACTCAGCCTGAGCTTTATAACTTGAACCTTTCTTCTTTTTAGAAAAAAAAAATTATCAAAAGTATTTGATCATTGCTTTCTTCCTTCTCTTCCATCATTTAATTTGTTAATTTTTAAAAGCCTTCTCATTTTAATTGTCTGGATAGGAATGTACTATACGTTTAACTTGTTTTAATGTGTGTCTGTGTGTGTGTCTGTGTGTGTGTCTGTGTGTGTGTCTGTGTGTGTGTCTGTGTGTGTGTGTCTGTGTGTGTGTCTGTGTGTGTGTCTGTGTGTGTGTCTGTGTGTGTCTGTGTGTGTGTGTCTGTATGCGCGTGCACCATTGTGCTTCAGTGCCGTTGTGGAGGTCAGAGGACAATGTGAGAGCTGGCTCTCTCCTTCTACCATGTGGGGTCCAGGGCTCAAACACAGGTTGCTAGACTTAGCTGTAAGTGCCTCTACCTGCTGAACTATCTCATTGGCCTGTTCTCCTTTTCCTATTGAGCATCTTTTTCTCTGCAAAGATAAAACCCCTCAACCCATTCAAAGTAGCTACTCATTAACAAAGGAAATAGCCAAGAACAGCTGCTGACTCTTCCATCTCCACTTAGATCAGTCGGAAAACTGTAATAATTGACTCAACACATGCCAAGCGTTTTTCAGTGTCCTGCTCATTATTATTTAAATGGTAGAGTAATATAATGAGTTAACAGAATGATGAACAAACTGAAGGAGTTCAGTTGTGAAGTTTCTATAGTTGCTAGAAATCAAAGGTTGTGTAGCGATCTGGGGGGAAATAGCACATCTGAAGAAAGCTATGGCCTTTCTCCTCTTGAGAGTGCATGTGGGGCTGCAGAGGCCCCTCAGGAGCTGAGAGTGTTGGCTGCTTGCAGAATGCCCGCATTCAATTCCTAGCGCCTGGATCAGGCAATGCACACAGATGCTGCACCTCTAGCTCCACAGCTCCTGATGACCTCTTCTGGCCTCCTCAAGCACCTGCACACACGTGTGTGTACACTCATGCAAACACATACACATAAAAGTAAAATCTTATTTTAAAAAGTGTATGTGAAGTCAGGTGGTGGTGGAGTACGCCTTTAACCCCAGCACTAGGGAAGCAGAGGCAGGGGGATCTCTGTGAGTTTAAGGTCAGCCTGGCCTACAGAGTGAGTTCCAGGACAGTCAGGGCTGTTACATAGAGGAAACCCTGACATCCAATTCACTTTTGTGAATATAGAGTTCCAGTCTTAGCAAGTCCCTTAAACTTCTGGCACTTTCTACATAAGGGCAAAGCTTGAAGTGTGTCATCTGCTACTGGAAAGTAGATTTGATGATAATGATACAAGTTTCTTCAACTTGACTTCTGGAACTACTGCCATTCCTCAGTTTCTCCCCATGAGCCGAGCTGATGAAACATGACCGAAAGACCCAATGCACTGTTGTTGAAAACCAGCTGGGTCGGAAAAGGGCCATTGCTGGGCCCAGATGACTGGAAGACCAAGTGGCACCCCAGCCTGCTGCTGAGGTTTGCTTGCTCTGGCTATTGTCTTTCTCCATCTCCTTCTTTTTGTTTCTCCTTTTTTTATTCTCCCTCTCCTACCCCCCACCCCACCCCATCTCTCATGATGACCCCAGGAACATTGTTTAACCAATCTGGGGTTCTAGTTCCAGATCCCCATTAAAGCCACCAGAGAGAGACTGTCAAATGTAACACATCTTGAATCTCACAGACACCCCAGTGAAGACTCCTGGAACACTTTGATGGTGTCCAAGGAATGCATTCTTTCTGCAAAAATATATGATCTGGGGAAGTGATTTTGATCAAGGGAAGGAATTAGGACATTGCTTGTGTTGTTTTAATTTTAACTATTTTATATTTATATATTTACATTTTGTGAGTGTGTGTGTGTGTGTGTGTGTGTGTGTGTGCGCGCGCACACACACGTATATACGCATGTATGTGAGTCCTGGAGGCTGAACTCAGGTTGTTAGACTCACTGGTAGGAGCCTTCCACCTGCGCTTGATTTTTTTTTTTATTAATTGTATTTGCTGTAAAGCAAGAGAATTGCCTAAGTAGCAGCTACTGCTGAAGTAACAGTGTTTGCTCCTCTGGAGTCGACTCTCAACTGAGCTTGCACGTCACTCTACCCACTCAAGGGCAGGATGATAAGGTTCTGTCAGCCCAACTGTTGAACCGAACCTGCGTCTACCAAGGTCATCCTTGTTTTGACTTGTAACCACACATTTGTCTTGTCTAAGTGTCCAATCGCTATAAAACAGAGGGCCCAGCCCTCCATTCCGACACCCTTCGAAGAGGCAGGAGCCAGAGCCACGCTGGTCGATTGATTTTCTAACCTCGCTCCTGCTTCGTTCCTATAGAGCTTTGAATTTTGTTCTTCTGACGCCAATTATCACAAGATGTTCCTGGAAATGCTGAACCCCATGCACTATAATGTCACCAACATGGTCCCGGAAGCTATGCCTGTCAGTGCCATGCCCCTGCTGCTGATCATGGGCCTCCTCCTCTTGATTTGGAACTGTGAGAGCACATCTTCCATACCAGGTGAGCCTCCGCTTTAGTTCTCGACCTAAGGAGATAAGGAGAATGTTCCAGTGGGCCCTTTGGTCCACGGCAGCAGAAACTAGTTTTGTAAAAAGACAAAGAGCAAACGTTGAGAGGTTTCTGGAGACACAGCTGCGCTAGCAAGTGAGCACCGAATGGGCGCTCCGCACGCGGCAGCTGAGCACATCACAAGCTGTGTAGATGCTCCCTCCAGGCTGCAGACTGCTTTGGCACAGCAAGTACCTAAGAGGCAAGCTTGAGATGGAGTGGAGCAAGGTAAAATGCTAGGGATTTTATCAACAAAAGAAAGAAAGAAGAAATTAAAAAAAAAAAAACCAGATTCAAATTCATTCCAGTCTCTGGGCTGCCCTCCCTTCTGTCTTCTCCATTCTCCTTTGCCTCAGCCACACCTTCTCCCTTCTTTGCATTTCTTCTTTCTTTTAATCTTTCTCTTCCCTTTCTCTTATTGGCAGCACGGTGACAGTGACAGTGGTGTCACCATAAGGGTTGAATGGGAGCTGTGTAGTGGGAGAAGAGTAGGGACTGAAACTGTTCTCTGGGAGCATCACATCCTGATGGAGTCGCCAAGAAGGTCTGTGTGTCAATCAAAAGTCGAGACTGGCATACTTGTTTGGATCATCCCAGGGAAGCATTTTGCCGCTGCTGCTGAAATGATTGATTATCAGATTAATTCAGAATAAACAGAAATTCCAGATAATGTCTCTAAATTCAGGTGTGAATGCCTCATGGTTATTGCTAGTTTCTAACTCCACAAGATATCCAACAAGGCTTGTTTCAATGCCACAGTAACCACCCATTCACAAACACGCCAGAGCTCCGCCCAGGGCAATTGAAAGTGGCAGCTGGGCTGGGGAGAGCAGACGCACAGTGCTGTGTCTGTATTCTTTCTGAAGCTTTCCAGATACTTGCCAGCCTCTCAGATCCAGACTTGTACTTTAGGTTCTTTTAGTTTCTAATTTAACTGAGTTCTCTTCTCCTTGGTGGGGTCCCCTTTGGGGGAGGAGGACTAGGAGCTGAAGGCTACTCCTCCATGGCTTTGGCTTGGATATGGCTCCCACAGATTTCCTTTCCTCTGTGAGCTCTTTGATCGGGGTAAAGGAGTAGTTGAGGTTGAGATTTGAGGGTGGGGTGCAATAGACTGCTTTTTCCTCCCCTCCCTTGTCATAGGCTCAGGTGCTAAAGTCCAAGCCACCTGCCTTATAAGAGCATCTTGCAATCAGAAGAGAGGTCGGCACTCCGTCTGTCAAGGAAGCCACATACTCTCAAATTTTTAGTATAAGAACAACCTGGAAGGCGGGAGCTTGCTAGCCAATCCTCAAACCCTTTCCCAGAGTGTTTAAGTTGCAATGACCTTAAACGTGTTCTCGCTAAGTAGCTCTGGCTATCTCTCTGGCCTGGAGCTGATTATATAATGTAGACCACGTCTGTGCTGAATTCAAAGAGATCCTCCAGCTTCTGCTTCCTGAGTGCTGGGATTAAAGTCATGCACCACCACACCCAGCTAAAATATGTACTTTGAGAAGAAGTGAAGTGAGAATTGACAGCTCCCAGGCTTAAATCAGGAAGCCAGACGGCACTTATTTGTGTCTACCTCTTCTGGGCCAGGGCTCAGGTACTGTCTGTCACCAGTGGCATCCACCTGGACAGTACAGTGATCCTCAGCTCTGTCTGAGGTAGGGCCTCTGGGTTGATACTCTAAAACCTTCCTTGGTGGTGTTTCTTCAACAGCAGAGATTGAGAGCCACAGAGATAGGTCCAACCCCTCCATATGACAGAAGGGGGAAGCCCCTTGAGAGATGCTCTGTGTTGCCAGGCAACATGTTACGACAGTAAGAGAAGCCGGAAAGTCCAAACAAAATAAAGGGCTAACTAAATCCTGGAGGAGGGAAATGACTTGCTGATGCCCACTTAGAAGGAAGATAGAAGCCCCTGCAGAAGACCAGGAATCCCAAGTCCTGGGCTGTGTGTTCCCACCTACGTACATGCTTTGCTTTGGAAATAAGAGGTCTGGTCAGTTCTCTTTCAGGGGCATAGCCCAGGATTCACTGACTCCTGTCAGGCATAGGAAATAAGAAAAGCGGCTGTTCTCCTAGCTCTTGCTTGTATCATGGCTCTCTGGGCTCTTGGAGTCACAAGTTTTAGGGTACTCTGGACCCTCAAAAGCCTAAGGGAATTCAAAAGGTGTTGTGGTTTAAAAGCCCTTATTAATAAGTTTCAGTTAAGGCAGCTTCCTGCTCTGTCAGGTGATGTTGGTGACAGTGCCTTTTTTGTAGAAGAAACTGAACTCGAGGAGGAGCAATTTGATCCAGTGTGCGATGGTTCGGGGACTCAGGTGTAAGCTGCTCCCTTTATGCTTGCTGAGAAGTCTGTCTAGACCTGGTGCTTGGAGGCGAGGGGTGTGCAAAGAGCATAGATGTGGGTTCTGACCTGGAAAGTGGCAAAGACTGGCTGATATGGAGGGGGAGGAGGCTGCAAGAGTTGGGGAGTGAAGAATGATTCCTACGGGAAGTGGTGTCCCTTCGATTCTGATAAATATGTGTGTGTTTGTGTGTGTGTGTCAAGAACAACATTCCAAAGTTCATGCTTTTTATTATATGCACATACCTTGTTTATTTTAAGACATTTATTGAGCATCTGTGTTGTACTAAATTACTAAATGGTATTTTGTTTGCAACACATATTTGATACATTAAAAGTTGATGTATCTGATATTTTGAAGAAATATCTATTCAATCAAACCTGCTTGCTTACATATTTGAAAGAACATGCGGTTATTATTTTAATAGAATGTCAGTCACCTATGACATAATGTAGTGCTAGGAGAGTCAGAAGACTGAAAACTTTTGGTTCACAAATATATGCACTCACTCATAAGTGGTTTTTAAACATAAAGCAAAGAAAATCAGCCTACAAATCACAATCCCAGAGAACCTAGACAACAATGAAGGACCCTAAGAGAGACATACCTGGATCTAATATACATAGGAAGTAGAAAAAGACAAGATCTCCTGAAAAAATTGGGAGCATGGGGACCATGGAAGAGGGTTGAAAAGGAGGGGCGAAGAAGGGAGGGGAGCAGAGAAAAATGTAGAGCTCAATAAAATCAAAAAAAGAAAAAAGAAAGAAAGAAAGAAAAAGGAAAGAAAGCCTTTGGTTCTGTTGATCTTTTGTTTCAAAGATCTTATCTTCCAAAAAGGGAGAAGAGGTCTGATAATTCTGTTAATAGGAATTCGGTTAAACACTGTTTGCCAAATTTGAGAGTAAACATCCAGCTGAGATGATTCAGCTGAAAGTTTGTACCATCTAGATTACCACATAACTCTTGTTGGCTCATGCAACTAGACATGTTAGGCTTTATAACAATTTCACAGACAACATGGAATTTTAAAAAAGATTTAGGAAAATTACTTTACATGACATTTTTTAAGTACAGAATTATTTTTATCTAACTTTTTACCAACCACTAGTAAAATAAACTCTACTGGGTTTTAATTGGAATCTTGACAGTTGGGAAACTGAGGCAGGAGAATCTTGATGTTCAAGGACACTCTGAGCTAAATCATTTAACCTTATCTCAAAAAAGTCAACAAAGTATAATGGCACATGTCTGTAAAAATGTTGGGAATATAATGAAACCTATTACTTTGCAAGCTCACCTAAAACTCTAGTGGAATGAATTCAAGCTACAAGTTCATTTGTGGCATGAACCACATAGAGTTCCCACATCTCCCCCACCCCCCGCGCCCCAGTTCACACTATGAATAATGCTACCATTGTCCACGTGAGCAAGACTAAGAGCTGACTGCTGTTCTTGGCCAAAATCAGACCCTGCTCCACGAACTCTAGTGTAGATAATGTTCTTCATTGTAAAAATGAGTTCTTAGGTTTGTATTACCTCATGAGATTTTTTTTTCTTAAGACTCCTTTTTATAAGCTGAGCCTTAAAGACAGCGGATGTTCTGAGATTGGACATCATCCTTGCAGATGGAAGGAAGCCAGGCTCAGCTCTGATGGAGTCATTCTGTCAGGTGAGAGCTTCCAGACGAGAGCGGCAGGATGCCATTGAGTCCATCGGCTTGTCTGCTCTCGCAGTTTCTACGTTTATTGCCATGCACATCAACCGATTTTTATTTGTGACTCTCAGAAATTAGCATGGCGCTGAAATGACAGGTCAAGAGAAGCAAGTGTGAAGCCATGGGCTTTTCACACGTGAAGAGGTAGAGAGCCTTGTGGTATACTTGGTTTTGTTTTAAACCACATTGAGTGACTCACATACAGACCAGAAGATGGAAAAATAAAAGAGTTGTTTAATATGAAAGAACATCAATTCTGGTGATTATTCAGAAGTTCACTATTATCTCATGACTTGTAGGTCCTGGCTACTGTCTGGGAATTGGGCCCCTCATTTCCCACGGCAGATTCCTGTGGATGGGGATTGGAAGTGCCTGCAACTACTACAATAAGACATACGGCGAACTCGTGAGGGTCTGGATCAGCGGAGAGGAAACGCTCATTATCAGCAAGTGAGTCTGTGAACGCTCATATCAGCTGGAATGGCTGAGGGAGGTGCAGCCCAGGAAGAATGTGTGCTCAGTGTGTGCCAGTCCTGGGTTCAAGTCTCAGTATCCAAATGCGGCTACCGCGCATTTAAAGGAGCTTTGATTGCTCCTTTAAAAGCAAGGCTGAAGCTTTTCCTATTTTTTTTTTATTTTAAAGAACAGTATTGAGTTTTTCCTATTAAAAAGAAATCCATATTTTGGTACAGCTACATTTTCCCCCCTGTGGAAATGAAGACGAGAAAATGTCCATGTAGCAGTCTCATACTGTGGATAAGCAAAATAATTGAAAGTTTCTTGAGCTGAAGTCAGAGACACGTAGATAAAGAACCCCACAAAGCTGGGAAGTCTTTTAAAATCTCTCTGAGTCGTGAGTATGAAAACCCAGGGTCCAGGAGGTTTTGGCTAAGCATGCTTTAGGGAAAACAGACCATTTTTTTCTGCTTTCCTGAGATTTTGGTCTTATTTCTACGAGTCACTGTACAAAAAATAAAAACCAAACCCAAACAAAACAAACCCAAACCAATTCCCCAAATCTCTAAACAGCAACAAAGGAGAGGCTGATATCTGCCTGGCAGCTTTTAGCGTGGTCGCCCTGCAGGCTTCTGAATACCTACAAGGCAGCAACCAGCACAGAGAGAAGCCACCAGCTGCTGTCCACTGGCTGTGTGCCAGTGTTTTGGCCGAGCCACCTGAGCCACCAATCAGGATCAGCAGTGCCCATTAAAACCAAAGTCCTCTTTCCCACACTGTTAGGTTTAGGTGGATTGCATCCATCCTAGGATTAACTAAATACTCATCAACTATTATTGAACTGTGTTTTTATTCACTAGTTTTCTAGTCTATTGATCTGAGAAGATGAAGGAATTAGAAGAAGGCATATTCTACTCGACTTCCCGCTATCTCAGCAAAGTTATCTACAACCACCATACCACAAATATTTTAATATTTATAACCCCTGGTAGAGCTTTTCCCACAAGCTAAAACCTACCAAGACATTTTACTGATTCGTTTGAGCCTTTATATTATTTTACCAAATCTAATAGTACCCTTGAAGCTCAGTTCTTTGAAGTAAATACTGAAAGGGTCACAGGAGATAAAAAAAAAAACAGCCCATAATTCCAAATATTTCAATCTACCCAGTAATGTTCTGGTTCTATTCAATCCCTTAGTTTTTGCCTGAGGTTTCTTTGTTTCATGTGACAGCACTTTGAGGAACGGCTAAGGCAGACCACATCCACACAGCCATGAGCAGCTGTGGGCAGAAGTGTCGGGCTCCTCATGGACCAGCACTGAGGTTTCCTGGCAAGATTCCTTGAGCAGCAGCAACCCCAGAGCTCAGAGCTTGCTAGAAATGTCCATGCTTTTACTCCACCAGCACTCACCAACAAAGACCTGGACTAGGACCCCACTGTCTGCTGTGACTCGGATGCATTGCTCTAGGGACACCATCACAGTTCGGCTTTGATTTGCTGTGTTTGGTCTGGCCAGCTCTGGCCAGCCTAATTCAAGCCAATTTGACACATTTTCTCTATGTCTTCAGTGTTCTAGACACTTTTTCAATTGGTTATTGCCTTAAAAATGTCTTGGAAATGTTGCCATTTAGGTTTGGGGACTGGGGCAGTCTTTTCTGCTTTTTCACGCTTTCCCAGCGGCCAACCTTCTAGCTCTACTCTACTTAGCATGGCTTCCTCTCCCATTTCCCTCGGCAAACTGGTGAAATTAAGCCTCAGGGAATTTATTTAGAAGCCTATCAGCTTGAGCAGCGGTTCTCTCATGGGCGAGCCAGCCAGGGAGAGCGTAGGAATCCTAGCGCGTGGGCTCTGAGATCAAGCGTGGACGTGGACAGACAACGGTGCTGTTTAAGATCCCTGGGTGATTCCAGACAGCAGTGGAGCTTGGGAAAATCCCACCGGAAAAGGAGGTAAAGGTTGTTTCTGGAGCCAGAGTGTCTTTCTCTGGGACTAGGGCAAACAGAGAAGCAGCTCTGGAATGCTTCTTCTCTTACCGCGTTACCCTTGAGGCTAGCCAAGGTGACTGGGTGTAAGACTAGATTTGAAATGAGAAACGATGGATTTGAGAACAGAAGACTAGGTGAAGTCGTTCCCAGAGAGTGGACATTTAGAAACTTAGGTCACCAGACAAACCCACTGAAGTCCACATACAATTCCTAATGCGGGGTCCTCATCACAGCCAGAATCACCCTACTCTTCTTCCTCAGGAAAGCAACTTTAGTGACTCTGGCCAGCACAGACACAGAGGTACAGACACAACCTATCTACCCTCCCCGCAGCTCCCCCAGTTCATTTCTTGTTATGTTCCCTCAGGCTTTTCACTTGTTGAAGTCTTTGTGTTCTCCTTAATTGCCTCCAAGCCCTCCATTTCGTTGTTAAAGGCTGAGCTCCTCTCTGGAATAGGACGACTTTGTCCCCGTCTCCCTCCCTTGCCCGCTCTTCAAGTCTTTTCCAGAACTACCTGTACCTCTTGAAGCGACCCCGCTGGACCTCAGTCAGATTGTTGTTTTGATTTGAACGGCTTGCCAGATTTCTTTTCCTTTTGAAAAGTTGGAGGTGTAGAACCGTTACTGCTGTGTGGTAACTGCGATCCAACTTTTCCAATCAGCCTTGCCACAGGGGTCCAAGGCTGCAGGATTTCGGGGGAGGCAGTCAGGAGGGGTGCTGCGTGCGCATGCGCGCTGCCTGCGCAACTCGGAGGCAAGGCTCAGAGATGTGCGTGAGCCTGCAGCAAAGCAAGTGCAGTGTCCTTGGTCAGTTCCGCTCCACACCCTACAGATGGTACACTGTCTGTCCAGTGTGTGTGTGTACACACGGGTGTGTAACTTGTCACAAATACAAAAATAAAGCAAGTGACATTTATAAAGGATAATTGACAATTAATATGCCAATGAAAGTTTCATTTGCACACCTGTCTTAATTATGCGTAAACTTAGAAGGAATTCAGTCAGTTCACATTAAGAGTGATGTACTAGCTGTTAAATCTCAAACCCTGAATAAATGGTTGGGGTGCCTATTGAACATTTCAAAGTGGAGCTGTCTGCCAACTTCTCCCATTACAGGGTATGGCTGGCACACCCTGACCCCTACCCTAAGCTACTTCGGCCCAGACTAGGTTGCCTTTCCCCCAACTGCCTTTTCTTATATAATCCAGCCATTTTGGTTCCCTGGCCCTTTTGGTCTATCCATTACCTTACTGACCAGTCTCTTGGCTCAGGTCACCCACCCCAGTCTGTGGCCCCTGTCCCCTCATCTCCTCACATGGCCCAGCTCAGTCTGGCCATGTTCAGTCTGGACTCTCCAGACGTCTCTGTCTCTGCCCCTGCCTATATTCTCACTCATTGCTGCAATAAACTTTCTCCTCCACCGCACCTAGGAGCAATGCTCTAAGCAGGCCCCTCAGTTAGCTCTTTGTCCCGGGTTTGGACTTAACGCTGACAGTAACAATCGGCTCTTTATTCCTTTCATAAATGAGAAGATACTAACACCGTGCTCTGTTCATTCACAGCAGGATTATATCTGGAGAATAAAAATGGCTCAAAGTTCCCACCGTCATGGGACAACAGATTGTTAGTACACTGTGAAGAAACAAGGGAGGTGTACAGTATAGCCATGTATTCCCGAATGATGGACACATTCTGGGAAACGCAGTCTGGGAAATGCATTCTGGGAAGCACATTCTGAGGCTACTTTGTCACTGTATGAACATCTTAGAGTGTATAAGATGGTCACTATGGTAATCAGGTGACAAGATCCCACAGGGCCACATTGTTAACTGTGTAGTCCATCTGTGATGGAAGCGTCTTTATGAAGTGTATACATTATAGCCAACCTTTCCGTTTGCCTGAGATTAGGGGATTTTCTTTTTTTCCTTTTTTTCCCCTTTTTTTCTTTTTTCCCTTCCTTCCTACCTTCATTCCTTTTTTTCTTTCTTCCTTTTGTCTTTTTTTTGATACAGGGTTTCTCTGTGTAGCTTTGGAGCCTGTCCTGGAACTCACTCTGTAGACTAGGCTGGCCTCAAACTCACAGAGGTCTGCCTGCCTCTGCCTCCTGAGTGCTGGGATTAAAGGTGTGCGCCACCACCACCTAGCTATAGGGGATTTTCTAAACTGGGGAATTTTTAGTGTTAAAGTTGAGACAATCCAGAGAAAACAAGTATATATGTACTATCTGGGGGCGGGGGCAGAATTGGGAAAAGGTTAGGGGAGGACTTGTTGTGGGGAGTGTAGTATAATTGTGAGTGGGTTCCTAGCTTGGGACAGGCCTCATTGATGACAGACTTAAAAGGAGGAATGGGGAGACACATTGATAAATAAGGTGGAAGACTGATTGAAGATGATTCCTGGCGCCAACTGAAGGTTTCAACGTGTTCACACACATACGTATAGATATAGACATGGGTGCACACATACACACACACACACGAAAATGGAAAGATAAAATGTCCTTTTCAAAAGACTTGAAGACATGATCCAGGCAGAACCCTGGAAAAAAAGTGCATCGTACAGAAAGAATAGCAGAAGCAGGGGTCGTGAGCCAGGAGCAGGTCTGAATTGTTCAAGGAACTTCAAAGATGGCAGAGGGGCTGAAAGGAAACGTGAGAGAAACAAGACGAGAGACACTTAGACATCTGGGCATGCAGCTCCTGGGGTTGTGGTGGGAATGGTGAGCTATCGAGCAAATGGCTCATGAGGAGGAAAGGGGGGTGCTGTGTGAAATGTGAAGATGTTCTTTCATGTGGAGGGACTGACCTTGAACAAGGACATCACATTTCAACCATGGCAACAGGAAAGAAGGCTGAGCACAGAGTTTGGGTCCCAGGGAGAGAGGGAAAGGGAGAAGGAGAGGGAGAGGGAGAGGGAGAGGGAGAGGGAGAGAGAGAGAGAGAGAGAGAGAGAGAGAGAGAGAGAGAGAGAGAGAGAGAACGGACAAGGGAGATTGAATAGAAATACCACACTGGAGGCAGGAGGGGTTGCCCACTGTGGTGACTGATGTCTTAACTTCAGTCATGGTTAAAGGTATAACCTCTGACCTCAGTGGCATTACCTTGTCCACTGTCTCTTCTGAACTTGGGGGCACCACTGGCAAATCCTCACTCTCCCCAACCGGACATTTCCCTCAGCCTGGATTGCTGGGGAAGTTAGGGTCACTTCAGGGTCAGGTCTCTATGACGGCCAGAAGGAGTGTGGGCTGGGACCTCTTGTCCCTCAACGGTCATCTCCTTCACAGCCAAGTTTACTCTGTTTTATAAACTGCCTCACTTTGATAAATGTCCTTGCTTTATAAACTCCAGACTGAAAATAGTTGGGACAATAGCACCCCCTAGGGGACACACGGATTTTAAACTCTGTTAATGGTCAGCAGGATCCACAAGACAAATGTAGTGTATGAATGCCTGGGAACCAGGGCAGAAAGGACAGCGCTTTGTCTATCTCTCGAGTACTGAAAATCTTTAGATACAAGGATGTGAATAAAGAAGGTTAAAAAAAAAGTTCTACTTTACTTGTGGAGCAAGTTAGGAAACGGGAAGAAAAGCTAGAGGTCTTACATTAATCATCAGTAATTTCAGTCCATTTTTTTCCTAAGTAAAATTTAAAATGTCAGATTAATTTGTTGACACTCAATTTGAGACATTTGAATTTTTGTTTTTGTTTTTAGAAGGAAAATCTCATCAGAAACTTGAGCCATTTTGTGATTATTATTGGAAACTGAATTGAGAGACTTTGATAGTTTTTATTTTACGTTTTCTTCTGAAATAAATGTCAACTAAATAAGTTATTTCTTAGCATTATTATTATTTTAGAGTTTTCTCCCTCATTTCCACAGGCATCCCCCTCATCCTCTAACTCAGCGTGTATATTATGTAGAGCTGAGCGGGAGAGCAGGGGCACCGCACACAGCTGAGCAAGGCCTGGGGTTGCTACAGCTAAACATCGAGGCGGGCCTTATGGTGCGCAGCTGAACAAGGAGACAGGATTAGCTGCCCTCAGTAGGAGCAGCTCCTGTAGGGAAGCAGGCTTCAGGCCGTAAATATTCAGGCGGAGACGTGATGGCGGAGGTTTTCTGCATGCACTGTCAGCATCCGCACTTGGACCAGAAAGGAAGGCTCTGCCGTTTCCTTCTGACCATGGCCACGGGTTTTCCCATCTCTCCACAGTGATCCTTCGGGGCTCAGAAAGTAGAAGTGATTCTGTTGACCAAGGATGCTCTCATGCTGCCCGGCATGCTTGTTGAACCTGAGTACTAGAAATCAAACTTTGCGTTTGGATCAACGTGCTTCTGCTGAGAAAGCCCCCACACGGTAGTCAGAGTGAACCGCCATAAACGCCTTTCCCGTGTTGGATTAACACCAAGGCTCCCTTCCTTCACAGGTCCTCAGTCATGTTCCATGTTATGAAGCACAGTAACTACATCTCCAGGTTTGGCAGCAAGCGTGGGCTGCAGTGCATTGGAATGCATGAGAACGGCATCATTTTCAACAACAACCCAGAACTGTGGAAGACAGTTCGCCCCTTCTTTATGAAAGGTAAATGGGAATACGCTGCATTCTTTTCTGAGATCTATGAATGTACTACTTTTTTTTAAAAAAAATTATCATTTAAACTTTGCTGTCACATAATTTTGAAATAATACTGATAAGCTTCTTATACCTTTGCCTATGCACCAAACACCGTCCTAGACACTTGACATTGTAATTCTACAGCAATGTCATATGGTGAAATGTCATATTTTACCTGCATTTTATAGGCGAGAAAGCTTTAAGTTTCAAACAGGTTAAATTACTTGCCCAAGATTCCAACATTAGTAAATGCTAGCCCCCAGAATGCAACCCCAGAGTCTATGATTGTGGCCACAACAAACTGAAGAGACGAACCTGCCAACTTAGGGTCATTTCAATTAAGAATTTAGTGTTTTAGCTCAATGTTTCATCTAAACATGACTAAATAATGCATTGGCAGACCTGCTGTCTGTCAGGCCAGAGGCTTTAAGAGAGAACAATAAATGAGAATCTTAACACAGGGAAAGACTCCGTGTGTTGACTCATGCAGCCTCTAAGTCTAACGGCTTAAGAAATGAAGTTTGAGATTCACACCAGCAGAGCAAGTCAGAGGTGAGCAGAGACTCAATTCCAAGCCTTCTCTCTGGCTCTTACCCCTTACTATATCCTTCTGAAAACAAAGTGGTTGAGGACCACACAAAGCCAGTTTTTGACACTAAATCAAGCATCAGGAAAGATAGCCTTGCCTTGGCAATTTTGTCAGAGATGGCATCCGGAGCTACATTAATTTTCGGTATGACCATGTGCCATCAAAATTCTTCTTTCCATGCAGGTTCTAGGTCTTTAAGCCCCAACCACACTGCTATAGACACAGCACGCTTGCTTCCTCTGGCTACTGTAAGATACTAGTCCGCTTGGGGTGAACGATATGTGTGTTGTAAAATTCTGCAAGTCAGAAGTCTGTCATGGTCTCAGCAGGGATGGCAAGACGGTGGATGGGAGGCATCCTTGATCTTACCTCTTCCAGCTCCTGGAGCCGCACCTTCATTCCTTGTCTGGTGGGACAGGTCCCGCCCTCCTTGCTCTGCTCTTCTCTGCCCCACCTTCTCTTATGACCTCAGATGGGAAAGTTCCCTCACTAATGACTCTTGGGATTCATTTGGGCTTATCACGGCGACACACCACAATCTCCTCTTCTTGAGGACACACACGAATCATTTTGGGATGAGGACAGTAGACAGCTTTGGAGACGTTTTGAGTGTGTGTAACCATGTTGGAACAGATCACTCTCCCTGTGCCTTACAAGACTGACTCTGGATTAGTGGATAAGTGCATGTCTCAGGGTTATAGTGGGCTCATATCCTAACACTGCCACTTGCTATTCATATGAGGGCTTCCGTCAAATCGTCTAGTGTCTGTGTGCTTTATTTCTCTATCCGCAGAAGTTAATGAGTACTAGAACCGGGCCTTGAGCTGTTGTAAAGAACAAATAAAACATGTCTGACTTCGTAGGAACACACATTGTATTTTACTTTGTCGTTTGACTCAGATCGTAGATACCAATAAAACAATGATAAGCAAGACTTGATTCTGCCCTTGAGGACCGCGGAAGGCTGGGTAAGGTGGGCCTATATATCACCAAGTACTTTCTAGGTGAGGTTGCACCAGACTGCAGAGACTAGACACAGAGGTCACCTAAAGTCACAAAGGGGCCAGGAAAGACAGTCCAGGGCCGTGGGTGTTTATAATGAACTTTGAATGAATGAAGTAAACTCTAACTAACAAAGTATACCAAAGGAAGACACTGTAGGAACAAAGAATGGTATATTTGACAGCAGAGAAAGAGAGATCATCATGTCATGTCCAGGAACCCTCCGTGGATGAACACGAGGCCCAGGGAAAGCAGCTCTAAGTCACTTAAGACCCTTCATATTAAGCCAAGGACTCCAACAAATCTCAAGAGTTACAATGATTCACTAAATATTTTAGGAAAATGATGTGAACATCTACATGTATGTTAGAAAAATTCCTTTGGTCTCAGACAAAAGTTTAACAAGAACAAAGCACAGCTACGAACAATGAAATGGGGGGGCTGTTGTAGTGGCCAGGGGCAGATGGAGGAGAGGTTACGGGGACAAGGACTGTTAAGAGAAGAACATTCTAACGGGACTTGGGGATTTGTCCGCACGTCTTTGTAAATATTTTAGATTAGCCCTGTATACGTAAGATCGGACTTTTTAATAAAATGTTATAAAATTAGACCCCAATTAAATTCCAAAAATAGGAAGCTAATTGCTTACTGAAAAGCACACTGAAGTGCCTGACATTTTTATAATTAATGAGAGTCCTAAGTGTCTTGATGACTCTCCTTTGGGAGTTGGAGTCCTTTGGTTTTCCAGGGAAAGTATAAAAATTGGGACACATTTTGGAGTCTAAGTCAGTAACGTTATGAAGTGTTAAGCTATTGGGGTGTAGAGAAGCAGGTGAGCACAGCTGTGGAAAAGTTTGTCCTGGGAGAAGGGAGAGAGGTCAGTAGGAGTGTGGGGAAGTTGTGTGCTGGAACTGCCAGAGGAACTATTTGTTGGTAAAGTTTGGTTACTTGTTGAATCTCTTTTTGACCAAGGTAAGAGGACTTTTTTTTTTTTTTTTTTTTTTTTTTAGAAAAAGACAAGAGTACTTTTAAGTACATTTAAACATTAAATTATATCTACATACACCAATGGCCATAACCAATCATATTTCATTCTGTTGGTCTGTGAAACATGGCTTTGAGTTCTTGGTCATAGAGGCAAATCCTGCACGCACCTGGAAGGAAGCCATGAGTGACATGTGGATCTGCCCCTTTCATACGAAGAGCTGAGTCATTAAGGGATGATTTGCCCTGTCTTGAATATGATCATTACCCAGAGAACAGAGGACACCAGGGAGGGCTTTCCTACCACTTGGAGGGAGGCTCCTTCTTCTGGCTTCTTGAACACCTCTGACGATCTTTAGTGTCCTTAGGCTGGTCCCTCAGTTCTCCACTGCTCCCTTTCTCTCCCTTCCCTTTCTTCTCCCCATCCCTCACTCCCAACACACACTATTTACCACACTCTTTCTTGACAAGATCTTACTCTGTAGCCTCTCCTGGCCTGAAACTCACTATGGGGCCTAAGCAGGTCTTGAACTTCTAAGAACCACAGGCCCTAGAGAGCTGGGATTATTGGTATGAGCCACCATGCTGGCAGCTTCCTTTTTTCTGATATATGTTTCTCCTTTATAACAGAATGTTCTGATTTGAGAGAATTATTGCCTTCAAGGTACACTCAAAATTTCCATGCCATTTTAAAACCTTTTTCAGCAAGTCTGAATAACAAAAAACATAAAAAATAGAGACTAATCCTGAAGAAAACTTAAAGAAATTCTACCATGATGGGCTACTGGAGTCAGCGTGGTAGGATGGTCAGAAGCAGAGCAAGGGGAGGGTAAAGCCAAGTCACTCTATCTGTTTTCATTCATTCATTCATTCATTCACTCATTCATCCACCCATCTGCTCATTTACCCATCTATACACGCATTCATTTACTTGACAAGTCCGTGTTGAGGGCCCTCGTGCAGGACTGATTGAAGTACAATGCTAGTCAATAGTTGTCACCCTCTTTTAGGAGTTGCCCAGTCACCGAAGCCTGCAAAGCAAACGAGGAATTGCTCTGCCTGCCATTACTGTGTAAAATAAACCTGGAAGTAATCAGAAGAGAGGCTAAGAGTAAGAGTAGGGCATGCATTCATTGTTTCTGAGACGGGCATTGCACATCTCCACTCACTAAGAGGCGCCTTAGGTGAACCGGTTAAGGACCAGGTTCCCTGGTTCTGCACTGTTATCCTTCCCCAAGCTAAAATGTAAGAGAAATGTGACCCTGACCTAATCCAAACCATCATCTCAAGGGAGACGTGTACAGTAAGTGTAGAAAGCACTGTTGGTTATTGTACCCAGAAAAATTGCTATTTCATCCGTATCTCACAAGTTTAAACTAGGGTTTAGAGACAGGCTTGAATTTGAATCATTAAGTAATATTAGCTCATTTTTAGTCAAAAAGGTAAGTGCTTCTTACAGAAAACACAAGAAGGTATAGAGAAGATTATGGAAATTCCCACCCTATTATTGAGTGTAAAGTTGCTCCTGCCATAATAAGGCAAGAACAGCCTGCTTGTGCGCGTCCCGGTGTTTATGACGGCCCAACCTCTGTGCTTCAGCTCTGACAGGCCCCGGCCTCGTTCGAATGGTGGAAGTGTGTGCAGAGTCCATCAAGCAGCATCTGGACAGGCTGGACGACGTCACCGACAACTCGGGCTGCGTGGACGTGCTGGCCCTCATGCGGCACATCATGCTGGACACCTCGAACAAGCTCTTCCTGGGGATTCCCCTGAATGGTACTGGAGTTTGAATTGTCATGCATTCTGCCAGCTTCTAAACTGGGCACCTGGGGACAGCACATTGGAGCAAAGTGCAGCTTTGCACACTGCTTTTGGTTAAGAAGGCATTTCTAAGTAGTCCTTAGGCTACTTTCCCTCCAGTGTTTCTGTGTGTTCATTTGCAGGTCATAAACTTTCAAAAGAGAGGTCAACCTCCACCTCTGTGTATCTCCTGTGTTGCTCTAGGACATAGTATTCTATTGTAGGTTAACATTATCAGTTAGTGTGGTCATTAACATAGCCTGGGAAATTAGATGTATTTAACCATTTCTGAATAAATGACCTTTCTTTTTTTTTTTTTTTTTTTTTTTTGGAGACAGGGTTTCTTTGTAGCTTTGAAGCCTGTCCTGGAACTTGTTCTTGTAGACCAAGTTGACCTCAAACTCACAGAGATCCACCTACCTCTGCCTCCCAAGTGCTGGGATTAAAGGCTTGCACCTCCACTGCCCGGCTTAACTATTTCTAACCATTCTTTTGGGCATGACATATATGCATGTGACTGTTTAATTATACATGTACATACTCCCTCTTTTAAAGCTACTCTATATGAGAACTTGGCTGCATATGACAAAGTGAGGTGACAATGCTGCTGGTAATGACAGAAATGATGACAACAGATGCCAGTAATTTAGTATCTACTATATCCCAAAAAATATGAAAACACTTTATGTAGATGCCTGCCACTTAATATTGATACCAACCTGACATCTCACCTTCTCCACTAAGCTGGAAAAGATGAATGTTTTAAAATGGACACATTACTACCACCACCCAGAAGCAAACAGCTATTTGCATAAATCCCATTCTGCTGCTGACATTAGTATGGGACTTTCCAAATTAATTTATAACCATGTTCATGGGTGCGTCCATTCACTCAGCCAGTATGTGTTGGCTGCTGCTCAAGGTTCTAGGTCCTGGGGAGAGAGCCAGGAAGAGGGGTCCAGTTTTCACCTTGCAGTGGAGGTATATGGGCAGTAAAACAAGTAAATACCAGACTAGGAATTGGACAATAATCAGTGCATGAGGCAAAAACAAGGCAGGGTGAAGGGGCAGAGATTGAGGTGGGGTAGCAGTGTTCTCGTGGTTGAGTGGTCAGGAAAGATCTCTTCACAGAGGACATTCACAGCCTTGTGCAGAGCTGAAAGAAAGACAGCTAGGCAGGGCAATGATGCTGATGCCTTGGCATTTGTGGAAACCCTTCTGGGCCACCCATGTGTTAGCTGACTTACCACATCTGAGCAAGATTAGCTCCGAACCCTCCCTTTCTCCCACCAGCTCTTCCGGCTGGGAGGAGACTGTCTTCACTGGTGGACTATTCTTCGCGAGCGCTGTAGACACTTTACCTAACTATGCATTTACTTTGGAAAGGTTTGGTGCCACCTTTTGCCTGGTCTGCTTCCAGGCTTCCTGCATACATTTCTGCTGAGGTTACTTAGAGACATGCTGATCCCGCCTGGGTTTCCCCAAGCCTGAATTATCAGGAAGGGTTGTGTCAGGGAGCTGTAGACCTCTTCCTTAATCAAGGACTGGGTCCAGACTCTGATGCCACAGCATCTGTATAACCTGACTGGGTTAGTTTGTTTCCTTTATGCTGGGTATTTGTTAGACTCCCAAGCTAACCTGCTGGCCACACCAGCTGCACCTATAGTTTCTATCCACTGTAACTTTCTTTATCTTCAGGACAAAGACACAATCACTCCCTTGGCAAGACTATAAGGATTCAACTTAAAAGTTCTGTAAAGCAACCCAGGAGTGATTGGCATTTTGGCCATTGAAAATAAATATTGATTCCTTTCCCATTTGTATAGAGGTCTGGTGTAATGTCAAAAGAATAAGCAAGGACTCTCTTTTTCTTTATTATTCAATTTAACTTACTATCATTTATCTGTGATTAACAATGCACGAGGCTCAGGACAATGCGTTGGTGGAACTGAAATGGACTTTGCACTTTGGGCCAACTAGAGAGAAGTCTGAAGACTGTGTGCAGAGTGGTATAAAATGAACATAGCCCTGAGAAGTGAGACATTGAGGAACTCTTAGTTAGGTGGGTAATCCTAGTACATGTGAGGTCCAGTTAATACCTCGGCTAACCCCAAAACCCAGCTTGACTGTGTTTTAGTAGCACAACAGGCTTGGGCTTTTAAAATTAATATCATCAGAGAGAGAGAGAGAGAGAGAGAGAGAGAGAGAGAGAGAGAGAGAGAGAGAGAGAGAGAGCGCACTGCTGTGTACCTGTAGTTAGGGGACAATTCTGGAGCTGTGTGTTTCTCTTCCTGCCTTTATGGGGAACTGAGTTGTAATCATCGAGAGGCAAGCTGCCTCACTTGTCCAGACAACATCCTTTCAGGTGCCAGGAGCAGGGATGCAGTAACTGTAATTTCCCCTCAGTCCAGGAAAGTCAGAGTGCGTGGGAAAGCCCAACCCTAAGGGGATATGAGAGTCGGGGCTGTGGTCTCAAACACAGACTTGAAAACTGGCAACTCTATGGTTAACTCAGCCAATTCAGATGGCAAGTAGATAAATTAGTAATAAATCTGCCTCGTAGTTTTATGTAGCTAGGTCATCCACTGGAGACCCAAGACTGGTAAAGGAGTCGGCCTGAAGTACTGCTCATCGGCTCTTATTTTTCTCGGTGAATTTGTTCTTGTTTTTATTTCACAGAAAGTGCCATTGTGAAAAAAATCCAAGGTTATTTTAATGCATGGCAAGCTCTCCTCATCAAACCCAACATCTTCTTTAAGATTTCTTGGCTCTACAGAAAGTATGAAAGATCCGTGTAAGTAGCGCAAGCTTGGAGGGCTTACAAGCGCAGTCAGACTGCGCGCGTGATTGCGTCTTTGCTGCTGTTGGCCACTTTGGTACGTTTGATGCTCCGCGGAGTGCAGAGGGCTGTATTGGTGAAGTTCCTTGTGAGGCATTCAAAACACGCTAGGTGCATTGGGACAGACCAAAGGCTAAAGCCTTTGCCAAGAATCTGCTCAGCAAGGAGCCCAATGTGTGGCCTGAGGGCTCTCTGGAATTTTGAGTTGACAGAAAAGCCCGGTTTCCTGTATTGTTGATATTTGTCAGGACTTTCTGCATATCTAGAAAAATGGAAGCACAGAGTTAAAGTCACAGCTTTGAGATTGCTATCAGTGCTTAGAAATCTCAGTTCACACTGGTACCATAAGATGAATGTTTCATGTAATTCACGAATATTTGTGAAAAAAAATACAAACTCATTCACTCACGAGTGCCAATGGCTTTAAACGAAGCAGAGTGTGTTTTGCGGGATGTCTAAACTGAGAAAATTTTGACATTTCTTTCCCCCCCCCAGCAAGGACTTGAAAGATGAGATAGCTGTTTTGGTGGAAGAAAAAAGACAGAAGGTTTCCACAGCGCAGAAGCTGGAAGACTGTATAGATTTTGCAACTGATTTGATTTTTGCTGAGGTATTGACCTGAATGAATTACAGTTCCCCACCCAATATATATATTATGATGGTATACCATTATTTAAGGAATCCTCCTTACAACTGTGGCATTTTTTTTAAATCTCTCTAGCAGGCAGTCTAATAAAATAGCCTAAACACCAGACATTTCATGACATTTATCATTCAAGCTCTTCTATATTGTAATATAATATATGAAACCTCCAGGAAGTGAGGAGACCTAAGACACTAAATAAAGGCATCCCTCAATATCTGGAATTCCAGAACCCTTCCCAGATACCAAAATATAGGGCTGTTCAAATCTTACCCCTACAATGCCACAGTACTTGGTACCTTATGTCCTCCCACAGGGGTTTGTTTGTAATACTTAATACACTATAACACTGTGCTAAAAGTTATGACATTGTATTATTTAGAGAATGACTACAAAAAGTCTGTACCTGTTTAATAGAAGCACAAGAAGAATATATGTGATGCCCAGTTAGTTCGCTCCATAGCTGCGGAACTAGAGTATATAGAGGGTCAGTGGTACATGGGTAATTAGCTATTTGTTTATCTTTAAGGAGAATGTTAATATGTAAAGTATTGGTGCAGAGATCTGTAATTTCATTTTGTTGAGATTATTGACGCTTGAGTGTCACCTCCCTCGTTTTCTGGAACTTCAACTCCATCTTCAGCATTGTCTCCTCTTTTCAACTCTCCAGAGGCGTGGAGACCTGACTAAGGAGAATGTGAACCAGTGCATTCTGGAGATGCTGATCGCGGCCCCTGACACCATGTCCGTCACTCTGTATTTCATGCTGCTTCTCATTGCAGAGTACCCTGAGGTCGAGACAGCAATACTGAAGGAAATCCACACTGTTGTTGGTAAGCAGTGATCAAATAAACGACAGCGCTTCAAAAATTCCCTTCAGAGTGTTGGCAGCTTCTCATGGCTTAAGAATCTGATAGCACATGTCCTTGTGGTATAACTGAGTATATGCCCCAAAGTGGTATTGCTGGGTCTTGAGGAAGGTTGTTTCCTAATTTTCTGAGAAATCGCCACACTGACATCCAAGGGGGCTGTACCGGCTTGCACTCCCACCAGCAATGCAGAAGTGTTCCCTTTTCCCCACAACCTCTCCAGCATAAGTTGTTATTAGTGTTTTTGATCTTGGTCATTCTTACAGGTATAAGATGGAATTTCAGAGTTGTTTTGATTTGCATTTCTCTGATGGCTAAGGATGTTGAGCATTTCCTTAACTGTCTTTCAGCCATTTTAGATTCCTCTGTTGAGAGTTCTCTGTTTAGGTCTGTACCCCATTTTTTGTTGGATTATTTGTTATTTTGATGACCAATTTCTTGAGTTCTTTGTATATTTTGGAGATCAGATCTCTGTCTGATGTGGGGTTGGTGAAGATCTTTTCCCATTCTGTAGGCTTCTGCTTTGTCTTGTTGATCATGTCCTTTGTTTTATAGAAGCTTCTCAGTTTCAGGAGGTCCCAATTTATTAGTTGTTTCTCTCAGTATCTGTGCTACTGGGGTTCTATTTAGGAAGTGTTCTCCTGTGTGAATGCGTTCACCTATGTTCATAGAAGCATTATTTGTCATAACCAGAACCCGGAAACAGCCTAAATGCCCCCTAACCAAAGAATGGATAAGAAAAATGTGGTACATTTACACAATGGAGTACTACACAGCAGGAAAAATAATGACATCTTGAAATTTGTGGGCAAATGGAAGGATCCAGAAAACATACTGAGTGAGGTAACCCAGACCCAGAAAGACAATTACCATAGGTACTCACTCATAAGTGGCTTTTAGACATAAAAGAAAAACCAGCCTACAATTTACAACACCAGAGGACTTAGACAACAATGAGGACCCTAAGAGAGACATATATGAATCTAATCTACATGGAAAGTAGAAAAAGACAAGATCTCCTAGTAAATTGGGAGCATTGGAACCTTGGGAGAGGGTAGAAGGGGAGGGGAGAGACAGGGAGGAGGGCAGATAAAAATATATAACTTTATTATTATTATTATTATCTGATAGCAAATGTAAAACCTTAAAAAATTAAAGTAAATAATCCTGCCACATCTTGATTATGCTGGGTAGGTTAAAATAATAGTTCCTCTTATTTATATGCTGCATAAATGATAAAAACAATATGTGCTTATTGAAAATCCTAATTCATTTTACTGTCTTAGGGCCTCATTCTCATCTCCACCACTACTTGTTTTCTGTATGTTCTTCAATAGGATTTTGTGTGTGTGTGTGTATGTGTATGTGTCTGTGTATGTGTGTGTGTATATGTGTGTATGTGTGTGGGGGGGGAGGGGTTGTGTGTGTACACACACCACAGTATGAATGTGAAAGTCAGAGGATAGTTTGCAGAGAGTCCGTTCTCCCCTCCCAAATGAGTTCTGGTGATTGAGTTCATGTTTTCAGTCTTGGTGACATACATTTACCTGCTTAGTCATCTCCCCAGCTTGAGACCTTATTCCATGTGTGCACAGACACATATATGGTCAAGGTTGCCCATCTTAGAAAGTCATACTATAGTACTAGTATGTAACCTAATTACAACCGTCCACAGACCAAGTCCCTTCTCCATTGTTTGTAATGCCTACTGCAGTGTAATGCTTTATAAATAGTTACTATATTGCA
Organism: Myodes glareolus; assembly: GCF_982192425.1. Taxonomy (NCBI): domain Eukaryota; kingdom Metazoa; phylum Chordata; class Mammalia; order Rodentia; family Cricetidae; genus Myodes; species Myodes glareolus. The sequence goes on along the minus strand of NC_142029.1, from coordinate 83,040,840 downwards.
TTATCTGGAGAGTAACTGCAAAATAAAGGCTGTGGATGTTCAGTACAAATACAATAAAATATATTTGATGCTGTTAGTTAAATCCATAAATGGAGAACTTGAGTCTATGTTCTGCCTGCCTCGTGGGTTACATAAGTCTTCTTTAGTGAGCTCACCTAGGAAAATGGCTGTCGGTTGTTTACAGAAGTGTTTGTGAATTTTACTTGGCCGCAGGAGGAGCGGGGTGGGGGGTTAGCAGAGGCGAAGTATGGGCTTCCTTCTCCGCGGCAACCCAGTGATGTTGGCCCTTTCTCCCATTCTTTCTGCCTCCTCTGCAGGAGTCCCCAGGTCCGCATTGGGTTCTTCCACGCTCATTTTCATGGCTCTAGGTCAGCATCATCCTGTCCCCACTCAGCTTTAGAAGCACAAAACCAGAACTCTTTCCTGGGAGAAAACAAATAGCTTATTAGGGGCTGCCCCCGCCTGCGGGATCTGTTTAGGGATTGTTACTAAGCAATGGGAGAAGATTTAGCACGAGATGGACTTTCGGGGCTTTGCACAGTGCTGGTGACAGACGGTATTGGTTGTGGAAAGGCACCCCCTTTAACCAGTGATTTTACAGCTGCTTGATGCAGTTGCCACTAAGGAAAAGCTGCCTTCGTTTCAATGTAAGAAAAGGTTCTGTAGGTGCTCGGCGAGGGGTAGAAGAACAAGTAGACAGGGTAACACTGCCCCAAATCCCAGCATGCTTTCTCAATGTTTCCCATCAGACTTTTCGGGGTCTGTGCAGAGGGCAAGGGAACTCCATTCACCGGGTTGGCTGGTAGACTGGTGGGAGAAAGAGAACTCAGTTGTACTGGAATGAAGAGAGAGGGAACTATGGGAAGGTGGAGCAGAGGAAACTGATTTTGAGTGTGTGCTTTGGTCAGACCTCTGATACAAGTTCCTTGAGCGTGAGACCTGTTTGTGCTTCCTAGTGTCTCCCTGACTCTCCATCAGACTCTCAAAGTCGGGAAAGCAGCTGACCACGGTACAGCATTAATGCTCCCTCTTGTGGTTCACATACTCAGTACTTCCTAGGAATAAATCCTGGCAGATATGGAAACCTCTGCCTTCTTCTCTCTGCCTCTCACCCCAGTAGGGTCCTTGGTTATAGAGCACAGTACTTAAGATGCAGGCTCTCTTTCTAGACTTTTCTCACTGAACTAGATCTTCCTACATGCCTTGGGACACCTTAGTACACTGGAAACTCCTGGTTGCTTTGATTCTGTAAAAGTGGTGGCTCATTTGAGGGTGCTTGTAGATCTTGCCATATCTGGGACAAATCTAAGCCTCTTTGACCAATGCCAGGCCAGGCTGAGACAATGGGAGCATCTGTTACCCCTCGATCATACCCAGAGTTAGGTGGGGCACTGACTTTTCATGGTGGGGAGTAGTAGCCATTTTCCAGGACCAATTTGTTTGTGGTCGGATATGGTGGGCCTGTCAGGGACATGTGCGGGAAGGTAGCTGCCCAAATGCCTAAGGCGTGAACGTTATAAAATGATCTCGGTCCATGAGCTCCCCGATTCTGCAGGACGCCGTAGCCCCTTGTTTGAGATGGTTATTGTACTAGTCGGCTCACATATTAAGAGACAACGTAAATGTTCCTTAGAATGTGGAGCAGATGGAAAACCCGAAAACGTATCCCACAGATAAGAGGACTATGAGATGCGGAGTTGGTGTGGCCATCGTGGAACTGCAGCGTGCATGTCCCCTCTGAAGGGGTGGCTGCCCCGCCCCATCTTTAGGTGGGAATGCGGCTCCAGCATGAGCAGATTGTCAGGAAATCCTTTTTGTTGTTGTTATGAAACATCTGAACTTTTATAAAGCCCCGTGCAGACCAAACAGAACACACTTGTTTCCACTGGGTGTTATGCATTAGAATTACAAGCATTTTTTTTTTCTAACCAAGAACAAATTGCTCTATGGGGGAAAAGGGAGCTGTAGTGTTTATCATGTGTAAAGCTACCGTCGCGTTCTGTGTCCTTTTTATCTATTCCGCAGGTGACAGAGACATAAGGATTGATGATATCCAAAATTTAAAAGTGGTGGAAAACTTCATTAATGAAAGCCTGAGGTACCAGCCCGTCGTAGACTTGGTCATGCGTAGAGCCCTGGCTGATGATGTGATTGATGGCTACCCAGTCAAGAAGGGAACGAACATCATTCTGAATATCGGAAGAATGCACAGACTCGAGTATTTCCCCAAGCCCAATGAATTTACCCTTGAAAACTTTGAAAAGAATGTAAGAGCTCCTCTTTAGACCTCAGCATGTTGTTTTTGGTGTTTTTAATTCTAGGAAGTTGAAGTCATGTAAATCCAGACTGGACAAGACAGACAGACAGACATGATTCACATTAATTTTTACGGTAACGAAAAGTTATTAGGGGACCTGGTGGAGTGTCACACTCCTATAGCCATAGTGCTCTGAGGGAGACGCGAGAGGGCCAGAACTCCGGAGTCATCCCAGGCCACAGACATCTCTCCTCTCTCCCTCTTTCTCTCTCTCTCTCATAAGAAGCTTGACACTAAGGAAATGCATGTCTTTTATCATCATTTTATCCTTTAGATGAGGTCACACAAAAACAAACTTTGTCTTAGTAACTTGCAATGCACTAGGAAAGCTGAAATTGTCCTGCCGAGCTTCTGAATAGCTAATGTTGCCCATATGGTGATTTGCCCTGCCTTACCCCAGCTTATTGACATGTAAAGCAAAACCAGGGACCATCTGAGGTCAGGACGATCCGGGTCGCAAGAGGGGCACGGTGGATGAGAAGGGTTGCTTCTTTAGCCCCAGCCGTGTGTCCCAGGGAGGAAGCGGCATGGCTGAGAGTCCAGCCAGGCATTCTGACTGACAAGTGTTTTCAGAGCAAATCAAAGACGGTTGCACGACCCTGCCTAACCGTCTACTCTCTTTCGTAGGTTCCCTTCAGGTATTTTCAGCCGTTTGGCTTCGGGCCCCGCAGCTGTGCTGGGAAGTACATCGCCATGGTGATGATGAAAGTCACCCTGGTTACACTTTTGAAGAGATTCCATGTGAAGACATCGCAAAAACAATGCGTTGAGAACATGCCCAAAAAAAATGACTTGTCCTTGCACCCCAATGAGGACAGACACCTTGTGGAAATAATTTTCACTCCAAGGAATTCAAACAAGTAGATCAAGCAGTAAACAGCGTGGGCAGTGTCTCCTCTGGAGCATACTGTGTCAACCTCACGATGAACTTGTGACGACCTGAAGCATTTTAGGATCACAGCTCCTGCGGTTTGTCAGCAAGACGGCCACTATCCAGAGAGCCAGGATGCAAAGCAAAAGAGAGACTGAAGCCTTAAAGGACAGAGCCTACAAAATAGACGGGGGGGGGGGGAACGGGGGGGGGGACAGGTCGCCAGTTAATCCTGTCTGGTCTCTTGCCAGAGTTCCGTCGCTGTTGTCGCCAGCACATCTGCCAGAAGTTGCTAGAAGGGCCAGGCAGACCCGCTACTGTGAATAAAGAATTAAGGTGTGTTTGTGTGCGCGTGGTGAGAGTGGGTAGGGAATGACACCCCAGACTGTTCCCACAAGCTAAGCCCAGTTGCTTCTGATGAGCCCACATGTAAGCTGCTTGGGGCAGAAGTTAAACACGAGGGCACCCTTTCCTACTGCCCATTCATGCCTCCAGATATGTAGTTTGACTGTAGTAGGTATAGACTCAGGTAAACAGACCTAAGTAGTACTTGCCTGAGTAAAATAGATGTGGTGTAGGGAGAAAATCACATGGATAAGGATTTTTTTTTTATGTTTGCACTATTGCTTAGTTCCTTTAGTTTGGGAAAGCCCTCTGTGTCTTTCCCTTTGGGAAAGTTTTAGAAAGGAAAGCCCTCTGTGTCTACATCTAAGGCAGCATCCCAGGGGACCTTGACTTCTGAAGAATCATCTCTCGATTTGACGTACCTTCTTACCTCCCCACCCCATGTGACCCCATTCTTTTAAAGAGCAAAGGTCAATCCCTTGTAAATCACTTTTTCATCCTACCTCAGATTTAGTAGTTCTCTTAGAGATTTAACAAATAACTGGCTCATCGAATCACTATAGCCATGAATCAAATATACACCGTGGAATTAGCTCTCCAGGAGTCACATAAGTGGTTAATTTTCTATCCATCACTTCGGGTTCCAAAGCCACTCCAAATATATATAATAGTATTCAGTAACTTAAAACTGAACATTAAAGCTCTCTTACAAACATGGCATGTCCATTGAGTTGACAGCCATCATGCCCTGCATGAATATTCTGTCTGTCTTACTGTTTAGCAACAAGGCCGCAGACGAGTGTAAAATATGTATAGGGGCCCTGAAAGCATGAACTCTCTTTTGCTCTTCACCTCTATCCTTTCTGCATTCCTAATCTGGCTTTCCTTATTCACTGTCAAGATCAGCTCGACATAGACACGCTTGTTCATAGGCAGTCTAAAAAATTCAAGAATGAACCTTGTCAGGAAGGACATATTTGAGCTTGACATTATATGGTTTAAAGAGAGACAGTGTGTAACTATCTACCCAAATCTGTTTGCAGGTCTAGATAATCACCCAAGTAATTTTGACTCTTATGAGCAAGGTGAGGGTGGGCATATGAAGCTAATTCACTTGATAATTCTATTGCTAATTATATCCGAATATTCTAGTTATAGAATGATATATTGTCCTAATTATAATAGTTATGCTAGTCTATTGGTAATTATTGCTGTCTCTGGAGCTGTGTAATTGAAGAGATTTCAGACCGGTAGTGTTCAGTCACCTAATTCTCCTGGAATGTCTGCTTTTACTTCACATGTAAGCGTGCATCTGAACCTGTATTTTTATAGTGAAGTAGGAAGCTGAGAGTTATATCTAGATAATGTGGACATAAAAATATGTTTGGAAAGAAAACCAGGAGTTGGGGTAGGAACATGGAGAGGACGGAAGGAGGAGAAGTGCTTGGTTGATGGAGAAAACTTCTCCTCAGGATCAGATATCTGGTTAATTGTTGAACTTATCCTCTTTGAACAAACACTATATGTTTCCACGGGTTGGACTAAGGAGTCCATGCATTGGTTTCCCAGTAGGTTGATGAACACATATTTGAAAACCCTATTATCTCTTCAAAAATATTGTATATTGTTAAATACTTGTTACTCTTGCATGTGCCACAGAGTCTACTGTTGTCCATTTTCAAAGAACTAGAATGTGTGTTATCAGTAAAATCCGTGCATACATGAGTTATCACTGTCGCATTGTGAAAATTATGCCTTCTCTCCTCTCCAGTGTGTTGGTCACCTCCCTTACACCAGGCTTTCATTGAGATTATTTTCCACGTGGAAAATGATCAGGTTCAGAACGTCTTCTCATACTGGGAAATGGCTGTTGAAGTTGCCATTCTGTGTGTGCTACTGACGTCCTGACATAATGCTAACTGGACTCTCGTCTCTTGTATCAGCTCTGGTGCTGACCTCTTGCTAAACTGAACTTGGTAATAAATTGGAATACGTACACTTTCAGGGAGACGGTCAGCTTAATTTAGGAAGTTATTACCTACATTTCATGAAGCACCCCCTTCACCCCTACGGTCATTGTTACTGACCAGAGCATCCCTCTTCTACTCACACATAACTCATCACACATGGACCATCTTCAGATTCTGATAGTAAACACTATCAGAATCTATATTTTTCTGATTGAAAAATATTCAATACATAGGCTCCAGGGACAATAGCAATTTATTAATTTAGCCTTAAAATATTTATAGACCACATTATGCTGGGTGTTTAGGAGAAATAACAATAAGATATTCTCTCAAACATATAGATATAATTTTAAAATTTTAGTTATTGTCCTAATAACAGCAGCACTATAAGCTATGGTTCTTTTCATTTCTTTTGTTGCAAGGAAGCTCAGCCCCAAACCTGAAGACCAGCGCTTCCTGCTGTTTGGATCCACTTAGTCATCTAACTCACATTCTTTTTCCTAGTTGGCGCTCACAACTAGAACTATCTAGCTTTTATTTATGCTTCATATTTTACGAAGCCAATGTATAAACCTTTGACCTGACCCGCCTCATCTAGGGATCTGGGCTTCACCCTTCCTGATGGGAAGTCAGAGCAGGCACTCTGGGAGCGGGAGGGCTGCCCATCTGGGAAGAGAGATTTCAGGTAAGGAAATGACTCAGGGGACCTGTGGGGAAGGAAAAGGAAACAGAAGCAGCGACGATCCCAACATCTCAGAAAGACAGACTGAATCCACAACACGGGACAAACAGTGAAAGTAAAGAGCTGAACCAAATCCAGCCCTGTGTGGTCAGAGGAGAAAAGGGATGAGGCTGGGAGGTGCGTGAGGCAGAGATGACACAGGCTAGGAGAGAAGCCGCTTTTATCCATTTGAGGAGCAGACAAAGCGGGAGGGAAGCCGAATAGAAATGCTTGTCAGTCAGGAGACAGAAGAGGAAAACAGGCATCGCCGCCACAGTGGGAAAACCGAGTCTGAAGGGAAATGAGTTACAGGGTCAACTGCTGAGTTCCCAAGTTCTGCTAAGCCTGTGAGTCTGCCCCAGGAAGCTGATACTGCTCTCTGCAGCCTGAATGCGGATGGATACGAAGAGCTGGTCTTGTAAACGTTAGGGCCCTAACAGGTCAGCTTTGGACCTTGCTCAGCACGGATTAGAGGCCTGCAAATGGTTTGGCATGCATGACCCTAACAAGGGAAAAACACAGAAGAAAAGCTGTTGATTGCGGCAATGAAGAAACAAGGCAGACCCATCTGTTAAGCTGGAGTCAAGAAAATGTCTTGCTAAATAACTCAATAACTTAAAAAAATTAAAAAAGCAAAAATACGGGACCCTGTGGGCCAGAAAGTATGTACTGTAACCACAAAGTAAAACCTTCTCAGATGTCTGCCCATTCTATAAAGGATAAATTGTGTATCTATATATCAATGGGAGCAAACAAACCAACTACATTCAACAATGTGGATAAATGTCACCTACAGAACATTGATGGATGAACACTTACACACACACACACACTTTAGACTATGATTGCCTTTATATCAACATACGCTATACTGTTAGAGGCCTGGGGAATGGTTACAGAGATCAAGTGAATGAGAGATGGACCACCAGCCTCATAGCTGGTGCCTTAGCAGGAAGAGCCAAGCCAGTTTGCGCTGCAAAGGTCAGCAGCACTGCACACAAGCAGTAACTGCCCCAAATTACATCCCAGCTCCAGAAAGCAGGACCCTGGTCCAGTGCAGGACTACCGGGGACCTCAGTTCTCACACATGTAGAATGGAGATGGTGATGTGTAAATACATTACATTAGGAAGTGTGACTTGGACAGAGTGAAAAATCAAAGTGTTTGATTCTGTTATTACCATGTGCCAGACACTTCAGTGCCTACAGTTCCAACAAGAGGGGCATTTAGCCAGGTGTCCTGCGTGAAGCCGTACATTAGCAACGCTAAATGGAGATTCTCAGTTCAAGGTTTGTTTATCCCGAAAGCCTACAATCTAAGACTTCCTAAGGATTCCTGGGAAGGAGAAACTAGCAGAGATACCCCATGGGAAACCACTCATTTGCAAGGAAGAGTTTAAGCGTTCGGGATGAGTAAAGACAATTACCAAACAGCCTTTTAATGGCTGTTGGAACTCTCCCAGGTTGTCTGATTCTATAGGAGCTCTAACTGCTATTGCCTTTGAGTTGTTTTATAGCACTGTAAATTATCACAGAAGTGTAAGTAATTCGTGTCTATAAACCCGTCAATATTTCTGCTCTTTCCCAAGTAGTAAAGCAAGCTCCAAACCCATATAAAAATCATCTCAACGTTCTTTTGTTCCACTTGACCTGTCGTTTTGAATGAACTATAACATCTACCGTTCCCCCATTCTGTTAACGAGTTAGATCTTTACTGGGTTCATTTTACAATTCTATGAGAACCATGATTTTTACTTTAAAGAAATATTATCCCCTAACCCATGGGGAGAGGTCAGATTCAGTCCTGTGGCCCCTGAGTTTCCTGAGGAAGGCTCACTCCACTGCAGGGGGTCTCGGGATTTCACAGAGCAGGCATGCTAGCACAAGGCCCAGGTCTTGCCCTGTGTTCTGCTTCCTGGCCAGGGCTTATGGGGACTTTGGCAGGACAGTTGGACTTTGGGAGGAACTCTGTGCAGCCTGGAGGCATTCAATAGCAGATAAGTGGGGAGTGATTTAGGCCTCCAACTCCAGTGGAGTTTGATAGTGAAAAAAATTAAAGAGGGGGCATGGTAGGAAGTTATAAATACTGGATTTTGGAGTTAGGCTTAAGTACCTTCTCTGCTCATTTCCTAGTTCTGGGGTCTTGACAAATTATTTAGATTCCCTACCAGAGTTTGGACCTTAAGTCCCCACCCACTCTCCACCACCACTCTATGAGTCTAAAGGCTCGGTCCTCAGCACAGCCACAATGGAAATGGCAGATGAAGTGGGATTAGCTAGAGGTCTATGGGTGGTCAAGGGCCATGCTAAAGAAGGGAACCCTGGGACTCTTTTCTTTTGTTCTTGTTTACTCCTCGGGTATGAGGTGAGAAGTCCTGCTTCACTGCAGTAGCCCGGCCTCAGTGGACTGCCTCGGTGGGCTGCCATGGTGTAGCCCTACCACTGTGAGCTGCCACGGTGGGCTGCCTTGCCACAGCCCCAAAGCCAATCACCCACAGACTGGCTACCTCAGGCGCTGCTGTATGAAAAGATGCCTGATAAATTCTCTAAATTTCATTTCTTCCTTTTTCAAATTTCAAAGCTACCACAATCAAATGGGGAGAGGGAAGTGGGAAAATGCGGGAGCAGGGATTAAACGCTGGAAACTGGAGGATTTTTCCGAGGGATGGGGATCAGCAGGGCACTATTTCTTTCTAGTATTTTCCAGCATAAAGGAAGAATCGTAACCCTTCCCAGCTGCAATGCGACCCAACTGAAAGGGAAGTCAGATTCTCTGGTAATCTCTCCAAGCGAGGAGTGCAGATGTTTTGATTGTTAGCTACATCAAAAAAAAAAAAAAAAAAAAAAAAAAAAAAAAAAAAAGCGATGGTAGAGCGTGTAAAAAGGAAACCGTGAGAGTCGAAGGACAGCAGTGACCATGGCATCTGCAAATTGCTGAGCATTTGCTCTCTGTTCCTGGGACTTTCACACCCTGTCATTTTTCTTCCTCACTGATTGCAAGCCAATAGCAGGCTCATGAGGTGGGGTTGCCATGACCCTTCGCTGACAGGGAGGAGAAGTGGAGTTGAGAATTAAACCCAGGCTAAAGTCAATCAACTCCATTCTACTGTGTGTGTGGATCCAGGAGGTCTGATCCTAGATCCTAAGAGGTGGGGGTGGGTCTGAGGCACTGACAGGACCTTCAGGCTATGCTGCTCATCCAAGTTGTAACCATTGTGTGACGAGAAGGAGAGGATAAATATTTTATGCATTCCACAAAAATTTATGAAGGGCTGTATGTCAGGAAAAAATGAAGTCTTGTTTTCATAGGGCTAAAATTGTAGTGGGGCGGGTAGATATGAAACTAACAAGTTAAATATATAGTGTGCTAGTTAGGGATATTTTTCATAGAGAAAATTAAGAGAAAAGGTTTGTAGAGGCCAGGGGGAGGCAGAGGACTGAGATGTATCGACGGTGCTTAGGAAGGCCTCTCTTCACTCAGGGCTAGTTGTGGAACACCTGAAGGAGATGGGATAATAGTTATGCAGCAACCTGGGAAGAACCATCTAGATGGTGGAAATAGCAACACAGAGGCCCTAAGATGAGAAGGTCCTTGGCATGCTAGCAGACACAAACCAAAGCCCTCCAAACAGTTGTCGTAGTCACACCAGAATAGATATGGACAAGTGTGTTGGAGACAAAGCTAGAGAGTGGTGGGCACTACACACAAGGAAGTCCGTCAATGCTGAGTAGGATGGAAAGGGTCCTAGCAGAACATAATCAGAGGTATGTAAAAGAGAAGAAACATCCTGGTTTAGTTCATTATCAGCATGGTAGAAAGTCCGGCGGCATGCAGAAAGGCATAGTGCCTGAAGAGCTGAGAGTTCTACATCTGGATCCAAAGTCCACCTTCAGTGACACACTCCCTCCAACAAGGCCACACCTCCTACTCTCTCTCAAGTAGCGCCACTTTCTAATGACCAAATATATGAGCCTATGGGGGTCATTCCTATTTGAATCACCTCACCTTGTAAGGTGGGAAGTCTTTGCATGTCTTTGGGGCTAAGAGAAATACTATCTGTGTGAGGAAATCTTCCTGGCTGCTGCCAAGCATGAGGGCAGCATGACAGAGTTTCCTTTCAGTGAGAGAAATCTGGGCCCACCTCTTAGTTGTGGAGAGCAAGGAGAAATGTATTGTGTGTCAGGAACCCTACTGCTTTTCTTTAGACTTTTCTCTGGCTAGAGAGAAAACGCTATTAGAACCAACATCTCCATTTCTATTTTTGCATTAAGAACTAGCCCCAAACATACTATTGTTTTGCTAAATGACTATGTTGTCAAGCTGCCTTTTAAAATTTATGCTTGGACCCATAGATCTGTGCTGGTCTCAACTGGACAGAGACCGAAGTGGGCAGAGGTTAAAGTAGAGGTGTGTAATTATCAGAGGATGACCCCACACCCACGAGCACATGAGCAGCACAATTTGAACTCAATGGTGTACCAAAAAAATTAAGAAGAGTGCATGAAGTTCCCCTGGGATGACTCCCAGAGAGAGAGAGAGAGAGAGGGAAAAGAGAAGAAAAAGAAGAGAGACAGAGAAGGTAACGGGAGAAGGGACGCGCGCACATGCGCCAAAAGGGACAGTGAGAATCTAAAATGGCGGGAGGAGGACAGGGATCGCCGGGAGTGGGCGTGGCCTGTCTCTTAAAGAGCTGAAAACCATAACAGCAGGTCCACAGTGCAGCAAGGCACTGTGTTAGCTACTTTCTGTTGCTGTGATAAAATATCACGACTAGAAGCAACTCAAGGAAGAGAGGGTTTAGCTTGGCTTACAGTTCTAGAAGAATAAGAAGCCATCATGACCCAGAAGGCATTGCAATAGGCAGACATGGCAGCAGGAGCAGGAAGCTGGCTAACTACATTTCATCCATACGCCAGAAGCAAAGAGAGAGACCAGGAAGTGAGGTAAGGCTATAAACACCCAAAGTCGGCTTCCCATGACACACTTCCTCCACCAAAGCTCCACCTCCAAAAGGTTCCATAACCTCCCCAAACAGCGCCACTGCCTGAGGACCAAGCATTCAGCTGTGTGAGCATATGGGGGCACATTTCAAACCACCATGGGCTGTGTGGGAATGCCTTGCCTTCTTCTCTGCTAGATCAAATCAAGACAGTAGCCATAGAACAGAGGGATGTGGAGAGAACACTGGGGGATGATAATAGCAGTAGACAAGGAAATCTCCAAAAGATGAACCAATGATTTAGCTGTAACTCTTCCCTCTTCTGTTGTAGAAGGCATGAAGTCAGGGCCAACCAAGAGTATCCTAAGTTTTCAAGGGCTCTAGAAGCTGGCAAGCACCTACTGTTTGAGGCCGTCTGCTCATGTCGCTCTGATTAGACTGCATACGAACCGTACCCTTGGGCACATTTCACAGGGATGGGCTTCTCATCTGCTCACTGCCGTCTCTCTGCAGTTGAGAAAACCTTCCAGCAGTGACCAGCGTTGAGACCTGATCCCTCTTTTGTTCTTATCTATTCAATGTGTTTATTTTCAAGATTCCATTTGTGGAAAGCATTGAAACAGCATCGTTTAGAAGGAAACCAGATGGAAAAATAGACTAAGAGACACACATGTACACATAAACCCCCCAAGCAATCCAGGCAGGGTGGCAGAATTATTGTCCTCCTGCTGGGGACTGTGCAGCTGTGGTAGACAGAAATGCTGTCTGCTTTGACAGCCGGGAATTTTCCAGAAGAGAATGAACACAGCCAATGGAATTCTATGCAACAGTGCCCTTGAAGACACTGATGAACCTGTCCCGTCCCGTGAACAGCAGTTCCTAGAACTACCAGAGGTGCTGAATTGTGAAGCATAGGCAATTTCATCTCAGAACAATGCCTTCAAGTTGGCTCGCCTTCAAGTGGGCAGGCCTAGTTCTCAAGAGCCCAATCAACACCCTTAGCCACTAACAGCAGCAAAACCAGGATGATGAGGGGTGAAGAACATGGTACAGCTCTGCTCTGTAGGAAATCAAAAAAACCAAACTGCTTCTCCCGTTCCCCACCCCACATCAAATCAAACTTACCATTATTTTGTCCAAGTGAGGGGAAGAAACACTATATTAATAAGCCGCAGGTCTGGGCAGAGTAACTTCTATTTACAAGTAAGTCCTGACTCGTGTTTCCATTTTCTTTTCCTTCCTCCCTTCCTCCCTCCCTTCCTCCCTTCCTCCCTCCCTCCTTCCTTCCTTCCTTCCTTTCTTTTTTTGACATTTTTTCTCCAAAGGGCTAACACACAGAGAGAAGACAGAAGCACAAAAGGACACTCAAATCAGGACTTCTTAATGCTCCTTTTCCCTAGACTAATTTGCATCAGACCCCTGACCTCTATACACAGTGTGTCTGGTATAACATGCTCACAAGATGCAAGGTGTTGATAGCACTCATAGGAGAATATTGAGCCCTAATCAGAGCCCTAAGCCCGACTCTTAGCTGCTCTGTGATACTCAGTGATTTAACTTCTGTGAACTAGATCTTTCCAGGTCTAACTAGCAGTTTCTGCCTCACAGGATTACCCTGAGAATAAACAACAGAATATAAATTGAGAGTCCCTGCACACGCTCAGCTCTGTAAATGGCAGCATTATAACCACTGTGGGGATGCAGCTTTTTAATAGCATGGTGAAGACCCGGTGATAACAGCTGCTTCCCGAGGCTGTTAACAGTCATGTAGCTATGGTTCTCAAAACAGTGATGGCTGATAGATACCCCGCAGGGACTTCACATTGAGGGACCAGTCACGTCAAGATGAAGAGAGGCATGGAGAAGTCAGGCAGATGGTTCAGTCATCAGATGAGTGTTAGGGTCCTTCAAAGAAACCTGACCAACAGGAGACAGACAATTGGCAGACAGATATTGTAAAATTTTAAGTACCTGGCTCACATGATTCTGGAGACTGAGAAGTCCCTTTATCTGCTATAGGAGAGGTGGAGACTCGGGAAAGCCAGTGGTTCCATTTCAGTATGAGCTTGAGCCCTGTGAACAAGCAACTTGATGGGGTAAGTTCCAGTCCCAGGACAGGACAAGTGAGGTTGAATATTTATTCAGGGGATTATGGAAGGGGAAGGGAGAAGGAGAGGTGGGGAGAAGAGTAGAGAGAGACAGAGAAGGGGGCAAGCGGTGAAGTGGGGAGAGAGGGAGAAGCAAAGCTGCCTCTTCGAGAGGAAGACAGAAAAGAGAGCAAGCTCAGGCTGAAAGCTGAAGATCAGCCTGCCTCAGCGAATGGGGGAGGAAGTGGGCGTGGCTTGTCTTTTAAAGAGACACAACAATCATTACAACAAGACCAATGTGTCTCAGCGGTCAACCAATGGATAGAATCAAACTTCTATACATCCCCCCCCCCCGCGCTCTATACAATGGGAAGAATGATACCCACTTACAGTGGTGAAGCTGATCTTCATTATTCAGTTCGCCAATCCGAATATTGATCTCATCTGGAAAGAGTCTCTCACAGAACCCTCAGTAGTGTCTAATCAGTTATGTGGTCATCCCATGGCCCATATCAAGTCAAGATATAAAATTAACCACCACATAGACAAAAGCGTGTTCACAGTGCACATGTTCCTCCTTGCCTCATGCCACAGCCTCTGTCCACAGGTCATGCCATCTTCCCTCCCGTGCTGGTTTTTATGTTTCCTCTTTGGAATGGTCTTTTCTTATTTCAGACCTAATTGTGTCCTACTCATACATTAAGATTCAGTTTAACAACCACTCAGAATCTGTCAGCAGCCACTTCTGAATGTTCCCACAATGCTACACTAGCCCTGCTCTCAGTTGCTCTTACATCACACTGTGGGTTACCTACCACTGGTATATTAGTGGCCCTGTGTGTATGTGTTCACCCACAACACCCAAGGACATCTAGAAGACTAAATCACTTCTATGTTCCTAACCCTCTTCTAGATCCTACAAGAGAACCTAGCAGACAGAAGATGCTCCTCAAATGTATGCTAGGTGAGAAAATGGCTACCTAAATAAATGAATATATAATATACATTGCACAGTGGAACATTATTCTAATCAATGAATTTATATTCTTCTTTTTTTGTTTGTTTGTTTTGTTTTTCGAGACAGGGTTTCTCTGTAGCTTTTGGGGCCTGTCATGAAACTAGCTTTTCTAGGTCAGGCTGGTATTGAACTCACAGACGTCTGCCTGCCTCTGCCTCCTAAGTACTGGGATTATTAAAGGCATGCACCACCACCACCCAGCACATTTCATATTCTTAATCTGTAAGTACTGACCTCAGAAAATATTTGAGGTTTCTTCTAATTTTCTATACCTAATTCTGGTTCTTAAACCACCAGACTCAGGCGTAAGGATTTTGTCATTTTATCTCACTCAACTAAACTGAGCTTTGACAGCCCTCCAGAGTGGTGAGAAATTCAATTTCAGTTACATTTGGGGGTGTCAAAGCATAATCTTCAGAATTCTAAAAATATAATTTATACAAATATATAAGGAGCATGTGTCAAAAGATTTACATAATTCATTAATGAGGGAAGGCAGAATAAAAAAAAAGCTGTCTCAAAGGATGGCACAAGAAAATAATAAATAGCTGGTCAGTGATATAAAGGGAACAAAGGAACAGTTGCTAACTTAACTATAGTTAGTGCCATACCCAGCAGTCAAACCATCACTTCTGAGGCAACTGAAGAAATATTCATATTCTAGCTAGGTGAAAATTCTTTATTTTCTTTTAGGTTTGTATAAGTGTGGCAGTTTGAATGAGAATGGCCCAATTTGAATAAAGAATGTTTGAATACTCGGTCTCCAGATGGTGGACCTGTTTGGGAAGGATTGGGAGGTGTGGCTTTGTTGGAGGAGGTGTGTTACTGGCAGGAGGTTTTGGGATTTCAAAATCCCAAGCCAACCCCAGTTATTCCTTTCTGCCATGTGATGAGGATCAAGATGTAGGCTGTCCAAGACTTCTGCGGGCCCATAGCTGCCTGCCTGCTGCCATGTCCCTTGCCATGGTAGTCATGGCCTCTAACGTCCTCTGAAGTTGTAGGCTACAAATAAACTCTTCCTTTTAGAATCTGCCTTGGTTATGGTGTTTTGTCACAGCAAAACAGAAGTGATGAAGACAATAAACTAACACGTAATTCTACAGCAGTCCAGTGAGCTCATGAGAGTGCCCTTCTCCTATCGCAAGCAAGTGGTCTGTCCTGGAAATAGTCCTGCTAATGAAGAGGGTAAATGAGAGTTAAGTATGCCACAGAGATCAATGCAAAGCTCAGAGCAAATCAGATTCTGGCACAATGTGTGTATGTGGCAGGGGAGTAGTAAGGAACAAAGTGACCCGGAAAATAAAAATACAATAGACGGACATTAGACACAATGCAGATGCCAAAGAGGAATAAGAGAACTGCATTTTCTTCAGGCCTGAGCCGCTTACTGAAAAGACTAGCAAGTTATGTTGGTCAGCTCTCAAGATCTGTCCCAATAAAGTATAAACTGAGAGTCTTCTTTCAGTTTGAGGTGCACATCTGGTTACTTCCCTACTGGATTCTCTATGAAGAGAACCATTCGCAAAGCAAAAACCCACAGCCTTCCTTTTCACCAACAGCTGAATAAGATCCCATTGTGTCTGCTTGCCACGTTTCCAGTCTGCTCTTCTATAGGTAGACAAAAGGATGGAGCTAGAAAATAGTCTATGAAATGAGGGGACCCAGTTTCAGAAAAAAAATATCTTGTGCCCCCTCTCATGTGCAGATCCTGACTTTTAATGTCTGTCTGTGTGTAAGTGTTTGGAAGAATGCGACAAGACATCAACCCAGACAGGAGGCCACACAAGAGTGGCAAGAGGTGTTGCTGGTTGGGAAAATGTCACAGGTGGCTAGAAAGTGGGACGGTTGATATCTGGAGAGGAAGAGCATGAGAGAAAGTTCTGGCTTTATTAATCTTATTGTTTTTATTAAGTTGTGCTTATGGCTACAATTTGTTTTTGTTTTTTAAACATAATTCTTTTTTTTAGTAATTTCACATCATGCACCCCAATCCTGCTCCCTTTATAGTCCCTCCAAATCCACTCCCACTCTTGCAGCATGCTCTCCAAAGGAATGCCCCAGAAAATCAATTAAAACCAAAATGAAACAAATAAACACAAACACCTCGCTCCTCCATCTTTCCAATACCTCTTCATTCATCCCAGTGGCATTTTGGGCCACGGTGTGTCACGTAGTATACCCCTTTGTCCAGTCAGCCCCACCCACGAAATGTTCATCACAATGAGCCGTTGGTCTGGTTCAAGTCCTCTGGCACACCGTCATCACTGGGTCCTCACTAAAACTCCTCCTGGACATCTGCTGTTGTCCCAAGTCATGGGGATCCTGAGGTTATTGTTCTGCAGGACGAGTCCCTTCATGCACTCCAGCAGGTCCTAGATGGGGTGGATTTTAGGTTGAACCAACCCAAGGACCGGGATGTGGGTCTGGGTGGTAGCTGAGCTGGTTAGTCTGGACCACTGGAACTGCCCACCTCAGGCGAGGGGCAGAGCCAGCTCTCTTAGGTGCCTGTCCCATGGGGGATGGGACTAGCTCTTCTGCTGTAGTGTCCAGTGAGGAGCAGGGCCAGCTCTTCTAGGGCCAGAGAGGGGTTGGGCTGGCTTAGCAACCCTTGGATTTCAACACGCAGAGCTCCTATGACCCCATGTGGTAACATGGACTATGAACATCATCACAGATGTTATAGCCCCAGCTATAACAGAACACTGACCCAAATACAGCCCTTAGCAGCAGCTGGGGCCTAGATGTCACCGTGGCCCTGGTGGCAGCACAGGTCACAAAAATCAGAATGGCTCCAGTGGCAGCAAGGCCCTCAGACACCAACATGGCCATAGGCTGTGGCTCAGATCCCAAGCATCAGTGTGGCCTTTAGTGGTGTCATGGTCACGGACACCAACATAGAACCTGACTGTGGTAGCACCACGGACCCAGACATTGTCATCAGTAGCAAATGGCTACAGTTTTGTTTGTTTGTTTGTTTGTGCAACACTGTGTAGATTTTTTTCCTTACAAATTATTTTGCATGCTTGTGCTGTAATTCCAAAGTCGTTCCATAGTCCAGAAGATCTATAATGTACCAGTATATTACTAGATAGACAGTATGAAAGCGAGTCTTTTCTTTGAGGAAAGAATGTGTAGATTGCAGCTGGAGCATTTTCCTCATGGCCGTGCTATTTTAAACCAGGAACAAGGCGTGAGAGCCTGGGTAGACGCGCTACCTCCATCACGTGGATCCAGAGGAAGGACTTAGGAACGTGGGGCGGAGCTACCTAAAACTGAGTTGAACTCATCCATCAGTCAGCAAAGAAGAAAATCAAGACACCGCTAATGCTACCCCTGGGAGGGAAGAATGGGCTGAACCGGCATCCCGACAGACTCCTGAGGCATGACAGTGTTTCCTCAAAGAGGAGAGCGCCTCCATTCACACTACTGTCCCCAACTGATTCTCCATGGAAGAAACATCCTTCTCTACAGAAACCCAGAAGACACATCTGTCTCTAATCCATCACCCTAACTAAATGTAGGTCTTCCCTATCCTTGCCTGGATATGGACTCCGGGGCTAGAACACGGTGCTCCTTCAGTGAAGCAGACAAAGGAGCTGCTTTCATAGGGCCAGATAACACATCGGGCTCTGAAGAGTCCAGATGATTCCCGTAGAAGCCACCGTGGACCATGACACAGACCTGTTTGTCTTAGTTCATGATCCAGTATCAACTTCAACACTTTGGGCAAATCACTTAACTTCTCTGAGGATGCTCCGGTGTCACCTGTGAAACACAGACAACGGCGCTCAGGGTTGTGGCAGGCATACTGAACAAACACACAAACCAAAAGCAGTGTGGAGCACCAAGTGCACTTACCAGTCTGGGAATATGTTGATGCTAGCCTTGAACAGTTTGTATTACTTTCTAAAAATAAAAAAGGACTGCTAAGGAAAATTTATGAAAATTCATCTTTTAACTCATATAATTTTCATAAAAACTCTGGAAGTGTTAGCTTGTAAACAATGCCAGATACTCATTTTCTTTATAAATATCTATAATTGAAATCAGCTTTACAAAACAGAACAAATGCAAGCAAATTATATGCATGTGATTAATTACATTTTTTGTCTTATTAACAAAGGCTTATGTTAATCTGAATTAGGAATGTATAGAGCATCCTTGAACTTTGTGATCTATTCCTTTGAGCTTAATTCCAAAAAACCTTAGGAACCACACTATTTCCACTTCAGAGAAACAGAGCAGAAAATTAGTCAAACCAAGACGAGGGCATGCTTGCACCTTAAGAAGTGAGGGGAGAAACTCAAAGCCATTAGTTAGCAAAGAAACAGACATCAAAACTACTAGAATGGCTAAAATTAGAAAGACTGAAAAGAACAAATATTTGTAAGATATGAAACAGCTTGAGCGCCTATCCACTGCTGGCGGGAATATGAAATTATACAGCAATTTGTAAGTGCTAGTTTAAAAAAAAAGCAAATCTGAATACACCCCTGCCCCAAGAAGCAGCCTTTGTACCCAAGAGGAATAAGAACGCACAGCCACAGAAAACGCTAGTCCAGGATCTATACTAGCTTGGTTTCGGTGACTATGCTAAAACACTAACCAAAGACAACGGGGTGGGGCATATCATTTCATCTTACGACTCCCAGGTTATAATTTATCAGCAAGCTAGGGAAACCAACGCAGGACCCTGAAACCAGGACTGAAGCAGAGTCTGTGGGGAACCCCCGCTCACTGGACTGACTTCCTCCCAGGCTCACACTTCACTTTCTTCCTTATGCAGCCCAGGTCCACCTGCCCAGGGATGATACCAGCACAGATGATGCTGGAACCTTTTCCATCAATTAGTTAAGAAAATACCCCACAAATGTGCCCAGTCTGATGGAGACAAATCCTCTGGTGAGATTCCCTCTTCCCGGGCATATCTAGATTTGTATCAACTTGACAAAATCTAACTGGGACAGGAATATTGATGATACCTTTTGTACTGAATAGTTTGATGCCAATTTGACACAAGCTAAAGTCTTATGAGAAGAAGGGACCTCAGTTAAGAAAATGCCTTCATAGGTCCCAAGGGGGATGCAAGAGTCTCTCCGGGAAGAGGAAATAGAAGAGATTTGAGGTGGACTGGAGGCAGTAGGGATAGGAGTGTGAGGGACTGAGTTTGGTGGTGGGTGGAAGGGAGGAGTACTGATAGAGATGACTGGAAAGGAGGAGAGCATCTTTTCTGGGTCAAGTAAAAACCCGAGACAAGGGAAACTTCCAGGAATCTACAAGGATGCCCTTACCTAGGACTCTTAGCAACAGTGGCTACATAACTCAAACTGACCATCTCCTGTGACCAGGCAAGATGACCAGTGAAAGGAGGGGAAACTAACCCAGCCACACAACCTTTAGCCTGCACTCTGTTCTGCCTATGGGCTGTG
The DNA here is from genome assembly GCF_982192425.1 of Myodes glareolus. Classification (NCBI taxonomy): domain Eukaryota; kingdom Metazoa; phylum Chordata; class Mammalia; order Rodentia; family Cricetidae; genus Myodes; species Myodes glareolus. The sequence goes on along the minus strand of NC_142029.1, from coordinate 83,021,143 downwards.
CTTGAGTAAGGGTGGCACAGAGATTGTGGGAGTGACCAACCAATGACTGGTTCAGCCTGAGATCCAGGCCAGCGGAGAGCCCACCCCGACACTGCCTGGAGTGCCGGACTCAGAGGCTAGATAGCCCGGGGACCTAGGATAGAACTAAAAATGGTTGGAGAGGGGAAAAATGTCTAATGATGCCTAGAGATATTTTGGAATACTCATAGATTTGTGCCTACCCCAACTGTCATCAGAGAGGCTTCATCCAGAGACTGATAGAAACAGATGCAGACATCCACAGCCAAACATTGGGTTGAGCTTGGGGAATCCTGCTGAAGAGAGAGGGGAAGGATTGTATGAACTAGAGGCAACAAGAACGTCACAGGACTTGGGGTGGGGCGAGGGGCTGGGAAAATGGGAACATGAGGGATCAGGATGGTCAAGTTGGGGGAGGGAAGGAGTGGGTGAGCAATGAAAGAGATGACTTGATAGAGGGGGCCATTACGGAGTTAGGGAGAAAACTGGTGCTAGGGAAACATCCAGGAATCCTCAAGGTGACCCCAGCTAAGACTCCTAGCAATAATGGAGAGGATGCCTGAACTGGCCTTCCCCTGCAATCAATTTGATGACTACTCTAATGGTCATCATGGCGCCTTCATTCACAGCCAAGATCCACAGCCAAGCACTGGGCTGAACTCTGGGGGTCCAGTTAAAAAGAGGGTGGAGGGATTAATGAGATAGCTGAGCTGAGGTTGTGGGAGCTCACAGGCTCTTGACAGACAGCTAGGGTGCCGGCATGGGATCGACCTAGGCCCTCTGCATCTGGGTGACAGTTGTGTAGCTTGGCCTTTGGTGGGACCCCTAACAGTGGGACCAGGATCTGTTCTTGATGCATGAGCTGACTCTTTGGAACCTATTCCCTATGGTGGGATGTCTTGTTCAGCCTTGCTGCAGCAGTGAGGAGCTTAGTCCTGCCTCAACTTGACATACCATGCTTTGTTGAATCCCATGGGAGGCCTTACTCCTTCTGAATGGAGACAGAGGATCTGTGGATGGGGGTGGTAGAAGGGAGGTGGGGGAAGGGAAGGGAGGAGAGATGGGAAGGAAAACTGGTTGGTGTGTAAAATAAATAAAAAAAATGATAGATAGTAAAAAAGAACATCACAAGAAAGCCCACAGAAACAACTAACCTGGACTCATCGGGGCTCACAGAGGCTAAACTGTCTATCAGGGAACCAGCGTGGAATAGACCTAGACCCTCCACATATATGTGACAGCTTTATGTCACTTGGTCTACTTGTTGGACTCCTGACAGTGGGAGCAGGGCCATCCCTAATGCTTTGGTTCTCTTTGGGAACCTGTTCTTCATACTGGGTTGCCTTGCTCAGTCTTATTACAAGGCGAGGTGCTTAGTCCTACCACAGCTTGATATGCCATGCTTTGCTGATATCCATAGGAGGGCCTGCCTCTTTCTGAAAAGGAGCAGAGGAGGAGTGAATTGGTGGGGCCATAGAGGAGGTGGTGGGGAGGGGATTAGAGGAGAGGAGGGAGGAAGGGGAAACTATGGTTGGGATATAAAATAAATAAAGTCAATTTGGAAAATTTTCTAAATAAATGAAGATATATTTTCCTTAATAAAATGCATTTAAATTAAAAAGAGAGAAAGAAAAAAGTAAGTAAGTAAGAAAGAAAGAAAGAAAGAAAGAAAGAAAGAAAGAAAGAAAGAAAGAAAAAGAAAATGCCTCCGTAAGATTTGGCTTTAGGGCATTTTTTTAAATTAGTGATTGAGAGGGGAAGACCTGGTCCTTTGTGGGTGGTGCCATCCCTGGGCTGGTGGATCTGGGTTCTATCAGAAAGCAAGTTGAGCAAGCCAGTAAGAAACACCCCTCATAGCCTCTGCATCAGCGTCTGCCTCCAGGTTCCTGGTCTGTGTGAGTTACTGCCCTCACTACTTTTGATGATGAACTGTAAGCAAAATACTGCCCCCCACCCACCCGTGCAAGTTACTTTTGGTCATGGTATTTCATCACAGCAATAGTAGCCCTAATACACCTTTATTCACAATACTTGAACATAGGGGACAACGCAGCCCCCCGGAAACACATAGACCAACTGTAGTGCATGTGTAACGTGGAAATGGTCAGCAAGGAAAACCACATGGCTACATAGTGGATGAATCTCACATATATCATACAAACAGAAGACGTAAACATGAAAGGGTAGCTAAGCACTAATTGATCTATCTGTAGTCACATAAAAGGCAAAGCAGTCAACACCTAAAATAAAAATCAAACCAGGCGGTGGTGGTGCACACCTTTAATCCCAACACTCGGGAGGCAGAGGCAGGCGGATTTCAGTGAGTTCGAGGTCAGCCTGGTCTACAGAACAAGTTCCAGGACAGGTAGGACTGTTACACAGGGAAACCTTTTCTTGAAAAGCCAAATAAATAAATAAATAAATGGAAAAATAAAAATCAGAAAGATGGTGACTCTGGAGGGAGTCGATGAAGGGACTTTTCTGAGATAAGAATGTTTGATATTTTCTGAGATGAGAATCTTTGTTTACTTAATAAAATGCGTGTGTGTTCACTTGTCAAAACATATCAAATAGTACACTTATGATTTCTGTTTTTTCTCACATATACGGTTACCTAATGTAACTGGGAAGAATCTAAACTCTAGTTAGTAGATCTGCTTTCCTCAGCAGCAAGGGGCAGCACTTTCGTTCTTTACTTTAGGTCGAAGGAAAATCAACACTAAGTTTCTTGTTGTCAGAGGGATAAGTTGCAAACACAAGGAGGACGATTAGATGGTCTCTAAGGATAAGTGGAACTGGAAGTATATGCACGGGATCCACTTTTTACCACATAGATGCGTGCGTTTCCTAGTACCTAGACACATGGCATACGTGGGCAGTGGGCACATAGAACATCAGATCACGGTCCCTAAGTACCACCTCCTATTAAATGAACCAAGACTCTGTGGAGAAAGGTCGTGTGTTCTGGGCCTGGAACATGGAAAGCCCGAGGTATACTGTGGCAGAAACTCAGTAGATTCTTAACAGGAGGTGGGAAAACTCAGGAGGGCTCGCATCACTGGTCAAATCTGGCCAACTGGAGAATTGCTGATGACTCACCTTATCTCTGTATAAAGGGAGACTCCGTGTGCTCACGGTTAGAACCACAAACACTTGTGCAAACCTGAAGAAAGTTCTTCCTTATAGAAAACCCGACCAGCAAGTACAAAAGGAAGGATAGGGTTAGAGGGAAGTGCGTGATGCTGGAACGGACTTGAGGGTGATAAACATTTGATGAGAGAATATTTACATGTCTCAAAGCATTTCCTCACAAATTACTAATTTCTTACAAACGGGAAAATGAAATCATAAAGTGGAGAAACTAGTGAGCTATCGTTTTATCCACTAATTTCAGTACTCGCTGTCAAATTTGGCCATAACAAATATTATTATGGTGTCAGTGCAAACTCTTTTCCAAAAGTCGGTTAATTTTGCCATTTACTTTTTACCCCCCAAAACTCCAAACTCTTTAATTCTTTTCTTCCTGTCTCTCTCCTTTTCAGTCTCCTTGCCTCCCTTACTTCTTCTTCATTATTTGAAACAGCATGCACGTATTATAGGCTGGATTTGAACCCTCGATCCCTTGCCAAGTGCTGGGATTACAAGCCTATGCCAGCGTAGAATAATTCCTGGAAGCACAGAAGTGTTCATTTGGCCCATGAGCCTTGGCCGTTGAAACTCCTCTTTCAAGCTGGGTAATTTTTGCTGTTAAGATAGGTTTTAAAATAGTGTGCTATACCTTATCATCGTCATCATCATCATCATCATCATCATCATCATCATCAGCAGCAGCAGCAGCAGCAGCAGCAGCAGCAGCAGCAGCAGCAGCAGCAGCAGCAGCAGCGATAGGGACCAAGCTCAGGACCTCATAAGTACTAGACAACCACTATAGCACTGAACTATATCCTAAACCCTTATTATGTGTTTAGTTGCAGGCTCGTCACCGAGCCTCGGCATCTTTTCATGTTTCAATCAGACATGTTCCTTTCTTGGTGACTTTTTTTTATTCATATATTTATTTTACATCCCCACTTCAGCCTCCCACCCCCATTCTTCTCTCCCAGTCCTCCTTCCCCTCTTCCTCTCCCTTTCCCACTCCCTCATCCTCTTCTCTTCCGTCTCCATCCAGGAAAGAGCAGATCTCTTATGAGTATCAACAAAACATGGCATATAAAGTTGCGGTAAGACTAAGCAACTCCCCATGTATTAAGGCTGGGCAAGGTGACCCAGCATGAGCAACAGGGTCTTAAAAACCAGCAAAAGAGATGGAGACAGTCCCTACTGCCTCTTTCAGGAGTCGCACAAGGAGACCAAACTACCCAACTGTAACATATAAACAGAGTGCCCAGGCCAGGCTCATGTAGGCTCTCTGGTTGTTGGTCCAGTCTGTGCCCCCCATGAGCCCAAGATAGTTGACCGTGTGACTGTTCCCACAGTGTCCTTGACCTCTCTGGCACCCACACTCCTTTCCCCTTCTCCTCCTCTGCAGGATTCCCAAACTCTACCCAGTGTTTGGCTGTGGATCTTCACATCTGCATCCATTACTTGCTGGACATGACCTCTTGGATGACAATTGGGCCAGGCACCGATCTGGTCACAGGAGAAAGCCAGTTCAGGCTACTAGGAGTCTGGGCTTTCCCCTTCCATTTTTTAAAATTGATTTTATTGAGCTCTACATTTTTCTTTGCTCCCCTCCCTGCCTCTCCCCTCCCATTCAACTCTCCCCTAAGGCCCCCATGTTCCCAATTTACTCAGGAGATCTTGTCTTTTTCTACTTCCCATGTAGATTAGATCCATGTATGTGTCTCTTACGGTCCTGGTCCTTGTTGTTGTCTATGTTCTCTGGGATTGTGATTTGTATGTTGGTGTTTCTTTGCTTTATGTTTAAAAACCACTTATGAGTGAGTTCATGTCTTTCTGGGTCTGGGTTACCTCACTCAATATGATGTTTTCTAGTTCCATTCATTTGCCTGCAAATTTCAAGATGTTGTTATTTTTCTCTGCTGTGTAGCACTCATTGTGTAAATGGACCACATTTTCCTTATCCATTCTTTGGTCGAGAGGCATTTAGGTTGTTTCCAGGTTCTGGCTATGACAAACAGAGCTGCTATGAACATAGTTGAGCATATATCCTTGTGGTATGATTGAGCATCCTTTGGATATAGTCCCAAAAGTAGTATTGCTGAGTCTCGAGTAAGGTTGTTTCCTAATTTTCTGAGAAATCACCATACTGATATCCAAAGGGGCTGTACCAGTTTTCACTCCCACCAGCAATGCAGGAGTGTTCCCTTTACCCCCAAATCCTCTTGGTCATTCTTACAGTTATAAGATGGAATCTCAAAGTTGTTTTGATTTACATTTCTCTGATGACTAGGGATGTTGAGCATTTCCTTAAGTGTCTTTCAGTCATTTTAGATTCCTCTGTTGAGCGTTCTCTGTTTAGGTCTGTATTCCATTTTTTAAATTGGATTATTTGTTCTTTTGATGACCAATTTCTTGAGTTCTTTGTATATTTTGGAGATCAGACCTCTGTCTGATGTAGGGTTGGTGAAGATCTTTTCCTATTTTGTAGGCTGCCATTTTGTCTTGTGACTTGTTTGTTGAAAACTACTCAACCAAATGGCAAGTTTCTCATGTAAGATTAAATGAAAGGAGGAGACACGGGAGGAAGTGCGTCAGCACAGCCGGAGGAGCGGAAAGGCTGTTGAACGGTTGTAGCTGGAGATGAAACTGAAGAGTCTGAGAAACTGGGGAAAACCGGGAGTTAGTGAAAGCATTGCTCTTCCTTCATGGAGAGTCACCACTGCGGCCCTGGACAGGTGCCCTCAGTCCACGTGCAGAGCAAAGGGAACAACGTCTCCTTGACTCTCATTTCTCTCAAAGGAAGCAAGGAACTTTTTAACTAGAGGCCAAGGAGATCCAGCCTGGAAGAATTTAAGGAAAGAGACCTTGAAGCTGGGTGTGGCAGCTGGGAGGACCATCAAAATTTCCAGGTCATCCTCAACCACAAATCAGTTCAAGATCAGCTTTGATTACATAGGACCCCACTTCAAAAAGAAAAAAAAACTTAATAGAAAACCACTTTTATAATTGGTGCAGTGTTTAAATGGCATTGGGAAACAAAGTAGTTTATTAAACACTTCACATGTGTATATCCTTTGACCCAAAGATCCACTCCAAAGAGTCTAGCCTATGGGAAACACTCAGGAACTTTGTGCAGAAATATTCGCTGCAGCATTCTCAGTGTTTGATAAGAGGCCCACTCAGTGCCTAGTAGAAGGCGAAGTACTAGATATGGTTCAGAGTACTTCAATGCAAAACACTTCCCCCTCCATCACCAGACGCCATAGGACTGTGTGGAATGCGGGTATAATGGCTGAAGACAGCATGCTGCAGGACATTAGTCAAAAATTCATATTTGATTTATTTTTCCAGAATGGGATTAAAGTGTTTTGAACTAAGTGCACTTGATTTAGTAATCATCAATTACACAGTTAATTTTCATCCAAGTGGTTGTGCCTGCGTGTTTGCGCTAGCCCGGCACTAGCAGGACCTGCTGGGACGTTGCTTGAACATCCCTCTCAAGCCCTCATTTGAACAGCCTGCTGTGTTCGACTTGATGACTCTGATGGCCTAAGATTCTCTCTTTCCGTGGTTTGCTTCAATTTGGAAAAATGGAAGCCCCACAGTGACAAAATGGTCATAACTACACTTAGTGATATTTTTATCTCCAAAAATTGCCAAGTGGCAATGTGCTAAGCTACATCCAGCCCAAAAGGCAAATTACAAAGGACATTAACAGGAGAAGCCAGTGCCATTAATGTTCACAGTGCCCCAGAGACTCAGACGCTCTCAACAGTGTCCTTGCCACCAGCCTGGATTCCAGACAGCTCCATCCCACACACTGCCATTAGAGATCCCCTGAGCAGTCTCTCTCTCCCCGCTTATCTATCTTGCTCATAGACTATAAGTTCATATGAGTAGGAACCACATCTGTCAACCATAGTCTTTGGCAAATACTAAGTGCTCAATTAACTTGTTGGGTGAACATGTGAACCCCGAAGTGCCTTTGGGGGCATCATGCTTGAGGACTAGGGATTAGAAGAAGTACTATTTGAACCCATATCTCTCGTCCTTTTCAATGACCTTGTTCTAACCTAAGTTTTAAAAAATCATGGATTAAGCAACCACCATCTGAGACATGATATATCAAACCCTATGACAACCATGCTGCTTCCCAGTAGGAGAGTCGTTTTCAGGGAGGGCACTCTTTCCACTGAGGAAATGGAGTGCAAAGCCCCCAGTACCACCACCTGAGTCATCAGACAGGGAGTGTTAGAACTACGGAGACGTTGAAGGAAAACTACAGAGTCACAAATAAGTACTAGCAGGAACCAGTTACCAAAATCATAGTGAAAGGTGTAATCGCTTTTAAATACCAGTCATAGAGGCTGCTTTAAGAATAACTTCAAGTAAGTAAAAGCACATTGTTTCTAAAGGGTTTTGAAAGCAGTTTCTACCATGAAATTCTGTATCTGTTCCTTCTTTGCCTTTATATGCTACTTATCATGACTTGAAGTTGTTCTAATTAGTTGTTTGTCTGTATTTTTTTCATTCTCTCTCTTCTGGACTATAAATCCATAGACATAGGGACCATATCTGCCAGTTACACTCTCTAACAAATAATTGGTACTCAGTTAATTTGATGGGCGATTGTGTAGATGGATTAAAAGCATTATAAGGATCCACTTATGATCTCAGACCAGCTGAGCATGGAACAGAAATAGAATAGAGCCTCATTAGAGATCAAAGAGCCCTGCAGGTCATAAGAAGAGAAATAGATGTCAGAAAGGATAGAGAATGAAAATGCCTTTTACTGGGTCTTTAGTAAAGAAAATTACAAATCAATATCTTAATTTGCCTGCTTAAGGTAACCCCTCAAATCTACAAAATGTTATGAAGAGATATATAATGGGTCACAGAGGTTCTCTAGCCCATATGGTAGGTTGAGCGTTCGCAAGGAGGACAGGGTGCCAGGGAGGAGCACAGTCTCACTGTGAATTCTTGTTCCCGGGGAGCATGCGGGGTCCCAAGTCAAATAAACTGTGCATGAACTCGTAGCTGAGGCTGAAGTACTGGTATGAAATGTATCATGTAGGATTTGTTCATTTGGATGGTATATGCTTTAAGCAAGGTCTCACTGGAGACGCAGGTGCTATGGCCGAGGCGGCACAGAGTTCACGGTTTGCGTTAGAATAATGAGGGTCCAGGCTGGCAAGCAGAGCAAGCACAACGGGGCTGACCATGAGCTGTTGGCCCCTGGAGCTAAGACTGGGTGTGTGCTTTCTCACTAGTGCTTCTTCTCCAATGTCGTAGGGTTAAAACTTTTATAATCAACGGTTAAAAAGCAAGTCAGTATGCACACACAGATTAGGATATCAGTGCCTGAATGATGGGGTAGGTCTGTAAACTTCTCTCTGCTCTGCTTCTTTGGGGGTGATGAGTCCTACCTTATGCATTGCTGTAAGGCTTAATAAGAGGCAGGTGTGCATCTTAGGCAGGCGCGGGGCTTACAATAAACTCAGGAATAGTATCAGGGAGGGAGCTACAGGTACGAGTCTTAACATATCTTGACCAAAACACTAGTTCAGGTGAAGGAATCACATGGGATCTTAATGTTCTTCTTGTTTGACTCCATTTTCTAATATTTAAAAATGTGACTGTGTATTGCTTGTATAATAAAAGTTAAGCTGAATATTACAAAGTGCAGTAAACTAGCTAATGAACATCTAACCAGGAGATTAATTATTAAGGGAGGGTTAACGAGAGTTAAGGGAAGAGCAAATCCCAGAAGGGTGGTGTGGCCAGGGACAGAGAGATGAGGCTGGGAAGTGAGGGCAAGCCCTTTGGGGACTGCTGGCCCTGTACAGATGTCACATCAATTTGCTAGTTTCCCTCCCCCTGCTGACGTCAGTCCTTACCTGGGCTATTTGCTCTACAGATGTCTTCTTGAGGCAAGTACCTGTTCTGACAGTTTTACCTGTGATAGCCTAAAGGCAAACCCCAAACCTGCATCTCCAATCCTCACATCTACCTGTACTTTCTCCCAGCTGCCTGGAGAGTAGGTTTAAGTTGGCACACACGCTTCTACCTGAACTCTTGGTTTATACACAGTGGTTTGCATCCTTTTCCTCCTACATAATAAAACAACGGCTCTTCCCATGGTTTTACATTCTCCACTGTAAAACCCTCATGTCTCTGCTCTAGAAATCAGTTCTATTAAGCAATATCTACACTGTAAACTCCCAGGTGGTAGCGAATATGAGTTGAGTTAAAGAACATTTTAGGCAGGAAGCCTGGCAGGGGCGTTTGACCCTGAATGATCTTTGATTGAACTCGTATTCGCCCTTCAATGCCCAATCTTTGTGACATTTTTCCTATTTCTTTTTCCAAGGCCTCGGTTTATAGCCAGCCTATTGCCTTTTACAATAACTATCTGGTAGGCGGGGGACTGCTAATTGTCCTTCAGTATTTACTAACCTTCCCCCCTCCCCACAATAATAGAACCTCTAAATGTCAGCCCAAGAAGTGGTATCCCAGAATGAAGAATACATTTCCCAGTCTCCCTTACACGGCTTGAGACCATGTGAACAAATCCATTCAATGGGACAGAGATGTCTAAGGAAGAACCTGAAGGGAGGGGTTATGAACACTTCTTCCCTCTGCCCATCCTGCTGATTTGAGCCAAGTTACAGCAGTAGGCCACATAGGTTCAAGTAGATGAGGTCAGTCAGCTCCCAGAGAGGAAAGGATGCTACCGCAAACCTGGGTGCCTCCCTCTTGTTTGTTAAGTAAAGATAGCAAGGTGTTTGATTTAGGCTTCTCTCGTTCTGTGTGTCTGGAACACACAGCTATTCCCATTTCTTCCACTATATCCTTGCTTACCTCTGATGCACCCGTCAAGTCTGCATGATTCCTGAAGGGTTTGCACCTGCAAATATCATGATAAAATGAGCAGCAGAAAGCGCGTGCTGTAATTCAAGCAATAATATCACAAAACTGTCAAAACCCCTCAAAGTTTATCAGTGGTTCTCAACTTTCCTAAAGCTGCGGCCCTTTAATACAGTTCCTCATGTTATGGAGACCAGCCCCCCAATCATAAAATTATTTTCACGGCTACTTCATAGCTGTAATTTTCTGATGTTATGAACCATAATGTAAATATCTAATATTCAGGATATCTGGTATGTGACCCCTGTGGGGGTTTTGCTGCTGTTTTGAATCATAATGCAACTATCTAGAACGCAGGATATCTGATATGTGACCCCTGTGGTGTTGGCGACCCACAGGTTGAGAACCACTGGCTTAGATTCATGACACTATATGATCAAAATAGGATAAAGTCAGAGAAAACTACAGTTATCAAATCAATATAAAACTGCTGAAACCTCAAAGAGAAGATCTTGATGGCAAAAAAAGAAAGAAAGAAATCTTATTTATTTGCCCAGTGCTTAGAAATAGAGCAATTCCAAATGAAATCATTCTTAAAGGAGCAAGCAATGGCTCATCTGAAGTTTGATGGAGTAAGACGGCTTTGTTGCCCAGTCTGTTGTGGTAGACAGCGCAGAAATGGGCACCAGGAGGCCAGGGTTCTAAATCCAGCCTGCCTTAATTAGCAGTAAAATTAGACCATTGACTTCTCCCTTGAGGCTCCCGTGTCCTGGCTGCAAAATGAAGGCATCGAACCCTGCCCTCAACCGTGGCGGAGTGGTTTATTGAAGAGAGCCTCACAGGTACCTGAAAAGGCTAGACAAGATCCCAAAGCCATCAAAATCATCAAATTAAAAGGCACCAAGGAGAGAAAGTCATGGAGAGAAGGTAGTGTGTTGGTGGGCACTGGGCAGTCTGTGGGCACCTTCCTCTACAATATAGTTGCTGATTGGAGTAGACAGGAAGCCAAGAAGAACTTGGTGCCAACAGTCTAGCAGCTAGCCTTGACTTTTGTCATCTTCACAGGGAAACAATACCAGGTGTATGTTCTTAAGTATTTTCCTTGCCCTGGAAGCAATAAAACAAATACACTGCTTTACATAAAAATCTAAGAAGTTAGGAGTGTGCATTGCTAACCTCTGAGGTAATCACTAAAAGAGAAGTAAAAATCTACAGAAACAAAATAGGTTTGTGGTTACCAGAGCCAGGAAAGTAGATTCTTGGGAATCCTCTTGGGTAGTTGAGAAGCAACTGTCCCAAGGGAAGCGGGGTATGGTGGTCTGTGTGTGTGATACCAGCATTCCAAAACCTGAGGCAGGAAGGTGGGTTTGAGGCCAGCTTGAGCTACATAGTGAGGCTTTATCTTACAACACGAAGGGCCGGGGATGGAGCTCAGTGGTAGAGAACTCACAAGGCCCTTTGATCCATTTTCAGTCCACAAAAAGAGGTGGATATGACATCTCCTTGTGGGGTAATGAAAATGGCTCGAAACTAGACAGACGTATTGGTCATACAATGTAGGGAAGGTACCAAACACCATTGGATTTTTCATTTTGAAATGGCCTGGTTTATGTTATGCAAATTTCACTTCAATGAAGACTAAAAGTACAAAAAATAATATGAGTTATCTGAAAGGAAACAAGAAGAGGAAAAGGGGAGAAGATGGCAGTGACCGTGGAACTGTCATTGGAAAAGTCCCTGGGACTGAGGTCGGGGAACAAGTACAGTGCCCAGAGCAAGCTGCAGATTCCAGCTCTGCAATCAAACAATGTCCCAAGTTTAATGACGTTAACTAACACCGCGACCCATCTAGTCAAGTCTAACGACATTAACTACCACCACGACCCATCTAGTTAAGCGCACCAATAAAGAACCCTTGCCGGGGAGTCTCGCAGCCGCAGCGAGAGTGCAGGATCACTAAGATAGACGGACACTCCAGTAAAGAAGAACTCACACTCTGTCAAAAGATCTGAATTCCTCTCTGAAGATAAAGCCTACCTTGTAGGAGACACTGTTACCGTGGTGGGTACCCTACTGTACTGGGGCTCCATCACTTTGTAGTTGACCCGACAGTCCAAGAAAAGGAGAACTCTCCTAACGCGTTCCACTGCTTCTGCCACATCCAGCATTACCCAGACCTCAGGCAGCATCTGCCTAGTGCTGTCTCCGTCAAGAGCAGACTGGATGCCAACTCCCGCTGGAAGCCCCTGCTGTGCAGCACCAGGATTAGAAGCATAGAGGAAAATGTATTTTGGACCGTGGCACTGACGTAAATGAATATGATGTCATATTTGTCCCATAGTTGAAACTTTGTTATTTTTTAATGTAAAAATTCAACTCTTATCCATACAAATCATGATCACATCACCAATTATTTTGCATTTATAGGTGAAATTTATTTTAATAAAAGTTGCAAATCAGTGGCTCAATCTTAAAAAAATATGTCACCTTGTCAGTGGTCCACATCTGGTTATTTACCTTTTCTGTGATTTTAAATTACATTTTCCTCTTAGTTACTTGTAGTAGTTTATTAAAACCTGTGATAAATTATGCTGAGGATTCAGAAGGGGAGGTATTATTTGGTCTCAAAATGTTTATGTGACTAATAAATGTGATTTTAAACATAAAGAAGAGAAAAAGGAATACAGACCAGGCGGAACAAAATAGAAGAGTAAGTATGTGGGTAGAAGCAAACTCAGTGTATCAGTATTTTATTGAATGTAAATGGCCCTGATATATCAGTTGAAAAGGCAAAGTTACACAAAGTCTGTGCTTATTAAAATCAGTTTCCATACCATCCAAGTGAAGGAAGATAATGGCACGACCCGTAAATACAAGCCCAGGGACACGCTGGGGCTGAGCTGGTGTCAGACAAGTTCGCCTCTGAGGCACGGAGCATCAGAGATGAAAGGGAAACTCTATTTCAATAAAAATCTCCACACCAGGAGCTGTAATAATTCTAAATCTGACTCCGCAAAAAACACACAATTCCACAAGTGCAAAGCAAAACTTGACAGAATAAAGAGAAATAGACCCCAGAATCATGAAATATTTGACAAATCTCTCCCATAATCCCTAGGTGAAGCAGTAAACAAAAAAAACATTCAAGATTTAAACACAGTGCTGCATAAACCTGATTTAAGTAATTTATAAATTGTGGACCCAAGAGAACATTGCATTCTACAGTTTCAGAACACACATCATTCTCCTTTTTTCCCTCAAATTATTCTATTCTAAAACTGGAATTCATGGGGACATAAAACAAGCCTCAACACTATTCAAAGAGCGAACGGCATACAATAAATCCGCTCTGACCATAGTAGAATGGAGCTACAATCAATTTATAAAAAGGCAAGTTCCTGCTCTGTGGTCTGCCATGGTGATTACAGTTGGCAGCACTGTGTTGCCTCCTTGAACGGCCTTAAAAGAGATTTTGCATTTCCACCTTTAACAATGCAAGTCAAACCCACACTGAGATCACACCTCACATGGTTGTGAGTCAGGTCACCCACATCTGCGCATCCATCTAACCTCTGATTTGAAAGATTTTTCTTAAAAAGTGTTTGTGTGAAATAGTGGCCCTTTTAGCCACTATTTCCTAAGTAACATCATTTCCAAAGCATTTTTACATTGTATTAGGTAATGCAGAGATGATTTACAGCACACTCTTGTGTAATGCATGCAAAAACTTTCAGATTTCTTATATCTGGCAGGTCCTGGAGCCAGTGCCCCACAGGTAAGGAGGGAAGGCTGTCATCCAAGGTAGAGTGAGAACTGGTGGGATGTGGAACACTTGTGCATTGCTAGTGGGAACGTTATCGTGTGTCCACTGCAGCTATAGTCTAGTGGTTCCTCAAAAAGCCAAACACAGAATAAGAACGTCTGACCCAGCAACATTACTATCTTGTGTGAACTCGAAAGAAATTAAAATTGGAGGTGTAACCGATATGATGTCAATGTTCACTGTTGTTTAATTCAAAATAAGTAGTGCTCAGCTTTGGTGGTTGGGACAAACTCTCTGAGCAAATCAGCTGTGTGCGGGCGAGGTTGATATTGTCTCACATTTCAGCCCTGATGGAAGCCTTTGCTCTAAACACAAGGTGAAGGCAGAAGGCTGTGGCAGTGGGATGGGAAGTCAAAGGAGGCTGCTCACCCCACAGGGCTAGGAAACAGAAAGGCAGACATAGGACGGGATCAAGATATTCCCTCTGCAAACACAACACCACGAATCCACTTCCTCCAATCAGGCTCCACCCTCTACAGTTTCCACTTCAAGTATTCCGCTAAATTACAAACCCCTCGATTGACTAATCCACTAATTAGGTCAGAGCATTCATGAGTCCAATAGATGAACAAGTGAGAAAAAATGTGACATGTATGTATTATACAATGAATATACTTATTTATTTATATTTTATTATTTTTTTTTAGTATGGGTATTTTGCCTGCATGTATGATTGTGCATATTCGTGTGCCTGGTGCCCACAGAGACCAGAAGAGGACACTGTGTTTCCTGGAACTGGAGTCGCAATTGGTTGTGAGCCCCATGTAGGTGCTGGAAATCAAACCTGGGTTCTCTGGAAGAGCAGTCAGTGAGCCATCTCTCCAGTCCTTATACAATTAAATAATATTTAACATGAAAAAAGTAATTGTGTTACTTGTTATAACATCAGTCAAAACGGAAACATTGTACTAAGTTTGTATTGACAAACATCAACGGACAATCATAGGATTTCATCTATGCGAGGTACCCAGAGTAGACACTCTCACAGAGACAGGATGAAGACCGTAAAGTTGATAAGACAGAAGCAGAGAACAAAGGGGATTTCTGTTTACAGTTAGAGTCTCTGTTAGGGAGAGTGTAAAGTGCTGTTGGGTTTTCACTCTTTATCCTTTGCAGGGCCACCAACCAGCTCCCAAGTAATCACACATGGAGGTTTATTTTTTCTTATGAAATGCCCGGCCTTAGATTGACTTGTTTATAGCCAGCTTTTCTTAACCTAAATTATCCGGCCTACCTTTTGCCTCTGTTTTTAACTTTTCTCTATTTCTGTATGCCTTTTCTTTCCTTCTTATTCCATGTCTCACTGTGTGGCTGGTCCTGGACATCCTCCTCTCTCTTTTTTTTCACTCCCTGACCTTTCTTCCCAGAGTTCTCCTCCTATCTATTCTCTCTGCCCGCCAGCCCCACCTATCCTTCTCCTGCCTCGCTATTCGCCATTCAGCTCTCTATTAGATCAATCAGGTTTTTTGAGACAAGCAAAGCAATACAGCTTCAGAGAATTAAACAAATGTAACATAAAAAATGCAACACAATTATGCATCATTAAACAAATATTCCACAGCATAAAAAAATTGCAACACATCTTCAACTAATATTCCACAACAGGAAAGTTTTGAAAATACACAACTGTGTGAATGTTAAAATAGGAATATTTATTTCTATATTATGTGTATTTGTGTATTTATTTCTCTCTCTCTCTCTCTCTCTATATATATATATATACCTATTACATATATATGCCAACCAAAATTTTAAAAATTATATAATACAGCAAACTATTGAATTTTATGCTTTAAGGTAGTTACTTGTATAATATGTATTGTGCCTTAATAAATCTGCTTATTAAAAGATAAACTTCCCAACTATTTAGAGATTAAGCAATACTCGGGTCTGGAACCAGGTTCCATGGCGGCCTCATCTGCCAACCCTCCTTTCCCTGCTGTGCAGTGCAGGCTTTATGGAAATGTTTCCCTTGCACCTTCTGAGGTTAACGGGATTTCAGCCCTTGTCCCATTTTAAGAGAGAAAGAGATTCCCCTAATAGAACTGAACAAGCTCGCACTAGCTTTCTTCCTTTCACCTCTTCCCAGCCACCTGAGAGTGCATTTGTGCTCCCTAATGACCACTTTTTCCCAGCCCGGGACTGTATCATATTACGTGGGAGACATCCACAGATGGTCCAGATTCCTGGAGGCTCTGTGATCCCCATGGCGCGGGTCCCTCCATTTCTTTTACATTTTTATAGTATGTGTGTGTGTGTGTGTGCGTGTATATGTCCAGTGTAGTATGGTGTGTGTGCGTTTATATGTGTGGTGTGTGTATATATGAGTATTTGTATGTGTATGTGTATGTTTCTATGTGTGGTGTTTGTGTATTTGTGTGTGTATGTTTGTGTGCATGGTATGTGTGTGTAGTGTGTGTATTCTTGTATGTGTGACATATGTGTAGTATATGTGTGTGTTTGTATGTGTGGTGTGTATATGCATGTCTCTCTGTGTGTGGTATGTGTGTGTATGTGTGGTGTATGGTATGTGGTGTGTGTGTGTTATGTGTGTGGTGTATGCACACATATGTACAGACATGCCTGTGTGTGTGAAGGCCAGAGGAGGATGTCAGATATCCTGCTCCATCACTTCCTTCTTACTCTCTTAGATGAATCTGGCAGTGAACCTGGAGCAGACAGGAAGTTAGAAAGACTCCAGTGGTCCTCTGTCCCCCAATTCCTAGTCTGGGTTATAGGAATACATGCAACCAAGCTCAGAATTTTAGACGGCTGCTGGTAATTCAGACTCAGCTCCTCGTGTCTAAGCAGGAAACACTCTTATCACAGAGACACTCCCAGCCCCCAGTTTCCATTTGGGAGTCTTCCACAGGCCACACAGCAGCAGTGACCTGGGAAGTGATGTCTGGATAGTGTACAGACAACTGGAATGAAGCCCCAGGTGACTGCGACCAGCAGATATAGGATGTCTTCTGTTTGAACTCTCCAGGCTAGGGCATGTGTGGCTCTATTGTTTAGGACCTGAAGGTAATTAAAAACAAATCACACACGATCGATGCGCCTTGATCCAAGGTGAGGCTGGCATCGGCAGGTCCCAGCCTTATCACTTATGTACTGGGAAAAACTCACTACTCTTTTTTTTTTCCTAGAGTAAACATGATGGGTAGAATTTAACAGGCACCTAAAATTCATGTTTTCAATATACATTTATTAAGTTTACTCCATAGATTCTGCAGTGACAAGGAGGAATATGAATGGTTCATATCTAGGTGAAAGGTTCATATCTAGGAGAACTACGCCTCCGAAGTCTGGGTCCATGCCCCAGGAGTATCGTTTGTGGTGAGTCTGCAGTTGGGTCTGAGGGTTGCCATCAGAGCCTGAGTTAGTTGTGGGCAATGCAGGAACATAAGAGGCTTACCACCATCACCACCACTACCCAGGACCCCTTCAGAATCCTACCAAAGCAGACACAGATACAGAGACATACGCACCTAAGGAAAAGATGCAAAGCTACCACTCCCCACAGACTTGTGCAATGGTGCTGAGTCAGAGTCTCCTAGTCCCAGATGTGTGCTGACGCCTTTTGGGGACTTGGTCATCATCCTTGAGCTGAGCTGTCTTTTCACTCACAAATGTCACAAAATGAGCACAAGATTCAGGATTCTGTGGAAGGATGAGGAGGCATGCTGAAAGAAACCAGGTGGTGTGGGAGGTCCTTCTGTCTGTGTGTTGCCTTTATTGGTTAATCAGGAAAGAAACTGCTTTGAGCCCATAGCAGGGCAGAACAGAGTTAGGAGGGGAAAACTAAATTGAATGCTGGGGAAGAGAAAATGGAGTCAGGAGAAGCCATGTAGCCCTGCCAGAGACAGACGCCAGATGGAATCTTGCCAATAAGCCACAGCCATGTGGCGATACACAGATTAATAGAAATGAGTTAAATTAAGGTGTAAAAGTTAGTCAGTAAGAATCTAGAGCTAATGGACCAAGTTTTAACTGATACAGTATCTGTGTAATTATTTAAGGACTGAGCAGCCGGGAACAAACACATGGCCTCCTATAACAACCAGGTACCTATCTGGGCAAGCAGAAATGATTCAAGTCTTCCCCGGGTCTTCTGGGCTAGCTCCGGACTCCTTTGATGGCAGTTTTGGTGAATGGTGGCACCAGGCTACTGAGCTCATGCAGCTGTTCTTCAGTAATTCACCGGAACCTCCTCCTTTCCATCTCCAGAACGGTCTGGTTCTGAGTTCTAAACTCAGAGCCTACATGAGTCAGGGTCAGGCTGACAGCCTTGACTCTGAAGCCGGGCCACCCTCGGGGCCATACGAAACTGATGCAAAGTCCTGCTCTCCTGATGAGGCAGCTGAGAGCAAGGTCATGGATGTCTCAGAATTTGTTGAAGAGGTGGTCAGCTGCTTCCCAAAGCTTTCTGAAGAGTCAGTAGCAGAGACTGCATTCAGTTCTGGGTATTGTTCATGTGACAATTATTATTTGGCTTCCTCATAGCCCAAGGTGGAGAGCATATGCCACTGTGATCTATGGAGAAGCCATAAATGTCTGCTCTTCGAGTTAGGCTAGATGTTCCCCAGAGACCAGGCTACACAGAAAAAGAGAGAAAGGTCTTTCTCCTTACTGGGTCTCTTTGGTTCCTGTGGAACCCCTCAGCACTATTCCCTACCTGACAAATGCCCAGTGTTGCTTCCCAACAGTAACCTTATCGCCAGCACCCCAGTTTCAACATAAAGGGTGGGCAACAGCAATTGGGAAAAGTAGATGAGTGTACCATTTTATGAGAGAACCTTGGGTACAGGCAAAGAAGAAAAATATTAATATTTATTGTATATGTGATACATAGTTTCATTCAAACCAGTGAAGTGGGAGAGTTTCCTATTTTACAGAAAGCCAAGAGAAATTGATGTACAGAGATGCTAATTCTGCAATTTGCCCCAAACCACAGTACTGTTGAGGAATGAGACTGAAATGGGAACTTAGGTCTCCCTGATGGACAGAAAATAAGCCTGGGAAACCAAGTGTGTCTTTTGGAAAGGAAATGATTCAAAGACAGAGCTGCATGCAAAAGCAATATAGTAAGCAATAGGATTCATTGTAACAGTTCAAAGGTCAGGGATGAATGCAGGATAGGAGACATTTCAGGTAAGTTTTCAGAAAAAAAAATAGACCTCTCCTTCCCTGAGTGAGTCCTTCTGGACGCTGGAGGCCCTAGCCTCTGCTGTGATTCCTGTGCAGCCTTGGATGAGCTGCCAAAGCCTCTGCAGGGTCAGGTTCAAGAACTCGCAGGAGTAAGCTGGCAAAGCAAGGAAAAAGGAGGCTGTGGATGTGAACGGCAAATTCTAGAAATGCAGATGTAGCTGAGAAAGGAGAAGCAAGCAGACAACCGAAAGGGAGACCAAGACTTGAGCCCCAGCAAGCAGTGGACATGACTGAGACCAGCTCCTGGGAGGAGCAAGGAGCAGATCCTCAAGGAGACCTAGGGATGGGGGAGGGCACTAAGAATGACCTCCATATGCTAAGACCTCTGCTGATTGCTCTACTGGCTAACAGATTTCAAAGAATAAGGAGTATTCTGCGACAATCAGGAAGAACGGGTAAGAAAGTGAATCTTGTGCTCCAATGGCAAAGGTAGGATTCCAGGCCATTCCTTCAGAGCTGGTTTCTGCAGCATCTGGGGATCACTGTAGAGCTGGCACGGAGATAAATATCTATTCATTAGGTAGACTAATAAATCAGAAGAACTCATTTCAGAGCCAATTCCACTTCTTCGTGAATCTGAACAAATCAGTGTGGCCTCTTGATATCATTTTCATTTGTCAACTGGAGAGCTTGCCTTGGACAGCCTCCAGCTCAGGTACTTAGTTGCCTCGTGGCTGAGGACTCTCTTAGTGAGGTCACCGAGTCTCGGAGGCCCAGGGCCAAGGATATTCTTGGAAAATGAGCAAGTAACTCCTGAGCTGGAATGAGACAGGGAGAGGAGAGCAGGGACTGAAGAGTGAGCAGCCATGCAAGAGTCCCTCAACATTTGAGCTCCGTTCTGCTATGGTGCCCTAGGAGATGGCACAGATGCATCATAGAGCTGGTCTAATATGGAATTGGCTGATTGGAGGCTGTTGCTAGGAGTGTTTTTTTCTTTCTTTGTTTTGTTTTGTTTTCAGAGATTTCCACATTGTTCTCTGAGTGATCTGAGGGTGTTCCACCAGCCAGAATGATTGTAGCACCTGGCTAAGCGTGGACAGGTACCCGCACAGGGCAGCCTGCAGGTGTGAGCATAGAGGAGCAGGGTGCCAGCAACTGTGCCACCCTTGTGGGTATACTCTTAAGGCTTTTGCAGCCCTCGCATTATTGATGCACTGTCCCAGGAGATGAGAGGGGAAACCAAGCCTGGAGCACAGCCATGGGTCTTAGGTAGGTGTAATGTTTTTCACTCCCGTGAAGTGAAAGCTCACATCTTAGTTTACAGCCAGTGCCTCTGAGAGTTTGGTTCCATTCAAACTCTTAGTGAATCTCTCTTATTGGCATCTTAACCTTTCTAGGCTCTTCAGGATATATCAGATCAGAACATCTAAAGAAAGTCTTTGTTAGCCCCGATTTTCATATAAAAACCAACCAACTAAAAGTTAAAGGATCAAGGTCCTAAAGCTACTGAGAATAGCAAGAATGTGAGAGAATGTGAAACTGGAGTCTCTGTGAGCTCGGGCCTCACATTCCTGCTCTTGCTTGCCTCCTGGAGGCTCTGATGAATCAACGTTCTGAACCTGCAGAGCTGGGGTGAAATGCTTGCCACACAGGGCCCAGCCAGGATGCAGGTACCCTGTGAGGACTAGCAAGCAGTCAGCCCCAATTTCTCACACCCGTTTTCTAATTTATTCTCAACCTACTGAGAGAGTATTCCTATCAGGGCCTCATTAACTCTGCTCTATTCTTGTTGAAGAAAGTATAACCCTCATGCTTGTTAAAACACTAAGGAAGATTTTATTCAGGGCTGTGATAGGAAACATGGAGGGCTGGAGTTCAGCTCCAAACACAGGGACTAGTGGTAACTTAGAGCCAAGAAGCTGAGACGGGGACTAGTGGATACAGAAAATTACTAAGAGGAAAAGGCAGTGGTAGGTGGCCTCTTGCTAAGCCAATTCAGAGGGTCTCTTGCTGAGGGTAGACCAGGTGATCAGATGTCAAGGATGAGGCACTCTGTTTAGACTGACTGAGTGTCTCTCTAGATTTGGCAAGGATGGACACAGACTCGGAAACTCAAAGTCAAGATCGTTGAAAAGAGGCTCAGAAGAGCTTGCCAGAAATTTGGTCAAGGAGTCCTTGTCACGTGATATAAATGGTCCAGTTAGCATTGATGAAGCCACATACTTGGATTTGCTACTCTTCTGTGGTGGCCTTCAAAATAATCCTGGAGTGCAGGACTGGTTGGTACTAGTTTGTTTCACCAACTAAAAATCTTTCCAAAAGTAAACCTGCTATTATAGGCGGATGAAAGGGGTGGAATTGGAACCCAGAATGTCTTGCTTCCCACCCATAGCCCTAAGCACCAGAAGACACAGCTTCTCATCTTGTTCATTCTCCAGTGGGCTTAATGACTTCCTCCATCACCAGCGTGGGCCTGAAAGGACCCAAAGAGATGGGCTCTCGTATGGCCATCCCACCACACACTTCAGTTTCTTTGAGGCCTCTACAGAGACAGTGCTGTGATGGATATTCCACAATGCGATCTGACAAAAAAAAAAAAAAAAGACATTGTCATCAGAGGAAGAAATGGGAGCGGGAGCGGACCCCTGCACCCCTGCACTCGTTCCTATTTTTGTTGTGCTCTGCTTTTGTTTAGTAATAAGGGGGAGGAGACCGAACCAGAGCACTTTATGTGTAGCAAGAATTTTTTATCCCCAGGAACGAAAAACAAAACAAGTTTTAGTTCATTTCAATTTTATTTCAGTTTTGCCAGTGGACATCTGTGCTTATGGGCTTGGAAGCTATAATACACAGCTAGTTCTGTCCAATAATTTTCTTTTGATAATTCCTCTGACAGTGTGAAGAAAAGGGTCCTAAGCGCGGATTAAATTCCTTATGGCGATCCTTTCCCAGATCGGCATGGCAAACCACTATTTTCCTTCTATGCTTAGAGAATAGGAAGGAAAACGGCTCCAATTTGTCAGAGGGAGAGGCGGCAGACAAAGCACGAAGGGAACTTACGTTTCCCTGGCTCTGCTCCCCACTGGCTAACTGCAATTGAGGCAGATGACCGAACTAACCTCTAGAAATTTCTTGTCCTGTGTTGCGAAATACAGCATTGTGACTGCTTGATCTTCATGGTCCGTTCAAGCCTTGTAGTTTCCGGAGTCTCTGATACAAAGTGGCACCAGATGGTTTTCACTATGTTAGCACCATGTACACACACACACACACACACACAGCACACACTACACACAATTCACATGCATACACACATACATACATATAAGCACATACATACACATACACACATACACATGTAACCATACATAAATGCATGAATTTTGGCAGCTTCCTGGCATCCCCTCAGAGTTTCTGCTCATACACACGTTTCTTCTGCCTTCTCCATTTCCGTCACTGCCTACACCCTGGGAAGAAAGCCTCCTGCCTTTTCCCAGCGCACCTCCCATTGCTCTGCATGGCTCCCTACACTGTCTGCTGCCCACCTCTCAATGGACAGGGTCTCCTCCTTCCATTCCCAGGCCTCTCTCCTCAGACACTTGGTTTCCCTCCAACCAGACCCCCAACCTCCCCTGTAGAGTGCTCCAAAACCCTTTCCTGTCAAGTCCTTCCCAGTCCATCCAGCTAAAACTCCCAGAACTACGTCTGCCTTGCTGCCTTCAAGTCCTCTAAGCCTTGAGATGATGAGTTCCATCTTACAGCACAGTGACTCTCAGCCTTCCTAAGGTTCCGCCCGTCAATACAGTTCCCCAGGTTGTGGCGACTCCAACTATAAAATTATTTTCATTGCTACTTCATAACTATAATTTTGCTACTGTTGTGAACTGTAAACATCTGTGTTTTTCAATGATCTTTGGTGACCTTTGTGAGAGAGCTGTTCAACACCTCCCCCCCTCCCCCAGCAAGGGATTGCAACCTGCAGGTTGAGAAGTGTTGTTATAGTGTTTCCAACGGTAGCTTTTTTTTTTTAACTCCTTGAAGACTTGTGCAACATCTGCCGTGTGCCATGTCCCTCCTGTCATATACCCTGTTCCCCAACTTCTGGGTCAGGTACCAATCTGGACCCCTCTCTCTTCTCATGCTCTTCTCCAAAGCCTCCCAGGTGGGCTGTTGGCTGAGATTCACCCTGAGCTGCTTTTCCTGTTCTCCTTTTTCAAGTCGGTCCCTGGATGATCTCACCTACCAACATCCGCAGCTTCCTCCAAACCTCCAGGCTTCCTCTTTCAGCATCCCAGCTAATCTCTCCTGTCACACCAGCTGACAATACCGACACTTTCACTTCCCTGGGCATTAATAATCCTATTCCCTAATGCTTCTTGTCTCTGTTATTGTTTTTGCAGTTCTAGGGACTAAACTCATGACTCGAACGTGTCAACAAAACATTCTGCCACCGACCCCACCTCCTTTAAACTTTCCACTTTTGGTTCTTTTATGGAGCTATAATTAACAAATGAAAATTGCATATATTTACTGACTTGCTCCTGCCCAGCCCAGATCTTCACTTGCTTCGAGTGTGACAGTAAGATCTTCGTCCTTGGTCTAATTGTTCAGCTCTACAAACAAGCCCTCAAACTGTCACCAGAGACCTTCCTGGAATAGTCTGATTATGTCATTTTCCTGTCCCAAACCAATACTCACGTTTCCCATAGAAGGCATCTTCCTTCGAATTTTAATAGCTGATAGGGCAAAAAAAAATCAAAATTGAAAATTGATTTATCAAAACACACTGCTTTAAGCATTTCTTTACTGTAGATACTTAAGACAGGTTAACCATCACTTTGAATCGCCGAGGCAGTGTGAAAGTAGATCACGTCTCAGTTTCATGAAGCCTTCAGAGCGTTTGTACATTAGGAAAGACACTGGAGTGGTGGAGCTACCAGACAGGAGCCCAGCTTTCCAAGTCCGCTTGGAGAAGAGCTCCCTAGGACAGTTGCCCCACTAGAGACACCCAGGCCATTAGGAGGGTGAAAATAAACCGTTGTCTTCAGCCTTCAAGCCTCAGAGTTGCGAGTTATAGTAGTTAGTCTATGTGTTCAAGACAGAACGCGTTCAGGTTAAATTGTAAGCCAAGGACTAAATAACCATTCCTAGCCCAGCTGGGGGACAGGATTAATAAAAGTAATAAGTCACATGGATGGCACTCTTAAGTAGCCCTGGGATAAACAAATGTTATCTGATTTTATTCTCTTGACCAGTATGTGGTCTCATTGTCCTGTTTCACAGAGAGAGACTAAAGCTTAGAGAAGTGACTGAGTTGGAGATAAGAGACTCCGAATTTGAACAAAGGTCAGTTGGCTTCTGGTCCTTGATATTAGTTACATGGGGCCCTTATCTCCTACATCAGATGATATGATCAGAAAAGGTGGACTCCTCACACCGCTTGACTGCTTATTAGGTTAGCAACACTGACACGATTTATTCCCAGTGTTTTTACTTAGACATCTTTGGTTGTCAAAACTGCGAGGGACCCCTAGAGTCTAGACTACTAGAGTCTAGTAACTAGACCCCAAAGATGCCCTAAAACAGCCTACAGAGCCCCATGACAAAGAGCTGTGTATTCGTGATGCTCTCACGCTAAGGTTGAGAAACTTTGACTACACATTTTATATATTTAGGCAACAGAACTCCAAAGATTCCAAATAAGTTCACCCTCTTGTTTAGAAGAATAAATATGCTAAACAGTCTGCCTTATTCTTTAGTACCCAAAAGAACAGGACAAAAAATTGCTAACCAGTAGCTTTGATACTGAGAAGTGTTGAGCCTTGGCCATTTGGGGGAGGGAAACAAGCGATAAAGACTGGCCCCAGATAAAGAAATTGGTTTGGCAGAACTTCAGGAACAGTGTATGGTAACAGAATACATTCTCCTGAATGAATGCCAAGGCGTTCTGGTTTCCTAGTAACATAATTTCCCTGAGATTCCTCTCCTATTTGAATTTTCAGCATCTCGACACCTATTTTACAGCAAAGCAACAAAAGAAATGCTAGGAAAAGACATTGGCAGAATTTTTGGGAGAGGGAAAGAAACCTAGAGAATATCTGGTCCAACACCTGTCCACCCTTCTGCTGTAGGGTGCTCACACTCCACATCATACGATGCAGAGATGACCCCATCACAAGAGTTCCGGTCCACTTCCAAAAATACCAGTGAGTTCATTTTGTGTTGGCTAACCATTCCTGGGCACGGAGTCCACACTGAAGTGTGGTTAATGTACCTAGTGTGACTCCATTGGAGAAAACCATTTTTTCTTTGCCAACAGGTATCAGCTGCAGAGATCTTCTTGGTTATGCGTGGGACATGGGGTGAGGCCCTATGTCCACTTCTTCTTCACAGTATGGAGGCACTGCAGGCCTTGTCCATGCTGCCATGGTCTTTTCTGAGTTCGTATGTGCATCGGGCCTGCTGTGTGAAAGGCAGTTTCCTTGGAGACACCCATCACCTCTAGCTCTAAAATCTTTCCACTTCCTCTTCTGCAGAGTCCTGAGTCCTGAAGGGAGGGGTAGGATAAAGGCATCCTGTTTAGGACAGGGTGCGCACCGAAGTCTCTCACTCTCTGCATACTGTGGGTCTCTGTTTTCGTTCCAGTCTACTGAAAGAAAATCTTTCTCTGGTGATGGCTGAGTGTGGCACTGATCTGTGGGTATAGCGGTGTCATCAGGAGTCACTTTATTACTGCGTTCCTTTAATAGAACAGTAGTATTTAGTTTTCTATGAGGCCCATGATCTATGCAGTCTCAGGTTCTTGGCCATTCTACCAGCGTCAGGCATGGGCTATATCTCATGGGCCTTAAGTCTAATTAGATAGTGGCTTATTATGCCTGCCATATTGGTCCCACTATTATACCAACACATCTCACAGACAGATCACAGTTGGAGATCACAGATCTGTAGCTGGGTTGATGGCTACCTTTCTCCTTTGGTAGCATGCAGAGTATCTTCCAGTACCATGTAGCAGTAGCATTAGTTAGTAGGAGTGAAGGCTCTAGTTAGACACCAGCTGGACTTCTCTGTGCTCAGTGAGATATACAAGCGCTGTCTTCAGCAATAGGACCTTACCATCAGTTTATAGTGTGACCAATAGCTCTGGCAGTAGCTGAGATGTTTGGGTTTCCATGAGACCCCTGTAGACAATTCAACAAGATGTAATCCATTCCTGTCACTGGAGGTGTCAGTTGATTGGGTAAGAAATCTAGCTAGGGCATCGTCTCCCCATTATTTGATGATTCCATTTAGATGATTTTATAGGTGCATATGTTTTAGGAATCTTCTACAGTAGTAGGTTTCCATATGGCCCATAAAATGTCCCTTCCTTCTAGTTATCCATCCCCACATTCCCTCTCCCTACATCCGTCCCTATTTGGTCCTCCAGTCCAGTTTCTCCCTCACCTCTTCATAACAGTGTATCTATTCCCCTTCCTTGGGAGAGCCTCTTCTACCCTCTGGTCCCTGACGAGGTACCTAATATCTATTGTTATATGGATTGCAGCATAAATAGTGAAGGCTTAAAAGCTAACATATACCTATAAAATAAAAAATGCAATATTTTGTTTTGGGGTCTGGATTGCCTCACTCAGCATAATTTTTTTCTAACTCCATTCATTTTCCTGTGAATTTTATAATTTCATTTTTCTTAACAGCTGAATGATATTTCATTGTGTAGATGCCCCATTCGCCCATTGGCAGCTATCTAGGCTGCCCCAGTTTCTGGCTATTATAACTAGAGCAGCCATAACGCGGATGAACAAATGTCTCTATGGTAGAGTACAGTCCTTCAGGTGTAAGCCTAGGAGTGCTATAGCTGGATCTCGAGGTAGATCTATTCCCATATTCCTGGGGAGTCTCTGCACTGATTTCCACAGTGGCTATACAAGTTTTATGCGTCTACCCAGCAATGAGTAAGTGCTCCCCTCCCCCCACATCCGCACCCGCATGAGCTGTCATTTGTTTCATTGATTATGACGATTCTGACTGCTGCAAGATGAAGTTTTAAAAATGGTTTTAATATGTCTTCTTCCTCTGATGACTAAGGATGTCGAACATTTTGAGTGTTCCTTAGTCATTTGTGTTTCATTTTCTGAGAACTCTCTGTTTAGTTCCTGATGCCATTTTCAAGTTCTTTTACATTTTCGATACTAACACTCCGTCAGATGTGAAAGTGGTAATACCTTTGCCCATGCTGTAGCCTACCACTTTGTCCAAATGATGGTGTCCCTTGCAGTGCAGAAGCTTTGTAGGACAACAATCAGGGCTGGCGATCCCCAGCAGTTCTTTTAGTATCCAGGCTTGTTTTAACTTCTCTGTTGTTTTTCCTCTTTCCACGTGAACCTTAGATTGTCCTGTGACTTCTGTGAAGGTCTGTGTTGGATTATGATGGGGACTGCATTGACTCTGTAGATCGCTTTTAGTAGGGTGGTCATTTTTTTTACTAAATTCATCCACCAATCCATGAGCATGAGAGATCTTTCCATCTTCTATTATCTTCTTCAATCTACTTCTTTGATGTCTTAAAAGCTTTTATTATACTGGTATGGTTTGTTGTACATTCATTTTTATTCAGTTCTAGAAAGTCTTTCGTTTCTTTCTTTTTTTTTTTAGTAAATTTTATTAAATTATAAAAGTTTCCATTTCCGCCCCCCCTCCCAACACCCTCCCATTCCCCCCACTCCCCCCCTCCTTCCCCTCCGTCCCCCAGGGCAGTCAGGGTTTCCTGCCCTGTGGGAAGCTCCAGCTCCCTCCCCCTCCCTAAAGGTCCAGGAAGGCGAGCGTCCAAACAGACTGGATCCCCAAAATCCAGCATATGCAGAGGAAACAGGTCCCAGTGTCATAGTCAATGGCTTTTCAGAAAGACCCCGGGCCAGCCACAGTCAGAGAATCCGGCCAAATTCCGAGAATCTGGCTAGATCACGTCCTCGTTCAGTCCCAGTCCGACTGGCCCTGGTAAACTCTCATCAGATCCGTTCCCTTGTATCAGTGGGTGATAGCATCCCTCGCGGTACTGATTTCGTCTTTCATGTTCCTCCTCCTTCCGCTCCCCCTCCGGACCTCGGGGGGCTCAATCCGGTGCTCCAATGTGGGCCTCCGACTGCATAGCCGTCCTTCGCCAGACGAAGGATCTATGGTGATAAGCAAAATATACATCAGTATGGTCATGGGCCACGGCCGATTCAGGCACCCTCTCCTCTGTCCAGAGAGCAATCTGGGGGATTTCTCTTTGGACCTGGGATCCCATATATAATCAAGTCTCCTGTAAACCCTAAAATGGCTCCCTTAGTTGAAATATATTGTTCCCTGATCCCATATTCATCCTACCTCCCTCCCCCCCCATCCCCGACCACCAAGCTTTCCCCGTTCCTCCCCTACTCCCTTCTCTCTAGCCCTCTCCCCCTCCATCGACCCTCCCACCCCACCATGCACCCGAGGTTACCTGGGACTCTTGTCTATTTCCTACCTCCTGGTGAATAGCTAAATAATCTTCATCAGGTTCATCTTCTTATTTAGCTTCTCTAGGATCACGAATAATAGGCTCAAAGACCTTTAATTATGGTTAGAATCCACTTATGAGTGAATACATACCGTGTTCCTCTTTTTGGGTCTGGCTTACCTCACTCAGTAAAGCGTTTTCTATTTCCATCCATTTGCATGCAAAATTCAAGATGTCATTGTTTTTTACCGCCGAGTAAAACTCTAATGTATATATGTTCCACACCTTTTTTAACCATTCTTCTATTGAGGGGCACCTAGGTTGTTTCCATGTTCTGGCTATTACAAATAGTGCAGCTATGAACATAGTTGAACAAATGCTTTTGTAGTATGTTAGGGAATCTTTAGGGTATATTCCCAAGAGTGGTATTGCTGGGTCCTAAGGGAGGTTGACTCCCAGTTTCCTGAGAAACCGCCACACTGATTTCCACAGTGGCTGCACGAGTTTGCATTCCCACCAGCAATGGATGAGTGTTCCCCTCACCCCACATCCTCTCCAGCATAGGCTATCGTTGGTGTTTTTGACTTTAGCTATTCTGACAGGTGTAAGATGGTATCTCAAAGTGGTTTTGATTTGCATTTCCCTGATCGCCAAGGAGGTTGAGCATGACCTCAAGTGTCTTCCGGCCATTCGAAGTTCATCTGTTGTGAATTCTCTGTTAAGTTCAGTACCCCATTTTTTAATTGGGTTAATTAGAGCCTTAGTGCCCAGCCTCTTGAGTTCTTTGTATATTTTGGAGATCAGACCTTTGTCTGATGAGGGGTCGGTGAAGATCTTCTCCCAGTCAGAAGGCAGCCTTTTTGTCCTACTGACAGTGTCCTTTGCTTTACAGAAGCTTCCCAGTTTCAGTAGATCCCATTTATTCATTGTTTCTCTTATTGTCTGTGCTGCTGGGGTCCTACTTAGGAAGAGGCCTCCTGTGCCTATATCTTGTAGACTACTTCCCACTTTCTCTTCTATCAGGTTCAAAGTAGACGGATTAATGTTGATGTCTTTAATCCATTTGGACTTGATTTTTGTGCATGGTGATAGATATGGATCTACTTTCATTTTTTTACAGGTTGACATCCAGTTATGCCAGCACCATTTGTTAAAGATGCTTTCCTTCTTCCATTGTATACCTTTAGCTCCCTTGTCGAAAATTAGGTGTTCATAAGTTTGTGGGTTAATATCTGGGTCTTCTATTCGTTTCCATAGGTCGACTTCTCTGTTCTTATGCCAATACCAAGCTGTTTTCAATACTGTAGCTCTATAATAGAGTTTGAAGTCAGGGATGGTAATGCCTCCAGAAGTTGTATAAGATTGTATAAGATTGTTTTGGCTATCCTGGGTTTTTTGTTTTGCCATATAAACTTGATTATTGTTCTCTCAAGGTCTGTGAAGAAGTTTGATGGGATTTTGATGGGGATTGCATTGAATCTATAGATTGCTTTTGGTAGAATTGCCATTTTTACTATGTTGATTCTCCCAATCCAAGAGCAGGGGAGGTCTTTCCATTTTCTGGTATCCTCCTCAATTTCTTTCTTCAAAGACTTAAAGTTTTTGTCAAATAGGTCTTTCACTTCCTTGGTTAGAGTAACCCCAAGATATTTTATGCTATTTGTGGCTATCATGAAAGGTGATGCTTCTCTGATTTCCCTCTCTGCTTCTTTATCCTTTGTGTATAGGAGGGCCACTGATTTTTTGGAGTTGATCTTGTATCCTGCCACGTTACTAAAGGTGTTTATCAGCTGTAGGAGTTCTTTGGTAGAGTTTTTGGGGTCGCTTATGTACACTATCATATCGTCAGCAAATAATGAAAGTTTAACTTCATCCTTTCCAATTCGAATCCCCGTGATCCCCTTATGTTGTCTTATTGCTATTGCTAGAACTTCAAGCACTATATTGAAGAGGTATGGAGAGAGTGGACAGCCTTGTCGCGTTCCTGATTTTAGTGGAAAGGCTTTGAGTTTCTCTCCATTCAGTTTGATGTTAGCTGTCGGCTTGCTGTATATTGCTTTTATTATATTTAGGTATGATCCTTGTATCCCCAGTCTCTCCAACACCTTTATCATAAATGGGTGTTGAATTTTGTCAAATGCTTTTTCAGCATCTAGTGAGATGATCATATGGTTTTTTTCTTTCAGTTTATTTATATGATGGATTACATTGATAGATTTGCGTATGTTGAACCAGCCCTGCATCTCTGGAATGAAGCCGACTTGATCATAATGGATAATTTTTCTAATGTGCTCTTGGATTCGGTTTGCCAGTATTTTATTGAGAATTTTCGCGTCGATGTTCATGAGTGAGATTGGCCTGTAATTCTCTTTCTTGGTTGTGTCTTTGTGTGGTTTTGGTATTAGGGTAACTGTAGCTTCATAAAAGGAGTTAGGCAGTGACTCTTCTGTTTCTATATTGTGGAATACGTTAAGGAGTATAGGTATTAGCTCTTCCTGGAAGTTCTGGTAGAATTCTGCATTGAAACCATCTGGTCCTGGGCTTTTTTTGGTAGGGAGATTTTTGATAACAGCTTCTAACTCTTCGCGACTAACAGGTCTATTTAGATTGTTCACCTGTTCTTGGTTCAACTTTGGTATATGGTATTTATCTAAAAAAATGTCCATTTCTTTTACATTTTCCAACTTTGTGGCATATAAACTTTCATAGTAAGATCTAATGATTCTCTGAATTTCCTCTGTGTCTGTGGTTATGTCCCCCTTTTCATTTCTGATCTTATTAATTTGCATGTTCTCTCTCTGCCGTTTGATTAACTTGGATAGGGGTTTGTCAATCTTGTTGATTTTCTCCAAGAACCAGCTTTTTGATTCATTGATTCTTTGGATTGTTTTCTCTGTTTCTATTTTGTTGATTTCAGCCCTCAGTTTGATTATTTCCAGTCTTCTACTCCTCCTGGGTGAGTCTGCTTCTTTTTTTTCTAGATCTTTCAAGTGTGCTGTTAAGTCTCCAATGTGTGCTTTCTCCGCTTTCTTTAATTGGGCACTTAGTGCTATGAACTTTCCTCTTAGCACTGCTTTCATAGTGTCCCATAGGTTTGAGTATGTTGTGTCTTTGTTTTCATTAAATTCAAGGAAGAGATTAATTTCTTTCTTTATTTCTTCCTTGACCCAGGGGTGATTTAGTAGTTGACTGTTCAGTTTCCATGAGTTTGTTGGCTTCCTGGGGGGAGCATTGTTGTTGAATTCTAATTTTAGTCCATGGTGATCTGACAAGACACAGGTAGTTACTAATATTTTTTTGTATCTGTGGAAGTTTGCTTTGTTACCGAGTATGTGGTCAATTTTCGAGAAGGTTCCATGAGCTGCAGAGAAAAAGGTATATTCTTTCCTATTTGGGTGGAGTGTTCTACAGATGTCTGTTAAGTCCATTTGATTCAATACCTCCAATAGGTCTCTCAATTCTCTGTTTGGTTTCTGTCTGATTGACCTGTCCATTGGTGAGAGAGGAGTGTTGAAGTCTCCTACTATTAGTGTGTGTGGTTTGATGACCGCCTTGAGTTCTAGAAGAGTTTCTTTTACATATGTGGGTGCCTTTAAATTAGGAGCATAGATATTCAGGATTGAGACTTCCTCCTGATGAATTGTTCCAGTTATGAGTATGAAATGTCCATCTCCATTTCTTCTGATTGATTTTAGTTTGAAGTCGATTTTGTTAGATATTAGAATGGCCACGCCCGCTTGTTTCTTAGGTCCATTTGCTTGGAAAACCTTTTCCCAACCCTTTACTCTGAGTAAGTGTCTGTCTTTGTGGTTGAGGTGTGTTTCTTGTAAACAGCAGAATGTTGGATCCTGTTTTCGTATCCAATCTCTAAGTCTGTGCCTCTTTATAGGTGAATTGAGTCCATTGATATTAAGTGATATTAATGACCAGTGGTTGTTGACTCCAGTCATTTTTTTTTTTTAGGTAGTAGAGTGTATGTGTTTTTCTTCTTTGATTTGTGCTTGTGAATGGTCGCTAGATGTTCGAGTTATTGTAGATCGTGTTGGGAATGTTGGATTCCTTCGGTAGTGATTTTCCTTCTAATATTCTCTGTAAGGCTGGATTAGTAGCTACGTACTGTTTAAATTTGTTTTTATCCTGGAATATTTTGTTTTCTCCGTTGATAGTGAACAATAGCTTGGCTGGGTATAGTAGTCTGGGTTTGCATCCATGGTCTCTTAGTTTCTGCAGTACCTCTATCCAGGATCTTCTGGCTTTCATGGTTTCCATAGAGAAATCCGGTGTAAGCCTGATAGGTTTACCTTTATAAGTTACTTGACCTTTTTCCTTTGCAGCTCTTAAAATTTTTTCTTTAATATTTATGTTTTGTGTTTTGATTATTATATGGCGCGGGGATGTTTTTTTCTGATCCAATCTATTCGGTGTTCTGTATGCTTCTTGAACCTTCATAGGAATATCGTTCTTTAGGTTGGGAAAGTTTTCTTCTATAATTTTGTTGAATATATTTTCTGGGCCTTTGATCTGCAGTTCTTCTCCTTCTTCAATCCCTATTATTCTTAGATTTGGTTTTTTTATTGTGTCCCTGATTTTCTGAATGTTTTGTGAAGAGAATTTGTTGGATTTGCCATTTTCTCTGACCAGAGCATTTATTTTCTCTATGGTATCTTCAGAATCTGAGATTCGTTCTTCTATCTCTTGTATTCTATTGGTTATGCTTGATTCTGTAGTCTCCGCTCGTTTACCTAGGTTTTCCATATCCAGCCGGTTCTCGTTTTGTGCTTTCTTCATTGCCTCCATTTCAGTTTTCAATTCTTGGACTGTTTCCTTTACTTGTTTGATTGTTTTTTCTTGGTTTCTCAGGGTATCACTCACGGATTTACTTATTTCTTCAAACTTTTTGTTATATTTCTCATCCATTTCTATACTCATTTCTTCAAACTTTTTGCTATACTTCTCGACCAGTTCCTTAAGGGAGTTATTCATATCCTGTTTAAGGGACTCTATTGCTTTCATAATGGCACTTTTTTCCACTTCATCTGGGTTAGAGTGTTCAAATCCTTCTGTTGTAGGGTCATTGGGATCTGATATTTTCATGTTGTTTTTCAGATTGTTGGAGGAGGTCTTGCCTTGGCGTCTGCCCATCTCTTCGATCAAATGCTCTCTATTGGAACTTCTGGTATCGGGTCAGGTTCCCTTGTTGGGCAGGGAGTTCACTGATAGAATGCCTACCTTTCCCCAAGCAGGGTATTGAAGCACAGGCACTGCCTCTTTCCGGGATGCCCCTACAGAGCAGGCCCAGTGTGCAAGGCAGCTGAACTGGGGAAATTTTATGGGCTCAGTGGGAGGGGAGAAATATAGAAATTTGTACCTGGATGGAAGCTGGGATGGCAGGTGGGAGAGCCTAGCAGGGTGGAAACAGCACTGCAGGCTGACCTGGGAGTCTATGGGGTCGGGGAAAGTCCGAGCTCCCCCTCGCCGGGCCCCTGCCGCGGGCCCGAATCAACTCACCACTCCGAAGGCCCTCTGGATGGAAGCTGGGATGGTTGGCGGGGAAGCTAGCAGGGTGGAGCCAGCAGAGCAGGCTGACCTGGGAATCTATGGGGTCGGGGAGAGTCCTAGCTCCCCCTCGCCGGGCCCCTGTCGCGGGCCCGAATCAACTCACCACTCCGAAGGCCCTCTGGATGGAAGCTGGGATGGCTGGCGGGGAAGCTAGCAGGGTGGAGCCAGCAGAGCAGGCTGACCTGGGAGTCTATGGGGTCGGGGAGAGTCCTAGCTTCCCCTCGCCGGGCCCCTGTCGCGGGCCTGAATCAACTCACCACTCCGAAGGCCCTCTGGATGGAAGCTGGGACGGCTGGCGGGGAAGCTAGCAGGGTGGAGCCGGCAGAGCAGGCTGACCTGGGAGTCTATGGGGTCGGGGAGAGTCCTAGCTCCCCCTCGCCGGGCCCCTGCCGCGAGCCCGAATCAACTCACCACTCCGAAGGCCCTCTGGATGGAAGCTGGGATGGCTGGCGGGGAATCTAGCAGGGTGGAGCCAGCAGAGCAGGCTGACCTGGGAGTCTATGGGGTCGGGGAGAGTCCTAGCTCCCCCTCGCCGGGCCCGCGGGGGCCCGAATCAACTCACCACTCCGAAGGCCCTCTGGATGGAAGCTGGGATGGCTGGCGGCTTTCGTTTCTTTCTTGACCCATTTTTTTTTTTTCATTCAGTGGAGAGTTGTTCCGTTTCCGTGAGTTTGTAAGCTTTCCATGTTGTTGATACTTAGTTTTAACTCATGGTGGTCAGAGAGGATGCAGAGCGATGTTTTAATTTTCTTATATCTGTTGAGACTTTTTCTATGTCCAGGTATGCCATCAGCTTCGGAGAAAGGTCCGCAAGTTGCTGAAAAGGAAGTATATTCTTTTGTATTTGAGTGAAATATCCTGTGGCTACTTGCTATTTTATTTATGACATTATAACTCCAGTGTGTCTATTTGGTTTTTGTGTGGATGACCGGAACACTGTCAGGAGTTGGGTACTGAAGTCACCTTCTGTCACTGTGTGAGGGTCAATATGTGATTCAAGCTGTACTGGTATTTTTTTTTATGAACTTGGTTGTCCCTGTGTTTGGGGCACAGATGTTAAGAACTGCAGATTTCTCTTGGTGGACTTTTCCTTTGGTGACTATGCATGTTCTTCCCTATCTCTTCTGATTAGTTTCTGGTAGAAGCCTATTTTGTCAGATATTAAAATGACTTTGCCTGCTTGCTTCTTGGCCATTTACTTAGAACTTCTCCGTCCTTTTACACTGCGGTGATGTTTATCCTTGGTGGTGTGCTGTGTTTGTTGGATGTGGCAGGAGAATGGATCCTATTTTCTGAAGTTCAGTGGGTGGCAGAGAGGAATGAAGATGACCTGGGAGGAATAGTTGGCTCTGGTTTGTTTATTTTGGGGGGTTGCTTTTGAGGAGATTTCTCTTTCTTCTTTCCTTCCTTCCTTCCTTCCTTCCTTCCTTCCTTCCTTCCTTCCCTCCTTCCTCCCTTCCTTCCTTCCTCTCTTTTTTTTTTTCAAGACAGGGTTTCTCTGTATAGCCCTGTATGTCCTGGAACTCTCTCTCTGTAGACCATGCTGGTTTTGAACTTACAGAGATCCGCCTGCCTCTGCCTTCCGAGTGCTGGGATTATAGGTGTGCACCACCACCACCCAGCGAGGAGATATCTTTCTATGTTAGGCCAGTTCAGGCTGGCCTAAACTCCTTGACTCCAGTGATCCTCCTAGCTTGACTTCCCAAGTAACAGGACCCACCGTGGTGCCTGTTGAGAGCGAGTCTCTGTGATAGGATTAATGCACTTACAACAGGGACAAACAAGGTCTGCCTCCCTCTCACACCCCGATCTAACAAAAGGAATGTCTTCACAGTAAACTGGATTCCAGCTCTCTGATTTTGAATTTTGGCCTTCAGAAAGTAGTTTCTGGATTTTAAGACACTTAGTCTGTACTACTTTAATATGATATTTTTGGGGTGACTCCCAATATTTTTAGACAATAAGTTTCCTTGCAAAACTTTTTAAGACCATAGCCAAGAACCAGGGTAAGAATTGATGGGGCAGGTAATGGACACAAGAGATGTCAGCACTTGGGGGGGGGAAATGGTGTCAATCCCTGAATGTTTTCAAAAGGTCTGTAATCAAATAGACAAATCACCCATACACGTGAATTTATCACTTTCTTTCCATCTTAATCCCACAGCTAAAATTCTAGGCAGAGATTATGGCGTGGATTAAAATAGCCCGCGGGCATCATTATATGTAATTTGGAAAGCGTCTCACTGGCATGCATCTGCAAGCGCTTCAGGAATTCTTCCAAGCTGTGTTTACATGATATTAAACATCTGGATGAAAACTGAAAAAAATAATCAATTTGGATGGAAAACAAAACAGAAGCGCCGATTTCAGTGTCCTGGCCCCTGGGATTCTGCATGCAGAGCTGATCCTCGCAGCCCAGGAATGAGACAATGAGGAGCCATTAAAATGGCCAAGGGGCAAAGGGGGCTTCTGCGGGGAGGCAGACTTTTAAAAAAAAAGAACTCTATTATGCAAGGAAGGAAGGGCTACAATAAGAAACTAATGTGAGAACATGAGTCATAAAACTCCAAACTTCTGGAGCCAGGAGGCTTAAAGCTTGAAGGTGATGACTTCAATTCAAATGAAAACCCAGCAAATCCTTGTGAGCAGGGTCTTTCAGGAGACTCAGGCTTTCAGACAGCCAACGAATTCTTCCTTAAGATACTTAAAATGTATTTCACAGTTTGTTTTGACTCTTGTATGCAGAAAGCATTTCAAAACGTGGGGCTTACTCCCAGGCCTCTTCTCTGAAATACATTTTTGCCATGATTGCTATGTTAGCTCAGTGTGTTCTATATGCTGTGACTCAATGGGCCCCGGCTGTGAACTCAGCTTTTAAGAGTTTTCTCACTCCTTGGCTTTGTTCTTGTAACTTGTGTTAGAATAGGCTCGGTCAGAAAGAGACCCTGAAATAAAGACCTGATGACATATATTTTGGGGGGAAGTAATCCCAAAGTGTGCCTCAGTGTATGCTATCACAGGACAGAAATGAGAAAGTAATCACTGCTGATGGGTTAACTGGAGGCCACTTACCTTGAGGGCATCTGAAGCTCATTGCCCTGGACTTCTGTAAGACTGTGGAGAACAGGACTGGAGGAGGAACACGGGCTTATTCTCCATCCTGCCCCCCCCCCCCCACCGTTGTTTAGGGTTCTTCTTTCACTTCCATTTTCAAAGGCCTGAAGTTTCCTTCAGTAAGAAGGAAGCCACCTGGGTTTCAGGAAGGAGAGTGATAGGCCATGTGGGCATGGAAAGAAATTATTACACCAGCTCTGGTGCCTACTGCACCTTCTTGTTCGCGTGCCTTGCAGTTTGGGGGTAAAGAAAGAAAATAGACCATGAGGAAGAGCTGAAGAGACTTACTGGTAATATTTTTGAGTAACTTGGGACCCTTTCTTCCTGATTTCCCTCTGGCTCTTGGCTATAGTTTTGTAGGGAAACTATTAGTCTAAAAACATTGGAAGCCACTCCAAAAAAAAAAAAAAAAGCCAAGCAAGGTAATGTTTTAAATAAAGTGAAAGTATACATAATGGTAGCTATGTTAGGCAAATTCTCCAGCGGTTTGTACTGACTCCTTTTTGCTATTTCCGGTGGTCAGGAATGGCCAGGTCTCAGAGTATCAGAGTATAAGGAGGCCTACGTTTCCAGGAGAGCACCCAATGGGAGTGGTGGAACTGAGGCAGAGCCTAGCTCACTGGTTTACACTGGCTCATGGCTCTTTGCTGGTAGAGACTGAGGGGAACGTTGGACTGGAGGATGTATAAGGATCCCAGGAACAAAACATTCTGGGTTATAAACAAGATCATTTCCTCCCTCATAATCTAGTGGAAAGAAATGTTGTCAGAACTGACTCAGAATCCCACAGAGAATGCGGTCCTCAGAATTGGCATCTGAAGAGATCTGGGACAGTCAGGCAACCCTCGAATTACACCCAGTTCACTAAACGTTAGGCCCAAATCAGACTTTAGTTTGGTGTCCCTGGACTAGAACAAGGCTGGCGAGAGTAGGGTCAGTGACGAGGGTAATGTCGTAGTGTGGCAATGTTTGAGCCTATGGTTCCGGTCACACAAGCGGCTGAGATGGGAGAGTCACTGGAATCCAGTTACGGTCATACAAGAGCCCGTCTTTTCAAAGTCATGGACAAGAACTGTGAGAGCTTGGTATATTGAGGAAAAAGTAAAATTAAAAGACTCATGGAAGAAGTGGCATTAGAATCTGATAAGACTTTGGATGCCAATGTAGAAATAATACAAAAATTAGAAAGCAAAACTTGTCACCACTAGTCTGGGAACGCAAAGCCTTTGGTCACAATGGGGACTTTAGAAAGACAGATTGCTCCACGCCGAAACTGGACGTCCGCATCTCACTGACCCTACTTCACACGAGAGGACAGGAAGACACAACAGATTGTGTTCTTGGGTTCCAGAAGCTGTCCTTTTATGCCTGCCAACAATTCCCCTTCTTTGTAACTTTGCTGAAGCATCACTTGTGTGAAAGGAGAAAGCAAGTGTCCTGCACACTTGTCTTCCAAATTTAACAAGAGGAATTAATGTATGAATTACAGGAGTGTGGAAGATAGACTGAGTTCCTAACTTCTAGCAATTATATGCCGGAGACAAAGCCCACACTGAGGAAAGAAACAAAATTCGCAAGGCTAGAAAAACACCAGCCAACAGAAACTATGGTGTCAATACGCTCTGCTCCTGGGAAAGGCTAATATACTCAAACAAGGTCACTAACCTGAAAAAGCTTTAATAAGCCCAATCTCTTGTAAATCCCTATATAACACCAACTTGGCAAAGATATAAAACCCATCTAAGTTTATTACTAACAGTCAAAGGAGAAAATTGCAGAAGCACTGAAACTTCATGGATGATATATTCTGAGAAGTGTGTGTGTGTGTGTGTGTGTGTGTGTGTGGCTGTAGGTGTAAGAGAAGGCATTGGATTACCTAGAGCTGGAGATACAGGAGGCTGAGTCACCAGATAATGAATCCTGGGAACCAAATTCAAATGTTCTGCAAGAACAGTACATGCCCTTAACTACTAAGCCATCTATCTCTCCAGCACTGGATAAAATACGTCTTAATGAGAAGAGATGTGATATTTTTGGCTAGAGGAGGATTTCCCACATCTGCAGTCATGTTTG
Organism: Myodes glareolus; assembly: GCF_982192425.1. Lineage (NCBI taxonomy): Eukaryota > Metazoa > Chordata > Mammalia > Rodentia > Cricetidae > Myodes > Myodes glareolus. The sequence continues at coordinate 82,981,934 of NC_142029.1, read as the reverse complement.
AGGTGTGAAGACATTCACATCAGCAGCCAAGAAGCCAGGCAACAGTAGAGACAGTCCCACGGGTCCTGCTTATGCAGAAAGGTTATGATATTAACTTACGGCCTTTCTCAGAATGATCCAAGGTGTGTGGCGACCAGAGTTCAGACCCAGGACTTAGAAGACTCCTCCAGTAGAAGAGTTCATGGTTTCAACCAGACAGACTGGCCTTGGATCAAAGCGGAGGAATCCATGAAGGTACAATGTCAAGGGCAGATTTGGGAAAGAACATGAGGAGCATGTAGGCTAGACTGAAGAGAAGAACGGACAGTTTGAAAACCCAGGAAAGAGAAGAGAGGGAGAGGAGAGAGAGACAAGGACCCCGAAAAGAGGTTTTGGTTAAATCCTGTTTTGAAAACAGGCTAGCAGCTGAGAAAAATAATGAAAGGAAAGAGCAGTATTAGAGAAAGAGTACGTGAAACCAGCGGGAAGGGATAGGAACGCTGGCAGGTGGAGGGGCCACAAGGGAGAGTCGTTTTAAACTAGGCCAGTGACCTGGGTTCTAATCCCACCTACCCCTGGCTCTGGGCGAAGTGCTCTATAATTTTAGATGTGTTTCTTTCCATCTGGAGTGACAAGGTTAGACCGGCTGACCTTGAGCACCCTTTTCCCATTCTCCACCCCTACATTCCACACACACATTATGAAATCGGAGACTTACATAAATGAAGCCTTCCAGATTGGAACACGTATTTAGCTTTCCTAAGGATAAAATTTTTGAAGAGAAGAATAAAAGGTTCCACTCAACACTTGGCAAGCAACATTTGTTCTGTATAATAATTAGCAAGTAAGCATTATTGAACTAGTTTGTCATATAATTACAATAAAATTAAAACGGGAAAATTTAGAGCATTCAGTTTTCCCTTTCCCCAGATCAGCAGGGTGATTAACATAAACCATGGAGAAGGGCTATTGAAGGCATAGCCAGGGGAGGGAGCCAGCGTTAGATGAGGAGCTGAGGTCTAGCAAACCTCAGGAGTTCTGGGTTCCAATCTCACCTTCCACTCCCAGAATTTGAACACGCGATTTCTCCAGGGCTTCAGCTGGCATCAGTGCTAAGGACCGAATTCAGATCCTCTGTAAGAGCAGTTCATGTCCCTAACTTCTGTCTCTCCAGCCCCCAATAAGGTCTTCGTGAGAATAAATGTGATATTCTTAGCTATAGGAGAATCTTCCACATCTGCAGTAGTGTTTCAAGTGTGAATCCAAAAGAATCCTAAAAAGTTGGAGCTCCAGCCTCCTACAATATCTCTGCCCATGACTATCCAGGAACCAATATCCTTCTGATGAGGTCCGAATAAATTCAAATTAGGAAAGCATTTTTCCTGTTTTCAAAGAAGGCAGAGCAATTTGGGGAATGCACATGCCATGGAAGAGTGGAGAAGTCAAACGGGAGCTAGCGAGGCCATCTGAACATTTGTCGCAGCAGGCAACCATTGCCACTCTGGATTGAAAGGACACAAGACCAGAGACGCTGCGACGGTGACCTAGCTGCTGGGGTCACCTGAGTTTCATGGTGATCACAGAGGAGACACAGCTGCAGTCAGAAAGCCAAGATTCAGGGATAGAGATCTGGGAAGAATGTACTTAATACTCATTTCCTGGCTGGCCCCAGCCCAGGCTTCTGCCAGCTAAAAAAACAAACAAACAAAGCCAACAAAAACAGAATACTATACAGCCAGCAAGGGGGAAAGTTCCAGAAGATACACATTCTATTTTGCTTTCTGTTACTGAAAGAAACGCCATGACAGAAAGTAACTCAGGAGGAAAAAGGGCTTACTTCATCATACCGTCATGACAGAAAGCAACCCGGGAGGAAAGGGCTTGCTTCATCATATTGTCATGGGAGGAACTTCAGCTGTCCAGGGACTTGAAGCAGTAGCGATGGAGGAACTCTGCTTGCTGGATTCCTCCCAGGCTCAAGTCCAGCCACTAGCCTTATATAGCCCTTGCCCACCTGCCTAAGGATGGTACATCCACAGTAGGCTTGTTCTTCCTACATCAATTAGTTTCAAGAAAATTCTCCACAGACATACCTGCATGCCAATCTCATGGGGGCAAATATTCAACTGAGGTTCCTTTTTTTTTCCCCATGTGTATCAAGTTGATCAACCACCACAGAACATTAGCAAGGATTGTAACTAGTGGGATTATTACGGTTTTTTTTATTTTCCTCTTTTTTTCCTGTTTTCCATGGTCATAGTGCCCTGCATTTGAAAGAAGGAATGGAAATCATAAAATCCTATTTTTGCTAGAAAGAGAGAAATGTGAAAAGCCCCTCCCTTCTTTCAAGACTGTCTTCCAGCTCCTTGTCCTCTTAGAACAATACAAAACTACCTGTAAGCATCAGCTCCTATGGAGCCATGATGACTCTGGCAGAAGCTACCTTATGTATACCTGGAGATAACTTGTCAATAATGAGGCTTAGAGAACTCCTTGTCTCCTGGGTCAAGGCCACCTCAACCCAGAGAAAAGCACACTTGAATCTGGAGCTGGAGCATTAGAAACCACCTTCCGTGAAGCCTCCCTCCCCTCTGCTGTCAAGAGGTTTGCAGACACTCCCTTTCCAGCCCACAAGAGGAGACAGGCAGATGAGTCAGCCCTGGCTCAGATTAAAAGAGTATTATTGCCTTAGCAGAAATGGATCTACTTTACTTTCTATTTCTTGAAACCTTACAGATAGAGATACTTTTCCCAGCAGATAGACAATTTCTCTAACAAGTGAAAACTTCTATGCGCTGCTAAGAAATGGCCAAAGAGAGTTAGATGTTCTCTTGGCTGCAGAGCTACCAGGCTCCAAAGATGCCGTGTAAACACCAAAGAAGGCAGATTGCAATTCTCTGACTCTAGATTCAGGTCTGCAGAGTGAGGCCATTCTTCTAAAAATACACAAAAGCATTAATGAAATCTATTTTCCCTTTCAGCTCCTAAAGAGTTTTTTTTGTTTTGTTTTTTTATTTTTTAAATTCTTTTAAGAAAAAAGAAATGCCAGGATGGGTTTGTAAAGAGAAAGCCACACTTTGGATTTCACTGTCTCCGGTCATGAGACGTTGCTTTAAGGGCTTCTCTGGCACTGGCTTTTCCATCTGGGGGCACAGATAATGTAACATTTCTCTTTACACTCGAATGCCAGCAATCAGTTCCCTTTGTCTTGTCCCATGACGACATAATGCATATCATAGGAAACCAGAATGGAGACATTATTTAGTTTGGATCTCTTGCTTCCATTGTTTAATCGTACATACAATATTTCTTTCTCCATCTGTCTCATTCTGCACACAGAATAGGCTGGGATCGGCTAACCGAAGAGGGTTACTGTGGAAAGACTTAGCTCCTGCACTTTCCAGGGCACTGTGACCAGTTCTTCCTCCTCTGCACTCACAAGCACTTACCTCTGAGCTCAAATAAGCTGGTATTCAGAGGAGGTCTGGTGTCGGGAATATGTGTTCCCAGGACTTCTCTGTTGGTCTCAGGACAAGGAGTTCCTGTTAATTTTTGCTGTTAGACACGATTGTATCCATGTAACTGTCATAGAACATCTGTCCATGAAACATATACAAGCAAATAAAAACAAAAACAGACCTACCAAGCACAAGGAAACAAAGTATAAGGCCCAGAGAGCAACTCATATTCCTGTTGTTGAATCACAGTATTACAGCTTGGCATTTAGAGACTCTCTCTCTCTCTCTCTCTCTCTCTCTCTCTCTCTCTCTCTCTCTCTCTCTCTCTCTCTCTCTGTGTGTGTGTGTGTGTGTGTGTGTGCCGGGGACTGAACTCAGAATCTTAGACATGTCACTAAGCCACATGTTCTTCATACCAAATGCCTTTGGCTCAGCGTACTCAGTTGTGAGAAGTCGTTACAAATTTCCTGAGAAGTGGCTAGAGCAAACTTTTAAAAATTCTTGACTCATTATTTTTTCAAGGCAGGGTCTCACCCTGCAGGGCAGTCTAACCTGGAACTCATTCTGCAGCCCAGGCTGGTTTTGAACTTGTGGCCAGCAGTTCTGTCTCAGCTTCCCAGTGCTGGGATTATGGGCATGAGCTATCAGATCTAGCACAGCAGCCTTTTAAAATGACCCAGCCATTTCTTTTCTGAGCATTGACTTGGGTCCAATTTTGCATTTCTTTTTGATTTTTCATTTAAAAATAGGGTTTTGGTTTTATCTTTTTTCTAAATGAGACCCATGAGACTAAGGAATTTATGTTCTTTCCGTTATCAGACATTAACAGTGTACCAGCATTGAAGAGTTACTTCCACGCCCACCACTTTTCCTCCTTCACAGGGCACTGTGAAGGAAATGCTAATACAGGAGGAGACAGAGAGGCTGGGCCATTTGCCCAAGAGTGCACTTCTTATATAGGGGCTTTCTTTTCCTTCCTTCCTTCCTTCCTTCCTTCCTTCCTTCCTTCCTTCCTTCCTTCCTTCCTTTCTTTCTTTCTTTCTTTCTTTCTTTCTTTCTTTCTGTTGAGCATTTCATCCAATCCAGCTTTTATCATTGAGGCCAAGGAGTTTGGTCTTCCATAAAACTTTTCCCCAGAACGTAAAGTAGAGCTTTAATAATGTTCTGTGAGGTCCACCTCTCACGAAATGAAGTAGCTACTAACTAGATGAGGAGCCAAAGCTTGCCTGTACAGAGGGCCACAACAGACAATTGCCCACTCCAGACAGACTCGATTTGCGTCCTTCCCGCATATCGTAAATTGCGGATGGCCATGGGTTGCTTCAATACGACAGCCAAATCGCAACCGTGTTTCTCATCTCCAAAATGCAATTTCAAATGGTTCGACCTAAATTCATCCCTGGGTCTTATTAGCTCAGACGAAATGAATGTTCGAAGGACACACTGGGAATCTGGCACCTCTAAGCCAACATTCTCTTCCTGATTTCTTTTCTCTCAGGTCAATAGTTTGTGACCGCCGTGGTCAGTTTATACTCAAGAAAAGCAGGCTCGGGGTTATGTGAATTTTAAGCCTATAATAGAGGAATACAATGAAAGCACATGTATACTCAGAAATTAACAACTGAGTTTTTGCTCAGTGTCTCTTCCCTGCCTTGCTCTCTTGATTAGATAATAATATTTTTTTTTAATGGAAGTATAAGGGGATGTTGAGAAAGTTTAGTTCTTTGCATTTAATCCCATCAGCAAGAAAAGGTTCCTCTTCACCTCCCAGGTCAGAGGAGGACACCAGGTGTCCGTCATTCGCTACCATCTTATTTCCTTCAGACAGGATCTCTAATTGAACCTGGTGCTAGGCTGGTAGCCCGCAAGTCCCAGAAATCCTCCTGTGGCTGTCCTCCATGGGGTCACAGGCACCTGTGGAGATCACGCGGGGGGGTGGGGGACTTTTAAATTCAGCTCTCCATGCTTGAACACCAAGCGTTCTTACCCTCTAGCCATCTCCCCAGAAAAGAAAACGTTTTAAAAATCAATTCGTGCCTCTTGAGCTGGAGGAAAGAATTGGCACAGAGCATGGTTGTCAGGGTGGGTCCAGTCTTCCAGGCCAACTCAGGCTGGGCCCTCACCCAGCTCTCAGAACCAGCTCGACAGGCCACGCCCACGCGGAGAAGTGCAAGAACGGCTGGAGTTAGCACTACCTGACTAGTCGTTTTCTCCCTCACTGGGTGTGAGGCCCGCTGCTTGTTCTCTTACAGGCGAACCGGCATCATATATCCCACAATATTCCTGCAAGACCGTTCGCCCACTCTTCCACGCGAGGAAACAGACACACAGAGATTTCACTCAAGTGTCTAAGGGATGAAGTTGAACTAAAACGCGTGCAGCCTCACAACCCTAAACCTTAATAATAACTCCTTTTTTTAATGGTCAGAGGCGCTTTTTCACTGAAGAATTTTTGCAAACTTTGCCACACCCAAAGAAGGGGACCTGACTTCCAGGACCCGCACCACCTCGCCGGGCTCCCATTCCACGGCTCTGGGTGTAGAGGAACCCGGGCTACTTAATCCCAGCCAGGAGCCCTGGGGCACTGGACACTCCTCCTCCCCCTCTCTCACATCCTACCCCCTCCCGTCCCCCTCCCGCCCCCCCCCCCCCCCACTCTCGCGTGCAGGCACCGGCGGGCGGCGGGCGGGCCACAGGAGCAGGCTTGGCCTCTCAGGAGCCGCCCCCTGGCCCTAGTGTCTGGCCACACACTGCCCACTCTGCTCCGTCCGGGCTCCAGACTCTTTGCAGCCCATATCGAGTGTGCCACCGCCACCGAGCCTGGACGCCAGCCCCAGCGCCCCGCAGGCGGGCGGTGGTGGATGCGCGGGCGGAAGCCCACAGTATGGATTCAGATTCTGGAGAGCAGAGCGAGGGCGAGCCTGTGACTGCTGCAGGTAGAGAGGGGGCAACCCTGCCGGGAGGGCTGGGGTTGAAGAGGAGGGGAGACCAGTGCAGGAAATCGAGAGTATTTCTTGGAGCTGCGGGGCAGGAGGCCGGTCCTCCGGCAGCCCAAGATCTTTCCGACCAAAACTGGGAACTGGTTTTGGGGCGTCCTCTTACCCCATGGCACTTAGGTGCGTCGGAGGGGCAAGAGGGACATTTACCCATGGATCACACTGTGGCGGGGTCTCCAGCGGCGGCCTTGAGGCTCACTACTGGGGCGGGCGGGGGTGGGGGCTCGAGAAATCTACGCCTTGTAGTTTTCTGCAGAAATCGGCGCAACCCTTTGGAAGTAACTTTCCGTGTGTTGCCGGGTCCTCCATCCTGGGGCTGTGAGGCCGTGCCTCAGAGTCGGTGGGAAGAAAAGACCCGTGGGCAGAGCTATTGGCTCTTGGCTCGGCTTGTGTCTGCGGTTCTTGAGACTGCTGGGCAAGCCGGCACAGAAGTCCTAGCCCAACCCTGTGGCGTGGCTAGAGGAGGAGGGCCCAGGATGAGGGGTCCTAAAGCAGTCGCGGCGACACGCAGAGCTGGTCTTTCCCTTTAAGAGGCGCCACAAGCTTTTCATAATCAATAGTTATGGAAGCAATAGGATAGGTGGCTGCTTATTAGGAGAGAAATGAATGTCCTCCTCCGCCTAATCCCAGTACCGAGCAACAGGAGGAAGCTGCCCACAACCGTCGGTCTATTTTCCGCCAGACTCAGCCCACTTCTACCAGCGGCTCTGCCTCTACCTGCCCGGGGTCCAGGCTCCAGGACCCCTCACTTTCTGTTGGCAATCATAGTTCTGTGCACCTAGTACAGTCTTGAAAATTTACTTGCCCTACAGACCGTGACTGCCTGCTGGAAACCTCCTAGCACAGACTTATACACCATGAAGTCTATACGCTTTCCAAGGCGCGCTCGAGTGTCAACCGTGGAGACCAATTGGTGGAAGGCCTGTTAGATCAGGCGTGGGTGTAGGAAATGCATGTTCAGGAGCCAGAGTAGGACATCTAGCTAGGGGGCTTTTGTTCTTGTTTGTTTTTAATTTTTTAATCTCCATTTTCAGAGGTTGAGGTTTAATAAAGGGCTTTCCCAAACTCCTAGTCATGGGCCCTGTTACTTATCTTTCTGAGCTGTGCTTACTCCTCAGAGGGTGACTGTGATACCCAACTTAGCGTGGGTAGGATTCATGGGGCAAGGTAGGCAGAAAGGGAGGGGCCTGTGTGTGAGTGAGGCTTCCAACGGCTGTGCTAGGAAGCCCTGCTCCGTGTAGTACGTTCATAAGCGCCATCCTTTGGCATGCGTTTGTGTTTCTGTGACTTTAAGGTGCCAAGATTTTGCTTCCCAGGTGGCTTTTGGATCTTCTCTAATCATGGAATAATCCAATAGGTGTATTTAATAGGCATCTGTGAGGATCTAAGTATATTTCCAGAGCTTGGGGTAGACGGACACCAGACATGCTGTCACTGACACTTGAGCAATGTCAGTAGCTTTGCCACGGTCAGTCTACCAGCTTATCCCGTGGGTGGAAGCTAGGGGACTGAGGGAGACAGGGAGGGAGGCAAGGGAACTCCTTAACAAGGAGAAGAGAGTTGGAGAGACTCCAGGGTGCTTGGTAGTCAGAGGAAAAGAGAGAGAAAGAGCACATGCACACCCTGGTGTGCCCACCCGCAACCTGCTGCAACTCTGAATGCCCCTGTCTGTCCGGGTGACTGACAGTTTGTGTGAGAAGGCCACTGCACCGCTGCACAGCTAGCGGCTGGCCTTATCTATCTCTCAGGTCAGCTGCGCCTGTGAGAGCAGGGGCAGCCCGCTCTCACGAACCGTCACCATTTGTTTGCACCTTACTGTTTCCTGCAGTCACTTCTTGCCTTGTGTGCTGGAATCTCACGACTTGAACATTTATTTTAATGTCATGAGCCATTATGCTAAATGGCATTTAGTCTCATTATTTCCAGTCTGAAAGTGTTCTCCTTTGGGACAAAGCTCCAGAATTAGTGTCGCTTCTCCGTCTTGCTTTGCTTGCACCCTGTTGTAGACACTGTGTTGCAGAGTCGGGTATAATTCAAATGACAGACACCCACCCACAGAGGCTGACTTTTGCCCTTAGGAGAAGCTGGCATTCTCCTGTGGATCTGCACCTCCTCCAGGGGAGAGTCTGTAACTGGGGAAGATGGCTCCTGTGCCTGCACACATGCTTGACTTTGTCGGGAGTTGAGTGGTAAGGACTGTTGCCTCCTCTGCACATAAGATGCCCTTTATAAGGTTAAGAAAAAAAATCTCTAGAATGAGAAAGACCTTAGTGTCTCTCTTGGGGGCAAGTTACTTCTCTTCCCGACATTAGTACTACCAGAATCAAGTAAATAACACCTGGAAAGTGTTCTTGGCCATTTCAGTAAATGGCAACTGTTATTTTACCCATTTAGGTTATCTCTAAGAACCCCACGAAATAATCGATCTTAGTGCTTTATAGAGTAAAAATTGCCAAGTAAATATATATACTATAAATATGTATATATAATATATATAACATATAGAGAGTGAAAACTGCAAGGCAAACACACACACACACACACACACACACACACACACACATATATATATATATATATATATATATATATATATTCAATAGAATTGCCATGATTCCACTGTTTAGCTGACGGGATTTCGAGTTGTCTTCTCAGGTTACATGTGAGTGCAGGAAGAATTTTGTTTACTTTTCATCTCCACTCCTCTTCCAGCTCAACAAGATGGGAACTTTGCGACCTCCCACTTTCACCATCCTCTCCTCCTCTCCTTGGCTCTAGAGGGGTTGAAAAAGGCAGAGACCGCCTCAGCCAGTCCACTTGCTAATGCAGAGATGGGAGCTCCCCTGTGCTGTGCTACTCCAAACGGAAGAGGCCTGGCAGTCTCCTCCGGGTGCTGCTCCCTCTCCAGAAACCTCTTACTGCTGCCCAGGTGGCAGGAGGCCCAGGAGGATTCACGCCGCTCTTGAACTTCCCCATGGTGGTCACCTGTTGGCAAGGAGCCAGGCAGTTTCCCTAGGTGACTTGCTTTTTACTGCTTTAGGAGACTCTTCGAAAGCTCCTCCCATTTGGTGCAGAATAGACTCTCATTGAGTAACAGACACCCTGGGTTCGGAAGGGTTGGGGAGAAGAGATTGGAGCGTGCCATTTGTAGAAATCTTCCCCCAGCCCAGGCGGCACAGGGTGATGTTTCTATGCCATTCTGCCGTCTGCATCTCCCCTGCTTTTCTGTCATTTTGTGGTTCATTCTGTGATTAGCAAAGCAGCAGAGTTTAGGGAACACTGGATTCAGTCCAGAGGCTCAACTGTCGGCATATCCATCATCCATCTCTTGAAAATCCTAGGGCTTGATATATTAATTCTAAAGGGAATGAGAATCATGTCTAAGAAGCAACGGGGGAGTAGCATTAGCAATATCAATTTTTTTCCCTTCTGGTTTGGAAAATCAAGAGAGTCTGTCTGCTCAGCCAAAAACAAGAGAGCTTCTTGAACCACCAACTCCCTGGTCCAGGAAAGTCAGGCTGATTGTACCTGAGGAGGCACTGCAGGAAAGCACTTCCATGTGATGGGGTCTCTGCGGGAGATAGAAAATGGCAGGCTCTAACTGCCTTTACCGCTTCGTTGGATCATCAGTTGGTCCATGTAATAAGCAATAGGTAGGTGTAGTAAAATTGTCAAGAGGAGACAGACATTCCAGGAGCGAGAGGCAGCTGGAATTCTGGGAGTTCTCAGGAACTAAAGCAGTCGGTGTAGGGCAGGCTAACTAGAAGAAGGTCTGCAAAACTTGGGAAGGGGTGTCCCATGATTGTTGGGCCAACAGAAACCACCTCCAGACATCACTTCTTACAGAGATGAAGAGATGCAGGGATTCCTGAGATTCTGCTTTCAGAGTGTGAGCCCAACACTGGAGAGGCTGGTGGCTTGAATGCAGGACAGAGGAAGGATGCCAATGGCACTTCGGAGACAGCAGCAGAAGTTACTTATAGGCTGCACCAAGGCAGTGACAGGACAATGAAGAGAGACAGTGGCATGTGTTGAGCTGGGATGAGAGCAAACAGTTGAGTGGAAGTGCCCTGGAGGCAGAGAAACACTGGGGATGGACTCTGGACACTACCACTGTTCTCCAGAGCCATGCTCCTTACCACACTTGACAGTGAGGTTTTGTTCGAAGGGTTTTTTCTTCTTTGGCGCTAAAGAAAACCTGCAGGTGTGTTTGCAAGTTTAGGGGTCTGGTTCCCAGCGTCAGGTTAATGATGGAGGTTATTAATTACCCTTTGCTGACAGATTAATGGTGAGTGAGCTGACCAGCTGAAAGCAGAGATGGCCTGAGCATACTGTACCATTTGGCTATTAGTCAAGTTCCTTTTCTTGTTCCTGTTTTTGAAGCTTGAACTGGTTTCTGTCCTGCCCACGCAATGAGCTGTAGCTGTTTGGTGGTCAGGAACTTGTCTTGTGTTTCTGCGGATTCTCAGATTCTATGGATAAAGTTTTAATAGACATCTGAGCATCTGGAGGAGCTTCCTGGGAGCTTCACACTGAAGGGCAGGCCTTCGTCAGAGCTTTCCCTAATGTTTAGAACTGTTGGTTGTGTTGTCTTGTGCTTTGTTTACAGTGCTTGGTGACTTCTGTACTGTCTGGGACTCTGTTAGACCTGATGAGGAGCTGTGAAGAGAGACAACAGAGTTGGTTTTGTCCTCTAGGGTTTGGCACTGCATAGGGGAAGCAGGTTAGAGATACTGACGGCTATAATGAGTGAAGATTCTAGATCTCTCTTGCTTGGAATTGCAACCCTGGCTGTTGCCTTTATATCCTTAGCACTGGTCACAATATTCAGTATTTTATGATTGTTCCTATACTGGACTATTATATTCACTAGTTCCCTAATGGGTAGAACTGGCTCTTTTTTTTTTCATCTGTAGTAGCCCACCCCCAGACCTCTTATGTGCCCTAAACCCAGTGACAGGCTGCTGGATGCCTGGGCAGATAGAGGCATGTATGCACACACGGGTAGTGGGTTGGTTCTCCAGGAAGCAGACGGGGGTACAACTTGGTAGGACGAGGATCGGTTTTGGTTTGGTTTTGGTTTTGAACTTCTTTTGGGATCAAAATCCGTAGAAGAAGAGGTGAGGGGGAGGGAGACAGGAAGCTGTTTGCAGTCCTGTTAGGTGGAGGGAAGCACTCAAACAGAATCTGTGCAACTGGGCGATCCTAGCAGGATGCAGTGTAGGATTTGGAACACGGGGACAACACAATTTGTTCTCACGGGAAGTTTCTGAAATAGTGTCTATGAATATGTAGATATAAAACCATTTCCTGCATTATTTTCCTCTTTAAGAAACTATGGTACCTGCTTTTTTATTCGTCAGCCAAATGAAATTCTCGTCCCTCTCTTTGTTAGCACTTTCTCTAATGGGTTCATTCTCCTCCACAGTTGCCACCAGCTTCCACTTTAATCCACATTCAAATCTCTAGAAAGATACTCTATAAATAATTTTGTTTAATTTTTCAGTTACTTGGTCTCTAATTTATATAAAATGTCTGTGTAGGTGGGTGTTTGGGGTGTATTCTATGTAAGTCTGTAGAGAGAAAAAAAGGAGGGCCGAGGGTGTATCTCAGTGGTAGAGTGCTTGCCTAGCATGAATAAGTGTTTGGGTTGGATTCCCAAAGCCATAAAGAGAAAAAGGAAGAAAGGGAGGCAGGGAAGGAAAGAGAAAGGAGAGAATCTAAAGGATAAACTTCATTTACCAGCCCCTCTCAGGACAAAAGCCCTCTAAGACGAGTGAACACCCTTCAGCTCCCATGTATGCTGAGACATAAGAATACGCTACTTTTGTTTTGCAGTAAGAAGTGTTCTTTTTGGTTAAATGCTTACTGAGTTTCTTAGACATCACTGCTTGGGAATACATTTGAGCCTGTTCATGGAAAATCTGCCCGTGTACAGACTATAAAAATGGAAGGCTTGGCAGCACAGAGAGTGCTGGACACACCCTAATAGAAACCAGGATTTTGTAATTCAGTTCTCCGGGAAGAAAAGGAGACACTTTCGTGGTGTCCAATATTGCTTAAACTAGAGAAACCGCAGAGACAGCCACTGGCTGCGAGATTCTGTTTCAAAAGTAAAGCATGCTTTCTGTGAGCCGCTCTAGCCTGAAAAGTAAGAGCGTTAGTCAGGGCACACGGCTTTTTTGTGTGTGTGGCGGGGGCATCCACTTCTCGTGTGAGACAGGAAGTAAGTTATTGGTGAGCACACGTGTATGTTCTGTGTCCCCAGTTTGGGGCCTGCGGTCCAGCTGGAAGGCTGTAAAACAGGGAATCGGAGAGGAGAAGGACGTGAAGGGCTTTTCTGCAACTGTTCTTTGCTGCTACCCTTGAATCCTGTTTCCTTGGTTTCTGTTGGATAAAATTAAGAAAGGTAGCCGGCAAAGACTGGCATTAGGAATTCTGTGGTAGGAGAAGCAAGGAACTTAGGTGGCCAAACAAGAGGGAGACAGGCATGGATGGTTTTTGTCTCCCAAAGTCCAGCCCATAAGTCCTTAGGGACATGGTTACTTATTCCTGTGACATTTCACCTTGAACTAATCACCCTTCTGAGTTAAAGACTAGGAATAGCCTAATTTTCTAGGCAATGAAATAGAGGCCCAGAGTGGAAGTAACTGTCTCAGGACTGTGCAGCTTGTAAGTGGAATCAAAGTCATCTTAAGTTCAAGACCGTGTATTAAATGGACGGGTGTTACTAAGATGCTTTGCATATCATGCTCAGTTCCCTCCATACCCAGAACCCCAACAACTGGCCCCCCTCTGTTAGTTAGGGCATTATTTCTCCACAGGCCCTGCTGTGAATTAGACATACTCTGCATTAGTAGTCACACATGGGCAAGGATCAACCCACATAGGCTCTAGAGTGGACTGATGGAGGCTGTTTTTGTCTCTGCTTTCTGTCGCTCTAACGAATGCCTAAAACTGTGTTAATTACCAAGAAAAGGAGCTTTTAACCTAGGTTTGGGTTCCTACATGATAGTTTAGTTACTACTTTTCAGGAACATTCTTTTCAGGACTCGTAGGAGTGAAAGCTCATGGTAGATCGTGTGAGAATAGAGCAAAATGGAATATTAGACAGGACCCAAAGAAGATGCATGCTTTTCCCGAGAAAATAGTTATCCCAAGGCAATCCCAGGAAGACGAGAGACAGCTTTATTTGGAAACTGTGTTTTATATGAGAACAAGAGTCCCTGTTCTTTAGTGTTTACCCACAGAGGTAAACATACCACCACCACCAACAACAACAACAACAACACACCAAACTTCATTTGGCTGCATGGCCAGGCAGGCTGAAAACTGGACTGGTAGGCTAGGTCCTCTGACTTCAGTGTTCCTCCCTAAAACCGTATGTAATTGTGTTTTGTAAACAAAGAACTGTAATTATTCTATGGTCTGAGATAGCCACCTGTCTCCTAGTCTGTCTTCTGTCGCTGTGATAAAAGACTGACCAAAAGCGTCCTGGAGGAAGAAAGTATTTACATGCCTTACAGATTACAGTTCACCATTGAGGGGAGCCAAGGCAGGAACTGAAGGCAGGAGCCTGGAGGCACTACCTGAATCAGAGACTGTGAAGGAACACGGGTTACTGGCTTCTTCCTTGCTTTCTCAGCTACCTTTCTTATACAGCTCAGGCCCACCTGCCTAAGGATGGTATCACCCAAACTGGGTTGGGCTCTCCTATTTCAATTAGCAGTGAACCAAATGCCCCGCAGACATACCGACATACCCATACTCCGCAGGTGATGGAGGTAATTCTTAAATTGAGATTTCCTCTTCCCAAAGTAAGTTCAGGTTTGTGTCTACTTGACATACCTAGCCAGTACAATGTACTCCTTGTCAGCTTTAATATACAGACACATCATTTTAAACCATAACCTTTTCTTTCCTGTTTGTCTCCAAAACCTCATGTTACTATCATAACATAAAACATAGGATAACTTTCCATGCTTAAGTGGATGTTGAGAGCCTACTTTGCCTGTTAAGAACTCAGAAGAACGTACCACGGATACTTTTGTATATATAGCCAAAGAAAAAGGGTTGTTAAGTTTTCTCTATAAGAGCTCATCTTTTCCTCACAATTTTACAATTCAGACTTCAGCCTTTCTTCACAGGAGGGTTTTGCTCTCAGTGCAGGCTCTTGTATTCTATGTGGAGTTCATTGTACCATGAATAAAGTAGCACCCACAGCCTTTCCTTCCTTTTAGCTTTAAGTTAGTTGAGTCCTCACTTAGATTGGTAAACCAACTAGTCCCTAGTTTTTAAGTCCCGAGTTCATAAGTGTCATTGTATGATGGTGTTTCCTAAACTTCCCATGATTTGACATTTCATTTGTTGAATTTGTATAAACAATTGTGCCAAAACATCATCAACAAAGGATAGTATATCTAAAAGTTCCACAGTCTTTAAAAATCCAATGTCTTAGAAGTTTAGTATTTCTATAAAATATTCAAAATATTTTAACTGTAAGGGCCTATGAAATAAAAAACCAGTTAATTATTTTCAGATGTTAGGTTCAAGAAGAATTGTATTGGTCCCTAGTTCTCCAGTTATGTCCTATCTTTCTTGAGATTGATTTTTAAATAAAGGATTAAATTTGTTGGAAGGAAAATGGGAAATGAGTTTCCTTATGTTAAGCCTCTCTGTCTTTAGGACTTAACTTCATAATTCATTGATTGAATCCCATTGAATAAACAGGGAGAACTAACTTTATACAAGGTTAACTTTTAGAAAGCCCAGAGAGGTGTATGGTGAAAATTAAACTTCAATTGCCTTAACTCTTTTTTCTTTTTACTTTGACTAATTGGTCCATAATCCTGATACTCCTGTCCCCTTCTTTAACTGTTACCATTGTATTTCTTGCAATACCCTTTTCCTTCCTGTGTCCCCATGATAGAGTGGTAGCTTTGCTCTTTTGACAAAAACCTTTCCTTTGGGAAATGCCTCTCCTTCTTACAGCACAGCTCTGAAGAGCCCTAAGTGGTCTAACTCAGGCTGGTCCTGAGCAAGACTCACACCTGCCAGAGGCCTTTCCTCCTGGACCACAGAGTCCTTGCAAAGCCCTTATCTTGGGTCTTACTTTTCTCTCTTCTTTCCCCAGCTCTGATGGCAGCCTCAGAGTGGACTTAAAGGAACGTATGACCTTACCACAGAGCAAAATCAAGACATGGGTAAAGCAAACAATATCAGGAGGGTTACATTACCCCAATCTCAAATTGTGGGCCTACTTTTACTATTTTAATGTGATGATCCCAAAGGAAGAAAAACCTCAAAAATAAAAAACTCAATATTCAGTCAAACACTCACTGAATGAATAAGTACATGATTCTTGCACATTAAATACATGGCACTTACAAACTAAATGCATGACAATTACACATTAAACACTTGATTACAGACAGTGTAATATTATTCAGCTCTTAAGAAATATTAGTTTGAAGAATGTTTAATGATATGGAGAAGAATTTACATTATGGCACTTCACAAGGGAAATTTAATAGTCTATTTAAATAGTCCATTGTGTTTTATGTGTTCATAGGCATGTATGAACATATGCGTAGGTGTACAACTATACAAACAACCACTGTATGTGTTCATAGGCATGTATGAACGTATGCATAGGTATACAACTATACACAGAACCACTGTATGTGTTCATAGGCATGTATGAATGTATGCATAGGTGCTCAACTATACACACAACTGTCTGAAATGTGAGTGTTACAGCCCATCACATTCACATTTTTTATATTCAAACAAAATATACCATTATGTGTGTTTACATTTATTAGTAACTCTTTCTTCTGTGTATGCCTCCTGTAGATTTCCTATCAAAAATGCACATAACTTTCAACAGGAAATGTTCTTGAAAAGCAGCAACAGGAGCTGGTGGTGATGCAGCTCCGTGTGAACGCTTCTGGTTAGCATGTGTACGGTCCTGGTTTTGATCTCAGGGACCATCAGTTAAAAGCAGAATCCAAATGTGACCCACCACCCCTCCTCATGGCTCTTTCTTCTGACTGTCTGGCAATCTTCCCAGTCTCTCTCTTAGCATTTCTCCATGCTCCTGGCGGGAGAGAGGGAGTGAACCCATACCTACCCTCATCCCTCTTCCTCCTATCATGCCCCTGGCTTTGATCCCCTTTTCTTCTGGCTCACCTTCTCCTTTGAGCATTCTTGGCCACAGAGAAGGGCAGACAGTCTGATCAATGGTGAGCTTACAGATCCTAGAGCACAGTCTGGCCATGGGCACTGGAGCTTGCTAGGACCTACTCTGGGAGCCTGTGGACCCTATTCTTTTGGCTTTCTTGAAGCACAGTCTTGTAGCATCTTGCTGGCCAGCAGTGTGGACATCTGACATCCTGATTCTCACCCCCCATCCCAAGACTGTTTCTCTATCCTTGACTTCTATCCTAGTCATGACTGACTTCCATCTTCAGGGTTCTTTTTGGTTGTTGTTTATATGCTTTGTTTTTGTATTTATTACACTTAAAATTAGGGGAGAAAAGAACATTTAAAATTCAGTATCACAAGATTACATTAGCTTATAGGTTGGTCGCCTCCACCATTTTTCCATCATTCTCAAACAAATTCATCATTGAGGAGTTGTGTGGCAGTGAGTTGATCTATAGTATCTGCTTCTGAAGCAGTTGGATAGAAATCTGATTGAGGGGTTTATTGTGCACCTTGAAGCTTGAAAATAAGAGGTCATATATAGGCCCTGTGTTCTCTACCTCCCCTACCTCCACCTCGTCCTACTGCAGCCTACCGGGAAGACAGCCTATCAGGAAGTTGGTAGGAGAATGCAAAACTCACATTTACCAGCATTGTTAAAGCAGTTTTCAATTTCTCTCAATCCCTGTTGAGGATTGGCATTTCTTGTTTGACAGGATTTCTTGTCTATACTTTGTTGGTTTATGTTGTGAATAATGGCTTATTTTATGCACTTTAAATCTAAAATTACAATAGGCTCCATAAAGAACTCCTCTCCTCCACATAAAGAAGCTCATTTAGTTTTCAAGAGGAAATCAAAGCAAGCAGTTCCATCATTTAGTCCCCTGCTTATTAAGGCACTATCTAGGGACCAGAGTGTGGCCCATGAGTGAGAACATTGGCTTGGCGAGGCCCTGGGTAGAATCCACAGCTGTTGTTTGAGAAGACTTTTCCAGGAGAGATACAACACACATGTGTACTCACCCCAGAGAGGGAGCCCATCAGGACTGAGTCCACCCAAAGCCTGGCTTGGTGAACCTATGAGTTTTATTGGTGTTATTTACAGGAATATGGGAGAGGGGTTATTACAGGGGTGGAAATGACTCACAGACAGCTAGGCAGCCACATTACCAAGGCCCACCTTAGCGCAGGTGACAGCTCACAGAGCTGGGAACCTGCAGCACACGGCACAGCCTGCAGGCAACTCAACGGGCTGGAGAGTGTCCTTTCCAGGTGCCTCAATTGGTCTGAGCTTCTCCAGGGCAGCTTGGCTGGTCTCAGAAGGTTTGTCCTTCATTACCTGAGATGGCTTTCAGCAGTCATTTCACTCCTGGGGGTGGGGGGGGCAGTGGGTCTGCTCAGTTTCAGGGATTTCCTGAAGCTATTTTGAACTGTATGATTTCTGCCTAAAGGAACTTTCCTGCAGGGTGGGATGTTTCAGTCTTGGAGGAAACTGCTTCACAACATTAGTGCAGGCACACACACAGCAACAAGAACCACAACAATAACAACAACCAGGAACGGTTATCTTATTATTCATAATTGAATATAACCAACTTGGCTTTTAAAACAAGAGAGCAGAGAGTATACAGAAAAACATGGTTGAGACGGAGGTAAATTCCTAGAGAAGCAGATGTTGTGCTAAGAATAATACACAGCTCCTCCTGAGACCATATCCACTCACAGCTGTTCCCAAACACCCCCACCACAGGCCTTCTTCTCCTCCCCAGTAGCGGAATGGGCCAAGGTTCACAAGTGAGCAAAGATATCTGTCTCCAGCCATTCTCAGTGTGTTATTTTGCTGTTAAGAATTCTCTAGGATGGAGCTTACTGGTAGAAAATTGCCTAATATGTTGACAGCCCAGGTTTAAAAAAAAAAAAAAGGTGGGGAAAACAGAGAAGAAAAAAAAACTCTCTATAAAGTTATCTCTGAATTTCTGCTTAAAGAGCGGAAAATAAGCAACTGTCAGTGCCCAGCTATGGTGTGGTTTGAAAGAAAGTGGGCCCCATAGGGAGTGGCACTATTAGGAGGTGTGGTCTTGTTGGAGTGGGTGTGGCCTTGTTGGAGTGGGTGCGGCCTTGTTGGAGTGGGTGTGGCCTTGTTGAAGGAATGTGTCATTGTGGGGATAAGCTTTGAGGTCACCTATGCTCAAGCTACAGCCAGAGTCACGGTTGCTTCCTGCTGCCTGAGGATCAGGATGTAGAACTCTCGGCTCCTTCTCCAGCACCACGTCTGCCTGCATGCTGTCATGCTTCTTGCCGTGACGGAAATGGACTAAACCTTTGAAAGTGTAAGCCACCCCCAGTTAAGTGTTTCCTTTTATAAGAGTTGCCGTGGTTGTGGTGTCTCTTCACAGCAATAGAAACCCGAACTGAGACAGTGAGCCATCTATATCAATCCTCCCCAAGACGCAGGGAACACCGAGTGAGAGGGGACACAGAGAATGCAAGAGCTAGACGATGGGGAGGAGGTGCTGTGACACCTCCTGTCATGGCCCAGCTCCTGTGCACATGAACTCACAGCAGCTGTGGGTACCTGTACAAGACCTGGGTGAGATCAAGCCAGTTCAAACTTCCCATATGGATTGAGGAGGGCCTTGTTGTCCCACCCTTAGCTGAAAAGACACTGGCAGTTGCTGACTGCTGGGAGTGGAAGAGTCCTTTAGGAACGTGGCCACAGAGAGCTTCCTCTGCCCCAGTGGATAACCTCATGCCTGCGATCATATAGGTATAACTTACTGACTCAGAGTGTTTAAAAAAAAAAAAGGTATAAAAAGACATGAAGTTGGAAGGGAGATGTGATGGGGGCATGTCCGGGGAAAGTTGGAGAGATGAATTGAGTTGTGGATATGATCAAGATACATTATATAAATATATGAAAATTTCAAAGAATCAATATTTTAAAAACTTTTTGGGGCTGGAGAGATGGCTGCGTATTAAGAACACTTTCTGTTCTTTTAGGAGCCCTGAGTTCAGTGCCCAGATTGTGTGGCTTACAGCTGCCTGTAACTCTAGCTCCTGAGGGTCTTACAGCCTCTTAGGGCCTCTGGGGACTCCTGCATACACGGAGCATACAATTATACAGACATACACACACACACATTTAAAAATCATCTCTAAAGTTCATTATAGTGATGAGTACCCATAATCCCAGCACTTGGGAGGCTGAGGCAGGAGGATTACTTGGATTCTTAAGGGATTGGGGATATAGCTATTAGAAGACTTGCATAGTGTGTATAAACCTCTTCTGTCTCTCATATATTTGTATCTGTTTTAATTATTATAATCTGGTGAGAGTGGCTGAGGTGTGAGTGAAATCAGGGCTGGACAAGGACTAAGAACACTTGATCCTATAGTTAGAAGGTCGGGGGAGTGCTGTATATACGGAGTGCCTGTATATACGAAGTGCCTGTATATACGGAGTGCCTGTATATATGGAGTACCTGTATATACCGAGTGCCTGTATATACCGAGTACCTGTGTATACCGAGTACCTGTGTATACGGAGTGCCTGTGTATACGGAGTGCCTGTGTATACGGAGTGCCTGTATATGTGGAGTGCCTGTATATACCGAGTGCCTGTATATACCGAGTACCTGTGTATACCGAGTACCTGTGTATACGGAGTGCCTGTGTATACGGAGTGCCTGTGTATATGGAGTGCCTGTGTATACGGAGTGCCTGTGTATACGGAGTGCCTGTATATGTGGAGTGCCTGTATATACCGAGTGCCTGTATATACAGAGTGCCTGTATATACCGAGTGCCTGTATACACCGAGTGCCTGTATACACGGAGTGCCTGTATATACGGAGTGCCTGTATATACCGAGTGCCTGTATATACGGAGTGCCTGTATATACCGAGTGCCTGTATATACGGAGTGCCTGTATATACCGAGTGCCTGTATATACGGAGTGCCTGTATATACTGAGTGCCTGTATATACGGAGTGCCTGTATATACGGAGTGCCTGTATATATGGAGTACCTGTATGTACGGAGTACCTGTATATACAGAGTGCCTGTATATATGGAGTGCCTGTATATGCGGAGTACCTGTATATACGGAATACCTGTATACATCGAGTACCTGTATATACGGAGTACCTGTATATACGGAGTACCTGTACATATGGAGTACCTGTACATACCGAGTACCTGTATATACCGAGTACCTGTATATACCGAGTACCTGTATATACCGAGTACTTGTATATGCCATGGCACATATGTGGAGGTTAGAGGACAACTTTGCAGAAGCTGGTTCTCTCTTTCCACCACATGAGTTCCGGGAATTGAACTCAGGCCACCAGGCTTGACAGCAAATGCTGTTACCAGATGAATCATGTGGTCATTGTCCCCCTCCCCAGGCTTTTCTTCTTTAAAGAAAGGTCTCATTCTGTTTTCCAGGCTGCCTGGCTTTCAATTTGTGATCCTCCAGCCCCAGACTTCCAAATCATTGGATTACTATCGATGTTCTGTGTCTTTTTCTCCTTCAGCATTTCTGGCCCTCCCAATTTCCTGACCCTGGATTTCTACACAGCCTCACAAGGCCTCCAGGAGAAGTAAAGCAAAAGGAGTAGAAACTGAGTCCAGTGATCAGTTCTAGAAACTGATTTTGAAGTCATGATCTTAACCACCAGAGAGTAAAAACAGGACCGCACACTATAATAGTTTTTAAAAACCGTGACCTTAAGAACTAGGTGGCAATGGTAGTAAGTCCTTAGCATATTTGAGGCAAATGAATTTTGTAGCTCCCTGGACCCAGTTAAACCAAGTTTAGTCAAGTGTGAAGATAGAATAAAGCCATTGTGAGACATGCTAGAACTCAGAAACAAAGCACCTTCCCAAGACCTCTTTCATGGGGAGCTACCGAAGCATAGGTCAACTAGGTCTTCAAGTGCAATACAATTTCTACATTTTTTGTGTCTTTATATTTAAATGGTTACAGTTTAAGTGTTTATTTTAAAAACCTACGTAAAATTTTGTATTCTGCCTCTTGACCCTTTATTCTCTGACTTTTTAAGGTGTTTGTTGACATCTATTCTGGACAAAGTGCCTATCGTGATTTGAAAAGACTATGTCTCCTGCAGGCTCATGTGTTAGGTGCTTGGTTCCCAGCTGGTAGCACTGTTTCTGGAGGCTCTGGAAATGTTAGGAGGTAGGGCCTAGGCAGATGAAATAAACCATTAAGGGCGTGTCCTTAGGTTGATCTCGTTCTGCCCATTCTTTTCTCTTTGCTTCCTCTCTGACCTTAGATGAACAGCCTGTTTCTTTACCCTCTGCAGCTCCTGCTGCCGTGATGTTCTTCCCAAGTTCTTGGGGCCTCACAACCATGCAGTAATCCTCTGGGCTGAACAAACCTTCCCTTCCTGGTGTTATTTCTGTTCAGTATTTTGTCACGGAGATGAAGAGTAACAAATAGAGCACTCTGCTTGACTGGGAAGTAAATTAAAGGAGAGAAGCCATGAATCTGAGAACTCAGACAGGGCCAAGGAGAAGTGGTGAAGGGGGAGGGAGATGTCAGGTATAGAGGAAAATCTGCTTGGATCTTAGCAGCAGACAAGTAGTTGATGTGTTTCACCTACTGAGAACCATGTACCTCTTAGAATTTCGGGGGTGTCTTAGCTCTAGATATATAGGAAATACACCAGATGATGGACAAGCTGTGTTAACTCCTGGGAAAAACAAGATGCGTAAGAGAGGAAATGCAGTCATAGAAGTCAGAGAACATCCTGGCTAAGCTATGAATGTTATCTAAATCATAATAATGTAACTGCCAAAGTGTGATCTAACCAAATGTTGACAGAGAACCAAATTAGAAGGTAGACGGAAAAACAAATAGGGAAGACAATGACATTTCCGTCTTCTGTAGTCTGAAGTTAAAAGCAAAGAACTACAAGTATAAGTATATAATTTAAACAGTGGAGGCCATTAGTCATGGAAACATCTGGAATAGCCTGAAGGGTTTGTCTCAAAGAGGCCAGCATCAGAGATGGGTCAGAAGATGTCTCATTTCATTACAAGTTTTGTACATTGGTTTGATTTTGAAATGATATACCTGCATTATTTTGAAATTTAAAAAAAAGCAAGGAAATAATGTGATTGCTACAACCCCTCACTGGGTAAGGAGCACAATGCAGGAAGCCCTGACCCCAGGAGGAGGAAGGAGACCTCAGTATCCCAAGTATATGCCAGCTCAGGTTATCATTGGTCTTCTTTTGTTGTTGTTATTGTTCTTCTTGTTCTTGTCTTTTAAAGAAAGGGTTTCTCTGTGTAACAGCTCTGACTGTTCTGGAACTTACTCTGCAGTCCAGGCTGGCCTTGAACTCACAGAGATCTACCTGCCTCTGTCTCCCAAATGCCAGGTTTAAAGGGGTGTGCCACCACCACCTGGCTATCATTGGTGTTAATGTGAATTCTAATACATGTCAGAACTGAGAGACATTCATTTCAAGTCCTGTAGGTAGCTTTTGGGTGCATGAACCATGATTTCTGCTCTCGAGGAGTTTAGACTGGGAGGAGATAAAGTTGTTCATCCAGGCATGGGTGATTAGCCATGATTAATGTCTAAAGAGAATTATAGGAAAACCTTTCTCAGGAGTCTGAGGTACTTGAAGTAGAGCCCTTGAGGTTGAGTGGGGCTTGGGCTGAGAAGTAGGGTTGGGATGATTGAATGAGCAGAGTCATAGAGGGGGCCCTGGTGTGAAAGGTCATGGTATAGTCGAGAGATGATGCCAGATGAAGACCTCGGAGATGTAGAGTGAATGGAAGATAGGCCATTAGCTCAGAGTCCTGGCTGAGCCATGCCTGGGAGTCCACATAAGTCTGTGAAGAAACTGGGGAACTTGGGGGATGACAGCAGAGACCCCAACCCTAAGAAGAACTCCATGCTGCTGACAGTCAGGTCAGTCAAAGACTGAGAAACCTAGCTTGGGGCACTCTTGACATTCTGTGTCCTGGATTGTGGCAGTCAGCAGACCTTCCCAGTAAGGCCTGTAGCACTCTGTACTCTCACATGGTGACAAACAACAGGCCCCCCTTGCTTCAGATATCCCACATGGACAATTAAAAGACTATCCAATTGGCAAACAAATATATGGGAAAAGTATTCAATATCATTAGCCATTAGAGAAACGCAAATCAAAACTACAATGAGAAAACATCTCAACATAGCTAGAATGGTTGTCAAAAAGCCCAAAATAGCAAATACTGGCAAGTCTGTGATAAAGGATAAATTCTCATACACTAATGGTGGGAATATAAATTGCTATAGATGCTATGGAAAAGTTTATGGAAGTTCCTTTTTAAAAAAATAAAAATAGGAGCTGGAGAGATGACTTATGGGTTAAAAACATTTGCCACTCTTCCAGAGGACAAGGATTCTTTCCTAGTACCAACATAGTGGCTCAAAACCATCTATAATTCCAATCCCAGGGGAATCCAGACACTGCGCACTTGGAGACATACATGAAGGCAAAACAGCCAAACATATAAAAAATTATAAAAATAGATTTACTGTCTCATCCAGCTATCTAACTTTTACGTATCTATCCAAAGGAAATGAAGTCAACATGCTAGAGATACCTGGGTAGCCATGTTTCCGTGGCTTTTTTTTCATAATGGCAGGATAAGAATCAGCATGGGTACCCATTAGTTGATGAATGGATAGTAAAAGTGTAATGTATACACTCACACACATATTTGTATATGTGTATATGGAGCAATTTTCAGCCATAAAGAAGAATAGAATTCTGTCATTAGCAGTAGAATAGATGGAACTAGAAGACATCATGTTAAGTGAAATACGTTGGACACATAAAGGCAAGTGCCACTCGGTGTGTCTCATAAAAGTCCCCCCGAATGGAGACTATTGAGGCCAGAAGTTGGGAAGCAGGGTATGGATAAAATAAGGCTGGGTTTGCTCAGCACATGTACACTGGTTGCCGTCAAACGTACAATTAATCAAAGCAATCCAGAAAATTGGCTGTAACCATTAAATTGCATTTTACAATTGTAATTTTTAAAAGGCCATTTGTGGCACTGGCAACAGCAGTTACCGTTGAGTGTGGAGTGAAAATGAGGAAGAATAAGACGAATCCTCCATGGGTACCTTCTTGTGCTGAACAGTCGCTATTTAATTTTCGAGGTTTAGGTTTATTGAATGTTTGCCGTGTGTCAGGGATACCCCACTTGGAACTGACAAGAAGCAAACAAAGGAAGGCCAATGGGAATTCCCTGACTAGGCCCCGTGCAGAGCTGTTTGTTTAGAGGACAGCTCCGGAGAGTCGCTGGACTTGTGTGGGCTTGTGGATATGATGCACAGTGCAATTGCCGCGAGTCTGGGGCAAACATGAGCTTTGATTTAGGGGAGCCAGGGATGCACACAGAGTGGGGTCTAATGGGAGAAACTGGAGCTGAAGTTTCTACAGGCCTGTGTAGATAGCACAGGGCAGCTCACTCAGGCCTATGGCTGGCAGAACTGGCAGTCTGTGGCTCAGTATGTGGGTGCCGAGGTTGGCACAGGAAGAGTCTTTGGGAGAGATCCTGCCAACTGCTTGTTCTGTGGTTGGCACATGCTGAGGTCTGTTGGAGGAGTCCAGAGCCCCAGAAAAGACAGAAGTGTAGTATGAGGGCCGGCTTGTTGGGGTTTCCGTCCCCCCCGGTACCCCAACAGCCGGCAAATCCCAAAGAGAAATTACACACAGGACTCCATAAGGTTATAAACTGATTGGCCCATTAGGTCAGGCTTCTTGTTAACTCTTATAACTTATATTAACCCATTATTCTCATCTATGTTAGCCATAATGGCTCAGTACCTTTTCCAGCGGGGGCAGCTTACATGTTGCCTCTTCGGTGGTCTGTGCAGGAGTGGCTGAGGAACTTCTCTCCTCCCTAGCCTTATCCTATTCTCATTACTCCGCCTCTACTTCCTGTCTGGTTGACCCGCCTATACTTCCTGCCTGGCCAATCAGCGTTTTATTAAAATACATGATTGACAGAATACAGATAATTCTCCCGCACCACAGAAGGACTTCTGGAGGGGTGCCATAGAAGACGAAGGCTGTTGGCTTTCAGGTAAACACCCCAGAGTTTTCAAAGGAAACAGCACTATGTCTAAAGACAACAGTAGAAGGGGGGGTCTGGACGGGACGGATCAGCCTTTGACTAAAGGACGGCTGCTGACCCGGTCCACAAGAAATGCTCCATTTGGTATGTACCCCATGGTGGGGTTTGTGGATTCAAAACTCAACTGCAGATTCTGATGGGGATCACTTTTAGGCTGCTTCTCTGTTTAGCAGACTAAGAACCCAGGTACACAAGGAGATAGTTACCCCGGAGAATTTGAGGGGCTCGGCAGGGGAATGGGAAACCTGCTCCCCCATTGTTTCCTACTGTTCCTGAGTCAGGTCAGCAGGCTGTGTGTCCCTGTCTTTGAGGAGTAACTCCATGACCACCCCTGGAGTTTTGACTCCAGAGACTAACTGTTCTGGCATCCTTGAAAGACTACCTGGTAATTCAGCAGCACAAATCCTTTCACTGGTACTATCTTGGATTACTGGAAAGTCTACAAATGTTTTTTTTTTCTGAACCACTTAACTTCCTAGAACCAAATAGAGGGGGACATTGATTTAGGAAGGGCTTCTCAAGAAAGGAGTACGTCTGAGAAACCTCCAGGAAAACAGGCTTCTACCACCACAGAAATGGGAATGGGACAGCACTTTGAGCCAGTCTACAAAGTCCAGGGTCCCAACCTCAGACTCCTTGGATGATCGTCTTTCTCACCTTCCACTATGTGGTACACCCCTCAGTAGTACATACGTCTGATGTTGACAGTGTTGACCGTGAATATTCCAATGTGGTTTACTCCAGTTCCCATTTTACTAAGGCATATACACAAGGGATCTCATAAGGAGTGTGTTGCAAGTGTCTCTTCCTGCTGTTCCATATTCAGGTTTTGATTGAAATGAAATTCATATTTTCTTTAAAAGATAAACTAGATTGACCGTTAAATAAGATGCACTGTTGCCTACAAGATTGTTGCCCCTCTAGCTTCTCCTGCATGTGTTCCAACCTTTTTAGTTCAATTTACAGGTGTGTGTGTGTGTGTGTGTGTGTGTGTTTATTAAACTGTATGTGTACGTGTGTTTATTAAACTGGGGTTTTATATGTTGCTGAGTTAATCAAATTAAATTATTTCTCAGGGTCTTTGGTTCTATGAGCGTAAATAACCACCTCCTCAGTCTATAATTTATTTTCCCTGGAGTTTGCTCCAGAAAAATATCAAATCCTAAATTTGCTATTAGAATTCATCAGTATTTTATCCACACACATCAGATCAGGTAAGGCTTGTTATGGGAATGCAAGAATGATTTATGTTTAAAACTTTTATGATTGTTCAAGTGATGTATTATGAGATAAGCAATCTAAGTAGACACAGGGAATGTGTTTAATAAAATCAGGTATGTATTTCCACTTAAAAGCAGAGAGCCTTGGTAGAATAAGGAGCAGAAAGAAGATACTTTAAGCTGGAGTTGCCTGTCAGAAACCCACAGCAGGGAACATGGAATTCAGGGTAATCTAAATCTGTGTTCCCAGGGGCACGTGTAATGGTTTAGAAATAAAACGCCGCAGGTCCCTGACTGGCAGCAGTGGGCAGTGGGTCATGAGACTATGTTACAGGTCTCCCAAGTGGAGGGAGGCAGTGGGCAGCAGGTCCTGAGACCACGGTGGGCCATGAAGGCAGCTGGATCCCAGGCAGGGAGCTCCCAGATGGCCTGCAGGCTGTGAGGGCCAGTTGGTCCTAGGCATGGAGCTGCCTGGTGGGTGAGAGACCAAGATGGGTAGGCATGATATGCAACGTAAAGTTGGATATTTATTTAATGGGTTATAGAGGGGAAAGGGGGGAAGGAGAAGGGAGAAAAGCATCAGAGAGAGAGGGAGGGGGGACGGGGAGAAGGAAGCTGCCTCTTTGGGAGAGAGATGGAAAGGAAGAGACTCAGACTGGAAGGTGAAGATCAGTTTGCCTGGTGGACAGGAGAGGGAGTGGGTGTGGCTTATCTCTTTAAAGGGATAGGACAGACCATTACACCACAGTCACTCAAAATGACTCCAGAATAAACTCATGTTCTCTTTAAGACAAGAGTTGTCGTGTCTTTTGGGTAGACAGTTACGGGGCCACAACTCGGGATTTGAGAATGGTCCGCTTTCACTGGAGGGCTACCTGAATGGAAGCCAGGTGTCTGCAGGGACACACTGAGTCCAGACTGCCTGGTGGTGTTTCCTCTAGTGATTGTTGTGAGTTCTTTCCAGCGTCAGGACCTCCCTTGGTTTGACTGACAGTCCATTTTTGTTTATTCTGAGCTCCTCAACAAGGATTCTATTTTGACAGACCCCATTTTGGTCCACTTTCAATGTATTTGTTTAAGAAATCCAATTAATTTGTTTGCTTTGAAAACATTTTGGTGCAGATATTTGGTTTGGGTGGTTGATTGGTTGGTTGGCTGGCTTGATTTTGGATCTCTAAAGGCATTCTGGTCAGCATTTTATTTGCCTTTGGAGTTTTGAAGGCATTTTGGTGTTTGTATTGGTTTTCACTGTCTTTGGAATGTTTTGATGTAATATCCTTTGGCCTTTGACTCCTGACATTCCTACTCAAATGCATAATTCTGACATTTTCTGTTGCTACTTGTCTGACCTTGCCTAGTCTTTGGCTTAGGGGTTTTATGATACCTCGTGATAAAGACACCAAAGAGAAGAGGTACCTGTTTCCTCCCACTCAAAGGTATGGGGATATCAGGGGGACACCCACAATATTCCACAGACTCACAGGGAAACCCAACAAACAACCCCCATTCCTGGGTCAGAAGGAACTGTATTGCTTGTCTGGGAAGACACTTATGAGTGATTGGTCACCCAGTGTCTTGAGCCCCATCATGCTTGTGTAAATGTGCAGGAAAACCTGAGACCCAGTGAAGAAGATGACTTCAGGGTAAAAACTGAGAAAGTCAACCCCAAAAGCAGCACATAAAACTGACCTAAAACAGATGTTCCCCAGCCAGCGTAATAGGAAATTTTTCAGGAGAAAGGAAGAAAACACACACACACACACACACACACACACACACACACACACACATATTCACCCATCAAGACATGCAAAACGGAGAAGGTAAACACCATGAGGTACTCTAGCTGGCTTTATGTGTGTCAACATAAAAACCACAGCTTTCATCTTAAAGGCAGTAACAGATAGTTTATTCTGGAACCATTTGAGTGACCATGACCTGGGGACATAGATTTAGGTTACCCCAATTCCTTGTTCTAATGAGGAAACAGTTTCATGAGGTTTTTGGAGATTTATAGGACAAAGAAAACCATAAATCAAGGCAAGCTTAAAATCCATTGGTGAGTACGTCAGACAGGCAGGTGCAGAGAGATGCAGGGGGCTATTGTATAGGCAAAGGATGCTGTGTGGTGAAATTCTTAGCTCTTGGATAGTGGACACTAGTGTTCTGCTAAGTTAACTGATAAAATTGGTAATTCATTATATATTAAAAAAGAGCTATTGAAGATGCATATGAGTTAAATGAGATGCCAAAGCAAAAAATTAAAAGTCTTTTTAGAGTGAACTTTGAAACTGAGGATAAATTCTAAAGTTACTGAACACTCATCTTTCGGTGACATTGCTTGTCCTAGAGTTTCCTTGAGCAGCTTTCTGTGCTTCCTAAAGTGTCTTCATTACACAAACCAGTCCTAAAATCCTTCCAGCCCTAAAGCCCCCGTCTCAGTTTGGCCCGAACTGAGGCCCCTACAGTTACAGGGCTCCTCAGGCTGCTAAAGCAAATGTCGCTGTGTCTTCAGACCCTCAACGATATTCCTAGGGATTTCTCCAGAGGCCCATCTCCAAGCTCATGGCGGGCGGTGGTGGCGCACGCCTTTCATCCCAGCACTTGGGAGGCAGAGGCAGGCAGATCTCTGTGAGTTCAAGGTCAGCCTGGTCTAAAGAGCTAGTTCCCAGACAGGCTCTAAAACTACAGAGAAACCCTGTCTCAAAAAAGAAAAAGGATAGCTGATGTCTGTGTGTATATGTATGTGTATAAATGCATATACATTCTACGGATTTTAAGGCTATCTTTCACCACTACTGCCTCTTTAAAAACAAACAAATTAAAAATGGGGTTTTCAAGGTTCTTACTTTAGTCAGGCCTATGTAAGAGAAAACTCCAAGTACTTTTAAATTGTCATTTTGAAAATTTGCTTTGAGGCTTACGTAGACATCTTAGAGTTTGCAGATCATCACAATATGTTACACCATAGTGATATATATATTATACATATACATATTATATATGTGTGTGTGTATGTGACATAAATACATATCTTCTAAAGTAGTCATATCTATTTTTATATTATTTTATAATAATAACGAGAAGAAGAAGTAGTAGTAGTAGTAGGAGAAGAAGAAGAAGAAGAAGAAGAAGAAGAAGAAGAAGAAGAAGAAGAAGAAGAAGAAGAAGAGTCAAACATTATCCTGCCCTAGATGCCTTATCCTACTTTTGATGCTTCAGAAATATTAGTAAAAAGTAAATACCTTTTCTGACAAAAAAACATTTCAAGCTATGTGTTATAACTTAAATCTTTAACAAATAACTAATTTAAATTTGATTAAGAAACAAAGACTATTACGTACTTTGCCTGTTTATTATTATTGGATCGCTCAGACACCGTATGCTGTGTTTTAGATGCAGCCTCCTGAGTTTTCACTTAAAATTGTCTCATTAAAATTGTTCTCCAAATTTTGCAATAA
Organism: Myodes glareolus; assembly: GCF_982192425.1. Lineage (NCBI taxonomy): Eukaryota > Metazoa > Chordata > Mammalia > Rodentia > Cricetidae > Myodes > Myodes glareolus. The sequence continues at coordinate 82,951,447 of NC_142029.1, read as the reverse complement.
TAATAATGCTAAGATTAAAGTATGTTATAGACAGTATGTAAAATAAATATGGTTATAACTAAAAATAATATAAAGGCTATAAAATTTTTGAAGGTTAATTCAATACCCTGAGATAAAATTTATGCTTTTTTCTATAATAATCTTTTCTTAAGTATTGAATTGTTCTTAGTCTTTTCTTACTAAATGGACAATTTAATAGCTGTGATTAAATATGTTTTCTTTTTCCTTTTTGTAATTTTATTTATTTTTTTTATTGGTTTTATTGAACTCTACATTTTTTTCTGCTTCCCTCCCTGCCTCTCCCCTCCCCTTCAGCCCTCTCCCATGGTTTCCATGCTCCCAATTTACTCAGGAGACCTTGTCTTTTTCTACTTTCCATGTAGATTAGATCCATGTATGTCTCTCTTAGGGTCCTCATTGGTGTCTAGGTTCTCTGAGAACCGGTTTTCTTTGCGTTATGTCTAAAACCCACCTATGAGTGAGTACATATGATATTTGTCTTTCGGGGTCTGGATTACCTCACTCAATATGATGTTTTCTAACTCCATTCATTTGCCTACAAATTTCAAGATGTCGTTATTTTTTCTGCTGCTTAGTACTCCATTGTGTAAATAGGCCACATTTTCCTTATTCATTCTTCAGTTGAGGGACATTTGGGATGTTTCCAGGTTCTGGCTATGACAAACAATGCTGCTATGAACATAGTTGAGCACATGTCCTTGTGGCACAATTGAGTATCCTTTGGATATATACTCAAAAGTGGTATTATAGGGTCTTGAAGAAGGTTGTTTCCGAATTTTCTGAGAAATTGCCATATCCAAAGGGGCTGTACCAGTTTGCATTCCACCAGTGATGTAGCAGTGTTCCCTTTACCCCACAATCTCTCCAGCATAAGTTGTCATTAGTGTTTTTTATCTTGGCAATTCTTATAGGTCTAAGATGGAATTTCAGAGTTGTTTTGATTTGCATTTCTCCATTGGCTAAGGATGTTGAGTATTTCCTTAAGTATCTTTCAGCCATTTTAGATTCTTCTGTTGATAGTTCTCTATTTAGGTATGTACTCCACTTTTTAATTGGATTATTTGTTCTTTTGATGACCAATTCCTTGAGTTCTTTGTATATTTTGGAGATCAGATCTCTGTCTGTTGTGGGATTGGTAAAGATCTTTTCCCATTCTGTAGGCTGTCATTTTGTCTTGTTGACCATGCTTTTTGCTTTACAGAAGCTTTTCAGTTTCAGGAGGTCCCATTTATTAATTGTTTCTCTCAGTGTCTGTGCTACTGGGATTATGAATATGTTTTCTTATTGGATAAAACCTTTGCCTTTTAAATAGTCATTGCTTTAAGTATATAAAAATTTTAAGTATATAAAAAATTAAGTGTATAAAATAATGTCTCCTTAGAATAATCCTATTAAATTATATAGTGATGGTAAAGCTTGCTGATACTTAAATCTGTTTATAATGTCTGGTCTGTTAGATGAACCAATAGCACATAGTATCGTAAAAGACTTTAGCTGTTAGCTAAAGTTTAAATTAGTTCCAGAGACTTTATTAATCGTCTGTTAAAAACCAGACGATTTTATCAACTAAAAGAAAAAAAGGACATCACATCAAAAACTACTTCCTACTTTACAGATGAAGACTGTGCCAGATGCTTCCAGCTCACTCCTAGGAGGCTGCAAACTCTTCCATGCCATCTGCAAGCACATTCGTGTAAACGCCCAAAATGCTGGGTGTTCTTATCTTCCTCCACTGACAGCCTAGTGCCCCGAGTAACTACACCATTTTTCACCCATTGTCTCTCTCTCTCCCCCCTCCTCTCTCTCTCTCTCTCTCTCTCTCTCTCTCTCTCTCTCTCTTTCTCTCTGTCTGTCTCTCTGGCTTTATGAGAGAGGATTACACTGTGTAACAGCCCTGACTGTCCTGGATCTTGCTCTGCAGATCAAGCTGGCCTCAAAGTCAGAGATCCACCTGCCTCCGCCTCCCGAGTGCTGGGATTAAAGGCGTGCGCCACTACAGCCTGACAATCTTTTTTATTTCTCAGATATTTTTGAAATTAGATTTTAAATATTGTTTGTGGCCAGGTGGTGGTGGTGCACGCCTTTAATCCCAGCATTGGGAATGCAGAGGCAGCGCATCTTTGTGAGTTCGAGGCCAATTTGGTCTATAAAGAGAGTTCCAGAACAGGTTCCAAAGCTACACAGAGAAACCCTGTCTCGAAAACCAAAAATAAACAAACAAACAAATAAATAAAATTGTTTATGACATCTGATATCACCTAATGTTTATAATTGATAGAATACTAGTCTTGGTTTCAATGATGCCACAAGTGAAGCTCCTGTGTTCTTTCTTTAATCATGCCCTCTGGTCGTGACTGTTTGCTTATATGAAACTGTTTGGAAACTTTAAGTGTTTTCATTGTCTATATAAGTCAGTATATTTGGGCAAAGTTAAAAAGAAAATCTAGGTTTTAAGTTAAACTTTGACTCTATTTACTCTGCTTGAGATAATTAAGGTTTTGGTTAATTCTTCTTGTCCAAGTTATACGAAAGACATCAACGCCTAATAACATTCGTGATGTTTATACCTTGAGTACTGATTCACTTTCAATTAGTATCTAAATGTTCTATAATATAACTAGCCTTTCTTTAATAGTTAATTAAACAATATTTGTATTTAATTAAAAGATAATACTACAGTAGTGGCTTCTTCAAAAGTCCCATTTCTAACCATTTCAATAAAAGTTTGATAGTTCATAGGTTACAAATATAGGGAGAACTATATAGTCAATCTCATTAAAGATATGTAAATTTTGATTATTTTAGATGTTTGATTCATCTGTAAACGTCACTCCATTAAGCCAAATTGTGCTCTTGATTACTTAATTTTAGGTTTAGCAATTGTCACATATAAATGTTATGTTAGATGCAGACAACATAAAAATAATTCAGATTCATACCATAGCGGCTAATAGTTTTGATGTGACCCAAGGGTTTGTTTGTTTATTTATTTATCTATTGTTTTTAATTGGACTGTGCATTTTTGTCCGCTCCCCTCCCTTCCTCCTTTCTCTCCTTTGCCCTCTCCCGTGCCCCAAGTGTCTCTCTCTCACTGGCCTTTACCAGGCTATTCCTCTCTCCTGGATGAAGACTGCTGGCCTGCCCCCTGCTCAGTTTCATTTGAATCAGATCCCAGAAATGAGCCTTCCTTGCGACAAGGGACCTCAAAATTTAATAAATAATATGTAACCCCGCATGCACAAAGTACATTGTCTAACAAGTGGAAGTGTGAACAAAATCTCCTGAAAGAAGCTGTGTCTGCAGAGACCAATTGGCTGATTAGAAAGTCAGGGCTGCGGAGAGATTGGAACGTTGCAAGTTCAAAGGCTAGCTACCTCAGCTTGGGCTAGTTCTAGCCCTCCAGAACAGCCATTCCTTGCTCACCTCTGTGTCAGAACCAAATCTATGAGTAATAGATTAAAGCCTTTGGGAACCCATTAATTTAGCAGACTGCTAGCTTCCACAAACCAAAAGCTAAGGATGTTATCAGGCAGCATCTTGGGCCAGGAGAAAAGTTATCCCCACCTCGCCTACCTGTCCCTCTGTTTGTTAGAAAAGCAGAAGCAAAGGAAAGCAGAACCCACACTCAAAGAATCAACCCATCAAATAACACAGGGAAACTCACCAAGAAGCTTGGAGACGGGTCTCTGCAGAAATCCCCAGGAATATCGTTGAGGGTCTGAAGACACAGCGACATTTGCTTTAGCAGCCCAAGGAGTCCTCTAACTGTAGGGACCTTAGTGCGGGCCAAACTGAGATGGGGGCTTTAGGGCTGGAAGGGTTTTAGGACTGGTTTGTGTAATAAAGACACTTCAGGGAGCACAGAAAGCTGCTCAAGGAAACTCTAGGACAAGCAATGTCACCGAAAGATGCGTGCTCAGTAACTTTAGAATTTACCCTCAGTTTCAAAGTCCACTCTAAAAAGACTTTTAATTTTTTGCTTTGGCATCTCATTTAACTCATATGTATCTTTAATAGCTCTTGTTCTTATAATGAATTACCAGTTTTATCAGTTAACTTAGCAGAACACTAGCATCCACCAATCCTAGAGTTAAGAATTTCATCTCACAGCATCCTTTGCCTACACAATAGCTCCCTCCATCTCGCTGTACCTGCCTGTCTGGTGTACTCACCAACGGATTTTAAAGTTGCCTGGATTTATGACTTTCTTTGTCCTGTAAAACTATTTAAAAAAAAACTTTATGAAAACCACAGCAGACATCATAGCTTATGGAAAAATGTAGAGGTAATCCTTTTGAAGTTAGGAATGAGAGAGAAACACCAATAATTCTTATTTCTCAAGGTTACACTGGTGGAGGTTTGCACCATTGTAACAAAGCAATAAAACAACAAACAAACAAGAAAACATGAGGAAAATATGGCAAATTTGTGTAGGCAATGTTGACTACGTGATAATACCCAAGAGATGCTGCATGCAGTCTACTCGACCTAACCACAGAGCCCACCAAAGCTAAATCACTGGGAGAAGCGGAGGTGAAGTCATCTTTGATGTGGAAACTTCATCCATTAAACACTATCCTCTCACCGTTTGGCCGGCTCTTCTCTACTCTATGCTTATAGCTTGTCTGCACATTTTACTCACCAAATAGCCTTTGATGTAACTTATAGTTTACTTCTTGGTTATGTGTGTGTGTGTGAGGGGGGGGGGCTGTGTGTTTCACAGTAGAGGTCAGAGACCAACTTCCTAGTTCTCCCTTTCCACATGGCTCCTGAGGACAAAACTCCAGTCATCAGCTAGCACAGCCATCTGGCTGGCCCTTTCTGACAGTTAACTAAATGGCTGTTAATGGTTGGGTTCTTCTGTGTTTATCTCCAAGTGACTTAACTTGCTGAACTCTGTCATTAGATTTTATGCAATAGATTTTGAGCAATGATTTGAAGTTCATGTTGGAGAGGAAAAGAAAAGTCAAGACAGTTTCTAAGCAGAATAAACTGGGGGTACTTACCCATTGTGTTAGCAATTAACGTGTGGCGTCGCTATTGAAATACACCAACAGATTAAAGAATGCACTAAAAAAATCAGAAATATATTTGTTAAATATGGAAAGTTGATATGAAAATTGGAGGGATGCCTGAAAAATCAGTAGCAGAAAGGATGTAATATTTAACCAAAAGAATAAATTGTTTGGAGACAATCCAAACCTCATAGAATATGCATAGATATACTCCAGGTGGGCTGAAGACCTAAATGCGAAAAACAGAACCTTCACATTCTAGAAAATATGAGACCTCATTACCTCATGGCATAAAATACAATTTTAAACAGATAAAGAAAATCAAGGAAATGATTGGTCACTGTGTGTTAAAGTTTAAATTTTCTGTATGCCATTGGCTGAGAGCAATGTGTGTTACAACCAAATTCCAGTTTTTGTACTATTGAGATGAACAAAAATTCAAAAGGTGGGCTATTGACGAGGACGCTTAACCTCAGGATCTCACCACTGCTGGGAGAGCAGTTGGCAGCACTCCCGCCAGGACTTGGCAGGCATCTTCTAGATGTAGGATCTGGCAGACTGCAGTGTGTGCACAGGAGGTGCATTGAATTTGAATGTCCAGCAAAGGAAATATGCGGACACATTCATACTTGGTAAATCCTGAAAGTGTGATGTTGAATGAAATGTTTCTAAAGGGTTTACCTTTTATGAAAAATTTGAAACCACTTATCTATAAAACCAGAGGTCAGAGATCAGTCTCTAGAGTCAAATGGATTCCAGGGAAGAGCAGCGGGGAGAGAAGCTGGAGACAAAAAGGATGCCTTTTCCCTCTGTCTTGGAAGGCAAGATATTAAGAACTATACTTGAGCTGACTAGATGGTTTGCCAGGTAAAGTACCTGGCTCACAATGACCTGAGTTAAATCTCCAGAACTTTTAGATAAAGGTGGCGGAGAGACCAGACTATACAGAGTTGTCCTCTGACCGCTACGTGCAGGCTTTGGTACGTGTATATACCCACACTCATGCCCCACATATGTTCAATAACAATACATTTTAAACATTAATTTTAAAAGGATTGTTCTTTCTGTGCATTGACCATATAAGCATTATATTTTCTTCTATTTTATCTATGTGCTTGAAATGCTTTGTAAGTTTAAAGCTTTGTTGTATTGCTGGTGTGTGTGCATGTGTGTGTGTGTGTGTGTGTGTGTGTGTGTGTGTGTGTGTGTACATATGTGCATGTCTGTGAGAGAGCATGCATGTGTCCATGGAGGCCAGGAGAGGGTGTCCGGTCCCCTGGAGCTGAAGTTCCAGGTGTTTGTGAGCGCCTGGTGAGGGAATGGGTCTCTGCAGTCTGGTCCTTCTGATAGGGCAGTAAGCACTCTTAATCACCGAGCCAACTCTCCAGGCCCAGTTGTTGAAAAATTAATTCTCCTGAGAGAGATAAAACCTGATCAATTTTTATTTTAAAATGGGCAGTCATTCAAAAAACCATTTAAGCTAATTGGTTTATTACTCCTGCATGGAAGTTTAGTATGTATTAAAATAATGTGTATTTAGCAGGGGGTGAAGTGCAGGGCAATAGGGTGGACCACAGAACCCAGCGCTGTTAGCTCCTGCACAGTGGATTTAGAAAAGTCCCTTACTTTCTCTTGCCTTGGCTTCTCTGCATGTAAAATACTGCTGATGTTGTGTATCTCATAGAACTGCTCAAGAATATGAACATTTATACGCATAAGTGCTTCAGTAAGCAGGACTACCCTAAAAGGAGAGCATGGCTAGGCTTTGTTTAAAGGGATTGCATGAGTGGACGCTGGCTTTACTGATGAATGCCCTTGTGTGGTATAAAAATGTCTCGGATCGTCAGATCCTGTCCAGTTGGAAATGATTCCGTCTCTAGTGACTTCACAAATATCTGCCTCAGATAGTCCTGGTAAAGGAAAGCGATCAGATTCTCATTTACTTTTCAGAGCTAGCTATAAAATCAATAAGAAAAACAAAATCCACACATTGTTCTGTTAAAACAGACGCAATTCTGCCCAAAACAGAAAACTATATCTATCATCAACTTCTGGCAAATGTGTTATTCTCTCATAATGCTGTCCTTTTGTATTAAATGATGAGTGTTTGCTTTCCCAGGTAGATGGAGAGTTAAGTAGAAGTCCATTTCATGTATCACATAAGAAGTCACTGTCATTAAGGAGCTATTTAGTCACTGTTCTAGTGCTGTGAAGAGACACCATGACCAAAGCAACCTACCAAAGCAATTATTTAATGGGAGACTTGCTGACTGTTTCAGAGGTGAGTCCTTGACCATCATAGCAAGTAGCATAGTGACAGGTAGGCAGGCAGGCAGTGCCCTGGAGTAGAAAGGCCATGGTTGTAGGCTTTGTCTAGAATCTTGGGCCCTGGAGCGCTGCTGCTGACTAGCTACAAGTTTTTGAATGAACTGCTGCCCTCAACTGGGCTTCAGTTTCTTCCTTTATGAGCTAGAGCAGCCAGGTCTTCTCCTACAGGACTGTAATGACCCTAGACCCTAGATAGGTGGCGCACTGCCCCCTCAGGTACAGAATCACGAGTTGAGTTACAGATTGCTCGGTGTAGGGTGGTGGTTGGCTGGGGTGGGTAAGAAAAGATAAAGCAAGAGATTGAAAACGTTGACAGCTGTCTCTGCCAAAATCTCTTCATTTCACCTAAAATGATAGGTACCTGGGAAAAATAAACAAGCCCCACCTCAAAAAAGGCCTCCCAGTGCTACAATTGCAGAGGTGTACCATCAGGCCTGACTTTATGGCTGATTTCTTATCGGATCATGTTAGAGCATTGCTTTTGCCTTAGAGTGTGTCTGTGGAAGAGCTCTCGCCAAGAGGACAGTCACCGACTCTGCCTGCTCTCCTCTGCTCATATGTACTTGCATGCTAAGAGAATAGCCCCCCTCCCCTGTCTTTGATTTTGTGTCTTGCAGACAGACACTTTCTGAACTCCCTGCGGAAGGAAGTTTGTAGTGAGGGGCTGCAGGCAGGCCTGCTTTTCGCCTCACCCAGCTCCCGCACGGCTAGCTTAGTCCCAGAAATAACAACACATAAGTTGTATTTGTTTAAATACTGCCTGGCCCATTATCTCTAGAGAGTTAGTTACTGACTAACTCTCATATCTTGATATTAACCCATTTTTAATAATCTGTATAGCACCACGAGCTGGTGGCTTACCGGAAAAGATTTAGCATGTCTGACCTGGTGGCTGGCTCCATGGCTTCTGCCTCATAGCCCTCTTCCCAGCATTCTGTTCTGTTTACTCCGCCTGCAGCTTGCTTGCTAGCAAGGACCTTGAAACGCCTCAAGGGGTAGAGGCAGTCTCTTTATTGATCAATGAAAATAACACAATAGACAGATAACCCTCCTCCATCAGAAGTTAAAGAGCTGTTTGTGAGCATGCCCCACTCAAAACACCTTCATGTTTCCTATTCCCTGCACGGAAATATAAGTGACTGGTGGCCAGAAGTCTTCTGAGTTCCTCCATCTGGGTCTTGCCTTCTCCATGGCCACGGTCTTGCCCCCCACCTTCCCTGTACACTTGATTCCCTGCCCTGACAGATGGTCCTCCCTAAACAGCACACACTGCTTCCATCCGGATACCAAGTCCGTTTATAACTTCTGCTTAACATTCGCAGCTAATTTTCCTGCTGCTGTCATCTTGAGTTGTCAATAGAAATGAAGTGATGCTGTTTGCTTGCTCTTACAAATGAGCCTCCGTTGTAGGATGTTAATCTGGCTCTCCGAACTCATGCTCAAGTGTTCCGCTCACTTTTTAGAGAAGCATCAACGGTAGAGAATGAGAGGCCTGTGAGGAGGAGGACGGAATAGCTGTGCTCTGGTCCCTCCCTCCCCACAGCCTGATGACGCTCAAGAGCGCTCTCCTGGGCTCCGGAGACAGCTCATAGTCCGATGTCTTTTCTAACCGTCATTTGCTTCGCCCCTCTCCCCAAGTTTATTACCTTGTTCTCACGAGGTTCCTCTGACTTTCCTGCCCACTCACCAAGCTTGGTGAGACTTTCCTGCTGTTTGCCACATCGGCCTGCCATTTCACCATCTGGGAGTGCTTCGTGTTTTCTGGAAATATAGAGGTATAACTTGTGCTCTGGCTGAACGCTGTTTTTAAGACAGCAGCTCGGTCTTGCTCCAGGCTTTTCCTACGTACTCAAGTGTCCACGTAGAGCATCTTGGTGTTCTCTCTCTAGTTCATTCCACTGAGTCAGGAATCCCTAAGCCTCAGTAACTGTCCTTTACCCTTAATGGCTAGATAATGGGGACTTCTGTTCAGAGATAATTAACAGAATTATCCCTGGCCATAGATTGTATCAATACCAATTCTGAACATTTTAGTGTTTCCCACTAGCCGTAATGAAGCTTGCTTTCCTAGTCAGCTTATCCTTGACTTTGGTTCCCAAAACTCGACTCAGCCACTGTGACTGGGTGGTTAAAAAAAACCATGGAATTATCTTTGCTGCAGGACTTCTTGAAGCCTTGCCAATATCTGATGAACTAACCTTCAAGAGCAAAAATAGGTGATCATCTAAAACTCATTGGCGTGATCACAGAGCCTTCCTTCCTGGATATCTGCGGGGATGGGTTGGGGTCTCTGTGATGAGGCACATTTATGATCACGTTGAATGCAGCAATTTTGTGGTCCTGGGGCAATCCACTTGCAATATGGCTTTTTGTTTCATCTGTTTTCCTGGTGATTTTGATGGTTCCTCACATTTGGCTTCTTCTGTCTCAAGCCTTGTGATCTTTCAAGTGTTTGGAGATTTCCATATTCAGACCTTCTTGAGTTCTCAGAGTTGTAAGTCCTGTTTATTTGCAGATAAATAATTCCCTTTCTAGAGAGATGGCCAGAAACCTTAGGCAAACCACCCAGGGGCTTGGTATCGTGGTGAGTAAGTGGAAAATTTTTCTTCTACCCACCTGAATTAGCCTCCTACGCCATAACAATTCACCGTAAACAGAGAGCCTTGAAATGCTGTTTGTCTTCATGGTCCTGGAACTCAGAAATCTGAAGCAGGTTCGCAGGGATTTGGGAGGGTGTAAGGAAGAAAGCTTCATCTCGACACCCAGATTTCTTGGCTCATGTCTGCATCTTCCATCCGCAGAGTTGGCAGTCACGTCACCCCAGGCTCTGCCTCTACTCTCACACCACTTTCTCTTCTGCCTCCGGTCCCCTCGTCTTTCCCCTTGCAGCAGCACATCATTTCATGAGCCTGTGGGTGGACGGAACAACATAATCTCTCTTCAAGACCCTTAACCCACATGGGTTTTGTTGTGTAAGATAGCTTTGGTTCCATGTACCAGTAAATGGACATGTGTTGCGAACAGGCGCTTTTCTTCCCCAGTCACTTCTGTCTTCTCTTGAAGTTGATGGACCACCGTAATGTATTTATTAAGCCTCACAGAAAATAATCCATTACATTTTGTGTTATAGCCAGTGTTTTCAAATTTCTTTAAGAGACTTTTTTTTCTTCACAAGACACATTATTTTGTCTTAAAAAGATTTATCCTATTTTCTTTCTTTTTTTAAAGAACTTTTTATTATTTTTTTTCAAAATTTTTATTATGAATACAGTGGTCTGTCTGCATATATGCCTACTCACCAGAAGAGGGCACCAGATCTCATTAGAGATGGTTGTGAGCCACTATGTGGTTGCTGGGAATTGAACTCAGGACCTCAGGAAGAGCGGTCAGTGTTCTTAACCTCTGAGCCATCTCTCCAGCCCGATTTATCCTATTTTCAAGTGTGTGTGTGTGTGTGTGTGTGTGTGTGTGTGTGTGTGTGTGTCTGAGTATGGATGAGTACAGGTGCCCACAGGGGCCAGAAAGAGGCCATCCTCTGGAGACAGAGTTACAGGCAGTTGTGAGCTGCCTGGTGTAGGTCCTGGAAACTGAACTCAGGTCCTCTGCAAGAGCAGTCATACCACGCTGTTAACTGCTGAGCCATCTCTCAGCCAGATTTCTTGTTTTATTTTGAAGCCTCTCAATAGCCCAGGCTAACCTCAAACTTGTGCTCCTCCTCCTTCGTGTGAGCATGCATTGCTTACCCAGCTCAGACAAAGACAGCATCGAGGGAACAGACTTCCAGACACAAATTCCCTCTCCATTCTCGCATCCTTTCTGCGCAGACTTTATACAACCTCATTTGCCCAGGAAGATGCATGAGGCCAAGGCATGGTGATCCTCCTTCTTCCCATTGCTCAATGATGGTGTTTCCTCCTAGGGAGAAACTGAAAGGAATTTGTAGCTCTGGGTGGAGACCCTTCCCAGACAAAGAGAAATCTGAAACTCACATTGATGATGCGTCTTTTAATCAAAGTACCTTAGTCCGCTATTCCACGTGTCATTTAGAGATGTGTTTCTCATAAAGCTTTATTTTTTAAAGATTAATAAATATTCAGCCCAGATTAGTCTTGGGATGAGCACTGTGCCCCAATAGAAGAAAATTTTCAGTCTGTGGAGGTTTATCATCACCAGACTCTTCAATTTATTTACACGTTTTGGTCGCAGATCATTATGATGGATTAATCAGATATTTCAAGTATTAAGAGCATACATGAAATTAAAGTTCTGTGAGTGCGCCAAGTATGGTGGTCCATTCTTGCAATCCCAGCACCAGAGATAGAAGTGAGAGTATGGCAGGATCGAAGCCAGCTTAGGCTACATAGGCCAGTTGTAGACTTCATAGAGTATTTCAACAAATTCAAGATAGACTTATGCAGACACAGTGTTGTAGGATTTTAAAAACACATATGTTTTCCTTTATTCACGAAGAGGAAAAGAGCAAAATAAGCTGTCTGTGGTTTTCCTGTGTTTCCTTCAGTGTGCTAATCACACAAGGCGTTCCTGATTTGTCATTTGTTGGTATTTGCGTTTCCCACACAGTAACATTCTGTGCCCTTGAGAATTAGTAACCTGGGCACAGAGACACATATCTGCAACCCCAACACTTAGGAGGCAGAGGCAAGAGAATCTTGAATTCAAATCTAGCTTATGCTACATAAGAAGTTCCAGACCAGCCTGGCCTACAGAGTTAATTCCAGACCAGCCTGGGCTACAGAGACACTGTGTCTTTATGACTTTTCTTTTTTTTTTTTCTGGAGCTGTGGACCACACCCAGGGCCTTGTGCTTACTAAGGAACTGCCCTCCCACTAAGCTAAATCCCCACCCTGTGAGACCCCACCTCAAAATAAAAATAAACAGCTAAATTACATAAATAATAAGCAAAAACATTGGTTGGATATTATTTTAGCAGAGTTCTTTTGACCTCCTCCCAAATTTCTGACTCTGTCGTATAAGTTGTACAGACAGGCAATGACAACCCCAGCACAACAGCTGCCTGGCATCTGGCACATGCCACAATTTCCAAGACCTTGAAAATAAAAATAACATATCTTAGATTCAATAAAACATGGATCCTGAGACTCAGGCAAAAAAAAAAACAAAAAAAACAAACAAACAAAAAAAAAAAAAACAAAAAATCAAGGATTTCTATGATCAACTTGCCCATAGTGTCCCTGGAAGTTGATTACATTCTGAGCACCATGCACTAATTCTATCTTATGTAAGTTGCAAAAATGAATAGTTGCTAGTGGCTGTGGGGAAACCTTCGGTAAGTAGTAGAATCAGAGAGGCCTCATGCATTAGGTAGGTCTAAACTGGGAAGACCTGGTCTGGAAGAGGGAAAGACAATTCTAGACCAGATGGAAGAGCATCCCGAGTGGCATTCAGAAACTTCTCAGAAGGATCCGGCCCATGTGGAGAGGGCAGGTCAGCTGGTGGTTTGGCATTTTTGATGTCTGTTTCCCCATAAAGTGTCTTTCTTTGTGCTGCCTGGAACAGTGATGAGGGTTGATGAGATTAATTCAGTTGTTGTAAGGGTGCTTGCCACCAAGCCCGAAAAACTGAGTTCAACCCTTGGGACTCCACAAAGCTGCCCCGTGACCATAACATGTGTGCCCACGCATTGTAAGTATGCACACACGCACAACACAAATAAATGCAATATAAAATTAATAAAAAATGTTGGTGGGCAGGGCATGGTGACACATGCCTATAATCTAAGCACTTGGGAGATCTGGGGTGGAGTTCAGTCAAGCGCTTGTGGATATAGACATTAGTTTGTGTTCAAAGATGTAAGATCAATTTAATGAGTTTTACTTGCAAAAAAAATGTAACGGTTCTCATAGTCCTACATGTGCTTATTTCTTTACCATAGGTCCTAATGTGTTCAGCTCGAAAAGTCTTGCCCTTCAAGCTCAGAAGAAGATCCTGAGCAAAATAGCCAGCAAAACTGTAGCCAACATGCTGATTGACGATACCAGTAGTGAGATCTTTGACGAGCTGTACAAAGTCACGGAGGAGCACACCCATAGCAAGAAGGAAGCCCACAAGATCATGAAAGACTCAATCAAGGTGGCCATCAAAATTGGTATCCTCTACCGGAACAAACAGTTCAGTCAGGAGGAGGTTGTAATTGTGGAGAAACTCCGGAAGAAGCTGAACCAGACTGCCATGACCATGGTCAGTTTCTATGAAGTAGAATACACCTTTGATACAAATGTGCTCTCTAAACTGCTGCATGAATGCAAGGACCTGGTCCATGAACTGGTGCAGCGACATTTGACACCCAGAACCCATGGACGCATAAACCGTGTCTTCAACCACTTTGCTGACGTGGAGTTCCTTTCCACCCTCTATAGTCCGCGCGGAAACTGCAGGCCCAACCTCAAGAGGATTTGTGAAGGAATCAATAAATTGTTAGATGAGAAGATCCTCTGAATGGCTCCTTGTCTCCTGGACTTTGCTGCTTTGAAGTTAGAACATCCAACCCGGTCCCATAAGAATCAAGCAGCAACCCTCATTCAAGACGTTCTAGTTCCATCCTCTTCATCCTTCTGATGCTGATCCTAACCCAGATGTAGTGTTGACTCTCTGAGCACGGGCATGAGGTCGCAAGTCTGAAAGAACTGTGTTTGTGAGCCCAAAAAGCAGTCAACGGTTCTAAGCAGGGAGCCTGCTTTGCTCCCCACAGTGAGCTCAGTTCATCTTACAGTGGAAGGTGTCCTGGATTAGGACATAGAAGACACGGGCTTGGGTATTCATCCTGCCACTAGGGACTCTATCTTCTATGTTCTGGAGACATGATGCTTCCTGACTACCTCACAGGGCTGTTGTGAGGACCGAACGGGACAACTCACATTCTTGATTTTGTGCAACAGACACCAGTGATTGTATATAATAAATAGATGGGGCATAACTATCCCTTGATGTGTTTGGTGTCAGTTGTCATGGCATATTTAGTAATCACAGTACCAGAGATGCTGGAATATGAGAATTATAATTTTTTGGTAGTCTGAACCACAGAGTAGGGTTGAGAGAAACCTGACCTATATAGAGGAAACGAGAAAGGGGGGTTGGAAGAGGAAAAAAGGAAATACAACGAAAGGAAAAGCAAGAGCTCCTTGTCCGCTTTGAGAGAGGTGAGAGTCAAGCAGATGTTGTTCCCTTACTCTGCACGTGGACTGAGGACACCTGTCCAGGGCCCGCGGTGACCCTCTGTGTAGGAAGAGCAATGCTGTCGCTATCTCCTGATTCTCTATGGTCTCTCAGACTCTCAGTCTCGTCTCCAGCTGCATCTGTTCAACAGCCTTTCCGCTCCTCCGGCTGTGCTGACGCACTTCCTCCGCGTCCCCTCCTTTCATTTCATCTTACACGAGAAACTTGCCATTTGGTTGCGTGGTTTTCAGGTTCCCTAATGAGATGATAAAGTATGTTTTGTGGGGTGTGGGGATCCTGTGCTAAAATTTTATTTATAACTGATCTGTAATATTTCTAAGCATCTGTTGTGGTGTAAAACCTCAGTAGCTATACTATATTGTATTATCAAATAGTGTAATTAGCATATCTATCACAAATATTTATTTTTTTCCTGGAAGGATTATTCAGAATATAATGTTTTATTTAGTAGCTAGTTAGTAATATGGAGCACATTATTATTCGCTCTAATGACCCTATTATGAAACCGAACAGTAGAATTTTTTGATGTAAACTATCCACTTCTCCCATCTCTTTTCTTCTCCACTTCTCACTCCATAGTAACTGATGTTCTACTTTTTCTTTCTCAGATATCAACTTCTGAAGTATTTCCTGTTTGTGAGTTACACAGTGTTTGTTCAATGTCTGTCTCATTGCACTTAACATAAAGTTTTGTAATTTCATCCATATTGCTGCAAATGTCAGAATTTTTTTACAATAAAAAACATTCTGTTCTGTTCAAATGTCACTTTTTCTTCCGTTGCTCATCTGTCGATGGTGCTTTGAGTCTTGGCTACTGCAAATATTGCTGTAATAAACATGGGAGTGCCTGTATCTGTTTTCAATATGACTATTCCATTGATGTTGCATAGGTACTTGGTAATGTGGTTTCTGGGGTAGGGGGTGGCTTCATCCCTTACTTCACAGGGATCAACTGCTCTGTGTTCTGCAGCAACATTATATAACATTTCCCTTTCCCCTACCTGCTGTCAGTACATGTCATGCTTTGTCTTTTTGATATTATTATTGCATCCTCAGAGAAGTAAAATCCCTCTGTGATTTTGATGTGTATTTTCCTAATAACTAATGATTTTAATTATTTTTACAAATATTTTGGCTATCAGTATGCCTCTTTTTGAGGAATTTCTATTCTTGCCTTTTCCCTTTTAAAACTTGGATTTGTTTTAATTTGCTATTGAGCTCTTTGATGACGTTAATAGTAATCTATTATTAGAGTGGATGAGGAGAGCTGTGTGTGTTGTGGGCGGCAGACACAGAGAGATGGAACTGCCCAAACCAAGCTCTCAGTCAGTTCCAGATATGGGACATTGAGCTACAGGATTTAATTTCTACTGTTAACCTTTAATTTGGCTCTGATTTCACTATCTTCTGGTTCTTTCTGGTCTCTGACTGGGGCTGTGCCCTGATTTTTACTTAACTTGTTTGTGGCTTCAAAGGAGTCCGATCTTTGGCATTTTAGAGCAAATTTGGGTACTTTGAAGAGACTGAACTTTTTCACGCTGTGGGGCTTTAACTGTTATACCATGCTTTATTATACTGTGATGTTGATATTAATTTGAGACCTTAGGGATAAACAAAAAAGGAAAGGTTATGAACTAACAGTAATATTTTAGTATGCCAGTGTTTAGTATGACAAGGAGCCTGTTGTCTTGGTTGAGTGTTTGTCAACTTGATACAAGCTAGAGTTTTCTGGAAAGAAGACTATTTATTGAGAAAATGCACGCATCAGATTGCAGGCTCTAGGGCATTTTCTCAATTGGAGACTGATACGGAAGAGTCCAGCTCACTGGAAATGGTGTCATTCCTGGGTAGGATACCCAAGGTTGTAAAGGACTCAGGCTGAGCAAGCCATGGGAACTAAGGCAGAAGGCAGCACCCTCTGGGGCCTGTGCTTTAGTTCCTGCCTCCAGGACCCTACTCTGAGTTCATTCACTTAATTAACTTCATGCAGGACTTTAATCTGGGAGGAGAAATAAGAGCTTTCTTTCCCAAGCTGCTTTTGGTCAGGATGTTCCATCACCCCAGTAGGAAACGAACGAAGATAAGGATGCAGAGCCCTTTGAGTGTGCCCTGAGGACAACTTGAGGTATTCGATGGCAACACCTCCAGCCATTCATTTTCTGTTCAGGATTTTGGTTGTCATGAGTCTTTCACATTTTATATAACATTTAAGATTTTTTTACTATAAAGAATTGCATTTAAATTTTGATAAGAATTGCACTATATCTTTAAGTTGCCTTTTGTAGGACAGCTGTTTTTATAGTATTAATCCTGCCTATCCAGGAGCATGGGCGCTCTTTCCATCTCCTGGTACAATCTTCAGTGTCTTAATGTTTTTATCATACAAGTCTTTCACTTCCTTAGTTATATTTGTTCCATGATTTTTTAAGGCTGTTGCAAACTTAATTGTTTCCCTAATTTCTTCCTTGGTGTGCTTGTCATTTGCATACAGGAAGGTTATGTATTTTTTAGTGTTATTTTTGAGTCCTGCTACTTTGTGACTGTGTTTAACAGGTGTGGAATATGTCTCATGGACTCTTCAGGGTCTTTTATGTACAGAATCCATCATCTGCAAATAAGGATACACTGAATCCTTTGTGTCCTTTTTATTGCCTTCCCATGTCTTATTGAGCTCGGTAAGACGTCCAGCATTATATTATATTGACTAAGAGGGGGAGACACCAGACATATTTGATTTGTTCCTAATTAAAGGAAATGCCTTGAGTGTCTCCTTGGCCCCCTCCTTCTTTCTTCCTTCATAATTCTTCAGTAACACTAGGATTAAGCGAAATTAACAAGAGCTCATTAACTTTAACTTAGTTTGATTTTCAGCTTAACTGCAATTTGTGGAGAAAGTTGAGAAAGCAAGTTCACCTGCCCAAACCGGCTTAAATAAGCTCAAAATCACCACAGACTTCCATGTATCACCAGGAGGCAACCACAAAAACAGAGATCCAAGGCTAGAAGCACTTCAAAAGTATGTTAGGAGAGTCCCCAAGGAAGGGAAGACCTGACACTCAGGGAGGGACTTTGCTTTTGTCTACAGACATCCACTGATGCACACACATGCACACACACAACACAGACATCCACTGATGCACACACACGCACACACACATAACACAGGCATCCACTACCATATGCACATACATTTTACACATCAATCCACTAACACACTCACATGCACACACACACTTAACACAGCAGTTCACTAGCACACATACATGCACATACATACACACATAAGACAGACATCCACTAACACACATTCACACACATATACAAGCAGACAGACACACACAAACATACACACACATAATACAGACACACAATGCACAAACATATGCATAGAGACACACAAGCAGACATATACACACCGACACACACACTTGAACATACACTTTGTAGAGAGAAGATAAAAATGCATATCTAATTTAGATGTCCTTTATTGTAATTTAATCAGTGCATTTACCATTAGGAAATACAATGGCTATTGCTTAAGTTATGACTTATTCATGCTTATAAAATAAATATGTTACTCCAGAAATGTTAAAAACTCAAGACCTCTTGCTTGACAGTCTATGACACTTAGTATGAAATAAGATTACAAGTTAGGTGTGTGTGTTAGAGATGACATTTGGTTACAAGTGTGTTACACTAAGGGGGGAAAGAAAGCTTTGGGATTCCGAAGTCCAACTCCTCAGATACAAGGTTTTAAAAAAAATAACCTATTCTGGTCTCAAGCATGCAGTGAGCCTTCTACCTTGGCCTCCTGAGTGCTGGAATTATGGATGTGAGCCAATATACCCAGAACACTAGTACATAGTTCTTTAATTTACAATAAGGAATTTCCTTCTAATGGTAAGGTCTAAGTTTTCATCCTTCAAGATAGGGACATGGAAACATTAGATGTGACAGAAATGTATTAGAAGCCATGAAGGGGAGGAGGGGAGACCCTTCACCCTGGAGTATAGTCATGGAACCTATGGAAGGTGGGCAAGAGGGAGAAGGGTCGCACAGTACCCACCTCCCGCACAGTTTCAAGAAAGGCTGAGCAAAGAATGGAAAGACCTGAGATCACATCACGGTGAGCAGAAGCCCTGAGTAAGTATGTGTTGTGGACATGATCACCTGTCAAGGACTCCAATGCCTTAGACCCATAGGACAGACAAAGCCTTCCCCTGGTCCCTGTGTGAATACTGACGGTGTCTGAAGAAAATGCTGCGCACAGCCTCCTTCCTGCTTCTGGGTGTCTACAATGTGAAACTGTCCCCTACAGAGACCCTACCAAGGTGAGCTCAATCTGCCTCCTCCTTCAGCTGTCAACTCATGACCTTGTTCAGCTGCACATAATAAACGGGCTGGATTTCTAGCCTGTTTTTTCATGTGTCTCCATCAGAGCACAGGGCCCACCCAACCCAAGCTTTTCTGTGTGTGTGTCCGCTGTTTCTTCATTCCCTCTTGCCCCAGTTAGGTTAATCCCTAAACTTGGAAGGTCATGGCAAAGGGAGCCAAAATAAGGACCCCTGACTGTGGGGAACTCGATTGGTCAGGCAACGGAAGGCTCCAGGGCGAAGCAAGTCCATTAAAGTAAATGGGGAGTGCGTCTCTATGTGTGGGGAACGTATCGCTGAGCCGGGAGACTCAGTAGGCACGAAGGTATATATTAATACTTGAAGATTTTGAGAGGCCTCGGAAGTAGCTCCATCAGTTAATTTTTAGATTGTGTTCAGGAGATACGCCCTTGGTTTCCCAAAGAAAGGACAGTGAGTTTGGCTATTTGGGAGAGAACAGAAGACTTAGCGGGTGGCTATTACACTGAAGGACCCAAACTCATTTCCAATCCCCCTTCTGGTTTATGGAGTCACGTATGTGATTCCACAGTTTTCAGCCATTTGCCTACAAAAGGGAAGGACCTGCCTGATTGAATTGTGGGGGAGTCTGGCTTTGCCACTTCGATGACTAGGAATTGACCTCTGGTCCCTGACACAAATAGTGTCAGAGTGTTAATGTTCAGGCATCTGTACTGGCCTGCCCTTGGGGTCCTTACAGGATGTGTCCTCAGCTGCAGCCGCTAAAAGCACCTTCTGTGCACAGTCCCTACATTCGCTTTTAAAAGGTGGGCCTTGCCCGCCTTCCCTCTCTTCTTTCTCTCTCTGCTTCTCTGCCTGTCTCTCTGTCTCTCTTCTCTTCTCTCCCCCCACCTTCGCTTCTGCCGTTAATGTCCCCATGGGCCAGTCTCTCCTCTCCCCTCCCCACTTCTCCCATTCACTTTCCCCCCAATAAAAAACCCTCTCCACCCGAGCTCTGTCACATGGCAACTTCCTCTGACGTGCCACTTTTTTAAAATTACTACGCAGGGGATGGGGCTCAGGTCTGTAACTCCAGTAGCATCCCTGCAACCTGCGGAGATAGAAAGGTGAACTCGATGTACCGCTCATGCTCACCCTGGCCTGCCTGGTACCT
Source organism: Myodes glareolus (assembly GCF_982192425.1). Classification (NCBI taxonomy): domain Eukaryota; kingdom Metazoa; phylum Chordata; class Mammalia; order Rodentia; family Cricetidae; genus Myodes; species Myodes glareolus. Next base: position 82,931,362 of record NC_142029.1, on the reverse strand, counting down.
TGGATGCTGATATGCAGGAAAGTGATTCTGAGAATGAGGTCACCCGGCCCAAGCCACAAGTGCCCCTTGGGGCTGTGTCACAGAGAGACTGCAGGGGGAGTGGGTTCACACCTCTACAGCAGCCCTGTCTAAGGTGAGGGACCCCGAGGAAGGTGCTCGTGGCTTTAATTGTTTGTCCCTGTGTGAGCAATCTGATCCTCAGAATCCAAACTAGATGGCCTGATGTGCTATCGTGAGATTTTGCCTTTCAGCCCTTAAAGGAGACCCAGCAAGTCTGCACTGCCTATGGCCTACGGCTCCCTTTATCTAAGGACCTCTTCCCAGTGTCCTCAGTGACGCCATGGCCTCCTTTTGACTGGCTAAGCATGGCAAAATCTTGCCTCAGTTTTTCCTTTAGAACTGAGTTACAGGATTATATCAGGACCAGAAACAACATAATCTAGCCCCTGGAGTCGCTATAACCAAAGACACACTCCTGTGTCCAGGACCTTATGAAGTGACCAACAACCAATTACACTAGCCTTTGCAAGACTGCCACATTAACATGGTAACAACATATTAAAGGCATGGAGAGAATCGCCCACCAAAGTGCAAAAACTCCACGGATAACTGAGATTCACCAGGGCCCGGAAGGATTGTACCCAGACTCTGACCTGGCTCTCACAAGGGCGCCTTACAGATAGTCCTGAGGCAGGGAAGATGCTCACAAAACAACTGGCTTTTGAAAATGCTAACAAGACATGTAAAGAGGCACTTAGGGGTTTTATAAGCACTTAAACTTACAAGAGACGATTAGACCGTGTGCAGACACAGGTCCTAGCCACCTTCAAGGTGTGGCTGTCACGGCAGCCCTTAAGGAACTTACATGCCTTAAGGGAGATAGGATATATATCACAACATTTTATTTGTGATTAACACATGGACTTAAAATTAAAAAGCAAGCAGGCCCCAGTACCATCTGGATGACCTGCATGGCCCCTTGGTTGATGCCCACGATGTCAGAGAAGAATCCCCTGGATTAACAAATTCCATTCACAGATATACATGGGCAACCTCTGACGGAGCTGGGAATGGGGACTGCTCTAGCACCCTAGCACCATCAAATTGCAAGGGCTGTTGCCTGGGGAGGCCCTGTGAACCAACAGAGCAGACAGGTGATCCTCAGCCACATAGTCATCCATCAGCTCTCCAGGGCAGACTCGGGCAGAGGACGATCCTACCTCATTGCTACTGCATGTCTTAACCAGCTTCTAACGTGGGACCCCAAGCCATCCCTGCTGGCACAGGAGAGCTTATTTTAGGAAGAGGCAACCAGACCCTATGGGGACTACAGCTCCACCCAGAGGTAAGAGATGAAGATTCTACAGAGAAAATTAAAGTTCTGACTCAGTTACCCCAACTTGGTTTGATATTATATATGAATTAAAAATAGCCCAATTGATGATATTCCCCCCAAATTAAACAAAGGAAGGTGCTCAATAACTTTTTTTTAAACCTAATCTACCTGCACATTGCCTCCAATGGAAGATTCTTTTCTGGAGTATTAAAGCAGCCCTGCTATGAGTCAGGAATCTGTTGCGGCCACCCGTCCACAAAACCCTAAGGCCGGTACTACTACTATGTAGATGATGCTCTAACGAGCCATTCTGACTTCTGAATTTTGGCAGCTAACTGTGTCCACCTCAAAAGCAGCTTTTAGGCCCATGGTCTTCAAATTACTCCAGAAAAAAAGTTTCAAAAGACATCTGTAGTCCAATACCTAGGTATAATTATAGAGGAATATTCTCTATGCCCTCGAAATCTAGAAATCTGGAAAGATTGTCTCAAAACTCTTAGTGGTTCTAAGAACTGCTGAGAGACAGTAATTGACTCAGACTCTCGCTTAAGCTTCCTACCCAGAAAGTTCCTACACCTGTCCGGATTTTAAGAGAGAATGCCAACCCCTCTTCACGCCATTTCAAAAGAGTTTAGGATGACTTTAGCTGAAGTGGGAGCAACTATGACCCCTACTGGGCTACTCCGGCAACTGCAGCACATTTTGGAATGGTTGCATTTGGGACATTCCACCTCCAGGCTTCTAGCCCCTTACTATGTATGATTTGGTGGCAAAATTAATCTCTAAGGGATGCAAATGCGCTATAGAAATTCTAGGTAAAGAGACAGAAGAAACCATTGCCCCATATTCAGGAGACCAACCACATCAGCCCACGACAGTCCACTGCCTGACAATACTCTGACTAATTACCTGCCTCCCGCCCCGCCCCCCGCAGCTGGATTCTCATTTTCCACCATTCAGGATGTTACACTTTGCATCCACACACAGGTTTATTTTTGTCAAGGTCACACAGTCCCTGCCCGTTACTTTGACTAAACTACCTTTACGGAGTCCTCTGGCAACAACGTGGCTGCCTATGGCTGCCTACCACTCTTCCTCGGGTTCTTCCTTAGCTACAACGCATTCTACAGTTCAGCTCTCCAAGCAGAACTCTCTGCAGCCCGCATGATTTTAGAGATGTTCGTTTTCCCCCACCAATGTTTACAGTGACTGCTCTTGTGTAGTCAGAGTAGTACAGGCCTTGGAGACAGCCCGTGTTGGTTGAACCCCAGATGGAGAGTGAAGCCACCTCGCGGCCAGCTGCCTCCAGTGTCCTCACTATGTTGGGCATATTGGATCACACCCAAGTCTCCCCAGGCCATCGGCTGAAGGGAAAGCATAGCCAATGCATGATGTATTGTGTGTGTGCTGCTCTGCAGTCTGACTTGATAAAAAAAGTCCCTGAGAGTCATGCTCTGTACCATCAAAACATCCCTTTATGAAAGGAATTTGCTATTTCCCCAGAACAAGCTGGGCAGAGAGGTAATCAATGCACCCACTGCGTTCCTTTTCCGGCTGTCATGCATGATGGCATTAACCCTGGAGGGTTACATCCCAATGCTCTTTGGCAGACGGATGTTATTCATGTCCCCTCTTTGGGGAGAGTACAATTTGTACAGGTTTTTATTAATATTTATTCTCATTTTGTTTATGCCTCTGCCCACACGGGGGAGGTTGTACCATGTATCATTGCTCATTGTCTTCCTCCAGTTGATGTTACAGGGTTATCCACAGCACCTCAAGACAGACAAAGTCCCTTCTTATACCTCATCTGCATCTAAAAACACTGTGCCCAGCATAAAATTGTTCACGACATGAGCATTCTTGAGCAGCTGCACAAAGGGCCTTAGAATAATGCAGATCCAGAGACACATCAGTTAGGGCTGTTGATTGCACCCCTGTAGCAAAAGATCTGAAAAGTAGTTTTTATAGCCATCTCAATGTGTAAAAATAAAACAGTCCAATCCTCGGTTGTAAGATTTATTCTGAAGGTAAGGGACAAAGCTTCTAAACTAGCTACTCTCAGCTCTGTCATCTCACCGCCACACAAATCTATATTGTGATCTGTAACCGATGAAGCTGCAGCCGAAGACGAGAGATATTTGCATTGTAAGCATGTTATGGGGGGAGCAGCTGATGTAGAAGTAGTGCTGACAAGTTTGCAGATGCTTCTGTGCTGAGTAAGATGGCAAGAATGAGATCACCGAATCCGTACACAGAGCAACTTTAGCCATTTCCTTACTGTGCTGGCTAACGTGATAACTGCTCCTGGACACAAATCAACGGCAAATGGTTCTCAGAACAAAGAACTTAAGAAAGGAAAGACTAGTAAGCAGTGCTCACAATAGGACATCAGAAATAATTCTAACATTGGGGCACAGAGCTGAAGCATCAAAATTCTAATTGCACAGTGAAAATGTCTCTTGTAGGGAAGGGAGCTTCCAGCTGATGACAAAAGTATTGTTTTGGAAGATTCAGTTGAGCTTGGAAATGAGACTAAATGTCTAGGTTTATAAGAGCAAGTGTCTACCATTCCTCTTTATTGGATCTTCATGAAACAAATGTCCAAGTTTCTTGTGATGAGAAATTCTAATAGGTGACATTCATGGCTTTCTGATACCCTTTCACAAACAGACCTCTGTTAGGAAATTAGTGTAGCAGTAGGGTAGAGGGTACAGTGAGTGTTAGAGATCAATTTGTGGTTGTGTTTTAAAACGAGTTTTAGTATCCAGGCTAGATGCGGAGTTAGAACTAGGGTTCTGAGTTGGGTCTTATTAGGGTTAATGTTAGAGTTAGACTGTATTTTTAATATTAGTCCTGAAATTAGGGTTAAAGCTAGGTTTAATATTAGGGTTTGGGCCTGCTAGTGGTGGCTCACACCTTTAATCCCAGCACTTGAGAAGCAGAGGCAGACAGATCTCTGAGTTCAAGGACAGCCAGAACTACAGAGCAAGTTCCAGGACAGCCAGAACTATACAGAGAAACCATGTCTCGAAAAACCACACACACACACACACACACACACACACACACACACACACACACACACCAAAAACACAAGCAAAACAAAACAATAAGCCACCATAGTACTAGGGTTAGGGTTTTGGCATTACCTGGGTAAAGATTATGGATAAAGTTAGGTTAGAGACTGGTACAAAGTTAGTGTAAAAGCTATAGTTAGTGACAGTACTAGGATTAAGTTTAAGTTTAAGCCTTATTTTAGGGTTCTGGCTGGAGGTATGGATTTAATCTGGATTAGGGTTAAGGATATAATTAGAGGTAACATTTGAACTAGGGTTAGTTTCATTGTGATAACTAAGGTTTGGATTAATAGTGAAGTTAGAGGGTTAGAGGGAGTGTAAGGCTTAGGGCCAGGGCTAGGATTGGGCTCTGGTTAGAAGTAGGTTAAGGCTGGGGTAATAATTAGGGTTAGGGTTAGTATTAAGTCTAGGATTAGAGCCAATGCATAGATTAGGTGTATAGCTTTAATTAGTAGCATATGATTAAGTGTAGTTGTTTTGTTTTGTTTTTAGTCTTTGGGGACCCACTACCCAACTCTCAAAGAAATATACAGAGACTTATTCTTAGTTATGAATGCCTGGCCTTAGTTTGTCTTGTTTATAGCCAGCTTTTCTAACTTAAATTATCTAGTTTCCTTTTAACTATGTTTTGCCTCTGGGATTTTTACCTTTCTTTATTCTATATATCTTTCTTTCCTTCTTTCTCCATGGCTGAATGGGTACCTGGGTGACTGGTCCTGGTATTCTTCTCTTCTTCCTTTCTTGTTCCTAGCTCTTCTCTCTTCCTCTTCTTCTCTCAAGCCTAGATTTCTCCTATTTATTCTCTCTGCCTGCCAGTCCCACCAATTTCTTTCTCCTGGCTTGCTATTGGCCTCTCATCTCTTTATTAGACCAATAATGTGTTTTAGACAGGCAAAGTTACACAACATCACAGAGTTAAACAAATACAACATAAAAGAATGCAACACACTTTTGCATCATTAAACAAATATTTTACAGCATAGATGAATATAGCAAATCTTACACTAATATTCCACACCAGTTAAGGTTATGGATACAGGGTTGGGAATAATTTATGACTATGGTGACCATTATAGTTAGGTTTTTGATTTATGTGAATGTTAGGGTTCATAATGTGTCAGTGTTTGTAGTTCTGTTGACTACTGGCTTAGGGTTAGTTGGATCTAAGGGTAAGGATTAATGTTAGATCTGACCCTAAAATAGAATTTTGCGTGAATTAAGTTTAGGTTTGGAGTAATACTTAACCATGGTGAGATACTAGACCATGGGTGAGGCTTAGGACTGGGTCAGAGAAGAGTTTGGGGAGAGTTAAGGTAAAGGGGAGAGTTAGTGTTCAAAATGGTTTATGGTTTTTTTGAACCTAGTTTTAGTGCTGTGTCTAGATGAAGTGTTAAGGTTTTGGATAGGGCCTGATTGGAGATACTGAAGGGTTAGGGTGTGCTTTAGTTAGTGTTAGGGTGATACTCAGGTTTAGGGTTCTGGTTAGGGATAAGGTTAGATTAGGGGTTAGGGTGAGAGTTAGAGTAAGGGTGAGGGTTAGGGGTCAGGATTAGTTTAGGGGTTAGGGGTTAAGGATTAAGGTTAAGCTAGGGTTTAGGGTTAAGGCTAGGGATTAGGGTTATGAGTTGGGTTAAGGGTTAAGGTTAGAGTTAAGAGTTTTGGTTAAGGATAAACTAAGGGTTAGGAATTAGGGTTAGCATCAGGTTAGAATTGGGGTTAGGCTTGGGGTTATGGTTAGCATTAGCTTAAGTTTGGGATTAGGATTAGGATTTAAGGTTAGGGGCTATGGTAGAGTTTGGATTAGGGTTAAGTTATGGATTAAGGTTTTGGGTTAGGGTTTGCCTTAGGTTACAGTTGGGGTTAGTGCTAGGGGTTAGGAATTAGAGGTTTTGGTTAAGGTATTGGGTCAGTGTTAGATTGAGGTTAGGGGTTAGGGTTTGGCATTAGGGTTAGGATTTAGATTTAACGCTAGAGTTAGGTTTAGGGTTGATTTGATTAGCTTAAGTGTTTAAGGTTAGGGTTGGGTTAATTTAGGGTTAGTGTTAGGTTTAGCGTTAAGGTTCGGGGGTTAGTGCTAGAGTTGATTTAGGATTAGGGTGATAGTGGATTATGCTTAGGGTTAAGAGCAGTGTTAATGTATCCCTAGGGTTAGTGTTAGTGTTATGGTAGGGAATAGGGTTAGAATCTAGGTTTAGTGTTAGTTTAAGGTTAGGGTGATACTCAGTATTATGTTTAAGGTTGCAATCGGGGTTCATGTATGGCTAGGGTTATATTGTTGTTAGAGACAGTTATAGGTTGATTAGTGATATTAATATTCATGTTTTGTTTGGATTAAGGAGAGGAAACATTGTCATTATATCTCATGTTGGAGGCAGATGCAAGCTCTGGTTTTAGGTTAGGTCTTGGTTTGTCATTATCCTTCATTTTTGTCCTGCATTTATGGTTAGAATTTGATTTAGATTTTCATTTTTTGATTTAGGTTTTGGTTGTTGCTAAACCAGGTTAGTTTAAGGCTGATGCTAGTGTTAGGGTTAGGGTTAGAGATAGAAATCCTGTTCTATTTATGTCTAGATGAATATTATCACTAAAGGTTAGGGTTAGGGCTTTTGATAGTCTTAGAAATATTTCTAAAATTAATGTTAGGGTTAGGTACACATACCATTGGTTTTGTTTCTAAGATTAGGGTTAGAGTTTGTGCAGGTTTAGGGTTAATGTAGAGCTAGGTTTGGTATTAGGGTTATTGCTAATCTGGGGCTAGGTATAGTGCTATCTTTGTCTAGAGTTAGGATTTGTGGAAGATGCAGGGTTAGGGTTATGCCCAAAATTGTTTCAGAACTCTGGACAGTATTAGCTATATTTCTAAGATTATCATTAGAGTAGAAGTAGGAGATCATTATTAGAGTTACAGGTAGGTTAGGGTTACATCTAAGGATGGTATTGGTGTTATTTTTAAGGTTAGGGCTAGTTAGATATAAGGTTAGGTTTGGGATTTGGTTTTTCATTAGGTTTGGTGTTAATATTGGATTTATAGATAGAGCTAGGTTTAGGTTTACATTTACATTAAGGCTTGGTAGCAAAGCCATGGTTTGGATTATTGACAGGGATTGGTTATACCTTGGTATAAAGTAAGTGATAGAACTAGTTTATTATACAGTTAGTGATAGAACTATCATAGTATACAGTTAGTGATAGAACTAGCATAGTATACAGTTAGTGATAGAACTAGCGTAGTATACAGTTAGTGATGGAGCTAGCATAGTATATAGTTAGTGATAGAACTAGCATAGTATACAGTTAGTGATAGAACTAGTGCTAAGGTTAGTTTGAGACCTAGATTTAAGGTTTGGGCTGGAGATTGAGTTGTATTTCTTTTGGGTCTAGGGACACATTTAGTTCTTGTATATAGGGCTAAATTAAGGCAAGAGCTAGTGTTTATTTGGTATTCAAGTTAGGTCTAGGACTAGAGCTTGTGTTAAGTTTGGGTTATGGCTAGGATTAGAAATAGAGTTTGGGGTATGTTTAGGGCTAGGACAGTTGTCAGTATTCTGTTTGTGGGTAAGACTAGCATTGGGTCCAGTGTCTGTGTCAGGTGTAGAGCTTTGTTTCACAGTACAGTTAAGTTCTTGGATATGTTTACCTTTAGATTGGGTTTACTAGGGCAAAGTAGGAAGGAAAGACAGACATCTGTGCAAGCAGAATTCTCCTTTAACCCGAGCAGCTCAAGAACCGTAATCTCTCCACCAAAATGAGACTGGGCCCACATGGCACCAAAATGACCATGACTTGTTCTGAAACACTTCTCACACACACTGTAGCCCTGTTGAGCTCCGCAGGAGGCATTTTCTTATTAGCATCAGTGTGGATCCTAACTCTGGGAGAGACGTGAGCAGTAGAGACCCAGGCATCAGCTTGAAGGACACCTGGAAACCATGACAATTCTGATGCTTTTATTTTACAGATATTGAAATAACATTTTAATTACATTCTTGAAAAGAAGTTAAAGCAAAGATAATATGTTTAGGTCATTTTCTAGGTGTTATATAAAAGCACCTTGGGACAGGCAAGGTGGTTTTATGGATAAAAGAACTTTTCTAAATAAATTAGAATTTATTTAGAAAATAAATACTTTTCTGAATAAATTAATGAATAAATAAATAAGCAACAAATAAATACTGTGGGTATGAGGAGGAAAGAATACAAGATGATGTACTGAAATATTTCTTCCAGGATGAAACCCACCAATGAGAATGGAGTAAAATAATTTTCTTTCAAGGTCAAGTGGTACCCTGTAGGCTTGCCTGAAGAATCACAGAAAGTCACAGGATAAAGATAAATTAAGGATCCAAAGAATCAACAAAAGGAGAGAGAGGGTGGAGAAAAGGAGGAAAGGAAGGAAAGAGGGAGGGAGAAAAGAAAGAAGGAAGGAAGGGAGGGAGAAGGGAAGGAGGGAGGAAAGGAAGAAGAAAAAGAAAAAAGAAAGAAGGCAATAGGGCTTATTGTTCACCAGTGCATTCCACCCCATGTAAAGGGAACTTGCGCCATCTAATGTCCATTATATACAATAACTACCAGTTATGTTTCTGTTTGCTGATTCAATGCCTAGCAGGATAGGGAGGCCCTCTTATAGAAATGAATGCATTTTGCAGAAGTAAATAAGCAAGTAAAAACCCAGCAGGATCATGGCAAGCAGATGTGGGAGGAAAAGCATCAAGTAGGCAGAGGTGGTGGTAAAAGCAGAACAGGGAGATTAATTCAATATGGCCACACAGGGAAGAGGGACTAGAGATCCTGTTCGGCCTCTCCCCCCTCCCTCAATAACTCCTAGTAATAACGTAAAGGCCAAAGTGACAATAACACTTCATTATTTAGTAATTGATAAGGATAACAATTTAAAATATTTGTGAGAGGTTCGCTCCTTTCATGGCCGCATTCAGGAAGAAGAACTGGGTCAGGCAACAAGACAATGTGTCTGAAACCCTGAGGGTAAGGGAGGCAGGAGAATCAGTAGGGCTGACTGGCCTTCAGATAAAATTAAATAATGCCAAATTAAAATGAAGAATACAGGTGAACATGAATAAATTAATCCCACACCAACTCAGAATTAAGTATAATGAGGGGTTCTTTATTTAGGGGGATTCACAGATCACAGTCCTCTGCACGAATGGGGAACAGGAACCAAATCCAGCATCCAGGTGAGAGAAGAGAGAGAGCAGGTGTATAAGCGCGCACCTTTTTGGTACCCAAGGCCATGCCCAACCTGGTCCAGCCTCTCAAAGGCCATTGGCTGAAGGAGGTTCCCTAGCACCTCCCTGTTTTGTCTAAATAAGAGAGTTCCAAACCAATACAAAACTATATACAATAAAAACAGATATCAAGTATAAAAATTAGAATTACAACCAGCATAAACAATATTAAGCAAGAAGCATATGCTAAATGTTTCAATGATTATTCTATCCTAAGGAGTCTAAGTCTTGTATTGATAATGGCTTGGTTAAATCATAAAAGGAAAGTAACTATGACTATCTAGTCTTCAACCCCATCGAAGACCTGAGAAGGGAAATAATATTACTTGAGTAGACAGGAAGTACAATCAAGCAGCTTCCAAAATGTGCAGTAGATGACAGAGACAACTGACTACCTGGGCAATCACCCAAAATCTCATTTGCAATGTTGGAGAAATCAATTTTGCCTAAGGCCTAGAGTAACTGACAGACCATTTTCAGAGACAGGAAAATTTTCAAAACCATCTTACCCTGTCTTGGGGAGGCTTGGCAGTCTTTTTCTTGTATCCTGTTTGTTCAGTCTGGATACCGCGCATTTTGTCAGTGGTTGAGGTATGGGTAGTTCCTTGCCCAAAGGCCTGCTTTACCAAGAAGTCAAACTCCAAGTGGAGTGTCTTTGGTGCTCAACATTCTCTCAGGAATAGATCGGTACTGGGAGCAATTGTGTCTCACATCAACAGAATCCTAAGTTATTTAAATGTCATATTCTACAGTTCTTTGAAATGGTTGAAGACTACCTATCTATGTGGAATAAAATCTATGTATTTAAAGAACCTGATTAGTCTAACTATAAGTATGATAAACATGTATGACTATGGACCAATAGTTCTTAATATATGCATAGCTTAAAGAGTGAGGCCTCATATTAGAATATTAAACAATCTTTAAACAACTACACAGCAAATGAGGACAATGACCTCAAAATATAAACCATGTATATGTATCTTGATCAGAGGTGGAAATGTATAGTACAATATGATAAATATATCCTAAAATTGTATCAAGAAGCAGAGGTAAAAGCATGTATGCATACAATATAACAAAATAACATTGCATAGGTGTACAAATATTGTAATCAGAAATAGGAACATACTCAATATAACAAATATAATTTGAATTTGTGTCAATATACAAGAATCTATATCAATGTAAATTGTCTATAAACAATAGCTCACAAGTATTCCTTCACTATTATTATTAGTGTAAGCTCACACTAACCTACCTATTATCTCATTCAGTTTCCTCTTTCTTATGTGAGATCCCTGAGCCTACAAAATTTCCACCCCAACCCTCAACTCTATAGGTATATAGGTATAACACATTTACCTATATATTAGGTATAGGTATTATACTATAGGTGTTAAACACATTGGGTGCCCTGTGTAGATGAACACAAATAAATTAATCCCACACTAACACAGAATTGAGTGTAACAAGGAGTTCTTTATGTGGGGGGGGGGGACTCAAAGGTCACAGTCCTCTGCACAAATAAGAAAGAGGAATCAAATTCAGCATCCAGGTGAAAGAGGAGAGTGGGTGTGCAGTCACACACCTTTTTGGTACCCAAGGCCCTGCCCAACCTGGTCCAGTCTCTCAAAGGCCATTGGCTAAAAGAGATTCCCCAGCAGAGTACAATCAAATTAGCAAAAATGAATTTAAGTGTAGAGTTTCCTTTAAAGAACTTAAAAAGGCTGGATTTTAGAAATGAGCGTGGTGGCTTCTCCCCACCACCCGCAACAAGAAGGGAAAGCTTCACGAGAAGGCAAGAGATGAGCTCATCAAAGCAGTGCCGTCCAGCTGTGGCTCAACTATCACTGTTCTTCCTGCATAGAGTCAAGACGTTATGAATGGACGGTGACCTTGAGTTTCTAATCCTTCTGCATCTGCCTCTCAACTTCTGGTACAATAGGCAAGTGCCTCTGGGTCCCATTTTCTCTCACCCAAGTCTGAGATCATAGAATTCCACATCACAAAACTCATTTCTCTTTATTCCAGCATCTGTGTAGTTGACAGGCCATGGTGGGTTAAAGAGACCAACAGCATAATTTAAGGAGAGAGAGGGAGGGAGAGGGAAAGGGAGAGAGAAAGAGAGAAAGAAGAAGAGAGAGGGATCTTAGGGAAACCTTTCCAGAGTTTACTGGTCAAGAAGAGCAGAGACAGACAGACAAAAACAGGCACATATGCATGAACACCAAACACAAAAGAAAAAAGAAAATACAGACTGTAGCTACCACTCTCACATGCCCACCACAAACAAGAGGTGACACCCTTACTGAGGGCATAAGGGACTTTGGTGGCAGGGGTGGAGAAATATACCTTGAAGTGATGTAAAGCTCCCTCCCTTCCAGCTGGCCCTTGTTGTCTCTGAAAAGTGCGATCCTGGCAGCTCTCCATTTGTGATTCCTCCTTTTGGGTTATGCCAGGAGTCCCCTTCTCTAGCCTGGGCACTTGGAGAGACAAGGATCAGAGAGGAGGAGACAGCAAGCACACCCGCCATTCTATACACTGCAGTAAGGGCTCAGACACTCACCCTAGTCAGAGGAATGAAGAAGGCAGGCTGCTCTCCACTGAGATGTGACTCCCTGACTCTCAGCCCAGTCAGAGGAGTAGGTATGTGCCCTAGCAACAGATAATAATAATTTGTAAGAAATAAGGCTAATTATGCTAACAATAAATTTAGAATAATCATGAGGTATAGTGGCTCATTCCTCTTACTTAATTTTTATTTTTATATGGCTGGGTATCTTGTCTGTACTTATGTCTGAGCATGTGGGTTCCTGGTGCCCTCACAGGACCTAAGTGGTCATCAGGTTCCCTACAACTGAAGATTAAAATACTCACCCACTATGCACGAGCAAGTCAAGAAATTAATCAAAAATACAGAAATGAAAGGAGAGCTTTCAAACTCCTTCTATGAAGCTATTATTATTAGCCAGTTTCAGACTAATAAAAACCAGGTAAAGACTCAGCAAGGAAGGAAAGGAGGAAGGAAGGAAGGGAAGAAAGGAAGGAGGAAGAAAGGAAGAGTGAGTTCTGTTGATCGCAGACTTAAAAATGCTCAGTAAAAACTTGAAAACCAAATCCTGACATACATCAAATAGATTACCAACCATGACTGAGTTGACTTTATCCCAGCAATGAAAGGTTGGTTCATCACACGCAAGTCTCTAAATATTATGAGCCACATCTAAAAGATCTAAAAGAAAAAAACAAATGAACCAAAAAAAAAAAAAAAGATCATCTTCAGGCAGAAAAGGCCTTCCATGAATTCCTACGTGTCTTTGTGATAAAAGTCCTAGAGAGAGGAGGGCTAAAGGGAACTTTTTTCTACACATTAAATCTGTAGAGGATCCCCAAATGGAGAAAAGTTTGAGGCAGTCCTACTGAAATCAGGAATACGATAGCATTGTCTGCTATCCCCACTCCTTTGCAAGACTGTTCTCCGAGCACTAGAGGGCGCAATACGACAAGAGAAGAAGAGAGACACAACCAAGAAAAAACAAATCAAACATCCCTATTTGCAGATGACATGTTTTATGTCAGAGATCCTGAATTTTCTACCAGCGAACTAGAAATGAAGCACCATGTCATCAAGATGACATACAGTCAACTTGCGAAAGTCCAGAGGCTGTCCACGCACCAATCACAAACACAGAGAAGGACACCGTGAACAAACTCCCTTTGGCAATAACCTGAAAACATTTAAATAGCTAGGAATAAATCTAACCCAAGAGGGTAAAGACCTCTACAAAGAAAACTTCAAGTTTCTGAAGAGAGAACTAGTAACAGATACTAGGAAACGGAAAGACGTACCTTGCTCTCGGATGAGTAGAATTATTCACATGAACATGACGGCTCTACACAAAGGCATGATTAACTTCAGGGAAATGCCAATCAAAAGCCCCATCTTATTCTTCACAAAAACAGGGAGAAAAAAGCTAACCTAAAATTTATAAGGAACCACAAAAGACCCCAGTTAGCCAAACAATCCTGATACCATTTCAAACTTCAAGTTATCATACAGAGCCGTCCTCACTGAAATGATATGTTACCGACACAAGAACACATATGTGTCACTGGGAGAACCATATCCAAGACCCCAGTGTGAGTATGTGTAAGATAGCATATTCCATCTACTAGTCCATAAAGATACCAAGAATACACACTGGAGGAAAGATTACTTTCTACAGCGCTGTTGGAGAAACTGGATGCCCACATGTGGAAGAATGAAATTGGTTTCCTCACAGTCATTAGGTACAAAACTAATTCTGAATGGATCAAAGGCGCATGTGCAAACTGAGACGCTGCTAGAAGAAGCTTAGGCAACACCCACAGAGCATAGGTGTGGGAAAGGACCTTCTGAAGGGGACTCCACCTGCCCTGGGATACAGGTCAAGCGGACACAGATTGAGCATCATAAAATGAAAAAGCATTTGTACAGTTAAAATGATGATCTATCAAGAGACCTCCTCCTCCATCCTCTTCGTCTTCTCTTCCTCCTTTAGATTAGTTTTCTTTTACGTGCATGGTCTCTTTGTACATGCTTGCAGTTCCTTCAGCAGCCAGATGAGGGCACTGAATCCTCTAGAACTGTGCTTAGAGACAGACCATGGTCCTCTGCCACTCAGGGTCTGGAAGCAAACCCGTGCAGTCTGGAAGTGCAGCCTGGAAGTGCAGCTAATGCTCTTGATCCCTGAGCCATCTCTCCACTCCCATAAAACTGAACGTTTTCAGAAGCATTCTACAGCCTGGGCTTTTGCACATGTTTTCCTGTGTATGCTATGAAGGAGGATGCCAACTACCTTATATTTTCTTCTAAATGCCTATAGGTCGATTCCACTGTATACTTTTAACTTCAGCATTCACGAGGCACATGCCAGAGTTGCCTTTAGGGTTGTTACGAAGATAAAATTAGATAATGTGAATAGAATGTTTTGAATATTCCTGCCATGAAGTAAGATTCTGGAAATGTTCAATGCTGTTTTTAAATGCTTCTCTTTTAGGCTGTAAGGCTTTTCCCCCATCTCTGTCAGCTACGTCATGTTCCCTCAAAGTGAACTGACTTGGTCCCTTGTGGCCTTACTATGCCTACCACAACCTAATAAATATTAATGGTGTAGAGTGGCAAGCATTTGGGAGCAGTTGGCATGTTGTCTTCTGTCTGTGGTGTGCCTATCAAACACTCTTGCCATCACACTAACTCTGGACTGGCTTCACTTTGGCAAAGGAAGAAAATAATGCAATTAAGTCTATGCAGAGAAGGCCTGCTTAGAAGGTTCCCCCTGGGGCAACATCTAAATTTTATTATTTCATTTCAATATGAAGCAAGAAACTCTTGGTTGATACTTTTAGAGAACTAGGCTCCTATCCTGTGTGTTCCTTTTTTATATTTTATTTATTGTTTTTAATTGAGCTACATATTTTCCCCACTTCCCTTCCTCCCCTCTCCTCTTCTACACTTCCATGCTCCCAATTTACTCAGGAGATCTTGTCCTTTCCTCCTTCCTAGGTGGATCCATGTGTGTCTCTCTTAGGGTCTTCTTTATTGTCTAGGTTCTCTGTGGTTGTGGACTGTAGGCTCCTTATTCTTTGTTTTATGTCTAAAAGCTACTTATGAATGAGTACATATTATATTTGTCTTTCTGGATCTGGGATACCTTATGGACTACGTTTTTTTTCTAGCTCTGTTCATTTTCCTGGAAATTTCAAGATATCATTTTTACCACCATATGCAAATGTACCATATTTTCCTTATCCATTCCTCAGTTGAGTGGCATCTAGGTTGTTTCCAGGTTCTAACTATTACAAATAATGCTGCTCTGAACATAGTTGAGCAAATGTCCTTGTGGTATGATAGAGCATACATTGAGTATATGCTCAAGAGTGGTATTGCTGAGCCTTGAGGTAGTTTCCTAATTTTCTGGGAAATATTCATGCTGATTTCCAAAGCAGCTATACCAGTTTCCACTCCCACCAGCAATGGAAGAGTATTCCCCTTATTCCACATCTTCTCCAGGATACATTGTCATCAGTGTTTTTGATCTTGGCCATTCTGACAGGTGTAAGATGGTATCTCAGAGTTGTTTTGATTTGCATTTCTCTGAGGGCTAAGAATGTTGAGAATTTTCTTAAGTGTCTTTTGGCCATTTTAGATTCCTCTGTTGAGAGTTCTCGGTTTAGGCCTGTACCCCCTTTTTGTTGGATTATTTGTTATTTTGTATATTTTGGATATCAGACCTCTGTCTGATGTGGGGTTAGTGAAGATCTTTTCCCATTCTGTAGGCTGTTGTTTTGTCTTGTTGACTGTGCCTTTTGCTTTACAGAAGGTTTTCAGTTCCAGGGTGTCCCATTTATTAATTGTTTCTCTCAGTGTCTGTGCTACTGGTGTTCTATTTAGGACATGGTCTCCTGTGTCAAAGTGTTCAAAGGTTCAATGTGGTTGGTTTTATGTTAAGGTCTTTGATCCATTTGGACTTGAATTTAGTGCATGGTGATAGATATGGATTTATTTGCATTCTACATGTTGATATCCAGTTATGCCAGCACCATTTGTTGAAGATGCTTTCTTTTTTCCATTTTATAATTTCAGCTTGTCAAAAATCAGGTGTTCATAGCTGTGTGGATTGATATCCAGGTCCTTGATTTGATTTCATTGGTCCTCCTGTATGTTTTTTATGCCAATACCAAGATATTTTCACTACTGTAGCTCTATTGTAGAGTTTGAAGTCATGAATAGAGATGCCTCTAGAAGTTCCTTTATTATACAGGATTGTTTTGGCTATCCTGGGTTTTTTGTTTTTCCATATGAAGTTGAGTATTGTTCATTCAATATCTGTGAAGAATTTTGATTGAATTTTGATGGGTTTTGCATTGAATCTCTCAATTGCTTTTGATAAGATTGTCATTTTTTACTATGTTAATTCTACCTACCCAAGAGCATGGGAGATCGTTCCATTTTCTGATGTCTTCTTCAATTTCTTTCTTCAAAGACTTAAAGTTCTTGTCATACAGGTCTTTCACTTGTTTGGTTATAGTTGCCCCCAAGATATTTTATGTTACTTGTAAAGGGTGATGTTTCTCTGATTTTTCTCAGTCCATTAATCATTTATATATAGGAGGGTTACTTTTATTTTAGTTAATCTTGTATCCTGCTACCTTACTGAAGGTGTTTATCAGTTGTAGGAGTTCCCTGGTAAAACTTTTTGGATCAATTATGTATACTATCATATCATCAGCAAATAGTTAAAGTTTGATTTCTTCTTTTCTGACTTGTATCCCCTTGATCTCCTTTTGTTGTCTTATTGCTCTAGCTAGAACTTCAAGTACTATATTGAATAGATATGGAGACAATGGACACCCTTGTCTTGTTCCTGATTTCAGTGGGATCACTTTGAGTTTCTCGTCATTTCATTTGATGTTGGTGTTAGTTTACTGTATATTGCCTTTATTATGTTTAGGTATATTCCTTGTATCCCTGCTCTTTCCAAGACCTTTATCATGAAAGAGTGTTGAATTGTGTTAAAGGATTTTTCAGCATCTAAATGAGATGTTCATGTGGGTTTTTTCTTTCGGTTTGCTTATATGGTGGATTACGTCGACAGATTTTTGTATGTTGAACCATCCCTACTTTTCTAGGATGAAGTTTACTTGGTCACAGTGGATGATTTTTCTGATGTGTTCTTGGATTTGGTTTGCCAGTATTTTATTGAGTATTTTTGCGTCTGTGTTCATGAGGGAGTTTGCTCTATACTACTCTTTTCTGTTTGTGTCTTTTGTGGTTTGGGTATCAGG
The DNA here is from genome assembly GCF_982192425.1 of Myodes glareolus. Classification (NCBI taxonomy): domain Eukaryota; kingdom Metazoa; phylum Chordata; class Mammalia; order Rodentia; family Cricetidae; genus Myodes; species Myodes glareolus. The sequence goes on along the minus strand of NC_142029.1, from coordinate 82,913,873 downwards.
GTAAGTGTAGCCTCATAAAAAGAGTTTGGCAATGTTCCTTTTGTTTCTATTGTGTAGAACAATTTCAGGAGTATTAGTATTAGTTCTTTGAAAATCTGGTAGAATTCTGTGTGCTGAAACCATCTGGTCCTGAGTTTTTTCTTTTTTTTTTTCCCCTTTTTTAAATTTTTTCCCCTTATTTATTTATTTAAAGAATTTCCACTTCCTCCCCTCCTCCCAATATCCTCCCGCTCCCCCCACTCCCTCTCCTCCTCCCTCACCATTCCCAAGAGCAGTCAGGGTTTCCTGCCCTGTGGGAAATCCAAGTTCCTTCCCCCTCCCTCCAGGTCCAGGAAGGTGAGCATCCAAACAGACCAGGATCCCAAAAAGCCAGTCCATGCAGATGAAACAAGACCCAGTGCCATTGTCAATGGCTTCTCAGTCAGCCCCCATGTCAGCCACATTCAGAGAATCTGGTTTGATCACATGCTCGTTCAGTCCCAGTCCAGCTGGCCTTGGTGAGCTCTCATTCGATCAGTCCCCTTGTATCAGTGGGTGAACGCACCCTTCGCGGTCCTGACTTCCTTTTTCATGTTCTCCTTCCTTCTGCTCTTCATTTAGACCTTGGGGGCTCAGTCCAGTGCTCCAATGTGGGCCTCCGTCTCTATCTCCATCCATTGTCGGATGAAGGTTCCCTCTGGTTCTGCTTTCCTTCCTCACGATCTCCCTCCCTCTGCTTCTCATTTGGACCTAGGGAGTTAAGTCCAGTGTTCCAATATGTGTCTCTGTCTCTATCTCCATCCTTCGCCATATGAAGGTTCTGTGGTGACATGCAAAATATTCATCAGTATGGTTATGGGCCAAGGCCAGTTCAAGCACACTCTCCTCTGCTGCCCAGGGAACAATCTGGGGACCTCTCCTTGGTCCTGGGAACCCCTCCAGAATCAAGTCTCTTGCAAACCCTAAAATGGCTCCCTTAGTTGGATAGGGGTTTGTCGATCTTGTTGATTTTCTCCAAGAACCAGCTTTTTGTTTCATTAATTCCTTGGATTGTTTTCTGTGTTTCTATTTTGTTGATTTCAGCCCTCAGTTTGATTATTTCCAGTCTTCTACTCCTCCTGGGTGAATCAGCTTCTTTTTTTTCTAGAGCTTTCAAGTGTGCTGTTAAGTCTCCAATGTGTACTTTCTCCATTTTCTTTAATTGGGCACTTAGTGCTATGAACTTTCCTCTTAGCACTGCTTTCATAGTGTCCCATAGGTTTGAGTATGTTGTGTCTTTATTTTCATTAAATTCAAGGAAGACTTTAATTTCTTTCTTTATTTCTTCCTTGACCCAGGGGTGATTTAGTAGTTGATTGTTCAACTTCCATGAGTTTGTTGGCATCCTGGGGGTAGCATTGTTGTTGAATTCTAACTTTAATCCATGGTGATCTGACAAGACACAGGTGGTTACTAATATTTTTTTTGTATCTGTGGAAGTTTGCTTTGTTACCCAGTATGTGGTCAATTTTCGAGAAGGTTCCATGAGCTGCAGAGAAGAAGGTATATTCTTTCCTATTTGGGTGGAGTGTTCTATAGATGTCTGTTAAGTCCATTTGATTCAATACCTCCAATAATTCTCTTATTTCTCTGTTAGGTTTCTGTCTGATTGACCTGTCCATTGGTGAGAGAGATGTGTTGAAGTCTCCTACTATTAGTGTGTGTGGTTTGATGACTGCCTTGAGTTCTAGAAGAGTTTCTTTTACATGTGTGGGTGCCTTTCTATTAGGGGCATAGATATTCAGAATTGAGACTTCTTCCTGATGAATTGTTCCTGTTATGAGTATGAAATGTCCATCTCCATCTCTTCTGATTGATTTTAGTTTGAAGTCGATTTTGTTAGATATTAGAATGGCCATACCCGCTTGTTTCTTAGGTCCATTTGCTTGGAAAACCTTTTCCCAACCATTTACTCTGAGTAAGTGTCTGTCTTTGTGGTTGAGGTGTGTTTCTTGTAAACAGCAGAATGTTGGATCCTGTTTTCGTATCCAATCTCTAAGTCTGTGCCTTTTTATAGGTGAATTGAGTCCTATTAAGTGAGATTAATGACCAGTGGTTGTTGACTCCGGTCATTTTTTTGGGGGGGGGGGGGTAGTAGAGTGTATGTGTTTTCCTTCTTTGAGTTGTGCTTGTGAAGGGTCGCTAGATGTCTGGGTTATTGTAGGCAGTGTTGGGAGTGTTGGATTCCTTGGGTTGTGATTTTCTTTCTAATATTCTCTGTAAGGCTGGATTTGTAGCTACGTATTGTTTAAATTTGTTTTTATCCTGGAATATTTTGTTTTCTCCGTTGATAGTGAACAATAGCTTGGCTGGGTATAGTAGTCTGGGCTTGCATCCATGGTCTCTTAGTTCTGCAGTACCTCTATCCAGGACCTTCTGGCTTTCATGGTTTCCATAGAGAAGTCTGGTGTAAGTCTGATAGGTTTACCTTTATAAGTTACTTGACCTTTTTCCTTTGCAGCTCTTAATATCCTTTCTTTAATCTGAATGCTTTGTGTTTTGATTATTATATGGCGAGGGGATGTTTTTTTCTGATCCAGTCTATTCGGTGTTCTGTATGCTTCTTGAACCTTCATAAGAATATCGTTCTTTAGGTTGGGAAAATTTTCTTCTATAATTTTGTTGAATATATTTTCTGGACCTTTGATCTGCAATTCTTCTCCTTCTTCTACCCCTATTATTCTTAGATTTGGTTTTTTTTTATTATGTCCCAGATTTCCTGAATGTTTTGTGATGAGAATTAGTTGGATTTGCTGTTTTCTTTGGTCAGAGAGTTTATTTTCTCTATGGCGTCTTCACAATCTGAGATTTGTTCTTCTATCTCTTGTATTCTATTGGTTATACTTGTTCCTGAAGTCTCTGTTTGTTTACCTAGATTTTCCATATTCAGCCGGTCCTTGGTTTGTGTTTTCTTCATTGCCTCCATTTCAGTTTTCAATTCTTGAACTGATTCCATTACCTGTTTGATTGTTTTTTCTTGGTTTCCCAGGGTATCGTTTACGAATTTACTCATTTCTTCAAACTTTTTGTTATATTTCTCTTCTATTTCTTTAAGTGAGTTATTCATACTCTGTTTAAGAGACTCTATTGCTTTCATAATGACACTGTTTTCCACTTCCCCCGAAATAGGGTGTTCAAGTCCTTCTGTGTAAGATCGCTGGGATCTGGTGTTTTCATGTTGTTTTTCAGATTGTTGGAGGAATTCTTGCCTTGGCATCTGCCCATCTCTTCCTTCAGATGCTCTCCAATGGCTCTTCCCTCCGCTGGGTCTTCTGCTACAGGATTAGTGCCCCCTTGCTGGCCAGGAATCACTTTGCCTGCAGTCCTACCTCGCTGCAGGCAGGCTATTAAAACAAAGGAACTCCCTCCCATTTGCACTCACCGCCCAGTCCCAGCGGTGCCCACACATGCTGAGTTGGAGGATTTTATGCCCTGGAAAAGGGAGAGAGGAAGGGAAGGGGTTTCTGGCTTTTCCTGTCAACTCACATGTTGTCTCTTTGGTGGTCTCTGGGTTTTTTCTTTTCTTTTTTTGTGTGTGTGTGTGGGGGGGAGAGACTTTTGATGACTGTTTCTATTTACTTTGTGGTTATAGGTCTATTTAATTTGCTTATCTGGCCTTGATTTAATTTTGGTATGTGATATTTATCCAGAAAATTGTCTATTTCCTTTAAGTTTTCCAGTTTTGTGGAGTACAGGTTTTTAAAGTATGACCTGATAATTCTTTGTATTTCCTCTGTTTCTATTGTTATGTCCTCCTTTTCATCTCTGATTTTGTTAATTTGGATATTCTCTTTCTGTTTTTTTTTTTTTTTTTTTTGGTGAGTTTGGATAAAGGTTTGTCTAGTTAGTTGATTTTCTTGAAGAATTAATTCTTTGTCTCATTGATTCTTGGTATTGGTTTTTTGTTTGTTTGCTTCTATTTTGTTGATTTCTGCTCTCAGTGTAATTATTTCCTGTCATCTAGTCATTTTGGGTAAGTTTGCTTCTTTTTGTTCTAATGTTTTTGGGTGCTCTGTTAATTTGTTCGTGTGGGATTTTTCCAGCTTCTTTATGCAGGCATTTGGTGCTATGAACTTTCCTCTTATCACTGCTTTCATTGTGTTCCATATGTTTGGCTAAGTTGTGCGGTCATTTTCATTGAATTTTAGGAAGTCTTTAATTTCTTTCTTTTTTTCTTCCTTAACCAGTGGTGATTCATCTGAGCATTATTCAGTTTCCATGGGTTTTTGGGCTTTCTGTAATTAGTGTTGTTGTTGAATTCTAACTTTAAGTCATGATGATCTGACATACATGGGGCTATTCCAATTTTTTTGTATCTGTTGAGATTCTCTTTGTTACTTAATATGTGGTCTGTTTTGAAAAAGAATCTACGAGGTGTTGAAAAGAAGGCATATTCTTTTGGGTTTCAATGAAATGTTCTGTAGATGTCTGTTAAGCCCATTTGAGTCATAGCATTTGTTAGATCCTTTATTTCTTTGTTAAGTTTCTGTCTGGAAGACCTGTCCAGTGGTGAGAGTGGGGTTGAAGTCTCCCACTATTAGTATGTGGGTTTTGATGTGTGATTTAACCTTTAGCAATGTTTCTTTTACAAATGAGGGTCCCCTTGTATTTCAGACATAGATGTTCAGAATTGAGACTTCATCTTGATGAATTTTTCTTGTGATGAATATAAAGTGACCTTCTTTATCTCTTTTGAATAATTTTAGTTTGAAGTCTATTTTGTTAGATATTAGGATAGCTACTCCTAATTAAATATTACTGCATATTGCCTTTATTATGTTTAGGTATATTCCTTGTATCCCTGCTCTTTCCAAGACCTTTATCATGAAAGAGTGCTGAATTGTGTTAAAGGATTTTTCAGCATCTAAATGAGATATTCATGTGAGTTTTTTTCTTTCGGTTTGTTTATATGGTGGATTACATCGACAGATTTTTGTATGTTGAACCATCCCTACTTTTCCTTAGGTCCATTTGATTGGAAAATCTTTTCCCAATCCTTTACTCTGAAGTAAATTCTGTCTTTGTAGTTGAGGTGTGTTTCTTATATGCAGCAGAAGTATGGATCCTGTTTTTATATCCAATCTGTTAGACTGTGTCTCCTTATAGGCTAATTAAGTTCATTGATATTAGGGGATATTAATGACCAGTGATTGCTAGTTTCTGTTATTTTTGTTTCTGCTGTTGATGGTGGTATTATGTGTTTGTTTCTCTTATTTGGGATTTGCTGATATGGGATTATCTATTGCCTGTGTTTTTGTGGTTGTAGCTAACTTCCTTGGGTTGGAGTTTTCCTTCTAGTACATCTGTAGGGTTGGATTTGTGGATAGGTATTAAATCTATCTTTTTTTTAAAGGAATATCTTGTTTTCTCCATCTATGTTGACTGAAAGTTTTGCTGAATATAGTAGTCTGAACTGGCATCCATGGTCTCTTAATGTCTGCATAATGTCTGACCAGGACCTTCTGACTTTCATTATTTCTATTGAGAAGTCAGGTGTAATTCTGATAGGTCCACCTTAATATGTTACTTGGCCCTTTTCCTTTGCAGCTCTTAATATTCTTTCTTTATTTTGTTATGTTTAGTGCTTTGATTATTATGTGGTAAGGGCACTTTCTTTTTTTTGGTCCAGTCTATTTGGTGTTCTGTAAGCTTGTATTTTCATAGGTATGTTCTTCTTTAGATTGGGAAAGTTTTCTTCTATGATTTTGTTAAATATATTTTCTGTGCCTTTGAGCTAGACTTCTTCTTCAATTCCTATTATTCTTACATTCAGTCTTTTCATGGTGACCCAGATTTCCTGGATATTTGGTGTTAAGAATTTGTTAGATTTAACATTTTCTTTGACCAATGGATCTATTTTCTCTAATGTATCTTCAACGTCTGGGAATCTTTCTTTCATCTCTTGAATTCTGTTGTTTATGCTTACCTGTAGTTCCTCATCATTTGCCCAGATTTTCCATTTGCAGATTTTTCTCAGTTTGTGTTTTCTTTATGGCTTCTATTTCTGTTTTCAAGTCTTGAACCATTTCTTTCACCTGTTTGATTGGTTTTTCTTGGTTTTCTTTAAGGGATTTGTTGATTTCTTCCAATTTTTTGGTTGTCCTTTTCTCCATTTCTTTAAGGAAATGTTGTATTTCCTAAGGGCCTCAATCATCTTCATAAAGTTATTTTAGGGTCATTTTCTTCTGCTTCATCTGCACTGGGATGTTCAGGTCTTGCTGTTGTAGAACCACTAGTTCCTGGTAGAACCAATAGTTCCTGTAGAACCAATAGTTCCTGCTATCTTGCTCTTATGTTGTTGAGTGAATTCATACCCTATTGTCTACCCATCTCTTATTCCAATTGGGACAGGTGGAGCCTTTTTTGGGGGGAAGTCCCCTTTTTTCCAGTTGGTGTAGTTGGTGACTGTGGTTCTGATGGTCCTTTCAAGAGTGGGCAGAGAAGAGCCTTTCCTCGGGGTGCCTATGGGCCCAAAGCTCAGATGGCCATTTCTCCTGGTATTGGCAAGGCAGAGGCAGAGGCTCCGGTGGTCATATAATTTCTGAAGGTCACTGCATCATTGCAACCCACTGCACTGCTGCTCATGCATCTCCTCCCAGTGGCCTGGCCTGCCTGCGTGTTTCTTAAATAGCTGCCTACACGAGAGTCCCCTGGGGGAGTTTGTACACTATACTGTCCTGGGTTCATACCCCAAAGATTCTGATTTGAAGGACCCAGGTAGTGTTCTGGTATACTTATTTGGAAGACATTTATCCAGATAACTCTGAATCTGATCTCTTGATCCAACCATGCCTGTTTTCTTTCTACCCATTCAGCAAAAATCTGCTCCAGCCAGAATATATCATGTCTACAGATTTGATGTCATATGCATAGTTTCATATAACTATGCATAGTATTAATAGACATTTCTTCTCAAAAGAATTTTCTCATAGAAGAAAATTCTCTCTTCTTTGGCTATCCCATGTGACTATGATGATGTTCCATGAGGACTGAGTGACAAGCAGATTTTTTAGTGAACTTTCTCTCTCTCTCTCTCTCTCTCTCTCTCTCTCTCTCTCTCTCTCTGTGTGTGTGTGTGTGTGTGTGTGTGTGTGTGCTCAAAGAGTAAAAGCTAGAGATATTTATTTATTAAAGAATTTAATATATTCACAATTCATCATAGATTATTAGAGAAAGCTAAAATTTAACATTTAACTCCAGTTTCAGACAGTTAAATGATAAAACTATTCATTTATATGTGCCTCACATGGCTCACATAATGGAAATCCAGGTGTGTCTGGCTTCCATACTATTCTTTTATCTATTAAAATTTTAATTTTGTTTTTAGAGAATGAAAAATGATTCCACCTGTAAGATTATTTAGCTAGTATGTGGTGAGGAGGCAATTTCCAGATTTACATTCTTTTTCTGTTTTTTTAAATTTTATTGATTTTTATTGAGCTCTACATTTTTCTCTGCTCCCCTCCCTGTCACTCCCCTCCGCTCTTCAGCCCTCCCCCAAGGTTCCCATGCTCCCAATTTACTCAGGAGATCTTGTCTTTTTCTACTTCCCATGTAGATTAGATCACGTATGTCTCTTTTAGTGTTTTCATTATTGTCTAAGTTCTCTGGGATTGTGATTTGTAGACTGGCTTTCTTTGCTTTATATTTAAAAAACACCTATGAGTGAGTACATGTGATAATTGTCTTTCTGGGTCTGGGTTACCTCACTCAAGATAATGTTTTCTAGCTCCATCCATTTGCCTGCAAAATTCAAAATGTCATTATTTTTTTCTGCTGTATAGTACTCCATTGTGTAAATGAACTACATTTTCCTTATCCATTCTTTGGTCAAGGAGCCTTTAGGTTGTTTCCAGGTTCTGGCTATGACAAACAATGCTGCTATGAACATAGTTGAGCACATGTCCTTGTGGCACGATTGAGCATCCTTTAGGTATATACCCAAAAGTGATATTGCTGGGTCTTGAAGAAGGTTGTTTCCTAATTTTCTGAGAAATTGCCACACTGACATCCACAGGGGCTGTACTAGCTTGCACTCCCACCAGCAATGCAGGAGTGTCTAGTGAATTTTCTGCGGTCTGAATGAGAGCAGCAACAGGAACCTTTGAGGTGTATTCTGGGACCGACTCCTTTGACTGCAGGCTGATGCTGCACCAGGACGCTGAACACATGGTGGCTTTGCTGTAGAAATATCTAGTTTTCTATTGGATGCTTGCCCACAACTTTTAAATTTTAGGGTAGTTACCTACCTTCTTCTCAGAGGGACTTAGCTCACTCAAAACTTTAACTGGGAGATGAGAGCAGAACAAAGGACCAGAAAGTGAAATGGAATCCTATCTACGTAAAGAAATCATGCTTTTAACAGCTTTTACTTTTCTTCTTCTTCTTCTTCTTCTTCTTCTTCTTCTTCTTCTTCTTCTTCTTCTTCTTCTTCTTCTTCTTATTCCTCTTTTTAGCATTTTAACTTTTATTTCTGTGTCTGAGTACTCACAGAGGACAGAAGAGAGTATCAAATCCTCAGGAGTTGGAGTTACAGTTGCCTGATGTGGGAAGGAACTGAACTCAGGTCCTCTGGAGGAGCAGTATGTGTTCTTAGCCACTGAGCCATCTCTCTGGACCTAAATCATGCTTTTCATTTCCATAAAAGGATTGAAATTAGAAACAAACAAGCAAATGAATGAACAAAAGCTATATATTAGGTCAGAGTTGATGGCTTCTAAGCCTTCAAGGCCCCCTGAACCTTCATTGGAAACTTTCCTGCCTCTCTCTAAACACTGCTGATTGGGAATGCAGCTTAGTGGTATATATGAGGTCCTGGACTCACTATCAGCACTATAAATAATAATCATAATCATAGCTAAAAATAAACTCTTGCTGATTCTGAAATCTGTCCTTTTTCTATGTGCTTCAAGGAAATCATGGCTGAAGTGATCTATTAAATTATAAAGGAGAGAATATATAAATGTTATATAATACACACACACTGGAGATACATGTATGAATGATGTATATCTCGCTGAGCGCCAACTATTTCGGGAACTGAATGGAAATCTCACCTAGAAATGAGGCTCATTTACAGTAGGCACTTGAGAACCGCCTATTGAGCTGAAGTAAAGGCCATTAGCAGCGCTGAGCTCCCGACGCCATCCTTCAGAGGTGCTTCACAGAAGAAATGCTCTTTCCACAGGAAAGAAGAAAAGAACAGGTACGCTAAGCTCAGCTTTTCCGTGGGCTTCCGAGACCTGGCAGGTCAGACTTCCAAATGTGCGGCACTCCAGGCTATTCAGTATTGTAATTAATGCACTTAAAAAGGTGTGAAGTCGCTGACTTTAACAGGAACTACAGGACGGCACTGTATGAAGCACAGGACGCTGGTTCGGCAGGCATGAACCTAGAGTTGACCTGCCTTTGAGTGGAGTATTGCCACTGTGTGCAGGAAATGCCTGTACGTACTAAAGATCCCTCCAAGAAATTCCATCAGAAAAATTGTCTAATCTCCAGTCTGAAGCTTTCTCCTTTGCTTGAAATTGATCTTTTTTTATTTATCATTTTCTATTAGATTATGAGCCTTTTGAGGGCGAGTTTCATGTATTCATCTGTGTGTTCGTAGTGCCCACCAGAGTGGAGCATATAGCACCCCCAAAGTGTTGAATAACAGTAGGATGTTGAAGACATCTTCTCTTGTCTAGTTTCAGAATTTAAAAGAAGAAATGTCTCCACGTATATAGTGATGTATATGTGTGTGTTTGTGTGTACATCAGATGTGTAAATTATAAAGATAGGTTTGCTTGTGTGCATGCACTTGTGTGTGTTTCTAGGGATCCAGACCAGTACTCAGCAGAGGCAGAGGCAGACAGATCTCACTAAGTTCAAGGCCCTCTGGTCTACATAGAGAGTTAAACCAGACAATGCTATATGGTGAGACCCTGGTGAAACAAAGAGAGAGAGAGAGAGAGAGAGAGAGAGAGAGAGAGAGAGAGAGAGAGAGAGAGAGAATATGAAACATGTCATCTGAAACACAGACAATAAAAGAAAAGATATGAAATCTTAATAGCATCAGAAAGGCTGCATCATTCACTCATTCCTCCCTCTTCTCCTGTTCACTCACCATCTACACATCTCTCTCTCCTCCAGCTAATACTTAGCGTAGGCTACCAACCTATAGTTCCCAAAATACAAATAATTTGGTGAATTGACTTACTAAAGTAATTAAGGCTGGGCTAGAGGCCATTCAGTGATTAAAATCACTTGTTTCTCTCCCAAAGGACCCAGGTTTGGTCCCCAGCACCCACGTGGTGACTCACAACCATCTCTAACTAGAGTTCCAGTGGATCAGGTACTCTCTTCTGGCCTCCTCAAGCACTTAGCACATGTGCAGCACATATGCATGCATGTAGGCAAAATAGCCACACACATAAACTAATATACATACATGTACACACGCACACAGGTCAGCATGATGGGCACACACACACACACACACACACAATTATCATCAACATAGAATACAATATAAATTTCAGAAATAAGCCTAGAGACAAAAACTGTATCTTTCTGCTCCTAGTATAGAATGTTATAGCTTATATGATGTGGCCCTTTAATTACATTTGTGAATATATTTTAAAATATTTATGAAATTTCTAACAAACCCAAATCAAAAGTTTCTCTCTGCCTAATGAGCCATCATGGCAAAGGATATATGTTCCGTATCCCCTTCATGTCTTTCTACCACAAACTGTCAAGAAAAAAAGAAATTCAAGGCCCTACTACCTATAACAAACTTTACCTTCAATGTTTCCTCACCTAACAGGGAATTACATAGATATTCAAAAGAATCGGAAATCTTGAATTTTGAAACAACAAAAAAAAAAAAAAAAAAAAAAAAAAAGCAAAAAGCTCCTTCTTCTGACTAAGTCTCGAGGTTCGGGACTGTGATCCCTGTGTTTGGAAAGCAGAGCAAGATGACAAGATGGCAGAGCGTTTGAGGCCTGCTTGGCTGCACAGGAAGACTTTACCTCAAAAATAAACAAGCCAGGCATGGTGGTTCACTCCTGCTGGGGCAGGAGGATTGTTTTAAATTCAAGTCCAACCTGTGCTGCTTAGTGAGTTTCAGGCCAGGCTGGGCCACAGAAATGAAATCTTGCATCAAACAAATAAACACACAGCGCTTCTGTTCTCGCAGAACAGATAAGCCGGTAGGTTTTATACTACCTGTGAGGTAAAGAAGGCCTTCAGCACTAAGGGAGATGACAACACTGCGTCCTCAGTTATTTCAGCCTCCTGTCTTTGTTCATTATCTGTATGAAATGTTATAAATGTAGAAACATTAATCTTACATTTAAAGTATTTAGAAAGAACCCCCGCAAAATTCATAATATCTTTTGGAATAAGCTTCCACTAAGGGAATGTGTCTGTGTTAGTCTCCCTCAGGAATGATCTTCCAGTATTTTACATGATCATATATGTAAATTTGCATGAGTTTTTCTTTATAACTTTCCATCATTCTGAACTTAATGTCCAACAGAATTCTCCCAAGATACCTGGCTCAACCTTTCATAATATCTATGTTATGGGACCTTATAAATTGTTCTCCAAAGCCAACAAAGTTTTATTGTGACAGAAAACACAACATGGGGGAGGGGAACCACAATGTTCATGAAGATAGTATGTGATAGAAGAATTATTGAGACTATTTGGGTATCCATTTCTTAAAAAAAAAAACAGCTGTGGTATTTTGTATTATTGAATACTGATTATTAACTCTCTTCTCCAACTTCTCTTTTTCCTTTCTCCCAAATGGGTAACTATTTTCTTCCCAGGTATGAAATCTGTCTTCTCTCTATGGTGGAGAGTTCTTCCCCAATGGATTAAAAAAGAACCGTTTCTTGCCATGTTGACCATATCCTGCTTAAGTCTCTCCTCCAAGTCAATTACAAGAGTAAATGAAGAGAAAACACCATATTGAGTGAGATAACCCAGACTCAGAAAGACAAATATAATATGTACTCACTATAAGTGGCTTTTAAACATAAAGGAAAGAAAAACCAGCCAACAATTCACAAGATTGGAGAACCTAGATAACAAGAGGCCCCTAAGAGAGACATATTTGTCTAATCTACATGGGAAGTAGAAAAAGACAAGGTCTCTTGAGTAAATTGGGAGCATGGGGATCATGGGAGCAGGTAGAATGGGAGAGGGGAGAAAAGTAGGGGAGGGGAGAAAAATATATAGCTCAATAAAAACAAAAAATAAAGATAATATACACAGAATATTCTTGATACAGATAATATACAGAGAAGGATATTTTTTGAAAACACAGTTTGTTGCTTTTTTAAAAATAAAAGCTTAGAAAACCACCACCTAAATGTAATGACATTCTAAGAGGTGATGACCAAACTGACCATCATAAGATAACCTGCCAAAAAGACTGAAGCTTATTATATATGTGCGGCAGTTCTCAAATTCATACTCCTAGGCTGAGTCTTTCCTTAACTCAACATAAATAGTTAACTGACACCTCATTTTGAATGGATTATTTCAAACTCAATGTAATAAAGTTTATTCTCAAGAAAAAAAGAGCAAATGGAGACCCCAGACAATGAGTCCTTCAAACCTGGCCATCTGGGGATCCAGGACTATCCTTGATGATATTTAGAGATATTAACAGGCATGTTGAGTCCAGTTGCCACTTAAGCATTGTACCCACAGCTCCGCCAGTCTGTAAAACCCATTCTACTACAAAGCAAAGTGATTTTTTTCTATTCACGTCTCAACTTTACACAATTGAGCAAACTTAGACAAGACCCAAATCATTTTAAGTCCATGGATTTCTTTTTTACTAAGAAAATTATCAAAGAACTCTCTCCCAATTCTTAGTTCTCCATGTCACAAAACTCAAACCTAGACTGAGAATACTCAGGCTAGACTGAAAATAAACAGATGGACCAAGGCATTCACTCCACCTACAAAATTACCCAGATGAGACATTCCTACTTGCTTATTGCTCAATCTCATCTTGCTAAAGAAAGAAGCCTAGGGTGGGGACATTCTTAGTCAAATAAATTCCTAAAGAGACTATTCAGTGAGTGACGGTATCAGGTCTAAGAGAGACCCAAGTTCTGCATCACTAAGGGCGAGCCCGCACAGAGCCTGAGCGGATGACAGAGGCAGGTGCCTCTAGTTCCTCCCCTTCCTCTTCAGCTCTTCTGCTGGGACTCTGGCACAGATCCCCCTCTGTGGAGCCTTGACGCATTGTTTGAGAACGATAGATCATGATCTCAATCTCTTTGCTGTTGATTGCACGTTAGTCTTCTGAGTAGACGTTTTCATGATGGTGAATTCATCCCAGGGTTAGTAGGAAGACCCATTACAATGAACTACAGTCTGAGGGAACAGCATTTCTATAGTTGGGAAACTCACTGAGGACCCACAATGTATCAGTCATCTGCTAAATTCCACAATAAAAGAAAGAATGAGGCCTTACCCTGGAGGTGTTCACATTGTACAGTGCCAAGGTGACTGGCCATTGATCACTATGGATACCCGTATACAAACCTGTTTCAGGAAAACTGATTCTCCGGCTCAGATAGCAATGGGATCAGAGTGAAATACTGAAATCTTCCAGGTAGCAAGAAGGTACAAAGAATCAGATAATACATTTTGCAGAGTAACTGTTGCCATAGATGCAAGGCTTAGGTGGTGAGAAGTTTAGGGATTAAAAGTGAAAGAAGAGTCTAGAAGATCGGGGAATCTAGGTTGGCTCTGGCCCTTTGACAAATGTGTTCCTTAAATTAGATAATAGATATAACAGTGTGGAGACCGGAGGCTCTGCCTCCCCCAGTACACACCTCCTACTCCTCACTTGGTGACGGCAGCTTCTTTCCACAAACAGTCTGAGATTAGAACAATTTTAGCCAGTGGAACCAAATGAAAGGAGCAAAACTCAAAGGTGCAAAACCAAACTAGCAGGGACCCCATATAGTCTGGACAGCCGTGGGTCATTATTAATACTTTTATCCACTGTTTTCGAGGGAGGAGTCAGGTCTCTGTAGATTCATTTGATGGCTAGCGCAATGTCAAAAGCAACTTGGCCTCTGTCCTTGGTGATGATTCCTATTTTAGGTATTTATTGCCTGTTTTCGTTGTTCTTGTTGGACTCACTATGTAGACCAGGTTAGCCTCAAACTCAGAAAATCCACCTGCTTCTGCCTCCCAAGTGCTACCACCGCTGGTTTGCCTGTCCTTTTCAGACAGAGGAGGAAACCCCTGTCTGTCTTGATTGTTATTTTCTCGGCACATAGTTTCCATGCCTGCACAAAACAATCAGTCTGGTTGTTTTACCTTCTTCTACAGCAGTAGCCGACCATGTTAAGTACCGTGACAGTGGTGCGTGCCAAGGTGATCTCTGACAACGGGACATTAACTAGCGTTGGAGACAAGTTTCAGAGAAGGTGGCATTGATCACAGTGAGTAGGGCTTCATGAAGTGGAGTAGGAAGCAACATATACCAGAAAGAACAAAATACCATGGGCAAAACAAAGTTTCATGAAGAACGGTCAATTTCAAAGGCCATCCTGTTTCTCTGTGCTGTCCAGAAGCTCTTGCCTATGAAGAGTTCTTTATAAGACAGAAAATACAACTGAGAGAAAGGGTGTGGCGATGGGGTGGGTGTTTGGAGTTAGGCCATTCCTGTTTCCCAAATAACTGCAAACCAGGATGTGTATAATTCATCCCATTATAATTAAGCCTGGGATAAGGTGTTGTTTCTGAAGCCCTGGTTGAAATACAGGTGTGGACCTGGGAAGGCTGAGCTCTCAGGTACACCTAATTAAAGAGCTGGTTCTTGATCAACTTGACCTGACCTGTCTAAAAATCAGGAGAGGCAGAGGTTGTCTGGGAGACAGAGGACACAGGAAAGCAATTGAGGGTTGGGTATCTGGATTGAGGAGAGGTTGACGATGAGCTAACAAACTTTGACTTCTGGGCAATCCTCTGCGGAGGAGTTGGAGGAACACACCTTGCCCTAGATTCTTCAGGAATCCCATTGACAGGTCTTCCAGGTTCACAGTCCTAGACTTCTTTAGGGGTGGTCGATTCCTGGGCAATTAAACTGGGCCACTGCGGGCAACTCCGCAGTTTTAACCCTTTCCTCCCAGGTTCAGGCACGGGCCACGCTCTCATTCCTCCCCGCCGCGCCCAAGCCCGCGCCCCGGGGTTCCGGGACTGAGCATGCTCAGTAGCCGCCCGCGTCTAGCTCCCAGGGAAACCTCCGCACGCCCTCCCCAGCTGCTCTCGGTCGCCTCCTCGCCGCCGGCCGCCCAGGGTGCATCCCGGTTTGCAGGGCTCTCCACGCGACCCAGATTTCCGCCCCTCCCCCGCCCCTCCCGCGCCCGCAGCCAGTGCGGCAGCCGCGGCCGCCTCTGTCCAGCTTCCGCGAAGGGACCAGCCGCGGTTGTCACGGTCGCCAGTGCGTAGCCGGAGCGAAGACGGAGATGAAGACCACACTGGCGCTCTCCCGGAGCTGCTGAGCCCACCGCTGTCCCTGACCCGGTGAGTCTCGACTCCAGAGAATTCGAGGGGCGAATGCCCTTGGAGAAGAGAGAGGCGGCTGCTGAGCTGCGTAGGGGACAGCAGAAACGCTCGGGGTTGGGGACAGTGAACGGACGTGGATGAAAGTGCGCACTACCTGGGTTCAGGAGCGCCGGGGTCATCCAAGACTATAAATCCTCTTTCTCATCCTGAGCTTGGAAATTAACACCCGCGGCGCTGCGGGTCAGCGCTGGAAGCTGTTTGGGTCCCAGGGGCGCGGGTCGCCTAGCGACTGAACGCCACTGCAGGTGTCTAGGGAGGGATCCCAAGCCGGGGACAAAGGGCGGCCTGAATGGGACGAGTGGAGGGTCCTGGCCCCCGGGGAGCCCTTGGCCCTGCGGGTCAGGCCCCAGGGCGGTGCCAGGCGGTAGAGTGGCAGAGCTGTAGACCGGAGGTCTCCGGGTCTCCACCCCGAGCCAGGTCTGCGGGGCTGGCGCGCTGCGCCTCCTCCCACTGTGGGAAACTCCACTCTTGTAGCATCTCCCGGGCAGGTGCAGTTGAACAGGCAGGCAGAGAACAACAGCCCCGAGAGCTGTTAAAGAAAAGAAAGAACAGTATAGCGAGGCATGCTGTTTTTCCAAGTGCCTTTATTTCCAAGTGTGGGCACCGACTACTCCCCCTCTTGGTGTGTCTGCTCAACCTCTAAGTGGCGAGTCCGGTAACACACCTTATGAATATTTCAGAAACGACCTCACAGACTCGCTTGCTTCAGATCAAGTTTAATGAATATGTGTGGGAGCCTTTCTGCCCCACACAGACAGATGGAAGGCTCAGCCACTGCTTGGAGCTTTCCAAATTTCATGTCTTTCTCCCCATAAACCGAGAAAAAGACGTCACAAATCCCCGCGAGCTTTAGATTGGTGTCATAAATTGAGGCTGTCATTTGGAGAGACTGATTTTAGGCAGGCTTTCGGTCTTTGTTCTGCATCTCAGCAACGTGAGTGTGTGTGTTGTGTCGGTCGCTCGACAACCGTCCTTAACTGGTATTACCAATATGGTGGAAAGCAGGTAGCATGCCTACATTGGGATAAACGTCATAATTCCTTGTTGTCTTTGATACCACGGGGTAACAGCAGTCTTAGTCATTCTCTCCCTAGAAGTTTCCTTTTGAGGTCAACCTAGTTGAAATTTTTGCCAAAGGCACACATTCTCGTTATTTCTCACTATTGTGAGATATTTCTTCTTGCCCTCTCTCTTACGGGGGGGGGGGGGGGGGGGGATGCTTTCTCTGTAAGACATCGCTGTCAAGAGCAGCAACATGTTTTATTGCAGGGAACTTCCTGGATTGAAGCAGACTTACACTTTGAGCTGCAACTCTCACATACCATCACAATTAACCAGTAAACCAGCAAGCTGACATAAAGACGTAGCTGCCAGGACTCTAAGATGGTACACACTGGCCTACAAGGTCAGCCCTCTCCCCCCTCCCCGTCTGTGAGAGACAGGTAGGTAATCTGACCCATCTCTAAGGAATTCTGATGTTGACCCAAAGCTCAAGATTCCCTGTGAAGGATAATTCCCAGTCTTGCAAGTCAGCTTATACAAAGAAGAGGCTGGGGTGCTTCTGTTTACAGATGTTTCGCGTTTAGGAAAGGGTCTCCCTAAAAGATTGCTGCAGTCACATCACGGGCCGGCTCCATCTCTGCCTGCCTGGGTGCTTCTCCCAGCCTGAGGACAGAGAGTGCCGCTGTGCTAGACTAATGAGGAAAAACAGCACTGGGATGAAATTTTGCTTATTTTCTTTATTGTGTTCTGAGGATTCCACTGAAAATACATGAATGTTGGTCTCTGAGAGATTTTTGAAGCCAACATTGTCTTCTATGCTAAAAATTGTTGATGGCATTATAAGGGAACTCTAAGGAATTAACAAAATCAGGGAAATATTATGTAACAAGGAGCATTTCCTAAAGCGTGTCACCAAATCACTCAGGATGAGCCCCAGCTGCATTCACAGATGTAAAGTCTGGCTAATTGGGAAGTTTGCAGAGCTCCCACACAGACTTCCAGGTGTGCCAAGGAAGCCGACCCCAAGTCCTCCAAGAATGCTTTGAAATCAGTTCTTAGGATTTAGCAAAGAAAATTTCAGGCTGCCTCACTAAATTTTAATTTAAAATAAATAGTAAATACTGTTTTAATTTAAATATGTCACATGTGGTATTTGGAATTATACTTTAAGCATTATTAGTTGTTTCTCTGACATTTAGTTTGGACTGGGCAGGCATTTTATTTTCCTGGCAACCCCATAATGGAAAGGTATCTTTCCTCTTTTTTTGGGTCGCCTGTGAGTTGATAAAACAAAATGTAACAGAAATCATATGCCGCTCTGCGGACAATCTGGGGCAAGCTTAGCTCTTGAGTTATTGAGAATAGCTCATGCCTGAAAGCGAGTATTCTCGGTTCTGCACATCTTTGCTGAATGCTTCTACTTGTTAGGCTTTGTGAGAGTTGCCAAGAATCTGAAGATGAGAAGAAGCAGGGGCCGGAGATGTAGCAAGTCCCACATCAACCCGTGTAGGACTTGCTTTGTCAGAAGTGCAAGGAGTATATTTGTCTGGGGTGCGTAATGCAAAAGCCTGGAGGAAGACGCAGAATTCTGCTAGATAGCTCCATCAAGGAACGAAACAGTCAGCTCCCCGGCTGTGTTGGCAGGGCTGGCTTCAGGTATGAGAATGAATTCTTATCATGGGAGAAGAGGAATGAAGAGAGTGACATGGGAACAGAATGAAGCCAGCAGTTTCAGAATTTTTATCTGGTAGTCTCAGTTAGAAACACAGAACAGTGTGTCCTGAATACAGTGTTTCAAAGCACTCCTCCCCATCTTCCAACTTTTGCATTGTTTCCTCCCCCACAAGAGACTTGTAAGTAGTTGCGAATGGCAATGAAGAAGGAGCAGAAATGAGGCAAGGGTAGGGACTGGCAAATGGCAGTTAGGCAAAGGTATCTCTGCAGAAAAAAAAAAAAACTTTTAATTGTTTTGAAATGTGTGTGGCTGTTTTGCCTGCGTATATGTCTGTGCACCACATGTGTACTTGGTGCCCTTGGAGGCCAGAAGAAGGCAACTGATCCTCTGGAACTAGAATTACAGACGATTGTTAGCTGTCATGTGGGTGCTGGGAACTGAACCTGGGTCCCCTGGAACCTCCTAGCCTCTTCTCCAGTGAGCCATCTCTCCAGCCCCTCTCAATGCATTTTACAAAGCAGGTCACCTGCCTTTGATAGCATTATTGTGCCCTTTCATTGTTCCACTGCCATCCTGGTCTCTTTAGATGAACATGCCACCACACAGTATCGGACTGCGTTGCTTCTTTAAATTTTACTTTGACATAAATGGAGACATTTAAATGTATCCGATGAGATGCCGATCAATCGGTTTCTTTGGGTACACTTTCTTGAAAAGAGATAAGCATATGTTTAGATTTTCACAAATCTGTTGCTCTGAGGGGGAAAAGACATTAAATTGCTCTCATTTTCTGTTTCCGTGAGTTGTCTTGAAGGAAGCACATGCTGGGGACGGAGAGAAAGTGTATCTCACAGAAATAGCACTGTGCGAAAATGACCATATGCTTGTAGTATCAGAGAGTACCTACTTAGTGTTCTAAGGAAAATTAATTCCAAGGCAACACCACAGCAAACACAGCTGTGTCTGTAAAGACACTGAAAGTCCTAGCTCTGACGGTCAGGGTGGGGTGTGGCATGGGAGCTGGGGGTTAAACCCATGCAGTTCATGGAGAAACTGGTCGCTTGTTTTTCATGATTCTAATTGGCAAAACTGCAGTGTTGATCTAGAATGCCAATCTAGATTGCCCTTCTGTCAAGAAACCTAGCTGTCTTCACAATCATCCTTCGGAATGGCCTCAAATGTCTAATTATGCATATGTGTGGATAATTCTCACTTCAGTTTTTTTTTCCCTTTAAAAAAAAGGCGCTGGGGAGTGTACCTAGGTTTTTATGGATGCCAAGCAAGCACTCTAGTACTGAGCTGTATTACATCCCTGGGGGGGAAAAAACTTAATTTTGAGAGTCTCACTAAGTTATTCAATGTGGCCTTGAACTTTCTCTATAGTCAAGGAAGGTTCTGAACCCACCTGCCTGAGCTTCTTGAGTAACTGGGATTAACAGGCCTGACCCATGAGGCCCAGCTCATATTCTACCGCAAATTCTCAAAATCCTAAGAATTACCCTAGTCTTATCAAATAAACGACCATCATCTAAGACAGAGCAGAAAACAATTTGATTCAGGAACTTAGACCGGTCCTTTTTGCAAAAGGTCAGACGTTCTCCTGCCTCATAATTCTGAGTTTATATGAGAGAAAAAAAAACTGTGGCCAAGGGACATACCGACATTATTAAAGTTCACGGCAATTAGAGTCTAGGTCTTGTTTTCAGCGAGGTTTCCCGGGGACGTGCACAGCTTATTACAGGAGGCTTTACTGCAGTGGTCCCCAGTGACAGCTTATGTGAGCTGTCACCCAGAGAGCCTCAGGTGATGCCAGATGCTCATTCACCGTCTGAGTCCTTAGTAAACATCCTGAAATCAAACACTCTGCATACAGAATGTCTTGGTATCCCATGAGCATGTAACCTTCCAGCCCCCTCGTGCTGACCGCGGGAAAATAGCATTGTATCTTACTCCAGTTTCTGGGCTGTAAAATGAAAGACGTGAAAGTAAAAGAATAACGATGTGATTCTAAACCCGATGTCGGTATCTATAAAATAAACTTTGAGGCCTTGCTGTGGTTTCAATAGGTGAACAGCTTTGTTCTCAAAGAAATCGGAAACTTCTGGAAAGAGAGTATACTCTAAATGATGCTTCACATGCCATTGAAATAATTACACAGATTGGATTTTTTTTTTGATTTTTACATTTTTGAGGTGAAGCAATTTGATTGTTGCATAAGTAGAATTTATTAAGCTCCTTTAATAGATCAGTCTCAGCTGGAGGTAGTGGTGCACATAACTTTAGCCCCAGCCTTTGGGAGGAGAAGGCAGGCAGATCTCCAATCGTTCAAGGCCAGCCTAATACACAGGATGAGTTTCTGGCCAGGCAGGGACTCTATCTCGAAAGAAAGAAAGAAAGAAAGAAAGAAAGAAAGAAAGAAAGAAAGAAAGAAAGAAAGAAAGAAAGAAAGAAAGAAAGGGAGAGGGAGGGAGGGAGGGAGGGAGGGAGGGAGGGAGGGAGGGAGGGAGGAAGGAAGGAAGGAAGGAAGAAAGAAAGAGTTTCAGACATCCCCCCCCCCCCCCCCGCCAGAAAAAAACAAAGATCAGTCCCTGCAGTGGAGATGACTCAGACAGTAAAGACACTTACCTTCAAGCCTGATGACCCAACTTTCACCCTGGGCCCCACATAATGGAAAATGAGAACAGACTCCAGCAGATTGTCCTCTGCTCTCTACATACACTGTGGTGCATGCCCGTGCACACTCAAACACACACACACACACACACACACCAAACTAAAGAAATAATAAGTGTAATTTTAAAGACCAATCACAAGCAAGCTAATGAATGGCACAGGTTCAGAGTTTCTCACATGCTCTTGCACTGAAGTTTCCATTTTAATTATTAGGCCCAACTTATTAATTAAAAGCCAGATGTAAGAGCTTATTTAAGCCACTGTAACTCTCCTTCCTATTTTCCCTTGTGCAACTAGGTGGTGAAAAGCTGACTTTAAAAGAACTATGTGTGTCTGTGTATGCATGTGAATGCCCGTGTCCTCAGAGACCAGGAGAGGACATCAGAGCTCCTGGAGCTAGATTTAGCCAGGTGGTGGTGGCGCACACCTTTAATCCCAGCACTCGAGAGGCAGAGGTAGGTGGATCTCTGTGAGTTCGAGGCCAGCCAGAGGCCACTCTGGAACTACAGAGTGAATTCCAGGACAGAATCCAAAGCTACAGAGAAACGCTGTCTCAAAAACAAACAAACAAACAAACTGTTGTGTGGCCCCTGACATGTATGTGCCACTGACCACTGTGTCGTGTCCCCAGTCCTGGCCAAAGGTTTTGATAGTTTTATTCATGATGAAGCTAATCGTTTCTTTGTCCCATAGATTTTTTTACTTTTTGTTTTGTTTTAGTTTAACAGATAGCCTCAATGGCATGAATTCTGTTCTCTACATCTTTTTTTTTCTCCCCTGGGTGGCATTGTAAATATGTGAAATGCCAATCAGACACTGGAGAGCATTTGTTGTGTAAATACATTTCTTCTTTTGTCTTTTAAATGAAGCAGAGAGATATTCTATTCAAAAGCTGAAAGACAAATTTTTCTAAAAGTTGTGTAGTGTAGTAAACCCTTTACTTTTTTTGTTTGGGGTTTGTTTGTTCTGTTTTTGAGACAGGGTCTCTCTCTCTCTCTCTCTCTCTCTCTCTCTCTCTCTCTCTCTCTCTCTCTCTCTCCTATGGAGCTCTGGCTGTCCTGGAACTGGCCCTGTAGA
Organism: Myodes glareolus; assembly: GCF_982192425.1. NCBI lineage: Eukaryota > Metazoa > Chordata > Mammalia > Rodentia > Cricetidae > Myodes > Myodes glareolus. Next base: position 82,891,837 of record NC_142029.1, on the reverse strand, counting down.
CCAGGCTGGCCTCGGATTCACACAGTTCCTACTACCTCTGCCTCCTGAGTGCTGGAATTAAAGGCATGCATCACCATGCCCAGTTTTGACCCCTATATTTTTGTAATATAACATTTTCATTTATTCTTTGAGAATTTCACAGAAGCGTTCAATAGATTTTGAAAACCTACCTTCTCTCCCTTCCTCCAACTATGGACAAACCCCAACACATCCTCTCCAGAGTTTTCTCTTGCTCTCTTCCTCCTTCTTTCTTTCTTTCTTTCTCTCTCTCTCTCTCTCTCTCTCTCTCTCGCTCTCTCTTACTTTTTAATAATCCACTGAATCAAATTAGTGCTATCCATTTGCACATGGATATGGGGCCACCCACTGGATCACAGACAGCCTGTCAGTGGCCAAACTCCCAAAAGAAAATGATTCTCTCTCCTCTGCCAATGGCTCCTTAGCTAGAGAGGAGGCCCTCTGAGTCCTGCCAAACTCATCCTGGAATTTTGACTGTCTTGATCTGGTGTAGGTCATGATCTGTGAGTTCAGGAGCACAATGATGATGTCATGTCCACACGACATCCTTGACAATACTCTTCAACATCCTCCATCGATTGCATTCTTTATGCTCCCCCTTCCATGATATTTCCTGAGTCTTGAGAGGGGAGTAGTTAATATAGCTGTCTGACGAGGCTTGGGCACCCACAGCTACTTTCTCTTAGCACTTGAATCAGTTTTGAGTCTCTCTGTCAACTGCTGCCCATCACGAAAAGAAGTTCCCCTAGCCACAGTGAGAGCAACGCTAATCTATGGGCACAGCATAAGTATTTAGAATGCAATTGGACAACATGACCACTTAGCAACACAACAGTGATAGATGGGTTCCTCCTGTGGCTTACGACTCTCTCTCGGAGACAGGCTTACAGTGCTAGGCATGGATTCCCTCTGTGAGCAGGCCTAAGATCCTGTTAAAAAAGCCACTGGTCACCCCCAGATCAGTCACACCACTAGAGGCCAGCAGCATATCTTGCCTGGCAGGTCAGTTCTGTCCTGTTACAGGATCCAGTGCTAGGCAGGGCTAGTATCTTCTCTCTTCCTGTGGCTTTTGTAACACCTTCAAGACCAACCAAAGCTGGCCAGCAGGGAAGAAATCAACTGGTCAGCTCCAGATTGATTTCTCTTGATCCTGCAGCTGAAGTGGGACACTTTGGTTTGAGTTTTAAAGTGTCTTTAGCCTAAAGATCCATTAACATTAGCTTTTAAAAATGTAAGTAATTCCTGTTAGTTATGAATCTTAATCATAGGTTCTCTTAAAATAGTAAACATTCATTAAAACTGTTAATTGGGATGTATATTGCATGTATCATTAGCCATAATTTTAAAAGCCTTTATTAAAATGCCTAACATAAAATGCTTTCATATTCTATCCTGTGTATAATGCGTACATGGCCCAATATGTGAGCCCAATAGATACAGATCAAGATTTAATGATACAGATGATATGTCTTAGCTGTCATTCTGTACTGTACCAGATATTTCCTCCACTATTCCCTTGAATGATAGTTCATATATAAATACATATAATAGATTCATAAAAATACCTATACATATAGAATCATTCTGAAACACATCTTATCAATTATCTGAGAATGTGATAGAGAATTGAAATCTGAGATGTGGTGCCATGTTGACCAACTATGTTGAGAGAATGTGGAATTATAGATGGTGGGTTTTGCTGGTTTACTTTAGAATTCCTTATTGGCCATAATATTTTTACAACTTTATCAGTGATCAAAATCTACATAGGTCATCATAAACATCTCAAAAAGTAGAGAATTTGTATAATAATAATAATTCAATTTGATATCCTTTGGCCCAGAAAAAAGTCAAGAGTAAGATTATATTTTTAAAGGGTTGGTTATGAGATTCATTTAGGATCTAAAATCAGTTCCAAGACCAGAGTGTGGAAGTACCAGCTTTTCTACTGTTGGATTATGGAAACAGTGTTCTCACTTGAATATGAACAGTAGAACTTTTGGTTGGATTTATGAATGTTTTAAGCTCAAACCAAAAAGGGTCAAAAACTAAATATACAGCTTACTATCTATAGAGTGACACCCTTGGGACCCCCTGTGGGAGGTGCAAGAAGAAAGAATGATTTCCCTGAATAGGATGTTGACTCAGATGACCTGAAGATCACCACCTAAATTTGATTGTGCACTTTAAATTGAGTTTCTGGGTGTTTACACATTAATCTGCCATTGACTAACTCAACTTAGTAAACTATATGTAGCAGATAACTATTTTACCTCTGTCCTTTGTTTTAAAATAAATATATAACTTTATTATTTTATACTTAATATTGCCTAGGCAACTAAAGATCACAAATTAATCAATTAAAAGTTAAGTACACCTCTTCAGTGACTACTCTGGGTTGTTTCCAGAATATCCTTTAATTATGTAAGCTCATATCTGAAATTGTTCTTTCTGAATAATGATGGTTTTCAGTAGCCCTAAACCTAGACATGTGTCTTAAGTTGTGCATCTGTGTGTGACAATGGGTGTGTAGTCCCTGGCATCCCTCTGCATCATGTTTTGGCTTTCAGAGACATTTGTTTATACTATAGAATGGTCATTTGCTACTCGTTTTAAACATTGCCTTCAAAATTCCTGTCCTGTATTGGTGACTGTATTCAGTGTTATACAGAGAAACAGAACCAACAGGAGATAGGCACATTTGTGCACACACATACATGTGGTGTGTGTGTGTGTGTGTGCGCGCGCGCGTGCATGTGTGTGTATGTGCATGAAGAAATTTATTACAAATGATGGGCTCTCTTGGTTGTGTACATAATCTGTTGTCTGCCCACCAGAGACCCAGAAAAGCTGTTGAGATTCTACACAAGAGCAAGAAGACACCAGATCTCAGACATCACGTGAGAAACTACTTCCTCCTTCCTCCACCCTTGTTCCATTCAGACCCCACTGCAGTTGGATACTGTTGACCCATACTGGGGTTGTTGAGTCTAGGGATCCAAACACTGATCTTATCCAGAAACTACATTCAGACACACCCAGAGATAATGTAACTGTAACTTTGGAGCAGTGGCAGTTGACATGTAAAATTCGCCATCACAAGCCACACACACCCCCCATTAGAAAACAGGTCCACTTCCCACAACAGGTGTTGAAAGTGCCGGATGTTTCTTTTTCACACACCTTTGAACCTGAGGCCTCTTTCTGGTGTCCAAATTCCATTTCAGGCATTCCAGACATCAAAGCCCCTCTACCAATGCCAGACCGTGCAGAAGCAGTGCCAGCCGGTGTCTGGAGCTGGCAGTGCCAGCCGGTGTCTGGAGCTGGTAGCAGAGGTTTCTTTCCTAGGCTGCATCTATGTCACATGTTAAGGAAGCATTTGAGGGAGCTATATAACGTCCAGACATGATTTCCTTGCCCACCTGAACATCTGGGGATATTTTCATGACAAACGCATTTTCTGCTTAAATAGGAGAAATGGTTTGTTTGGTTTGGAGTTTGGGGTTTGGTTTTTGAGACAGTAGCCCAGACTGGTCTTGGACTCTTGGAGATCTTTCTGCCTTAGCCTCTTCAATGTTGGGGTTATGGGCATGATCCACCATGGCCTGCTAATTTCTGTTTCTGCAATAGTGAGCCCTGATTAGCACAGGACTAATCTTATGCTACTAGGACCCACTGAGTGAGCGATAAAGGTGGGGGAGATAATTATTCAAGCTCTTAGTGTTAATGAGACAAGTCACCTCGTGTGGCCTGAGCCAGTGATCTGGGGAGAAGTAAGGAGAAGTAGGGACCCCGATGGCAAACTTATGTGAAGAGGTATGAATCTATGAGCATAGTGATTTCAAAGATTGCTTTAGGGTGGAAATGGAGGTGGTTATAAGAAAGAATGCTTGTCAGAACAATAAATATTATATTTCAACTATTTCAAGAAGCAACAATTTTTCTTTTTTAATATATAAAGTTTTGGTCTCTAGAGTGTATCATGCCTTAATCACCAATCTCTTCCTGCTCACCCCATCCATAGTTTGCTGAACCTAAGATGTTATTGATATAAACTATCATATTTTGAGTAAAACACTTGTTAAAAAGTCCTTAAAGTGCTTGCCACACACCCATGAGGACCTGAGCCTGTATCCCCATATAAAAAGAAAGGTGCAGTGGCATGTGCCTATAGTCCCAGAGCCAAGACGGATAAAAGAAGAGGGTGTCTGGGTCCAATCTTGCCAAATCAGTGAGATCTAGGTTCACAGTGAGAGACCCTAATGCAAGAAATAAGGCAGCAAGCAATAGAGGAAGCCTCTGACTTCCATGGCCACCTGCACTCAAGTACACACACTCGTTCACACACATGCACACATACCCATCCACACACACACACACACATGCCCATTCACACACAGAGATCCATCCAAACACATCCATCCACACACAGAGATCCATCCAAACACACCCATCCACATACACAGACCCATCCACACACACACCCATACATACATACTCATACACACGCATGCACACACACTCACCCACACATGCCCATCCACACACACACACATTCCCATCCACACACACACATAATGCCCATACATACACACACCCATCCACACACACCCCACACCCACACATACCCATACATACACACACCCATCCACACACACCCACACCCACACATACCCATACATACACACACCCATCCACACACACCCCATACCCACACATACCCATCCACATACCCACACATACCCATCCACACCCACACACCCACACAATGCCCATACATACACATACCCATCCACACACACACCCCACACCCGCACATACCAGTATACACACACACACACACACACACACCATACACACAACTAGAAATAAGATATGAAAGTAAGTACGTAAGTAAAATAAATGGTTTCTTTACACCAGGGTAATACTTTTAAGACTTGGTACTCCAGTCCCTAGGACTCAAATCTTCTTCACTGCAAATCTGTTTCCCAGGAAAGCACATTTTACTTTTAGTGTGAGAAATTGTGCCCACATTTCTACTGCCTTTTACAATGGTTTTATTTAGAATTTTAATTTTCACAACTAAAATATTGAGAACACTTTGTGTCAAAGGGACTATAGCCTTCTCAAATTCCCATAGTCTCTTAAAGGTCAGAGACATATCTCATCAACTGTACTCGCCAACCGTTTGCTGCCTGGAAAAGCAGAAAACCATATGCTTTTGAAGCAGGTCATGAGTAAATTTATGGGCAGCCTTGACTTCTGCAGCGAGCATGGACTGCCATCTCTCTAAATCACAAAATAGCCCTAGACGAATGTCCAAGCCTGAGGAAGCGAAGGCGCTTCCACGCCACCGTGTCAGGGCATGTCAGCAGGTCGGTTTTAAAGATGATTGCTGAGAAGGGAGGAAAGAACAGCCCTGGGCCGCGGCCTCAGGGAGATGGATATCCGTGAGCATGCACCTCATGGGGTAGGCTGGGCGGTGTGTGGGGACGGGAACTGTGCAGTATCATAGACTTCTTCATTCATTTTCGTTCAGAGTGGTAATTTTTCATATCGCTAGTTTTCTGTCATCGTATGAATGCCAAATTACATTTTGTCCGCACTTCAGATGCTCACAGTCTTCGGATTTCTTTCTTTTCTTCCTTTTCACCTCATTCCATCCCATCCCTCCATCACCTTACTGGTTCCTTCCATTTTCTGTCATTTTTATTCAGTTTGTTATTTTATTGTTTCATATTCTTTTAAAATCACAAGGCTCTCATTCTTTACATAGATTTGTTACTTTTTAGGACTTGCTTAAATATGATACAGGCTGAAAATGCAGACATTATCTGAATCTGCTAATTGTCTAGTTAGGATTTCCTATTGCTGTGAAGAGACAGCATGGCCACGGCAACTCTTTTTTGTTTGGTTGGGGTTTTTTGTTTGTTTGCTTTTTTTGTTTGTTTGTTTTGGTTTGGTTTGGTTTTTCAAGACAGGGTTTCTCTGTGTAGCCCTAGCTATCCAGGAACTCACTCTATAGACCAGGCTAGCCTCAAACTCACAGAGATCCTTCTGCTTTTGCCTCCTGAGTGCTGGGATTAATGGCGTGTGCCACCACCGCCCGGCCCGACCACAGCAACTTTTATAAAGAAAACATTTAATTGAAGTGGCAGCTTACAGTTTCAGAGGTTCAGTCCATTATCACCATGACAGAGATTATGGCAGCATGCAGGCAGATGTGGTGTTGGAGCTAAGAGCCTTTGGTTGGTGTCCCAGGCAGATGTGTTCCTTGCTGGCATGCTCATTTTGGATAAGGCCTTTGTTCTGTTTTATTGGAAATCATCCCCAGACAGGCATGCATTCAAAGCATAATAAAGAATTAATGTAAACTACATCAGCTCCAGGTATCTGTAGTGTGCACATTTTCTAAAGTCTTTATGTTTTCCCTCTAGTTTGCATTTTTCACCAAAATATGACAACACTTAAGAAGGGGTGGGTCAAAATGAAACAAATCTATTTCCTATTTCTTCTTCTTGTTCTTCTTGTTCTTGTTCTTGTCCTCCTCCTCCTCTTCCTCCTCCTCCTCTTCTCCTTCTTTCTCCACCTCCTCTCCTCCTCCTACTCCTCCTTTCCTCCTTTTTCTTTTTCGTTTTTTGAGACAGGGTTTCTTTGTAGCTTTGAAGCCTGTCCTGGAACTAACTCTTGTAGCCCAGGCTGGCCTTGAACTCACAGAGGTCCTCCTGCCTCTGCCTCCCGAGTGCTGGGATTAAAGGCATGTGACACCACTACCTGGCCAACTGTTTCTTTTTTTATTATTTATTTTATATTTTCTTTGTGTGTGGGGGGGAGGTATTTTACTTGTGTGTATATCTGTGCATCACATTTGTGAAGTGTCTGTTGAGGTTAAAAGAGGGTGTTGGATCCCCTGGGGCTGGCACTGCAGAAGGTTGTGAGGCTGAGCCACCATGTGGGTGCTGGGAGTCAAACCCTGGTCCTCTGGAAGAGCAGCCAATGCTCTTAACCACTGAGCCATCTCTCTAGGAACACTTAGATCTATTTCTAGTAGATTTCGAAATCCCTACCTGACTGAGGAATGTCTTCTCAATCCTTATTTCATTACCTTCTAGAAGGACCATAATCATTGTTAGATAAGACCAGAAGTGTCTGGAAGGCGATCTTCTAGGTAGCTCCCCAAGGATGCCATGAAGCTTTGGGTACAGGCTCAGACCCACACCTTGATGACTTGCTTCCTGGCTTTGCCCTTTAAGGTGAATTAAATGGAGTTTTAATCTTCTTTTCCAAGTCTTTCTAGAATTTTGTCCCAGTGGCTTCTAGAGGCAGCACAGAAGAGAGCTGAGTGCCACTGGCTCCTGAAGCTCCTCTCTAGCTTAATTTCCCCTGCTGCAAAGTGGAGACAATAGTTAAGATTCACTTCATGAGGTGGCTAGGATTTGAGTTTATAAACAAAACCCATTGGTTGTTGCCCAATGCTTAGCAACTTGTGTTTAAATATTAGCTATTACTAATTCCAGAAAACCTTAAACTGAGATTAATTCTTCAGGTTGAATTTTAATATTATTTATTTATTTTGGTTTTTTGAGGCATGGTTTCTCTGTAGTTTTAGAGCCTGTCCTGGAACTAGGTCTGCAGACCAAGCTGTCCTTGAACTCATAGAGATCCACCTGCCTCTGCCTCCCAAGTGCTGGGATTAGAACTTTATCTTAAAATGTACTCTATACTCTTTTAAATACTGGGATAATCACAAGTTGGGCAATGTTAGAATAAATTGGCATTCACTTTGCGAATTGGTTTTTTTGTGTGTGTAAGCACCATGTGCCATGACATTTTGGTTGTTACCATTAAAACTTCGAGACTGTACAGGGAGTAGTGTCTCTCTCTCTCTCTCTCTCTCTCTCTCTCTCTCTCTCTCTCGTAGGGTTTAAGATTTTAAAGAAAGAAGCTGCCTCTAGTAGAGTCTTTAACCATTCCCTGAGGTGTTCAATGGCTGGATGGAAGAGATGGGGTTACGCTGTAGTACTTTACAAAGAACTTCTTGGAGCTTCATGCTCAAAAAAGGCCTGGCAAGTCCCCTGATGTCGGGTGAGGGGCCTTTCAGAAGTCTCGGACCACCCATCACTATCCATTCCCTCCCAGCTGGACAAAGAGAGGAGGCAGGTAACAGCAGAGCCCCATACCGAAGTGCCGGCTCGCCTCGGGGCGTTTGATCAGCAAGTTCGATCATTTGATCTTTCTCTTTGGATCTGTTCGTCTCTGTACATACGGAGACAAATCACTGCCATGCCCTGCCGAGCTTAACAAGCCCAGCTTCTAACCGTATTCTTTATTATAGGGAAAGTAAGATCTATGATTTTTTTTCTTTTAGGTGGGAAATTTAGAGTTTGTTTTACTAGTGTTACTATCGATGGATGTTTTTAAAGTGTATTTTCCTAAGGTGCAGTGTTCATTCTGACAAAAATGTTGGTGGGTGTGCAGCTTGCCAGACTTCATTCGGTTTTGGAGCCTGGGTAGAAAAGAAACAGCCAAGAAGTCTTTTGTGAGGGACGAGGAGACGGCTTAGCGGGAGAGAGCGCTTGCTGCATAGCATGAGGACCTGAGTCCAGACACCTTGTTCTCGGACATAGATGCAGGCACCTGTAACTCCAACGCTGGTGGGGCAGAGGTGGGAGGATTTCTGGGGCTTGCTGCCTCAGTCCCCCAAAAAAGGGCAAGCTCCAGATTCAGTGACAGATCTTGTTTCAGGGGACTAAGCAAGAGAGTCCTAAAGCAGAACACTTGACATTTTCCTTTGGTCACCAGACGAGCACATGGATGTGTCTTACACACACACACACACACACACACACACACACACACACACACACTAGTAAAAATTGTTTTAAAGTTTTGGAACAGTATTAAGGATGCAGAATACAACAGATAATTCTGGTGTCCATCCCAGAATAAACTCCCTCTAGAGAATAAGTTATGGATAAGGGACAGTGTAAATAATGGTTTTTATGTTTTCCTTAATTAATAGTGTCACCCTTGAAAGAAGGGACACTCATGTCTAGGCAGAAAATTGGTGAGCTTTTTCTGAATTAAAAATGTTTGACACCTGAACTTGTCAGTCGGTGAACTCGCTATAGCCAAGCGGGTAATTCACATTTGATCATTAAACGTAGTAGCCTAATGTGTATAGACACTCGAGGTGTCTGTGGCACCAGTGTCTGTTGTGGCAATGCTGAAGATGGGGAGACAACCAGAAAGTGCTAACGTGGCCGCAAAGGAGGACTGTGGTACTTGGCACCTCACCGGAAAGCAATCAAAGGATATTCCCTATGAAGAGCCACTCAGGGCGCCATAGATCATTTCCCATGTGTCTCACTACATAGACTGTCTAGCAGTAAATTTGTCCCCCTTAAAACATAAAGAAATAGACCATGATTTTAACTAAGCATTTTTTATTTTTCTGTACAGATTTGAGCTAACTTATATAATGACTTTCCAGTGAGCAATGGGTTAAATGCTACTTTACTTACTCTAACACCTGCCATTTTTGATGTTTCTCTGGGGGAGGAGGGTGCAAATGAATTATATCTAGTGTGTTGTCCTCCTGTTTGGAGGGCAGATGAGTAAAACTGATGATTATTTTCTCCATCACTTTTTGTCCACCCAATAAGTGAACCCAGTTGATTCTACCTGATAAATATTTCTCATCTATTTGTTTCTTCCCATGCCACCAGCATTTGTCAATTCAGGTCACAAAAATCTGCCAGAATATATCTTAACAATTTCTTGGGATTTTTTGTTTTGTTTTGATTTGATTTTGATTTTTGGTTTTTTGTTTTGTTTTGCTTGTTTATTTTTTGAGACAGGGTTTCTCTGTAGCTTTGGTGCCTGTCCTAGAACTTGCTCTTGTAGACCAGGCTGGCCTCGAACTCACAGAGATCCGCCTACCTCAGTGCTGAGATTAGAAGCATGTGTCACCACCGCCTGGCAGTCTTGACAATTTCATAAGTGACTATTGACAAAATGATCTTTTACTTTAGAGGAAGATATAATAATAGTGACAAAGTAATAACACCATGGGTGCTCAGGTTCTGGCAGCCCATTGTGTACCTCTAAGTATCCTAAGCACCTACATACTTTGGTTCATTCGATTCTTGGAACTACCTTGCAAGGTAGCTGTGACTTCTCTTCCCACTGAACCCTAGACAGACTAAGCAGCTTGACTAAAGCTGCCAGTTGGTTTGTGATACTTTGTTGTAAAAGGAGCAGCGGGCCACTTCCCGCCGCCCAGCTCCCAGCCACCTGGCTAGCTTATACCCCGAAATAACAACACACAAATTGTATTCATTTAACCATTGCCTGGCCCATTAGTTCTAGCCTCTTATTGGCTGACTCTCACATCTTGATTCAACCCATTTCTAATAATCTGTATGTCACCACGAGGTCGTGGTTTACCAGGAAAGATTCAGCATGTCTGACCTGGCAGCTTCATGGCAGGCAGCTCTCTCTCTGCCTCCTTTCTCCCAGCTTTCTGTTCTGTCTACTCCGCCTATCTAAGTTCTGCCCTATCAAAAGGCCAAGACAGTTTTCTTTATTCAACCAATGAAAGCAACACATAGAAAGAAGACCCTCCTACACCAATACTTGTGTGAACTTTCTCTCCACTCCTAACCACCAGTTCCCTCCCTACCGCCCTGGTGACTTGTCCTGTGGATGTAAGTCTTCACTCAAGACTGTTAGGTCTGAAGGGTGTGGTCTTGCCCCTCTAATTCACCCTGTGTCTTTGCTGCCTGACACTGTGTCTAAGGTATAAGAAGCATTGCATCTCCTTAGAAATGCAAGTTTAGAATGGCGTTTGTTTACAGAGAAGTCGCTAAGAAGTACAGGTAGTTTCTTTATACTATACCACCCAGTTTCCAGTACTAACATTTTACATTAATGCAACATACTTGCCACAACTAACAGATATGTGTTGGTATCTCATTATTAACACAAGACCATATTTTTCCTTTCAAATAATATTTTGTAAGTATTTTCAGTTTTATTTTATTATTACTCTGTGTGTATGTGCATGACATGTGTGTATGCGCATGACGTGTGTGTGTGTGTGTGTGTATTGTAAGTGCAAAGATGTAAATGTCACTCACATGTGTGTGGAGGTCAGAGGACAACTCTCGAGAGTTCGTCCTCTCCTTTCCTCATGGGTCCACGTAACTGAGCTCAGGTCATCGTGCACAGCAATACTCCCGCCCCCTGAGCAGTGACACTCGGGGCAGTGCTTTGTTCACATTTCCTTGGCTGTTACTGCACACCCCTTTTCTGCTCCGGGACCTTGCCTGAGATGCCTCATCTAGTAGACCGATCTCCTTAGGCACACACCTCTTTGTTTCGACACTTTATTGGACTTTCCTTATTTCCAATTACCTTAAGCATTTTGAGAAGCTCAGTTACGTAATCTGTGGCAGGTCCTCCCTCTGGGGTTTGTCTGACATTTCTCTCCTGATTAGACTGGGGTGACAGCGTTGAGGGGAAGTCACAGGAGCAAGTATCATTTCCATATGGCCATTTGCTGTCAGCGCGACTTCTCGCTGGTGACATTTATCACCTGACTCGTGCTTGTCAAGAGTCTCCGTATTATCCACTCCTTTCTTTGTCCTTCCATACTGTCTCCAGGAAGACACTAGGTCTAGCCTTCCTCTGAGGGGAAAGAAGATATGAAGCCTCCTCCTTGTGTTAACTGATCCAGTCATCCAGTGCTGCCGCAGTACTGATGTGGAGCCTGGATCTTCATTGTACCTAGGTTCTGATTCAGTATTGCCTTTTGTTGTTGCTGCCCAGATTATTCCTTCTTTGCCCACTGGGGCTCCTTCCATGTTTATCTGCTGTTTATTTTGTTTGTCTTAAACGCATCCCTTTCCGGCACAACATAATGTTTCTCATCATGTCCCAGACTTAGATTGACCATTTCTCCAAGACTCCCTGGCTCCTTTCAAAGGCAAGCAATGAGGAACCATAAGATCTTTGGAGACACAAAATAATTAAGTTAAAAATTTGATTCGTTTAGAAACCACAGATCTGCAAAGAATGAGAGAATGTGAGAGTCCCACCATCCAAAATAAACAAGTATCGTTTTTAATTTTGCTTCTGACATCGTTTCCAAGAAAAACACTTAAAAGGTTAAAGATCGTTGTTCTCCTCTCTGTCTTGCCAGAAGCAGTCAACCACAGTCTCCATGTGTAGATTTTCTTTTTCAAACATGTAGACTCTACATTGTAGAGAGTACTTGCAGGAGAAAATATATGTTAAGGAAAAGACTGGACTTTAACTGTGCTGTGTGCCCCAGCTTTTGAACTGTTCTAGGTGGTAGCCGTGACTCTTCCCTCCACTGTTCCACTCACTTCTCCTAAGCTAGATTTCCCTCTTGCCCCTCCCTCAGGGATATCTTCTCTCCGCTCTCGTTAGCAGCCAAGTCTGTTCCATCCATCTCACCCACTGTTTACTCTCTGTAGGCCGCCCATGTATCACCTTTCCCGGAAAAAAAAAAAAAGAATGTCTTAGCTAGGGTTTCTATCGCTGTGAAGAGACGCCATGACCACAGCAACTCTAATAAGGAAAGTATTTAATTAGTGTGGCCCACTACAGTTCAAAGGTTCTGTCCATTATCATCATGGTGGGAAGCAAGGCAGCATGCAGGCAGACATGGTGCTGGAGCTGAGAGTTCTTACATCTTGATCCAAAGGCAACAGGAAGTGAACTGACTCACTGAGCATGGCTTGAGCACATAGGAGACCCCAAAGCCCACCTCCACAGTGACACAATTCCTCCAACAAGACCACACTTTACTCCAACAAAGTTCCTCCTTTTAGGGGCCATTTTCTTTCAAACCACCACAGAGGATGTCATGCTAGATGTTGTAAGCTTTGTGAAAGCAAACATTTTTGAGACTTTTTAAAATTAACTTTGCTGTTTGATAATTTCATACATGTTTATGATGCATTCTAATTACTTTCCCACTCACTCTCTCTTCCCTCTTCCTCCCCCATCAACCCCTTTCCTCCCTCCAAATCCCTTCCTCACATTCATGTCTTTCTGTTTGATTTCCTCACCCACTGGCTTTAACCAGGGCTGTCTGTTGGAACTTGGTAGGCTCACCAATAGATACAGAACTGAAGACAATGACTTCTCCTCTGCCTGAATCTATCTATAAGTGGAGCGGGGGTGTAGATGTCCCCATTCATAACTGATGGTTGACAGGAACAACCTTTGCAGGCCAAGATCTTACATGCATAGCTGCTGGGCGGGCATGACTGGGATGGCCACGTCATATCCAGAGATGGCATTTCACAGTCCGTCTCCCTGTGTTCTGATCTTACGTTCTTTCCATTCCCTCATCTATGGTACCCACTCCCTGAGCCTTAGGGAGGCTTTGAACTGCAAAGAACTGTGCAAATGTAAGATCTTACTACTCTGTTCATTGTGAAAACAAAACAAAAAACAAACAAGAAACTTGAACTTGACACTTGAGGCATCATTTATTTGTTTGAAGTGTCTGTTTAGAATAGAATAGAATGTTAGAATAGAATCTTATATTAGCATATTCTAGTTGGACTGATTCTGAGCTCAGCAATATTATCAGTTCCTTCCAATTCTTTCCAAATTGTTGCTTTCGGAAGGCTGAGGCTGTCGGGCTGGAGGTCGTAGGGTATCTGGAAACCAGAATAGTAATTTTCATGGCTCTTTATTCTATTTTTCTTATATGTATTGTTCCTCAAGATGTAGGAAAAATACCCACCAAAGAGAAAAGGCCTATCATTGAATCTCATAAAATCAGCTCTAGCAAGTGACTTAAAATGGAAAGTTAATTGTCCAGTTGTAAGTTGAAAGGCTGCCGTGTTCATCTCCAGTTCTTGAATTCCCTTTGTGGAAGGTTCTAGTGATGATGTTCTGGGCAGAGCAGGAGGTTTTTGGAAATCCCAGTAACCCTCATTTTTTCCCCTGTAGCCCACACTTACTTTGGCAGAAGAAAATTTGGAAGCAGTCGCTGGAAGACAGTTGGCATCATATCTAGAGAGTGGACAGCAGCACAATGAAGCACTTCCTGCGGTAAGTGATCGAGGCTCCCTGGGTGAGCCCTCCGAAGGGGAGAAACCTCCTCGCCAGTTAGAGGGCTAGCTATCTCCTCTGCTCCTCAGTTGTGAGCCCCAGACAGGGTCATTGGGTTTGCGCTTTAAACGAGGGTAACCTGTGAGTGAGGCTCCTCTCTTCCTCTGCCCACCCTCTGATGTTGAGAGAGCACTTGGAGATGACAGGAGAGCCTGGTCAAAAGCATGAATGTTCTTCATGACCTTGGAGACATGTGTTCCTCAAGAATGATATGCAGTCGTCTGAAAGTTGGGGTCAATGAACCAGCTGTTAAAGGATCAATAAATATAATTTGTGTAAAATCGTTGTTCTAAAATAAAGACTTCTAAGTCTTCAAAATTTAGGGCTCAACTGACACACCGGTCCACACCAGTTCTTCTCCGTGGTGCCAGTGTGCTTTGTCTGTCCCTGCTGTCTCCGCGATAGCCATGAACAGCTCCCACGCTGACCCGCACAGAGAGTCTATGCTAGTGGACTTTGGACAGTCCTGTTGCTTAGAAGCCATTGGCCAGAGTCCTTGAGACTAACTCCAAAGCTGCTAATTGCCATCAGATTTTCCATTAATGAAATATATTGCATCATATTAAAAAGTTACAAAATAGAGTTAGTAGGAGCATTAGAAAATTCAATACATTTTCTGGTATGATCTTCTTTCCTTCAAGGTAGTGACCTCCATCTGATACACGTTCCTTGTTCTACCCTGGTCACCCTCGAAGCAAGTTGTGGGTGAACTTGCTTCTTTCAAGAAACTGTTTGACTCTATCAGAGGCAATTTAAACCTTTCTTCTCCCCACTGGTTTTGTTTCCATCACTGTTTCTGGAGGCATGGGTAGGAGGAATTCTCTGTGCTTGGGTATGGTCAGTGGTGACTACTGGGTAATTATGCAAACTACCTGGAGATCACACGTAAGCCACTTCCAGATGTCAGAGTTTGTTATCTTGAACAGAATGTTCACTAACCTGTTTATCTCAGCCATGGGAAAAGAAAGTATCTGAAATATCACTAACGCGTTTATTTGACCTGATATGTCTTTGGTTGCTATGGTTATTAAGTCACCTGTTTACACAATCAAGGAAAACTGGTGTGTACAATTGTCTCCCGAATGCAAATGTAGATCGGTCAGCTATAGAAGCACGCTAACAGGCAGCTTCGCTGTGATACGAAGTTTAGCGTCCAGGACTCCCTCTGCCACCAGAGTTATGTGATGTGATGATGAGGGTTGTATCAAGCCTGTACTGATGAACTTTTCTACACTGTCTCAATGCGTTTCAGAAAAACTTGAGCCAACACACACACACACTCAAAGAGTTTCTATTGATTATTTATTTTGAAATAACAAAAAGAAATTTGTTGCCCATTCTTAGTTGATTATTGGATTTTGCTTTAGATTTTGCTTTTAATACTTTTAGCTGTTATGTTGCTTCAGTTCATTTTATGTTAATATATGGAATGTGGAAGTATAGACATCAAGAAATTTACAAACTAAGGTTATATTAATATTTATTTCCTGAACAGTATATTCTCATAGCTACTGGGCAAGTTTGGAAACGTTTCAACCAAAAAGAAGGTTATGTAAATGCAGCCTGAATGAATCAGGTATTAATTCCTGATTCTACATTAAGTAACACGAGAAGCTGACTTTTCCTGAGGAGAATTTCAGCATTACTTAAAAGGCCACAGAGAGATTAATCTGTCAACTTCTGAAATGAAACGCTCCAGGCCTAGACCAGAGGAAACTAAATGAACCTTTAGAATCCAGATTGTAAGGAAGAATGAATTCTAACTCACATTTAAAGTGTGTGGTGTCTATCCGAGTCCCTTTTTTTTCCTAACTGCCTTATCCAAGCAATTTATAAGAAAGGATTTATTCAGCTCATGATTCTGGAAGCTGGGAGGCCCAAAGTTGAGGGACTGCACCTGGAGAGGACTTTCTTGCTGCCAGAGACCCTGAAGAATCCCAAGACCTTACAAAGTTCTGCTTGGTGAGAGAGGCATGTGACAGATGCCCCACTCCAAGGTCATAAATGGATTGATCCACTAACCCATACATGGACTCATCCACAAAGGTGGCACATCCGTGGCCTAGTCACTTCTAAAAGACATCCCTGGTCCCACCCCTTAACACTTTACAATGGAGCTCAGTCTGAGCATGAGTTTTGCACGGGGCAGTCAAAGCATAGCAGTAACCTGTCTCTTCCGCTGCTGCGGCTGTGGAGTGTAGTGATGGTGGAGCTACTCAGCGCATAATGGGATGGAGAAAATGGTTTACGTGTGTTTTTAATTGCGTTAGGAATAATAAGTAATTGCTACAGGGTGAGTACGCCCAGCTAAAGGATATGTTTGTGACTGAATGCAGTCGTAGAATATTGACTAAGTAACTGCCCTTGGTCACTCAATCAGATGTTAGCCACAGCTGCATAAGAAGAAAGCAAGGCATCCCATAAATGAGGAAATATACCTCTGTGATCTCAAAAAGAGGTCAGCGTGTCTTATACCCCAAGTGAAATTAAGGATTCAGGTTTAGTTTTTGTAACTTTATTTATTTTAATTCAATTGGTAGATACAGTAATAAGGGACTTGAGACTCATACTGAAAATCTTTTCCTTCATTAGAGTTTCATTATTTTGAGATTTTATTTTTTTAAAAGTCATCAGAACATTATCCTGGAAAATTCTGATAAAGAGAATTTTAAAATCACCCCTCATAAATATGGGCCACTGTCTCTTCCAGCCTCAGAGTCTCACTTTTCCATTGTGAGCCTTCCTGTGTATGCTCAAAAGGAAGGAAAGGCAAGAATTTGCCACGCTCAAACCTCCATGAGCAACTCAGGACCCGTCCCTCCCTCCAGATTTTGAAGTAATTAGGAGAAGTATTTTACCTTTCTGATTGGCTAATAAAGTCTCATCTCTCACGAATGTAACTGGGGCTTTGTAAGTCATTCAGCCTTGGCTAACGTTTGGCCCACTGATTCTTTCAGCCAGCGTTTGCTGTGACGACACCTGTATCACAGCGTTTCCCTTCTCAGAGCTACTGTGTAAAGGACTTAATGGGCCGTCGTATAGAGGAAGACCAGGGAGCTTACTCAGTTGAGTGGCTTGTTCCAAGGCACACAGATATTTGAATACAGACCTATTTCTGGTAGCTTGCGTGTTGCGTGCCTCCCTTGTTGTGTGTGAGTCTTTGTGGGTGAGACGAAGGGATGGGAGTCAGTCTCTGCATCCAAGCAGCAGAGCAACTAGAGAAGCGAGGCTGAGCTCAGATATAGGGAAGGGTGTGGCCTGTGGCAGACTGCAGACTTTCTGGCCACAGAAGTCTCCACTAAGGCAATACTGACAAGGGTGGTTAGGGCATTGCTGATTGGAGCTGGGAGTCAAACCCTCGGCCTTCACCTTCTAAGCATGCCCTTGGTCGCTGAACGCCATCTCCAGAATTTGGACATAGGCAGTTGAGAGGACTGCAGGTGCAGGAGATGGAAAAGCCACCCTGAGCGAAGTGAAGTAGGAGTGAGCACCACTGCACCAGCGGTCGCCTTCAGCAGATGTGGGCTCTGCCTAGAGTGAGCAGAGGATAAATAAAGGAGTGTAGAGAGTGCGGACATGTTTGCGAGTGTGACATCAAACACCCCAGGAGCATGGCAACGTGTTTACCCCAGTTCAAAGCAGGCTCTGAAGAGAATCTTTTTCTCTACTAGAACATCTCCTGTTTTGTTTTGTTTTGTTTTGTTTTGTTTTTGAAGAAAATGCCAGTCCAATCCTTCCCCTTAACACAAATGTGAAAGCAGAGACCCAGAGAGGCAAAGTAGCTTGTCTGAGGACACATGATTCACGCTGGCAAATTGCAAATAGGTTTGAAGCCTGATTTCTAGACTATCCAGGCAAATGTCCACACCCAGTACCAACTGATTTCTTCTGCTTTTAAGGGGCAGCCCCACAGGGGTGTGTGGTTGTGCCTGAATTTGCTTTGTGTCCCTTGAAGCATTGATGAAGTTTATTAGAGAGAAAAGCTAAGTCTAAAAGTAGCAAGAGCAGAAAAGTGACTGTATAACCCCTGCAGCCAATTCCCCCATATCAGCTGGGCTCTTTAATCCATTGCCGCCATTTTTCCCTTTTCAGAATACATACATGCATACATATACACAGAAACACATTTCTATGTGCATACAAAGCATACATGCAGACCTGAAGTGTACATATGCACACATATAACTGACTAATTTATACATATCTAAGAGCACACGTTTTTCCACACATTCAAATGATCAACTGTTTCCACACTCTTGTAAGAATCTATTAACTCGGATCTTTGTCCAGGGGATGCCCTCTGGGTGGTGCCTCCAGAGTGTGATGTTGCCAGTCCTGTCTGCTGTTTTCCGTCAGTTTTTCAGAGACTCACTCTGGCTATGTGACTGTTTGTTAAGCCCCCCCCCCAAAAAAAGAGACAGGATCAACAAAAGCCGGGGCACCCCATATAAACTGCTCTGGATTCTATTTATTTATCAATTGAAATTCTTCTCTTCCTCTGAAGGAAGACCTCCCAGGCATTTCTTATCTCCCTGTGGGACAATCAAAGTTGACTTTTCTATTGTCTAAGAGATGGTTCAGGGTTTAAAAACATATCTGCTCTTGCAGAGGACCCAAGATAGCTCAGTTCCAAGGACCCATATCTGTCAACTCACAACCACCAGTAACTTCATATCAAGTGATTCTACACCCTCTTCTGGTCTCTGCAGGTGCCTGCACTCATATGCACGCACGCGCGTGCACACACACACACACACACACACACACACACGCACACGCACGCACACGCACACATGCACACACAAACACATAATTAAAAATAAAATCAATCTTTAAAAGAATCTTTTAAAGACCAGCTTTTCCCTTCAATCTCAGAGGATGAAACTATACATTCTCCTCTAGAGTTACTATACTATTTTTCAATATTTCAGTGTTTAATTCTTTATTATTATTGTCGCTGTCTGTGTGCTTGACGTGTGTGTGTGTCAGTGCACATGTGGTGGTCACAGGACAACTCTGTGGAGTTGCTTCTTTCATCCCACCTTTATGTGTGTTCCAGGAAACAAACTTGGGTCACTGGGCTTCACTGCCTTTATCCACTGAGCCATCTTGCCAGCCCCTACATTTTGTTCTTCTTGTCCTTTTCCTTACTAGACCGTGACTACGTTAGGGACAAGGACATCACATGACTCTCTTCCTCCTCTGCTCTGACCCCCACTCTTCATTCCTCTAGAAGACATTGTGAGCTCCGTTGTGTGTGTGCTTAGTGAGGGTTTCTATTTGTGGTCATGGTAACTCTTAGAAGGAAAACGTTTTTAGGGGGTGGCTACTTATAGTTCAGAGGTTCAGTGCATTATCATCATGGCAGGGAGCGTGGTGGCGTGCAGGCAGCCATGGTGCTGGCTACATCTTGATCAGAAGGCAACAGGAAGTGGATGGTGACACTGAGGGAAGCTTAAGCAGAAGAGCTTAAGCTCTTCCCTTAAAAGCTTCCCTACTTGGACACATTTCCTTCAACAAGGCCACACCTCCTAATAGTGCCACTTCCCATGAGCTTACGGAGGTCAGTTGCAATCAAAACACCACAGATGGTCATACTGTATTCGTATATGTATTTACTGTTGATGATTTGAAAAGTATTTTTATATAGACATGCTTGTGTGCCCATGTGTGGTCAGGTGTACATGCATGTGTATGTACATGTATGTGGAGGCCAAAGGTCAATATTGGGTTTTTTCCTCAGTCACTCTCCACCTTATTATTCTTGAGCCTCATATTAAACATGGAGCTCTCTGATTTGGGTAGAGTGGCAGAGAGCGAGGCTGAGATACCCCCTCTCTCTGCCTCCTCATCACCAGTGTCACAGGGCACAGCGCCAGCCCTGGCTCTCCATGTGGGTGTTAGGGATTGTACTCTGGTCCTCATGGATTGTGAAAGAAGCAGCTACTAACTGAGCCACTTCCCCCAACCCTAGTTTAAAAATACTTTAGTTTACCAATAAAAGTTTGTGTGCAGTTGAGATGACATTGAAGTTTGTTCTAAACGTCAATATATTGTGTTTGCTGCTCCCTTCATACATGAGATACACAGAATGAAAAATTGTGACTTTCAAAAAAATGAATTTTGTAAAAGGAATGCCTTTAAGTATCAGATTTTTAACTTGAATAATAATGCCATTAATAAATTGAAATAAACTTCCATCCTCTTCTCCTTAATGGAAGAGGATGAGCCATTAATTAATTACCTCACTGACCCATGATCACTTGTTGTCTAAGCCCACAGACAAAACTTCTCTGAACATCAACATGTTGCCTGTCGCCGTGGCAACAGAGTTAGCGACAGCATCAAACCGTGGAAGATAGTTACCCAGCAGTCTCTTTAATTTTTACTTTTCAGAAGCCAGGATGATCTCTTTGGGCAAAGAATGACTATGGACCCCACTCCAGCTGGTAACAGGGCCAGGGACTCTCCCCTGTCCTGTAGGAGGGGAATATTTTCCATGTGTGATTTGCATTTCAAGTCATCTGAATTTTCTTTTCCTTTTGGGAGCTCCATAGGAAAGGGGCCCCCTCACTAGGTCAAACAACTTTTGCCACATTAATTCCACACCAATTGCCAGGTACATCTAATTAAGAACTTCAAGAGAACAACCATAGTTTTCTCCAGCTGTTTGAGGAGAGAAAAAGAAAGAGAGGGAGAGAGAGAGAGAGAGAGAGAGAGAGAGAGAGAGAGAGAGAGATGCTGGGAATGCTGAGCAGCTGCTGTACCTAATGCTCACTTTCATGAGAAGAGTTTCATCTTGGAAAACAGTGATTTGAGCCAATTTCCCTTTTGGATATCTCCTTTTCTCATCAAGAGTCTACTTCTTTTTATTGCAGGATTTCTTCAAGCAAGAATTGATTTTCATTAGCACATTCAATGAAACTGTATTAAAGCCTGTTTTCTCTTATTATTTCAAATGAAGATGTCAGATCCCCAAATTTAAGGTGATGGAGTAGTGTGTGCAACACAGGTACCCACCCCTTCACCCTCAGAGTGAGGTGTAACCTGGCTCTAGCTGAATCCCCCTCTTTCTGCGGCCCCATTCCTGATGTCAGTGTTCCTCCAACGAAGCAGCCTAGACAGGAGTTCACTTATATATGGTGGCGAGGATATGATTCATTTTCAATAATTTACACGTGTTCAGGCTAGAGCTTGAATTTCAATACTAAACATCATCATCAGTGTTTTGTGAAAAAGCATTGCTGTGAACTCAGCCATAAACCCCACTGTGCAGTGTTCTGATAAAATGCTGGCAATGGGAGACATATGGAAGGGCTTACACTTGAGTCAGAATCCCCCGTGCTTCGGCAAGGCATCCCTGCCCAGACGCTGCAGTTCTGCGTTCTGGAACATTATCAGAAAGACAAGATTAGAAATCAGAAGCAAGTGCGAAGCCTTGCTGCCTGAGAATGGGTGACTGTCAGGGTGTTGCCTTTAGTCCTGAGAATCCCTACAGTATCTTACAGACTTATCAGTAGGGAATGGAAAAAAAGAGAATGTTCTTCAAAAACTACATTTTTATCAGTTGCTGATCCTGGCTGAGAGAAGCCCCCTGGAACATGGGTCATGGGTGGGAGGGGTGGGAGATAGAACAGGATCAGTAACTGTGGAAGAGAAAGCCAGTGAGATCTGACCTAGGAGTGTGTTTGTGGCGCCTCCTCTCAGACCTGAGGGCAGAAACACAGTGGGAAACAGTGAAGACTGAGTCTGAGAGCTTCCCCACCCTGAGAACTGGACAGACCCTTCCTCCTGAGCCTCTTCCCTCTCATCAGAAGGGAAAAACATATTCACACGAGTTTCCTAATTGCCTCCTTCTCAGAGTAATATGCCCAAACAGTTAAGAATCTCACAAGACGTGCTATCATTTAAAAATTTGTTCTGCTCTTGACTATCCCGAGTTTCCCCCACGAACTTCAGAGCTTTGGGACTTGAAGTCTTTGCTAACCTGGTCCTTCCACCAGGCAGAAAGTCTGCCCTCAAAATAGTACTGCCAGTGTAGGGGGGGGCTACGAGCTACTACCTTCAAGCATGTCTTGCCTAGACCAGACGTACATACTAAACACAAAATAGATTATGTTTGTCAAAATACTGATCTTGTGGGATTTTTTTTAAAGATAGTACTTAGCATGGCAAGCTGTTCTTTAAATGAAATGTCTGTGTATCTTGGCTCATTAGAAAATTAACGGAAGGACGGGAGAGATGGCTCAGCAGCTTTGAGCACTTATAGCTCTTGCAGAGGACACAGCTCTGGCTCCCAGAACCCATACAGTGACTCACAAATATCCCTAACTCGAGTTCCAAGGGGTCTTGCTCCCTCTTCTGAACTCGCAGGTACCAGGCACGCATGTGGCACACATCCATACAGGCTGGCACAACACTTATACACATGAAATAAATACGTTTTTAAAGCAAACGTCCCTTCTTTGGGAAAAAAAAAACCAGAAAAATAAGGGGAAATTTAAATGTATCTTGGATAACCAATAGTGTTGCAAAAATGCAAGGATGAAGCTTACAAAAGAGTAGGTAGTATGTGACAGCCAGTGCGTTTGGGAGCTTGTCATTCGTGTTTTGTGGTGTGGTTTCTGCGACTGTGGGCTGTCACAGTCTTCTGCACACTGCAGAGTGATGCTTTTGTCCTAAGCCCCACCGCAGCATTTCGACTACGTTTCATTACTTTTGACAGTGGAAATATCCTTGTGGGTATGAGAAAGAGAGCGAGAAAGAAAAGCAAACAGAATAGGGTGTCTTCTCTCTTCTTTTATGTAAAATTATCTGCCTATGAAACCTACATAGGTTTTTCTTTACAATACAAAGAGACCTGGGGAAGAAATGACACCCAGGCTCTAAGTCATTCTGCAGATAGACGCTTCCTGGCTGGCACCTAGGACGGCACTTCCAAGTCTCGAGCTACACCTGTGTATAAGCCTGGTGCAGCGGCCAAAGGGGAGCCGTTCTGGAGCTTGATTTAAGATAGGAAATGGCTAGTGTGTTTCCCCTGGGTAGAGGGACGATGAAGGAGCTCAGCTCTGTGTGTTGATAAGCTTCTCTTGATAGACTCGATACCTGAGAGCAACTTCGAGTGAGATTTACTTGACTCATACTTTTGAAGTTACTGCTATACCCCGGCACTCCGGCCTGTGGGAAGGCAGCACTTCAGGTTGGAAGTACTCAGGGAGCAGAGCTACTCACCTCGTGACCACACAGAAAAAGAGGAGGAGAGGGATTGAGGGATAAGGTCCCACAGTCCCCTTCACAGTCAGACTCCCAGTGACCTAAAGCCTTCCCGCTAGGTCCCCAAAGTACCTTCCTAGGGACTAAGGCTTTGACACATGGGGCTTTGGAGGATGTTCACGTTCTAAACTGTAGTACTCCATAAGCAATTCTCAGAGCCTTTTAGCTCTTGGGAAATTCCATTCTACAAGGACCCAAAGAGTGTGTGGTGTGGTCTCAAGGCATGGGCTTGAAAGGGGGCTTCATCTGGACTTTAATCCACATGTTGAGGTCATTTGTCATTGAAAACTGGACACAGCACAGATAAGATGGCTTTTCTCCTTCACTTTTACTTTATTGTTACAGGACAATACTTCCCAGGATTACTGTCATGGCCATTTGGCTGGACATCAGTCAACAAATATACAACGCAATCTTTTTTTCTGGAATAGTCATCCAACAGTTAGAAAATAGCATTCATTTTCCAAATGAATGCATTTTATAATCTTCTCATGCACCTAATTAAAATGTTCCACTAACTTTATTTTTTAGGGTAACTATTTTTTTTTTTCGAAACCTGTTAACCCGAATCCTACCAGAGCTTTGAATGTATTTAACCTGAACACTTAAATGCCAGGCTTGATTAACACGGGAAGTGCAGCATCCAGCCAATTTCATAGTAACTGGCTGCAAACAGAAAACACATATCCCATAGTGACTTATGGTGATCATGTTATACATGTTAGCGGCTTTATCATTTTCATGCTTCTTAAAATAACATTCAGGAAAAAGAAAGTGTACTTAGTAAATCAAGAAGAAATTACTGCTGATGACTCCAATAACAAGCAATGCCATTATTAGTATCTTCATCCGGAAGCCTGCCAGCCCCCCGTTATTTACATATCACTATTAAAATGGTTTTACTTCTTAGAGGAAATTTAGGTCATTGCATGAGTCTTTGTGTGCAGTTTTTTCTATCAAGGAAATACCACGAACATTTTCGTGTTACGAGCTGCCCTAGGGTGTGATTTTCCTGCCTGTGGAGTATTCCACTGTGCCTTCTTTGTGGAACAGTTTGGAGGCCGTGCTCTTATTCTCATCTTTTCCTTTGTGTTTATAAAAATCTAAACCCTGTGCCTTTACACGCATTGGACTCTACTTTTAACACAAGGCTGTTGACAATATCAGAACCAGACCTATTCAAACACATGACTATAACCGAGGAATTAGTTGACTAATCAGCCCGCTGAATGAGTCCCATTGCTAAGAATGCTGGTGACTGTAATTGATCCCAATAGCCCTAAACACCTTATTTTGGAACAAGAGAGAATCAGAGAACATTTGAGGGGGGAAAAACCTTTTAGAAATGACACCAATGGGAAGTAACAAATATAATTCGGTCTCCTAGGAACACAATGTGAAGAGGGCTGAACCTAACAGTCTGGGTGACAGGTTGTCATTGTCTCTAAAGCACGAGTCACTGAGATTCTGAACAATAGCAGAAAGTAGCAGGCACTTCATTTTCAAATCAAAAATCTACATAAAAAGCAAAGTCACAAGTTCAGTTATGTGTGAAAATGTGCCTGTTTAGAGACACGATCGCTGGTTTCCTGAGGTGCCACTGGTGTTGAGTTGTGTGGTAAGAACATGGTGCTTTGTTGAAACCCAGAAAAGACTCCTGTAGAGTTTCTGAAAAAAAAATTTAAATTTAAATCAGAGAACATTGTCCTCTTGGAGTAAGAATAAAAGGTCAAAAGTGCCTCCTCTGAAAACTGATGAGGAGGCCTTCGGGCAGGAGCAAGGCATGCTGGGATTGGTCAGCAAGGAAGGCAGCAGCCACACCACCAAAGGAGAACAGCAGAAGCCAGGGGAAAGGGAGACAGGAAACGATGAGAGAAAGGAAAAGAGAAAATGCTGGCAGTGGGGCATGAGTAGAATTAAGACTAGAGGCGGGGTGGGGATGGGGTGGGGATGAGATGGGGAATGGTGAGCAGCCATTCATCCAGGCAAGAGGAAGCATCCCCACCCGAAGTCTCAGGCAGAGGCCATGTTAACACTGATTGAGTTCCAAAATATTTAGACAAAGATGGGAGAAACAGAATTCCAGGGTTTCCCCCTCAGCTTGTTGGAGTTGTGTAGCCATGGTAACTGTCCCTCTCAGAAGTGGAGGGATGAACACCTGTGGATGCTGAGATCTAATGGCTGGTTTTCTTCCTGGCTTCTTTTCTTGCTGGTGGTGGCTGCTTTCTCTTCTCTCGCAGCTTTCTATGGGAAGGGCGCTGTCTTTTGTTCCCCACAGGATGCTGATCCAGGTGTGCCTGTATTTCTACTGTAAGTTTTTGTGGCGCTGCATGAAGTTCGTGATGCGGAAGCTCACAGGAAGGTGTGAACTGCAAAGAATTTGCTACAGCACCAAGCCTGGAGCATCTAGAACCATGAAAATTGGTGAGCGAGGAGTGGAAGGGAGGGCAGAATTCACAGTTGGTGGATTGAGAAAGCAATATAATATTTAAATAAGTCATAGTCAAACATTTATAACTCATTATAGCTAATGGCATTTGTGTGTGTTATTACTTCAACAGAAACATCACTGAGGGATTCAAAAAGTAAGGTAAGTAAATTGTTTTCTTATTTTTCAGTAATTTTTCACTGTGGGTCTTACTTTGATCATGAAACATAAAACCTGTGGAGCAGAAGATAGTTCAGCTGGTAAAGGTGACTGCCACCAAGTCTGGGCTTGATCCCCAGGTTCCACATGGAAGAACTGACTCCTCAGGCCGTCCTCTGACTTGCACTCATGCTGCGCAGTGTGTGCACCTTGCACAGATGTGCACACGATGGAATAAAGTACTTTAAGACAATAAAAACTAAAATTGAACTTGCAAGAGCAAAATAGATCACTGACAAAAAGCTAATGTAAACGGGAAGTAAATACATTTTTGCATATATGACAGTTTCTAGGCGCACTTGTAAAGTTTAGTCTATATTAAATTAACTCATTTTATAGCATCTCTTAAATCATAAAACAAGAATATAATAACTGGGTGGTGGTGGCGCATGTCTTTAATCCCAGCAGGGAGGAAAGGCAGGTATATCTCTGAGTTCAAGGCCAATCTGGTCTACAGAGTGAGTTCCAGGACAGGTTAGAGAACCCAAGTTTGATTCCCAGCACCCATATGGGCTCATTAGCAAGAGTAACTCCAATGTGGGGGGGCTCTGACGCCCTCTTCTGAAGTTCAAGTGCACTGTGCACACACAGTGCACAGACAAACACACAGGTAAAACACCCATGCATACAGAAAAAATCTGCTTTATTTTGCAAGATTTTTGATAATTTTATCTCATCTTCTTTAACTTTGGCAACCTTTCGACTATGTCCCTGGGGCCCTCATTCTATGATGTGAAAAAGGAGCCATGCCAGTGTCCTATAAATAGCTTAAAACAAATGATGACAAAAAGAGTAAAGCAAAGCCCAAGCCTTTTACGTGCCAGCTTTACGTCAAATACCTCGACTGGGCAAATGGCGCTACCCCAGCTGTGGAAACACAGAAGGCTCTGGGATCCAAACACGCCATGTCAGTCTGTTTTGAGTGCCCACTTTCATACAGAGGTGTAGAGTTGAAGCCTCCATCCCAGGGGTATGTAAGCCACGGCTGCTAATGGGAGAAACTGATGGAAAGATGTTTTCCAGCTGCTGCAGACCTCAGTGAGCGTTCACCCCGATGCCATCGAAAAGACTATCGACGACATCATGGAGCTGAAAAACATCAACCCTGACATCAACCCACAGTAAGAACTGGACTTGCATGTGAGAAATACAGACCCCAAATCACATGGCTCTCTCTCTCTCTCTCTCTCTCTTTCTCTCTCTCTCTCTCTCCCTCTTTCCATCCCTCCCTCTTCAAAATAATTATCTGCAGTGTTTTGACTTTCAGATGAAGATTAAGTAAAATGGAGGTGCTTCGTGTATGTAAATGGTAATGACTTCAGGCTTTCTCTGGTTTGTAAGCTTATGGTCCTGTCTCTATGAGTCGGAAAAGGGTGGGGGAAGTGAAAACTAATATCAAAACACAAGATCAAGGGAGCCCATTCATCTTCAGGACATGACTTGATTTCGGTGCTGTACATTAATTGCATACATTCAAATCATAAGTGTGCTTATACTGATCCTGCTCCATCTAGAATATTCCTTCAGTTCCCTCATGAATATTCCATCATGCCGGGCTGATAATCTTGGAGACAGTTCCTACCTGCTTGTCAAGAAGACAGGCGTGCGTGGGAGGAAGAGACGATTTTTATATGAATACTTCAGAACTTTATAATTTATTCCTCTCATCTTGGAAGTATTAAAATGCATTTGGCAATGTTCGTGACATTTAAAATTAGCTTTATATTTTCCATTGGGTGCAGCAATTTTTTCAGTAGAATTTGGACCTTAAAGGCATTAAGGAGAATGAATTCTAAATGCGGTATATTTAGACACAGCTTGAGGTTCGTAACAATCAAACTGTCTTGTAGATCTATGTGCATGAGGGCATCAAATGTCACAGGCTGTTAATAACGAAGATGGAGCCAGAGTTGGATGGGATTTCAGAGTCTGCTAGGTGTTGCTCTTTCTCCATCTATACAAGAGCTTGGTCAAAAAACTCCATTTGCTCCTGGTCTCTGCAGCATCTTCTTATAGTCTCATGTGCTAGTGAGCTATAGCTTTGCCTCGTTCAGACATTAAGGTTGAGTTAATTATGTAATAAATATAGTTTTAAATTTTTCTTATGGGGTGGAGAGCTGGCTCAGCAGTTAAGAGCACTAATGCTCCTGCAGAGAGCCTGGGTTTGGTTCCCAGGATCCAAATGGTAACTCACAGCTACCTAACACTCCAGTTCTAAGGGATCTGATGCCCTCTTCTGGCTTCTGTGGGCACCTTCTTGCACATGGTGCACATAAGTTCACTCAGACACACACACACACACAAATAATAAATAATCTTTATTAAAATTTTAAAACTGGTTTTCACTTTTATTTTTTGATTAAAATATAATTATATCATTTCCTCCTTCCTCTCCTCCCTTCCAGCCTTCCCATGTTCTGCCTCCATCCCTCTCAAACTCATGGCTTCTTTTTCTTTAATTATTATTGTTACAGATATACACATAGATTAGATATATTCAACATTCTATGCATTCACAGCAAAATGTTTGCCTTATGAATCAGAAGCCATGCCCCATGAGAGGGAATTGAAGGGATAGGGCTTTTTCCCCTAACCCTGTAAATGAGACTAGAACAGCGGTTCTCAACCTATGGATCTTGACTACTGGGGGTCAAATGACCCTTTCACAGGGGTCACATATCAGACATTCTGCATATCATTAGTTTCTGATATTAATATTCATAACAGTAGCAAAATTACAATTATGAAGTAGCAACGAAAATAATTTTATGGTGGGGTCACCACAACATGAGAAGCTGTATTAAAAGACCGCAGCATTAGGAAGGCTGAGAACCCCTGGACTAGAAGAGTAGACATCATAAAATAATTAGGCCTGGGGGGGAGTGGTGGAGGTAAATCTGTTCAGAGCACAGAATTCGGTCCAGTTGGTAACAAAAAAGAGCAAAGTTTATTTCCACATAGGAAAGTATCCAGATGTGTAGAGTGGTTGGACTCTGGAAAGAATATTGCAAAGGAGAGATGTCGCTCGTGGCACTCCCTCCCCCCTCGGGCCACTATTCACAGACATGACGTCATCACAGCCACCGTCCCCACACCCACCACAGACAGCTGCTGTGGTATTTCTTCTGTTTTGTCTAGAAAAGTTTCTTGTTCTGAATCCCCTGAGAGCCCACTCCCTCTTTCCCTTCTTTCATTCTCTCTCTTCCTCTCATGCACAGACTTTTGAAGTAAATCCAATATTCCTGCCTCAATACCCGCCTGTTGTTTACTCTGTCCTCACATCTTTCAAGCCACCTTCCTGAAGGTCTTCCTTGTTTATTTTAAGCCAAACAGTTAAACTTGCACTTAAGAAAAAGCTAAAATGAAGGGAAAGGATTTTCACAGTTCAACAAAATTGTGCTTCTAGCCAGGCATGGTGCAAGCCCGAGGCAGGAGGATTGTCTAGAATCTGAGGTCAGCCTAGGCTAAGGAGTGAGTTCTAGGCCAGCCTGGCCTGCAGCATGAGACCCTGCCTGGGAAAACAAAGAAAGAGAAAAAGGAAGGGTGATTATATACATGAATATGTGTTTCTGAATATGTACATGAAACTACATAAAAACTGCTAGCCTACAGGCATCAAGGAAGCAAATGCCAATGGCACATGGGTCCATTTTTCCCACACTCGGTTCTTCTGTACTTTAGGCTGGGAATCTCTCTCCAGGCTTGCCTTCTGCAAATTGTGGGTTACAGAAACCTCATCGCAGACGTGGAAAAGCTACGCAGAGAGCCCTACGATTCCGACAACCCTCAACACGAAGAGATGCTTTTGAAGGTGAGTCCTTCCCTAATGTCGGTTAATAACTACCAAGCTCTCAGGTCAGGCAGTCTTTTTGCATTGAGGATACAAAGCTGAGGGTACGAAGACATGGGAGCTGTGACGGACTGTCAAGGCTGAGTTCTCTTGCTGGTTGCGGGTTATTTTTTCATCAGAAAATTCATATGAGAAATTAACTTTAAAGCCAGTTGACTCTTATAGTCTGAGAAAGCATCAGAGATTATTTCTATGGGGGAGTGGCACCTCGCATTTGGCTCAAGTTTGCGTTGCTTCAAATGCGTTGAAAGCTGCAGGAGAAACGAGAGAGCATTTGTCAGAGTGTCATGGGGTTTTTACTTACGACTCTAATACACATCAAAGGCAATGAGGTTGATTTCTGCTTCAGCAATAGCCCTCTGGGGAAATTACCCAAGATCCTCCTGATGATTATTTATTCATGTAACTTGGCCAATGTTCAAAGAGGAGGTAAAGGTTTTTACTTGGCGCACCGAGACTGTCAGGAAGGCAATGTGGAGTTGTAAGTACTCCTTGTTCAAGTCTTAGGAGCTCTGATGCTGCATCATCAGAAAACAGCAATAAAATACCAGTGGATGAGGTCAGTCCAGTCCAAAGAATAAAATTCAGACCAACATCTGAAAGTACTAACTGAATTAAAACGTTGTAGACATTCACTTCTGAAAATAGATACTCTGCTGGCATCAAATGCTCTCTGTCTCCTTCTAAATTTCAAATAGGCAGCGACAAAACTAGGGGAGGGGCTGGAGAGATGGCCCGGTCAAGAGAGCTTGCTGCTTAAAGTTGCTGGCTTTCAAGAGCCAATCATGCCTGCACCAGGGGATCTGATGCCCCCTGCTGGCCTCATCAGGCACCTGCACTTACGTAGGGGTACATACACTGATACACACATATACACGATTAAAAATAAATCTCAAAAAAAGAAGGAAGCCTTTGTTTATCTGTCTCACCTTTGTTTAGCTGAAAATGTCACAGACGTAAGTTTTTAGTGCATCTTGTGTTTTGTGTGAAAGAGTGCATGTTTTTGTGTATGCAAGTGTGTAGGCTGGTGATTCATTTGTCTCTACTAATTAGTGCTGGATCTGAGGTGATCATTAAAAACTGAAGAAATCTCATTCTTGGCAATAGCATGCCTTCTTCTCTTTCTCTCTTGTTAGTTTTAGCTAGCCTGTTAGCTGGGTTCTGGCTTCTCCTATTGCCGATCCCCCTGACCGTTTTCTGATGGAGGTTGTCAAACGCACCAAAATGATTTAACAGCTAGGATCAAGGTGAATGAAAATGAAACGAATCAGCATAGTTGACAGCCTGGCTATCCGTGTCTGAAATGCTTCACAGGCCAAGATAAACTCAAAATTAGCTAATGGCATTTGCATGTTGGCTCTGTGACTGATCTGGTTTATGAGCTGGCTTATAGTAAGTGTTCAGCATAAAAGGGAGGTGAATTAATGACTTACTATAGCACCTTAGTGCATTAGTCAGGGTTCTTTAAAGTAACAAGACTGACAGAATGAATATGTACTTTAAAAATGGAGTTATTAGAGTGAGTTACCAGCTATGGGTCAAGTAACCCAACAATGGCTGTCTCCTGATAGATCACACAGTGGTTTAACCCACCAGACTGGGTGTCTCATCGGTCCTGATCTGAAGAAATCCTGAAGCAGCTGATAGAATTGGTGATTCTAGCATCAGCAAAGGCCCAAGGACAGGACAGATGAACTTGCCAGCCAGAGTGAGGACAAGCAGGCAAAGAAAAAAGAAAGTCCTTTATCCATGACTTTTTATGTGGGCTGCCACCAGAAGGTGTGGCCCAGATTTAAGGTGGGTCTTCCCACATCACGTGACCCATCTGGGAAAAATCCCTCACAGGTGTGCCCAGTTGCTTGGGGTTTTGTAAATCCCACATGTGGTCAAGTTGACAGTCAAGACTAGCCGTCACACTTAGCTATATGTGGAGTAGTACTTTCTCGTCAGGACCGCCAGCCCACAAAGACACAGAGACTTATTAATTTTGAAGATTTGCCCTTTAACTTAGACTTGTTTCCAAAGAGCTCTTATAACTTAAATTAACCCATATGTTTAAATCTACGTTCTGCCGTGTGGCTCGTTACCTCATCTCTCTACTGCACATCCTGCTTCCCTGAGTCTCACTGTCGAATTCCTACCTCTCTTCTCCCCAGAGTTCTTTCTCTTCCTGGAAACCCCACCTACTCTCTCCTGCCTAACTATTGACCATCCAGCTCTTTATTAAACCAATCACAGTGACACATCTTCACACAGTGTAACAAATATTCCACAACGAATATGTTAAGAACAGATGAAGTTGGCACATAACAGGCCTCCAAATCCTATTTGTTAGTTTCATGTCTACTTCAGCCAGTGAAATCCAGTTTGTCAGACACACGTGACTAGTCCAGGGGTTCTCAACTTGTGGGTTGCCACCCCTTGGGGGTTCAAATGACCTTTTCACAGGGCCACACATGAGCTATCCTGCATACCAAATATATCTGATACTACAATTCCTAGCAGCAGAAAAATTACAGTAATGAAGCAGCAACAAAATTATTTTATGGTTGGGGGTCACCACATAAAGGGTCTCTGCACTCGGCAGGTTGAGCCCCCCTGGGCTAGTCTGTTGACTTTTATCGATGGCTGTGATTTGAGTACGCACATGTTCTCATTCTGATGTCATGACTAAAGAATCACGTAGTGATTATTTTCTTTATTTTAGAGGTGGGAAAACTATATTTATTTTAGTTCAGGTGGACTGTCTGCCTATCGCCTATCAGTAAATAATAAAGCCAGAACTATTTACCATCAGGTCTGCCACCTTTTGCTTTTTATTTTTTTGTCTTAAGAGAAAGTCTCACTATGTTTTTGTGAGTTGGTCCTGAACTCACTATGTAGCCAAGTCTGTCTTTGACTTTGTGGCAATCCTCCTGCCTCAGTTTCTTAAATGCTGAGATTACAGGTGTGAGTCACTGTGCCTGGCTCTGAGTCAGAACTTTTTATGACAGTCTTTCCCCTTTTACCCTTACGTGATTTGCAATGTAATCAGGACATGTTCTGCATCTCCAGAAATTCCTAACTATTATCCACACAGTACAGCAAAATGTCTCCAGTGGGTCCGTACCCATTCCCTTCTTGCCTTCGTCTCCAGTTTCGCTATTACAGCCTTGTAATTCTGAGCCTGACTATAAGACTCTCCCCTTCCATCTTCTTCATACTGACAGAGAGGATTTAGGAGACAAGTCTAGCCATTAAGATGGATTAATATCCCCAGACACCTGTAACCCCAGCACTGGGGAGACCGACGCAAAGATGACTGGGGCCCAAAGACCAGTCTGGGCTATATGCAAGATGTTTTCTCAAGCAAAACAAAACACCTTCAAACTTGCTGTGTCCTATAGTAGAGTCCATATTGCTCAGAACTGCACCTTGGCCCCATCCTGATGTATCTCTCTCAGCTCTATCTGCTGCATCCCTGTCCTTTACATACAGAGCATCTCACCACAACTCAGGCTAGGCCATGACAACCAAGTGCCCAGGAATTTGCTTATGCTCTTCCCGTTGTTATTCATTGCTCTCACAGAAGAAACCACCTGGCTTTCTTAATCTTTATTCATTGGATTTTGAAATAATTTCCCCAAACACACAGAGGTGAGATTTTTCTTCTGCCCTGCTGGGTAATTGAATTTCCAAGTATGAGAGTAATGACATCATATTATCGAAACACTTGCTGGGTGTTTGCTGTGTTCTGGCCACTACAATAAATTCTGCACTGAGTTCTCCATTTCCATTCTGACAATAACCTTGTGCTGATGTACTGTATTATCTCCATTTGGAGGGGGGGTGAGAAAACAGGCTGCACGGTGGCCGTGCAGGCCCACGTCACTAGAAAATGCTCCCGCCACTGCACTGCAATAATTTCTTCTGAGGAAACCGTGCCTAGTCTCCTCGCATCTGCAGAGCCTGGCCAGGGCTGGTGCCTGACTGCCCCAGTTCAAGCTTCGTCTTTAAGATGGGTGATGATAATCCTGCTTCCTACACCGCAAAATCATTTAGGACAAGCATCAGCAAGCAAAGGTACATGGGCCACATTACCACCCATTTTTGTTAGTGTTTTATGGTCACGATGCCGTGTGTGTGTTTCTGTTGTCCCTGGCTGCTGTCCTACTATGAAGACAAAAGGAAAAGTAGTTACGGCCCAGTCTACAAAGACTGTGTGCAGAGTTTGCTGCCCCAGTTTATAAGCTCAGTTAACCCAGGCGAACCTTTAATTCACGTTGTTACCAAGGCTGACCTTGAGCTCCTGATCCATCTGCCTCTACCTCCCTTGTGCTATGATTTCAGGCACATACCACCGTGTCTCCTTGTCTCTGTATCTTTAGATAAGTTGACCTGGCATGCTGTGACACGAGCGTAAATATTTTATCTGATTACGAAGTAGTATTAGAGTTGTGCCTATAATAACCACAATACATGAAAGAGAACTGCAGGGTTGCGGGAGAGGGGTGCACACACGTGCAGGTGCCTGCACACAAGTATGGGCTCATGTGCCCATTTGTGCATGTGATTGTGGAGGTGAGAAGTCACCTTCAGGTGTCACTCCTCAGAGTCCACCCACCTTGCTTTTTGCGACTGTGTTTTCATTGACCTGGTGCTAGCAAATTCTAGCGTTTCCCCTCTCTCTCTCTACATCCTCAGAACTGGAATTAAAAGCAGGAGCCATCATTCCAAGCTTTTGCACAGAATTCTGGGAATCTTCCTCAGGCCCTCATACTGTGTAGCAAGCGCATTACTGCCAAGTTCTCTCTCTACCTCTGAACTGCAGATTTCTACCTGTTTGTATTTTTTGCTTTTACTATACTTTACACAGTGCCTGGTATGTGACAATTCACAATAAAACAAGATAATTTTGTATCACTCTTTTGTTGAAACTTTAAAATTCACCTAATATAAAATAAACATTCAGGAGGTTAACTATTTCTGAAAGAGTTGGAAGAAAACACAGTATTTGGCCGGGGAAAAGGCTGTTGGCAAAGCGCTTACTGTCCAATCCTGAGGTCCTGCAGTTTGAACCTGCAGCACCTTGCAAAAGCCAAGTGGGATGGCATGTGTCTGCATCCTACAATCCAGGGCAGGCAAACGCAGGAGGCTCCCTGGAGCTTATTAGTCAGCCGGGCTAGCTGAACTGGTGAGCTTCGGGTTAAAAAAAATAATAATAAAACAAGATAAAGAACAATTGACAAAGACCCTCAATACCAAACTCTGGCCCCGCTCAAATGAACAGACATGTGCACACATGTCACACATACATAACACACCACACACTAACACATACATACACAAAATACAGATACAAAAACTAAAATGTAATATTTGGATTTATATAATATTTGTGGGGTTGGAGAGATGACTCAGCAGTTAAGGGTGTTTTCTGCTCTTCCAGAGGACCCAAACCCGATTCCCAGCATCCGAATCAGGAGGCTCAGAGCTACACAAACCCTTAAGCATTACATATTATATAGAGCCATGGGTTGTAATCCCTGCCATCTGTCCACCTAGCTCTCTCATTATGATGTGCACTAAACCTAGCTTTCTACAGAAATCCTGGGAAATTTATAATTTATAAAACAGTAAAGAGTTTAAGGTCCTGAATTTATATTTTCCACTGGGATATAGTTGATTTTGAATGAAATTATTTTAGGCAACTCTTCAAGATGATACTGTGTATTGAGGCTCACTCGTGAGTACGGCCAGTGTTCCTTTATCTGTACGGTATTTGCTCTCACTCCCGTCACAGATGAGACCTAAAATATGAAACTTGAGTCAGTGTGCTATTGTTTTTATTCATGGTCTTCATGCTCAGTTGTTGGTGGAATGTTAGAAAAAGGTTTCTGTGGAGTTGAACAACAGGTGACCTCAACATTTTCCATTCCCTTTTTCCTTTGTAGTCTT
Source organism: Myodes glareolus (assembly GCF_982192425.1). NCBI lineage: Eukaryota > Metazoa > Chordata > Mammalia > Rodentia > Cricetidae > Myodes > Myodes glareolus. Next base: position 82,855,955 of record NC_142029.1, on the reverse strand, counting down.
AAATACTTTAGTGACCCTCCCAAAAAGGACATTGTGATAGGATATTATTTATCTCTTTACCTTGTTGATTAGGAACAAAAATATAAAGGTTTAAAACACTAAAATATACATACATGCATTCTATTGCCTTCAAAGCAACAGCCCCATAAGAACATTCTACAGTTCACTCTTGAGGAAGGAGTAAAGGTGTTTAACCTCCTGCTCTTATTATGAAATAACATTTTGCTTTTGGGGGGTCACCTTTAAAAACTGCTATTGTAAATCTGTGTCTGTATTCATCTGTGCAATGCCCTCTGCAAGAATACAACTCACAGCATCCGAACCAATAGGACAGGGCATTTGCGCGTGCACACCCAAGAGTGGTTCTCTTTTCTCCCGCTGCAGCTATGGGAGTTCCTGAAGCCCAACACGCCCCTGGAATCTCGGATTTCTAAGCAGTGGTGTGAGATCGGTTTCCAAGGCGATGATCCAAAAACGGATTTTCGAGGAATGGGTCTCCTGGGACTTTATAATTTACAGTGAGTAGAATAAAGAAGAGTTGAACATTAGAGCGATGCCCCGGTCTGCTGGTATTGAAATGCCAAGGTAGAACCATCACTTTCAAAAGCCAGAAGAATATTCAAATCATCTGAGGGGAAACTCAGGCTCAGACAAACTTGCCAGCACCTTGCCTGTGTTTCAACAGACTTCACAGAATTTTTAAAGCTGCTCTTAGATATGTATTTTTAATTTTTTTATTATGAAATATTCGAGAATATGTAAAAAACTTTTATATTGATAATCTGAATTCAGAAATTTCAACATTATTTTTAGACAAAAATATTAATAAAAATCCTATACTGTTTGCCATTTCACCTCTCATATTTCAATATGTACCTCTAAAAAATATCAATCCTGGGCCTTGAATTGGCTCAGCAGAGAAAATTGGTTGCTGCCAAAGGCCATGACCTGAGTTTGAGGTCGGAAACCTACATAACAAAAGCTGAGAACTGACTCCATTAAGTTGTCTTCTGACCAGCACATGTGCACAGACACACACAATAAACAAATATAAAATTGCTGCTTTTAATATTCCTGTACCCCCCTTAGATTTGTGTAATAAAATATAGAGTCATACATTAGTAATTTGGGCTTATAATATAGTTTTATTATTGCCCTGTTAAATACTTTTTATGAAGTACTTTGGTGGTGGTGTGAGTTTTTATGTTTATTAGACAGAAGCTTCACTTTATTAACATCCCTAAGTTCTATGAGATGAATCCAAATCCAGTGTGACTGCCTTCTAAGAAAGATGCATTTGATCTGGGCATTGTGGCTCACACCTGTAATCCTAACTCCTGGGAGACAGAAGCTAGGGGATCAGGACGCATCCTTGGCCGTGTAATGGGGTCAGTGCTAACCTGAGCTGCAAAATGCACTGCCTATGAAAAAAAAACACAGGAAGAAAGGAAGGATAGAAGGACAAAGGAAGGGAGGGAGAGAAAGAGAGAAAGAGAGAAAGGGGAGGAGTTGGAGGGGAGGGGAGGACCTAGAGTTCTCTCTCCCTTTCACCTTGTTTCTCTCAGCTCCTGCCTCTGGGGTCTTCCCAGCACAGAACCACCCACCCCTTATCTAGAATGCTGGATTATAGGCTTGGCTCTCTGGGTAGTAACAAAGTTCATAATTAAGTGTTCAAGTCTGTTGGCTCTGGAAGAGCGGTGACCTCATGCCAGTGTCTACCTCTGGGTGCCAAGAGGCATCCCACCAGGTGAGGGTGGCTGTCTTACAGATAGTGCAATCATGATGTTCCTTCCCTCTGCCTGCAGATACTTCGCGGAGCGGGATGCCACAGTGGCTCAGCAGGTCCTCTCCGACTCTCTTCATCCAAAATGCAGGTAATTGTTCCGAATAAAAGATGGTTTAGGTTTGGGGTTTTTTTTTGTGGGGGGGGGAGTCAGTAAATAGCATTTTCCACATGGATTTATAGAGAAGTGTTATCAGGAGAGCCAGCTCACTGGGAGCCAAGCTGTAGCGCTCTCGCCAGCCCTTTGGACAGGTGCCTAACAGGAAGGCTAGCACTTCAGATACTCACCTCAGGACTTAGAAGGTAGAGATGTGTGTCAAGAGTGTCTAGGAAAATGAAAGGTGAGTGTGGAGGGCCAGACATGGAGGAAAGAAGTCAGAGACAAGGGAGCATAGTGTGGGCATAAGGAAGAATGGAATTCAAGGCCCCACAGAGAAAACAGGACTTTCTGAGGCTCTTTTGTTTTAAAGTTCAGGGCTATGCTTGCATTTCCATTTACTTGATTTCTTTTCTTTGACTGAACACGTGAAGGGATATCACTAAAGAGGAAATAAGGTATTTTTCTTTGCTTTTTGTGTTTTGTTGTTTTTATTCTATTTTAGAATCAATAGAATAAGAATTTCTAAAATAAAGATTTGTGAAAAACCACCTTTAAAGGCAAACATTCACCAACTTTTAATCTGATATGGTTGATCACTTGTCAGCTGCATTTTTATTAGCTAAAATCCAGATTGATGTACTCTAACAATAGGGTCGAGAAGCCAGGCTTATACCCACCTTGAGGGGCATATAATCCCTTTCTCTGCAGAGGTGACCATCTCACAAACATGTCCTAATCTCCTCAAGGGACATTTTATTTGAGAATTTTCTTGCATAGTGAAAATTTGTTCTTCGATTAGTAATTATTTTTGAGACATGGTCTCATTATGCAGTCATAGGTCACTATCTTTATGAAGCTGTGGGTAGGCTGGAGCTCACTATGTAGACCAGAAACCCACCTGCCTTTACTTCCCCAGAGCTGGGATTAAAATCCTGCCTCACCACTCTGGCTTGGATGGATGTGTTTTCCAATTTGATAATTGTAAATAGTAGTTAATATATAAGTCAGTGGCTCTTCTTCTGAGAACTCCTCCTATTTCACTGTCCTGGTCCCATTAAATTATTTTTTTTTTGTCCTCAGTTATTACTGGCTAAATAAACCTAAAGTTATATTATAGCCGTTTTAAAATTCAGGAATTGGTTGACTGGGGTTTATTTCCCTGATGTTACTATTATCTTCCTCCTAACCCCAGTTGACTAAGGTTCATTAAACTATATTTCTTTCCCAAACTTACATTTATAGTCTTTTATGAGATTAAAAATTCAGTTTCTTTACTTTCATTTATTTCAAGAAAAATATTAAAATCATCTAGATGTTTCTTGACAGACTGCATGATCAACCTCAAGCTATTTTGGCTTTTAAACTCTATCTTCTGGATTGCACAGTCCTGCATTGTGCAGCCTTTCTAATTAAAGCCGGCTGCGAGTCTGTGTGTGTTTCCAAGTGGTGTTTCTCGGATCAGAACCAGGAGTCATGGATACTCTTTGGTCCTGGGGTAGTAACGATAAGCTTAAAATATTTGGGGGGTAACTGTGGAAGGGAGATGAATTTTGTCAGTGAGCCATCCTCAAGCAAGGGGAGGGTAGACAGAGGCTCCACAGTCGCGGCTCCCTCAGCGGCCATCAGCGAGGCTTAAGGCACTTTGGACCACTCTTCAGGAGGTTGGCCTCTGTGTGTGCTGCGTAGGAACCTAGTTTATCCCTCAAGCTACAACCCAGTCAAAGAGAAAGATGCTTTGGTATTCTTTGCTTCCAGCTGATAGTGGAGGTCACCAAGCCGGAATCAGAATGTCTTGAGAACGCTAATCTATTTCTTATATAATTTTCTGAGATTTTTACCAATTGTGGTATTAGCATAGCTTCTATCAAACCCTGCACATTCCAGGTATTCCGCAGGGAGACATGGATGTACTAAGGACATGTTCCCAGTTGTCCTTCAGCAAACATGACACATTGCTGCTTCGGGGACTGATCATAGGGTCCTGAGTAACTTGAGGGATAAAGGTAGATGCAATCTTGCAAGGAGAATTCTGCCTGCTGATTTTTGTTTACTCAGGGACTATCTTATAAGTTATCAAACGAATAGAAGCTACTTGGCCTTCTATTATATTTCAAATACAAAGGTTTCATTTGACAAATACAGACACAAGATTTCATTTAGTAAATATAGACCTACTGTGAATGGACACTTAGAACATTTTTTAATTTCACATGCAACTCAATTCATTTTGAAGATGAATCTGGGCAAAACTCTCCTGGGTGCTGCTTTAGTTTACTCTGTTGGTTAGGAATCACACTTTATAAATAGGAGAGATGTTTTAGCATGAATTCCAGCAGTTATTTGGCATCATAGCCAATCATTCATAGAGTAGGAAGCTCATTTGTGTGAATCTCCATCCTGTACTATGTTTCTGTGATTGTGTGCTGTGGTAGTCCATGAGTGTTTGTGGTGTGTCATTTGCCATCTGTTCTAGAAAACTCTCCTTTTTCCCGCTTAGTTGGATTTAAAAAGTGTATGTAGCGCCAATGCTAAAGTTTGTTTTTGAGACGAGGTCTTACTATATAACCCAGGCTAGTCTTGAACTCAAAATCTTCCTGCACTGGCATATGTTAAAACGGTTACCCTATGTTTATGTACACTATCTAACACTAATCAGTTTGAATATATCAACTCTAAAAGCAACAACACAAGTTGGGATTGATGGGATTCAAGCAGTGTGCCCTCATGTCGAGCTTGTACTGCTGCCTGTAGCGGTGATATATTCAGGCTGATTAGTGCGCTAATAGAGGTACATGTTACTCCATATGTAGTTAGTGGTTTAGTATAAGCATTCAAAGAGAGCAAGACTACGTTAAACAATAAACGTTCATTTATTTATTCATTCTTTCAGCAAATTCAGCAAAGCAGAATGGGAAAAGAAAAGGATGGATAAAGCAATTGGGTAAGTGTGGGACAGTACATGAGGACTGTCAGCCCTGGCCCAGGGACTGCAAAACTAGGTTTGATTCCCAGCACCCACATGATAACTCACAACCATCTGTAACTCCAGTTCCAGAAGATCCAACGCCCCTTTCTTGCCTCCATGTGCACAGGTACTCACATTGTACACAGATATGCATTCAGAAAAAAAATCAATACTCACAAAATAATGAAATAAAATGTAAAAAATGTTTTAAAGTTTAACATTAAATACCTGACAACATAGCTTAGCAGGTAAAAGAACTTGCCACCGAACCTGATGACCTGAATATGTAGAAGGAAAGAATGCTTCAATTGTCTCTTGGCTCCCACACACACATGCCATGGCACATGAGGTCACATAAACAAATTAATAAATGTTCTTAATGGCCTGTTCCATTCAGAAATATTTCTATGCTGGATATATAAGAACAGAGAGAATTTAAGAATTTTGTTCCCTTTTCTGTAGAAGAGGGATATAAAATATAATAATACCTTAAAACTTTCTCACATAAAAGTTAAATTTAGAAAAGCGCAGGAAAGCAGAGCAGAACTCAGCCACCAGCCCATCTTGTCACTTTTGCACACCCATAGTAAGGACCTACCATTTTTCATTCTAGATGTTTTCCCCTGCACTCATGTACACCTACACTAAATCTCGGCTCGCTCGACACAGGTGTCTTGCTTTAAAATCTCTAAGAATGCAATTTTAGTTAGCTGTAAAATTACCATAATTTGGTTAACACAGAAATTGCCATAATTAATTTCTCTAGGAATCATTTAGCCTATTTGGTGGTGTCTATGTCATGCCATGGTAAATAATGCTGTAATAAATATTCTTATGTATAAAGCTTTGTCCACTGCAGACGCTGACCTACCATATGTTTGGGAGTAGAATCACCAAGCCAAAGCATGTGAATTCTCAGTTGTCTTAGCACGTGCTACTGAGCCCTTGTGGTAGAATTAGAGGGCGAGACTTTGATGTGGTGAAGATGGACAGCTGGTTTGCCACTCTGGTGGTCTAAGAGAAATCTGGAACTCGGGTTGCCGGTTTTTGAAGTGCTTATATCCCCATGTGTAACACTTTTGGTTTTTGTGGGTCGTACCTGCAGGTACTCCTTTGCAATTGTGGGCATCAATATCACCGATCTGGCATATAATCTGCTTGTGAGTGGCGCTCTAAAAACCCATTTCTACAACATCGCCCCCGAGGCACCGACGCTGTCTCACTTCCAACAAACATTCTGTAAGTGTCCTGTTATTATTCAATTGTCAGTATGGATTTCTACAGAGCCGACAAGGGTCAAAGCTGAGAAATCATTGTGATGGAGCTACGTTAGGCCCTGGAGGAAGTTTAACTTTGTTGTCTGTTTATTTTATCCTTTAAACATCTATGCTTATATTTCTGGGTATCATGGATTTTTCTTTTTCTCGGCTCTTACATGATATATATGTGTCAACTTCAGGTCTGACTTTTGTCTGTCTCCCTCTGATCTAGCACAGCTTAACACTGAAGAATGCAACTCTAAAGACAACTTGAGTTGACTGCCTGGTCCTATGTTTTGACAGAAATGGGATTCACAAGATTAGACAGTAAGGTTGAAAGACTAGGCTAGAATGTAGAGCATAAAGGTATTGGTGAAAAGTAAAGACATAAACGGGCCTTGTGGGACGTATCCTACCTGAAGAACGAGGGTGTCACAAAAAGGAGAAACTCAGGGAAAGGAAACAAATCCACAAATCAAGAAAAACAATCAGACCAGCAAGGTGGTTCTGTAAGTGAAGGTACTTGCTGCCAAACCTGAAGATCTGAGTCTGATCCCAAGACCTATACAATGGAAGGCAATGACCAGCTCTTGCAAGCTGTCCTCTGATCTCTCCACACACACAGTCTCTCTCTCCTCTTTCTCTCTCTCTCTCTCTCTCTCTCTCTCTCTCTCTCTCTCTCTCTCTCGCATGCACGCACACATGCTAAATAAATAAGCAAATAAATAAATGTGATAAAACTTTAGACCTGAGGGACATATTTTCATATTTTAAGTTCTAAGCATCCATATAACAGAATAAAATCTATCAAGCCAAGGTCTATATCACTGTGAGATACTTTGACACTGTGGAGAGGTGATGCTGAAAATTTCTAAAACTGTCACGCGAAAACTTTGGAACCAAGATCACACTGGACTTCTCGGAAGCAGCCTTTTATTCTCAATCACAATGGAGTGATGACTACAGAAGCTTAAGGTGGCACAAAGGGACCATGATTTACACTTTTAAATTCTATTACCAAGCTAACTTATCAACTGAGTATTGACTATCAAAATAAGATAGCCTTTTTTTATAGTCATAAGGTCTTAAATATTTACTTCCCCGTAACTTAACAAAGAAACTCCTAAAGAAATACATTGTTTCTACAAAATAAGAGAGTAAACCCAGGAAGAATAAACGAATCCAGACAACAGGAAATCTTTCCAGGAGGAAAGCAAAGGGAATTTGTAAGTGAAGGAAAGGGGCCCTCCCAAGACAGGTCTCATGTAATAGGCTGAAAAGAACAGATCTAGATTTGACAAAGTTCTGGAACTGAGCAAACATTTACCATGTTCAAACACTTTTAGGATGCATTTGGCATCCTTAGGGAAAGTGGTTTGTGCTTAAATTCAATGGAAAACTAAGTAAATGAACAAAGAAGGCAGTTAGACCTGGGTTAAAACCAATAAGGGGCTGAGTATGGCTGGGCGGGTGAACAGGGGCTAAAACCATATCTTCTGTGAACAGAGGGTTAAAGACAGCCCAGAAATTAAATACAGTGTGGCTATGGTGCTGGAGAATTTGACAGTCAGAAGGCTCACCTGGAGTGACTGCAGAGCAAGGACTAGGGTAGACGGGGCTACCTCTTCATGGTGCTTGGTTTTCCCATCAAAACATATTAAGCTGATGCCGAATGATGCAAGTATAACAGGCAGAAAATGGAAAGGGTGTTCTTTTAAAGAAGTACTTACTTTATAACTTGTTAGTGGAAAATCTAAGCTCCTCACATAACATTTTATAGCTTCCATTTTGACCAGGGGATGATTATATTCACTTCTGTAAACAGTTCTGTCCCCAACAAATATTACTGAGTTTTGATCACAGATCAGTGTCTATTCTGAGGAAGACTGGCATCAAAACAAATAAATACAATATACTTAGAGGTAAAATACTGTTTCAAAATGCTGCAGAGGCATATGACTGTCATCACCCACTGAATCTGAAGCAGAGAGAGCCCCCTAAAGCAAATGCCATTTTCAGTGAGAACCAAAGGCTGGGTGGCAGAAGGTAAAGCAATGAGCACTGAATGGTACAGCCAGAGAAGTGGTAAGGACACAGGCCATAAGATAGGAGTATACAACAAATCCAAACAATATAGTGGAGAGGGTATGGCTAGCTATGACACTGAGTGGGTGTGGTTAGATATAATACAGGAAATTTAAGAGCAGAATTTGGAATGGACCTTGAGGAGCTTTAAGCCATGTTGGAGAGCACACGCATAGCTAATAACAAACAAAATCTCTTGCACCATGATTTTGTTAGCCTTTCATAAGTTGCCTTTTTCTATAGTTTCCATCTTTCTTCGGGAAATCAGGGACGCTCTTATAAGAGAAAATAGGATGAGTTTAACTTGAAGCATACTGAAGGTAAATTCCTTTGGGGAAATCTATTCAGAGCGACAAAATGGACATTCCTATGAGAAGTCCTAGAAATCCGGTGAGGTGGAAAGGTTCTGCCTACAGACTTTGAATTCATCTGCTTGAAGTTGAAAATCAGAACCATACTGTAAATGACACCTCCCAGGAAAGAATCAGAGTTAAAACCAAGAAGAACTGACATTTAAGGGTAGGAGAAGATGTCTTATTCATTGCTGTATGCTCAGCCTACTGGAGTGTTTAGTAACTCTATGTTACTGGGTGGATGGATGGACTGACAGAAAACATACTATAATATCGAATGATACTCTTTTCAGGGGAAAAAGAGGGTGTAGCTGATCAAATGCCTTAGCCTTACCCAACTGATAGGTTTTTCAGAACAGTCCTAGCCCAGATAAGTTAGCATGAAGCAGTATTTCTTATTTCCCAGGATACTCTTCGGGTTTTAGAAAGAGCAGCAATCACCAACGGATTAGATTATGGTCAGAGAGACCGGGTGTCTTCAGAAGAGGCAAACCATGCCCTGGATTCATTGTCCCTCCACTAGGCACGGTCACTTCTGCAACCTCCGCTGTAATACTCTTGCTATTATCTGCGTCCTTGCACATGCCTCTGCGCTCTCCTAACAGGAAGCAGTGAAGCAAAACCAAGACACATTTGAGCAGCAATAAATATGTGTCAGGCTTCAAATGGCAAGCCAAATTAGTATTCAAAACGAGTGTTTCATCTAGGGGAAAGGAAATAAGAATGTAATGGCTCTATTGTCCTGACTTTACAGTCTTAGTCAGTGAGCTGCTCTGCCAAGGCAATGTGTTGCAAAAACGCCATCCAATCAAAAGCTCGACTGAACACACAACCCGACAGTAACGGGGTAAGGTTAGGAATGTTAGGAATAACGAGCTGAGGGGAGGACACGTGCAGAAGAGGGGGCGAATTATCTGTTAACACAGGATTAAGCCCCCAAGGAGGCAGCCTGTAGAGACAATGGGAAAAAGGGCTGTCTCAGCCCTGGCTTCCAGCTGTTAACTGTGTGAGCATGCACTATTCAAGCTTCCTGGCTGAACCCGGGTGTCCATCTCTGTAAGGTGCAGATATAAAATCTGCTTGGCCAACCCGCAGTGCTGGGGAATGAATGAACTTGGAGACTAGAAGCAGTAGATTGACTCCGCTTTCTCCCTCCTCTTCCTTCACTACCGATAGCTTTCTCAGCTAACAAATCATTGTCAGAAATTGAAGACCCATCTCTCTATCTCTCCAAGAGACAGAGAATTAGGAAACATGAGATCCCTACCTTTCTCTCCATCCTCAGCGCCCAACAGTGTATCTGTTTCAAACATAATTGGTAGATGGGGTGACCAGACAACTGGCCAAATGAATATTTGAATGTTGTGTAATAAATGAGTGGAGTTTTATGATATGTACTTTGGAAGCCAGGTCACCATTTCTGTATTCTTATTGCAGTCATGTTATATGGTCTCTACTCAATTTTCTGATAAGATAGGGAGATTCCCAGGGAATCTGCTTATTGAATTTGCAATTTACCTTTGTACTTATCAAGGAAGTATCATGAAATTGGTATCAGATTATGAAGCACCATCACCCTCCCAAACGGTCATTTGTAATTGTGTGTACAATAGAAAACTGAGGGAAACGGCCGTGTCTGAGTGCTCCTGGAACTCCGTGATGTCCCACATCCCCTTTAAAGCGTGATGCCAGGGTATCTGCACACTGTAGAAAAGTGGGCATCTTTACATGTACTATAGAAAAATAAGTCATTCACTAAAAGGAGATCGAGATGCTACATATTCTGATTTGATAGTCCACATCATACCCGTGCATCAGTTTATCGCATTATACCGTATAAATACAGTCAAAAATACAATTAAAAAAATGGTTCCCACAGTACCTGCTTTCTCGTTGTCAGTGGAAGTGTGCTGGTGGCACTAATGAGATGGATGCCCACGGATAATTTTAATTCATGTTAGAAATCTGACTCTCCTAGCAAAACAACTCAAGTATGTTTATTTGAGCTCAAAGCCCAGTTGGAAAAAGTGTGTTTTATATATTAAGAAAAGAAGAAATTGTGAAATCTCATTCATTTCTTTTATAACCATATCAATTGAAACATTCGTAGAAGGAAACCTCGGGGGGGGGGGATGTGAAAAGATGGAGACTTCTAGATCTTAGGTTTTAAACTGCAATGACAGAGATTCTTCCAGTTGAATCTGGGTGGATCTGTGTGTTTAACAATTACCCCAGGCTATCCCTGAGATATTTTAGGAGCGTTACAGTCACTGAAATGGACAGAGGATTGGGTTCCTGTGAGTCAGAAGAAACAGTGCTGTCATCACGTATTGGAACGACTGGGACAAAGGGCCGCCATCATTCACTGCACGTGAGCCGTGATGGGGAGGCCAGATGCTTACCCTGGAGAGGAAATGAGAGCTGGGCACAAAGCATGCTGCATGCGGCAGAGGGTTAGATTTGGTCCATGAAGTACAGGCCAGCAGCTTTTTACACAGGGATCTTCTAAGACTCTTGGGCTGAAGCAGGAGGATTACAAATTGAAGACTAGCCATACGAAGGCCTTTAAAAAAAAACCCATCCCCTCATCTATGTAACTGTCAATGTTGTTCCTAGAGATACCCAGCCTTGGGACCCCTCAAGGAACCCAAGGGTGAGATGAGTGGAAACAGAAGGCAACTCCCGGGGTGATGGTGGACCTGATTCCCAGGATTCCTGGTAGTCAGTCAAGACTGGCTGGGTAAGGGGAGGGAATGCCTCCATCAGAAATGTTAAGAAGCAGTCTTGTCCATTGCCCTGAAGGAAATAGAAGAGGGATGGGGATGCAGTTCGCTTGGTAGAGTGCTCTCCTTCACACACCAGTCCTAGGCTCTCTCCCTAGTGACACACAAACCAGGTGTGGTGATGCCCTGTGGGGTGGAGGTAGGAGAGACAGGCAGGTTTCAAAGTCCTCTGCGACACAGCGAGTTCAAGGCAAGACTGGACTGCAAGAGACCTTGTCAAAAGAAAGAAAAAAAAATAGAAGAAATGGAACAGAACAGACAACCCAAAGTAAATGCAAAATCTTTTCTCCTATGCTTGAGTGACTGAGTCCTTAAAAATGTATAAGCGTGCCTACACACGCAATGAGAGGAGGAATGAGAGGTGTGTGTTTGTGTGGATGGGTCACCAGGTCACCAGCAAGCAATATGTGTTGGGGAGGGACACCTCCACTATTGTGTTATGGTGAAATCTGAATTTGACATTTTGAAACTGTTAGTAGGATTCTGTTGGAACTATTTCCACCCATTGTTAGCGGCCAGAGGAAAAGCTGTTGGCTTTCCTGAGTTGTTCCATTGAGTAGGTTTGTTCTCAGTTCTTTCCCAGTGCCCCCATTCTTTCCCCTGCTCATCCCTCCTGGGTTCTCTTTATATAGAAAATTAAAAGAGCTGAGAGCCCAACCAAGGTCCTCTCCAGCATTCTATCTGTATTTTCTGGCACCTTCCAAGTTAGAACAAAGAAGAACTTGTATAACATTCACCTTTTCTTTTTTTGAACTGGGATTATTTTCTTTTTTTCTAATTTATAGAGAGGTCTGCAGTTGCATTGGGATTTACTACATCAAACAAATATATAATATTGCTTTTTAAAGGAAATATTCACATTTTAATTATTTTAGATGTGTGGTGAAACAAGCAATGTGTTGGAAGGAAGGGATAAAATGGGGAAGAAAAAAAAACAACAAACAGATTCTTGCTTCAAATGCTTAACATTTATTCCAAAAAATTCAACTCCAGAGTGTTCCTAGATAACAGCTTGGGAACACAAAAGCATTTGAATATGGAATTGGGCTTTGGAAGGAAGTATTATTAGCAATTTTATGAAGCTCGATCACGAGTCTGTGTAGCTTAGATTTGATTTATAGTTCTTACTGTCTCATAATAGATGGTTAAATGCATTTGTTTGATGTGTCAGGATAATTTAAAATTTTAGTTAAATTGAATATCAAGAGGACAAAAGGCAGAGTGGAGTAATTTCGAAAGACTGAGTCACTGTGTAATTTAGTTGAGGGGGGGAACGATGAAGGAGTCACTATCAGCTTTTTAGAATAAGTTATTTTATAAAGTGAGATTCAAATTTTTTTTTAAAAAAAGAATATGTTCTGGGGACAGGGTGGCTCACTGGGTAAGGCACTTGCCTTCCAAACACAAGGACCAGAGCACAGATTCCCAGAACCCGTGCAAAGACCAAGTAGACATGATGGTCCATCTGCAGTTCCCGTGCTCAGGAGTCAGAGGACAGATCCCCAGAACAAGCTAGCTGGTTAGACTAACTGAAGTGGCAAGCCCTGGGTTCACACTGGAGATTCCACCTCAATATATAGGATGGAGAGTGGACACCTAACTCCTAATATTATCCCTGGTCCCTATAATGTGTGCACATGCATGTGCACATAGTCCCTACAATGTGTGCACATGCATGCGCACATACATTCCTGCAACAAACATACACAAATAAATAGTTTTAAGTATTTGAAAATATTTTGAAATACTTGAAAATAAAGGCATGGTGGCCCATATTTTTAATCCCAACATTCAGGAGGCAGAGGCAGGTGGATTTCTGTGAACTGAGGCCAGCCTGGTCTACACAACAAGTTCCAGGTCAGCCAGAGCTACATAGACCTTGCTTCAAAAAGGAAGGGAGAGAGGGAGGAAGGTAGAAAGAGTGGGAGAGAGAGGGGGGAGGGAGGGAGGGAGGACCAGACATCAAAGTTGAGCTGGAGAGATTGCTCAGTGGTTAAGAACTCTGACTGCTTGCCCTTCCAGAGGATCCAGATTCGACTCCCAGAACCCACATAGCAGCTTACAACTGAAATTTCAGTCCCAGGGAATCCAGTGCCCTCTTCCGACCTCCAAGGGACAGCGCACAGTGTGGTGCACAGCGCACAGTGTGGTGCACAGACATACATCTCAGGCAAACACTTATAAACATAAAAAAAGAGTTTGATTAATAAAAAAGAATATGTTCCCAATGTGATTCATATTCAAGAAGTGACAGAATTGGTTTGCCCTCCTACTTTGTGGAACTGAAAATGTCTCTAATGTTAGCAGCAAAAGGAGAAAGCAAACTAGGCAACTTGGTAGCTTCTACCCCACTGGTCATAATAAACCTTGGTGTTTCATGTGAACTCCGCAGAGACTGTTGCTTTGGTCTAACTCATCCGCAGTGCTTTGGAGTGTGGCTAAGGACGATCTCACTGTCTTGTCCCTAACAGGCTATTTGATGCACGAGTTTCACAAGTTTTGGATCGAGGAGGACCCCATGGACATAATGGAATTTAATCGTGTGCGGGAGAAATTCCGCAAGAGGATCATAAAACAGCTGCAGAACCCAGACATGGCGCTGTGCCCACATTTTGCTGCATCTGAGGGTTTAATCAACATGTAGTGCCTGCGTCGGTTTCAATGGGTCCCCCAGAACACTGCCTCATTGTTGTCTTAGATCTCTGCTTAGGTGACAGCTCACACACCGAATGCACATAGTGATTATACATATATAAATATATGCATGCCTTTTGGTACAGTATTTTCATCTCTTGGTCATAATTCCAAGATCCCCCAAATACCACTCTTTCTGGGGTATCTACCCTCCGGTCACTGCTCATATTGTGGCATTCTGCAGTGTTAGCATCTGTCCTTGACGCCCAGGTATGGAGAAAGTTTTCTATTTTTTTAGATTTGTTCCTCCCCTCATCGTTCAATATTTAAAATGTGTAATAATTCTCTAGCTGTAATTTGTATGTAAGAGATTTAACTGAATCACATTCTGTGTTCATATTTATTTAAAAAAAAATGTTTCATGAGGACTGCTGCTAGCTTCTCAAACTGGGTTCACGCTCGGACCCCATTCTGGTAAAGTATAAGATTTTAAAATAATACAGACAGACACATGATAAGCCAAACTCCTCCTGCTCATATAGCTACACTTCACCAAAATGTAATGAGGCTATAAGAAATTAGCTTAAATAGGAGTCATCCTGTGTGAAATCCGGCAGGCCTGTAACCTAACTTAACCACAGTTGCAGCTGTGCTGTAGCCATCAGGATAGAAACTTATTTTACTCCCATCACTTCACGGCTTGGATGTGTAAATATGTGTATGACGCTTGGAGCCCTAGAAAAGAAGCCATATCGTCCCAAGGCTGCAAAGGGTTTCTCACTGCCTGCCTCTTGCTGAGCCCAGAGTTAGTCCTTAGCGCTACCCGACCCGAGCATCTCTGCTTAGGGGATTGAGGTCTGACTGGTTTGTTTTCTATGTTGAGGGGCAATATTTTAACTAGCAATGATATCATGCACTATTTCCTGAAATTAGCATCCTTAAAACAGTGGAAGAAGTTGCTTGGGAGAAGAAAAATGAAATCATCCTCAAACTGCTAAGAATCATCTCCTTCAAAATGTAATTTAGTTTGGAATTATGATTGTAGTCTGTTGAATAGTATTTACCATGGTATTTCATACCCATGGTATTTTATACTTTGGGACTATCGATTTTAGTATTACTAGATGTTTGTGTAATCACTTGCTTATTTAAATGAATTTTGAGTACTGCCTACTGTCAGTATATGAATAAATTACATATCATTCTACAGTAACGGAGAGTGGGTTTCATTTGGATGCCTTTGTACTTTATGGGTCTTCAGATATGCAAACACGTGAGTGGGCGGAATGTCAAAGACAAGCGACTGGTTATAAATTACTGTCTTCAGAGCAGCCAGGTGTAACGGCTGAGAGATTTCCTTAATCTTGAGGTCCAACAATGCTTTAATGAATAAGATTTCTTTTAAGTCTTCTTTTAAAGAACCCCACTATGTAACCCTGCTTGACCTGTTACTGTGTAGACTACGCTGGCCTGGAATTCAGATAGTGACCTGCCTCCATCACCAGTTAGGTTAGGAATAAAGGCATACATCACCATGCCTTAACCCTCTTATCTTTCATTCATGACATCCTATGAAGTCTGCCTTGATTACTGCAAGACGTCTGATTTTTAAAAACCCTCTGCTGCCTGTGGTAGGATTTCTCTAGTCTAGGGTTATCATCCTTTCTTTCTCAGGCCTGGGGGTCAGGTGGTAGCCTTTCTTCTGCCTCTCCTTGAGCCCGTGCCCTCTGTTAGACAGCGAGAAGAGAAGCGTCAGTGGATGCTTAGCGCACACCAAGAATAATATCTCCAGAAGTGAAAGCTACCAGCCGAGTGGATGGTCTGCCTTGAGCGTACAGTGCTTGTACCTGCCAGTGCAGGCGTGGTTCCACAGGCAGGGCAGACTTGGCCAACTACATGTGTGCACCACCTCTTCCTATTTCCCATGGTCCTCTATCAGCAGTGCAGCATGATGGCATGTGGTACTCTTCTGCTCAGGTAGAGACAGCTCACGTTGCTGAGCTAAGACATTCGCCTCCCTGCTCCTTGGCTGCTTTCTATAGTATCTAAACATGGCTGCGCAGCTTCAGGATGAACCGTTGCTGCCAGCTCCTTCAAGGTATTATTAGCCTTCTCATTCACACCTCGTTGTAGGAGATGCAGTCTACCCAGTAACACAGAGCGAGGTGAAAAAAAGGAAAGGAGAAGGTTTTGGGAGCATCAGAGACGTGTGATGTTTGCTATGTGTGTATGTGGTTCCCTCGGGTATTTTTAGCTTGCCTCATATTTATCCCATTGAGCAAGGGTTGACCACATTAAATGCAAATTGTGTAGCACATTTCCTTCATGTTTTCCGAAACACCACTTGATATATGATTTTTAAAACATGTCTAGTTTGCACTACAGGGAAAGAGATAAAAAATACTCTTTGAAGCATCGCTTCTAAAGCGAGACTTCGGCTGGATTTGCCTCCTTCTCACAGTTCTTGTTACTGTGCTGCAGGGAAGAACATTTGCCTGGTAATCCATTCTCTTCTCTGTATCTGCAAAGAAGCCTAGGTAGGTGTCATTCCAAAGACCGGAAGGGATGCCTTTACAATAAATACATCTTCCAAACCAGGAAATGTTTGAGAGGCTAGAGAAAACGAAGGGCAGAAGTTCTTAGTTCACTGAGCCCAGAGCCACCTGCTGGAACCTATAGTGCACACTCTGCCAAAACATTGCCTCCAGCTCTCCTGGGAGCACAGTCAGGGAACGCTCTAATCAGAGACAGCATAGAAAAACAGAACCAAGTGAAACAGCAAGCCCTGGAAAGAGGTTCCAACATGGATTCCATGTCTAAGGCCAGCATTTAGTGAGCAAGTTCCAGGGCCGTATGTCAGGACCCTGCTAGCCCTGACCTTGCCTGGCTTCAGCTCCTTGACAGCCTCTGAAGCTGGGTAACTTCTCTTCTCGCTTACTTTCCTTTTCCTTTTTTAAATTACTAAATTAATTCCTTTTATTTTATGTGTGTTTTGCATACATATATGTATGTGTACCACATGCATGCTTGGTGCCCGTGAATGTCAGAAGAGGGTATCAGGTGGTTGTAAACTACCGTGTGGTGGGAATTGAACCCAAGTCCTCTGTAGAGCAACCAGGGCTCTTAACCTCTGAGACATCTTTCCAGCACCCACTACTTCCCAACCCCCACCCCTGCTTTTCTTGACAGGCAGGCATAGGATTTCAATGCAGTGCCAAAGAACTCAAGACAGGGAAGGAAATGAGTAAGGCATGGTGGCTCACACCCATGATCCCTGTACGAAGGAGGCTGAGGCAGAATCATAAGTTCCAGGCCAGCCTGGGCTACAGAGTGAGATTCTATCTCAAAATCCAAAGGTAGAGGCAGAAGAAGCAAAGAAGAAGGAAGAGAAGAAAGTAAGGAAGGGAAGGTGGAAGAAGAGGAGGAGTGCTAAGCTGACCTTGAACCCATGGTCGTAAGTCAAGACTTCTAATCTTCTGTCTTAGTTGGGGTTTCTATTGCTGTGAAGAAATACCATGACCATGGCAACTCTTATAAAGAAAGACATTTAACCATGGTGGCTTGCTTACAGTTCAGAGATTCAGTCCATTAGTAAGTAAGGCAGCATGCAAACAGACATGGTGCTGGAGAAGGAGCTTAGAGTTCTTTTATCTTGACTCACAGTCAACAGGAAGTGGTCTGAGTCACTGGAAACAGCTTGAGCATGCAAATATGAGGCTTCAAAGCCCACTCCCACAGTGACATACCTCCTCCAATAAGGCCCTACCTACTCTAACAAAGCCACACCCCCTGATAGTGCCACTCCCTTTGGGGGCCATTTTCTTCAAACCACCACACTCTTCACTTAGAATTCTACATTACTGCCCTGGTTTCTGGTGGATTATAAACATAGGTGCTCATGCCTTGCTCCTAAGTGATAGCATGTTAATATTTCCCACTCAGATACCTGCAAAGCAAATTCATGCCTACAATTGCTATTATGTTTTCCAATTTCCCATTTGCCCTTGAGGAATTCCCTGCTTTGCTACACAAACAATTGTGATGGCATCCTATGTCCTTTCTCACCTGCCTCCCTGGGGAAGGAAGCTGGCTTCTCTTCTTCCTGCTTCCCGGTGGGAAGCCTCAGCAAGATGGATTGGCAGAGCCTGGGCTGGGTCATGCTCAGGTCAGATACTACCAGGCATGTCTGTGGAAAAAGGAGCATCCAAGATGGTTACAATGTGGACTTCTCATTAATAATACATACCCTCTTCTCTCTTCCCCTCCTCCCACCCGTTCCACTGGCCTGGCACAGCCTCCAGAATGCTGCTGCTTACACTAACGAGTATGATGTCTTCTGTTAATATCCCTGGGATACTTCACAGGTACACAACAGACGTGGTAGGGAAAGGAGTCAGAGCAAAAGTTATTTTTTATCTAAGTACCTAGAACATGCTATGCTTTCAGGGAAAGCCATAGAAGAAAATTTATGACAACTTGGGAAGTAAATCAAAGATGAGAGAAATCAAGATTAAATTTGGAAAAACCCAGGCCTAGAGAGATGGCTGAGTGGGTAAGAGCAGGTTGAGAAAATTACCATAAGATAAAACAAAGTTCTATGCTAATTCCCCAGGCTGGTAGAATCGAGCAGAAGTTAACAGGAAGCTAAGCTGGTTTAGTGTAAACAGTTCTGTGTTTTGGCCTCCAGGAGCAGGGGAAAACTTGGAATCCCAACAAACTGGAAGGTCACTTTCCTAGTGTCTGTGTTGCTAGCCTTCCTTAGGGAATGACTCAACCTGTCTGACTTTGCTTTTATGCCCATAACAAATCAATAATGATCATTCCTCCTGAGAGAATTGTGGAAAGCTTGAGAATCAAATACGATATTATTAATTAAAGTGTTTGGCGGCTTCAAAGTAATAAGCACATGTTTAATTGTGGTTTGGTTTGTATGTATTTGGGTTTTGGCTAGGAGTTAACACCAAGAGAAAAAGATTTATCCTTATAGCCAATATCACCATTAATTCACTTCAGCAAATATTTATTGAGAAATTATTTCTTTGCTGGGCATCAAGCCAAGTCTGGGGATCAAATGAGAAGCGAGATGATAGCTTTGCTCTCAAGTGCATCAGAGTCCAAAACTAGGAACTTTTCCAAATCTAGCGTGTGTACCCCAATATTGTCATGAATATTGACAGAGATGAGCAACCTGGGGTCCCCCTTAAACCTGCGGAATGAGACTGTCACATTAACTCCCTCGCTGGGTGATTTGTGTGCACACAAAGCTGAGGAGCTCTGCTCTGGAGGTATTGATCCGGTGGCTCTCCGCTGAAACCCGACAAGGTTTGGCTTCAAATGTGAATGACCTGAAAAAGCAGCATCGGTACTCTCTGTTTTCCCTCCACTCTTGTCAGTACAACTTGGCACTGTTCCTCCCTCAGCAGTGTAACTATTTCCTCAGACTTGGCAGATCCTCTCCTGGGAGCAGGGAGGGAGTGTTGGAGGATGGACACTTGTTCGTCCCGGCCACCCAGAACCGAAATAGTCATACAGAAACCTATTATTTAAATCACTGCTTGGCCCACTAGCTCTAGCTTCTTATTTGCCAACTCTTACATCTTAATTTAACCCATTTCTAGTAATCTGTGTATCACCACAGCAAAGTTTTAACGTGTCTGTCTCTGGCGGAGGCTCCACGGCTTCTCTCTTAATCTGCCTTCTCCCAGCATTCAGTTTAGTTTTTCCTGCCTAGCTCTCTTCTAGCCTATCAGGTCAAGCCAGTTTTCTCTACTCATTAATGGCAATCACAGCATACAGAGAGGAATCCCACATCAAGGGAGCTTCATAGAACTTAGCTGGGAAAGGAGACTTACCAGATTCCCAGGGCTAAAGAAATTAAGACATTCACAAGGCCTCTCCCCACAGTTGTATAAGCAGTAACAATAACAGAGGAGACTGGTGGGCTGATCTGCCTGCAAGTTGTACAAAGAGCTCCAGCGATGCAGCTTCCTGGGAGTCATCACCCATTCTGGGGTGGATTTTTTTGGTGCTGTAGTTATCATTGAGTCATCCATGTTCCTGTAAGTCACCCCTCAATCTCTGATCCTGTATGTAAACTTCAGTGAACTCCCCAGTTCACTAGGCTAGGTTTTGGTAGGATGATTTATTCGGTCTGTGTCAACAGACTTGGTTCATGACAAATAGAAAAACTCACACAATAGTCACTGCTGTAAAAAGACTGTGCATTCCTTTGTCACTCATCTCATGGTACAGCCAAGTGGGCATGGTGAAGGGACAGGAGCACCATCAGAACAAGTATTTGCTTCCTGTCTGCCCCATAGCCACAGCTGTCCTCTTAAAGGGAGTAAGAGATAGCTTTTATCAGGAGCCATTTTGAGTGACTGCGGCCTAGGAACACAGATTTGGGTTACCCCAAATTCCATGTTCCAACATGGAAGCAGTTTCACAAAGCTAGTTTTCCAGAACAAAGAGAGTTATAAATCATGGCAATTTTAAAATATGTTGCTGAGTATGCTAGAGAGACAAATATAGTGAGATGGGGGAAGGTTTTTCTATAGATCCAAGATGACATTCTTAGCTTGTGGGTTGGTAGAAGCTAGCAGTCTGCTAAGTTAACAGATTCCAAAAGGTTTTAATCTATTAGTCACAAGATGCTAGTACCAACACAGAGGTGAGCAAGGAATGGTTGTCTGGAGGGCTAGAACCAGCCCAAGCTGAGGTTGCTAGCTTTTGAACTTGCAACATTCCAGTCTCTCCACAGCCCTGACTTTCTAATCAGCCAATCGGTCTCTGCAGACAGCTTCTTTCCAGAGATTTTATTCACACTTACTGGTACATTCCCCAGGGGTTTCCTGCCGTAAGCAAAGCTGATGTTGCAGGTACAGACTCCCACTGGAGGGCTTTCTTTGAGTTTTCTTCTCTCAAGGTGTCTGTCAGGATGTCTAGCCTCCTAGCTGCTGGTAAAAGCAAGAAGACTCTACATTTTAACTATTGTAATAAAATCATCTGGTTGTAGCTTGGCAACTGTTTTCATCTGCTTGAGCTACCATCCACAATACCATAGATAGGGAAGCTTAATCATTCTCATTGATTTGGAGGCCCGAGGCCCAAAATCAGCATCTCAGGACAGGCACGCCTTGGTGAGGGCCACCTTCTAATTTGTGCCCATGTGGCCTCCTCTGTGTTCACATGGAGACAAAGCAATCTTTTATTACAAGAACACCGATCCCAGTGGATTAGAGCCCCACCCTTATAAACTCTTTAATCTTAATCTTTAATTTGCAGATAACGTTAAATTAGATAGTAGGGCTTAAGTGTATGAGTGTATGAATGGGTGTAGGACACACACAATTCAATCTTCAGTAGTAATTTTTTTGTAGAAGTTATTGAAAGTCTGAGCCTTGCACATCCTGGAGTGGATTCAGAACCTTGAAGTCACCAATTCTACAAAAAAAAAAAAAAAAAGAAAGAAAGAAAGAAAAAGAAAAAAAAAACTCTACTACTTATCCTATTGACCCTGTTTTAAAAGAACATCAAAATATTTTAATAAGATATAATCAATATTTAAATCAAAAGACTAACAGTAATCTGATTCTTTTTTGTGATCTATAATATAATGTATGCAAATTCAATTTAAAATACTATCCAGGGGCTGGAGAGATGGCACAATGGTTAAAAGCACTGACTGCTCTTCCAGAGGACCCAGGTTCAATTCCCAGCATCCACATGGCAACTCACAACTGTCTGTAGTTTCCGTTCCTGGGGAACTGACACTTTCACACCAATGTACATGAAATAAAGTTAAAATAAATTATTTTTTAAAAAATTACTATCCAATTACAATTTTTCAATGCTGTTATCAAATCATAGGTTTGGGGTTACATTTATCCTTACTGTAAGCCACATAGATGAATTAAGAGGTATGAATATGCAAATGTGTGAGGCTCTCTCTTCTTAATTACTTCTATTTATTCAAGTGTGAGTCTGCGTGAATGGCCTAAATAGGATTTTTCTAAAACACTCCTAATTTTCTGTGTGTTTATTTTTATTTATTAACAGTTTTAGATCATATGAATTATTTTTTAACTAAGCTCTCAGTAGCATTTTTATGAAGCCTCTAATAATCTTGTCTCAAAACAAACAACTTTCAAGAGTGATATGAACAGATCATGTCTAACCGACATTCCCTTCCTGCCATGATGTTATATGTACTTAGAGTGCCATATGGCCATCAGAAAACTAACGCTGATACAATTCACCTAGCTTACTCAGTTCTACCAATTTTTACATGAACTAAAGTGTTTGTTGTTTAGTTTTAAGGTAATTTAACATGAAGGCAGATTTTTCACCACCACCAATCCTGACAATCTTTAGAACAATTTCATCACCATAATGACTCTCTGCGTTAATAGTATTATGCAAAATGTAGTTGCTTTTTAGGGTAGCGTGGATAAAATCAATGAATTTGGAGGAGAAAGCTGCTTTGTGCTGTCCTTTAAAATCTGTATCCCCTTTCTACCCGAACCCCCCAGTCTCTGCGTCTGAACGGTCACTAATTTGTTCTCTTTATCTACTATTGGATCACCTTGAGTCACAAATGGACTTACACAATATATATGCTTTTTCTTTTAGTGTTTGTTATTTTAAGTTATGAGTGTGTGTGTGTGTGTGTGTGTGTGTGTGTGTGTGTGTGTGTGTGTGGATATGTGCTTGTGAGAGTGTGTGCCCGTGGGGCACTGGGTCCCCTGGAACTGGAGTTCCAGGCAGCTATAAGCCACCTGACATGGGTGCTGGGACTCACACTTGGGTCCTCAGGGAGAGCAGCAAACATTCCTAACTCCTGGGCCGTCTCTCCAGCCCAGATTTCTCTAAACTGGTTTTATCACTCAGTGTAATTCCCTTCAGATCCATCCCATTCATGTGTTGATATACGTCAATAGTTCACTCCCTGAAGGAACTGCGAGGTGGTAGGCCTGGGATAATGAAGTGTCCAGTGACTGTCATAGCAATATGATACGGTCAGCTCACATTGAAGAAATTCTCTCTGCTTCCTGCATGAGCAACCACTGGGAGGTTAGTAGAAAAAGAAGCAAAAGGAGCAGTGGTAGCCAAGTAAGAGACCCTGAGGGCCTATACCGAGGCAGACACTGAGGGAACAAAGTATCTTGTCTCTTCTAGAAAACCATCCATGTAAGGACAACACGAAATACGTAAAATTCATAGGGTCTGGAACCTGACTGGGTGCAGCAGTTAGCAGTGAGCTTGGAGGAGGGCAGGCTGACTCTGGGAAGTTCTGATGGCAGCAGCTCCCTGGCACTAGCTCCTTACCCCATCTATCCCTTGAGTCAAGTTGTTTACATTCCTTGTCTCATTCACTTTAGAGCTACCTCTGGGGATGCTGCTTTTACCCATCCTTTATAGACTGAGAAACTGAGGCAAAGCAAAGCTGAGAGCTGTGCTCCAAGCTTTCCAGCTGCTAACTGGCAAATCCAGTTTTTCTGGCTTTTTCTTCGGGTCTTTATTAGGCAACCAGAGAGTAGATACCATTTGTTAAGCTTTATTCTGTAAAATGATTTGAACGAAAATATGCCAAGATTATTGTGTTGGAGTAATAGAATTAGAAGTTACTTTTACTGTATACATGTCTTATATTTTTCTATGTTTTCTTCCCTGAGCACATATGGTACCCATAATCTGAAAAAATCTAGTTTCATTTGAATAATAAAATAATACTCTCTGAGAAAGCAAGCACAGCCTTGGGAGTCTAAATTTATGCATGTTCTTTGGCAAGGAAGAAACTGTCTTCAGCAATGAGGCCAAGGGGTGTGAGCCAAGCCTGAGGATATTCCCAGTAAACGTCTTGGCAGACAGAAGCCCTGGGTGGGTGCTCACCCAGTTCTGCCTCTGCTCAGTCATTTCCATTACCTTGAGCTTCTCATCATCTCGTTGGCTCACAGAGACCACTAGGCTTTGCTTTGTTGGGTTTTGTTATTACTGTTATTTTATCCGTAATAATTTCAGGCAGTGAAGCGAAAGTTCCTGAAAGTTCATCCTCTGCCAACACCTCATAAAATCTCGGGATAATGGCATCATGAATATGTATGTCCTGCCATTGTCACTGCTTTGGGGGAATGACAGTCTCGGCTCAAGTGACTGTATTCGTTTCCCTGCCGGTGCTCAAGCCTACATATTCTGCTTTAATTCAACCCTGACTATTCTGCCTAGGTCCTCGCTCGCAGTCATGGGTTCCACACAGTCTAGAGCAGACTTGTTTCTGTCTCTATTATGGAGGGGGAAGACCCTTCCCAGAAGTGCTCATTTCCCTTGCTCCTGTGCAGTAGAGATATTTATTTTTTCATCTGTTCATCAGTCAGTCCTCACAAAGTCATGCAGGGTACCAGGCGTGGTGCCAGTTTACCAAGGTGAGTAAGGTCTATTTCTTGCCCTCAAGTTGGAAGGTAGACACACGAACAAGCTTACCTGTTACTGAGTCATGGATGGGGTTGGGGAGCCAATCCAGAGGGCATGCGCAATGACACAGAAGTGAGGAAAGGTGACCAGAGCAGAGTGTTACAAACCATTCAGAGCTATCCAAGAAAAAGAACATAGGAAAAGAAGGGAGACAAGACAATGGTGACCTTCAACGCTTTGTTAAAGAGTGATGAGCTTGAATTTGTTAGCAAGACTGTTGGGGGATTAACACTGAAAAGCAGTTCAGGTTTATAGAGGCCCAAACTGCAAGTGTGGAGGTGGAAATGTCAAAGAAACAGATTCAGAAAATATGCATATGATGAAAATGGAAGGAAATAATGCATGGTTGTCTTAGTTACTCTTCCATCATAACCAAGGCAACCTATATAAGAAGAAAGCATTTAACTGGGGGGTCTCATGATTATAGTTAGAGTCTATGACCTGTTACATGGCAGGAAGCATGGTAAGCAGGCAGGCAGGCAGGCAGGCAGGCATGGCTCTGGAGTAATAGTTGAGAGCTTACATCTTGATCCACAAGCTGGAGGCAGAGAAACAAAGGAGGAAAAAATAGCTGGCAATGGCATGGAATTTTGCAGCCTCCAAACCCATCCCAGTGACTCACCTCCCCCAACAAGGTCACGCTTCCTAGTTCTTCCCTAGCAGTTCCACCAACTGGGGCCAAGCATTCAAATATATGAGCCTATGGGGGGCCATTCTTACTCAAACCACAACAATGATTACAGGAGAAGGGTGTCCATTTGAAAGGATGAGGAGAGGGTTGGGGGGCAGGGAGTGTGAAAACCTATTAAGAGAAATTTTTATAGATTACTTTAGGGAAATTTAATCCATTTAAATATGGCATCTTTCCATCCAGGATCTGATTGTTTCTTTTCAAATACTCAGACCTTCTTAAGCACACTTAATAAATTTGTCATTTTATTCACATATCTCTCTCTTATTTCTTATGTCAATACCTTTTCAAATTTCCCCTGTTGGCACTGTAAGCTGGTTCTTTTGCAATCCTATTTTCTTATCAGTTGTTTCAGTTAGGATTCTTTTTATTGCAAAGGACAGAAAATCCAACTTGAATTAGGATAAACAAATAATAGCACATGTTTGCACGTTTCCTGAAGACATTGATCTAAATGTTTGATATGTACAAACCTTGAACTCATTTAAATAAAAAGAAATTATGTATTGCTTTGTGTGGCTGAAAAGAAATGAGTCATATGTCTGCATCACATGATCTAAGTGAATCTAGCAGCTAGAAGAAATAGCAGCTGGATTAAGTTAGCCCCGTCCTTTGGCTCCATGAGAACAAAAAACAGTTCCCACTCTGTATACTGTGAGATCTATAACCCAGCAAGGCAAGGGGAAAGCTGCTTCAAACAAAGACTAAGGGGTCTTGTTAGCCCAATTTCAGATAGGCCCAGCCCAGAACAATCATCATTGCTAGAAAATCATGATGCTTTGATTGGCTAAACATCACTTTGAAAACCTCTCCCACTTAGACAGGAGAGTTATACACCACTAAGGAAATCAAGTTCCTTTACAAGAAGTTATAGAAATGGAAAGTAAGGGGCAAATGCCAAAAACCAGCTACTATTCATTTTATTAGTAGGTTCAAAACTACACATGCACACACAAACACACACATACCACACACATATACACCATACCCACATACACCACACACACATCATACACATACCACACACACACACACACACACACCACACATGAACATAGCACACACACACCATTAACAACCAACCAACTTAGACAGTTGTAAACTACTTTAGTTTGAATATTGTGCTGCTCCTGGAGTTTGTAGAGTCAAAGCCTGGGCAGGCACTCATCCCCAGCAAAGCAGTGAGAGACAGGTAGCAGTAAAAGTAGAGAATGGAGAATTATTTGATGTGACCACATTGAGAAGAGGAACAAAAGAGGTTCCGTGATGCCTCCCCCAAGTCTGTCTTTTGGGTCCTGACATGAGGTTCAGTTTTAAATAGAGGGCAATAAGTAAACAATCCCGGTCAAGATGTAGCTTGCCTGCTCCCCCCCACCCACCCACACACACCACACACACACACCACACACACTGAACAATCACTGTCACAGCTCAGGATCTCTGGCACTGTAGCTAGACAAGTTGTGAGAAGAGGGGGGAGAAAAGCTTCCCTCCCCCATCCAGCTGTCAATGGGCTTCAGCTTTTCCTTTTCCCAGCAGGAGATTCTTGAGGGAAAATCCACTTTCTGGGGCCCATTTATTGATAGGGGAGTTCAGCCAATCATATTCTGTTTTCGGGCGTGCCTCCCTCAGGCCAAAGCCTGCCTATAAACCTTGCAAACGCGCTCTGCTAGCTCTTTTTTCGCCTAGCTCCTGTGTCCGGACGGATCGGTTGGATTCTGGTGTAAGCTGTTGTAAGTCTTACTTCTGTTTATTAAAGCTATGTATTTTGTATCAAGATAGTCTGGGGACTTTTCTTTACCAATCACCCTGCAGCTTCACCCATTATCCCACAGTCTGAGAGTCAAAGGGAGGGACACAAATGTCTCTCCTTAGAACGTTTCACTCCAGCTACTGTGCTCAATGAATTAGACCAATCATCCCCAACTTCACCCTTTCCTTTAATACAATCTCTCTGCTCTTCCCACTGATTCTGGGCCTGCCTGGTGCCTTACTCTTGGCCAATAGACAAACTCAACTTGACATAGGCAAAGGCTTGAAGAGGTTTTAAATTCCCTGCTGTTCCTCTGCTTGAACTTGGCCAACACCCTGCAAGCAAGCTTGAGTTGGCCTGCTGGAAGACTGAAGACCATGTAGGGAAAGCCAAGTTGTGCATGTCAGAGCTCCCCTAGATCAACCAGTCCCCAGCTGGTCTGTGAACCAAGCACAGATGCTAGCACAAGCCTCGCCAAGATCGGCCAAGCCTGGTGCTGAGCAGCATGGTACCCAGCCACAGATCCAAGAAAAATAATAGGTTTTAGAGTTTATAAAGCATCAATCTGTGTCTAACGGAGACTGATAAAGTGATTATCAAAGGCAGCTAAGCCTAAGATACTCACAGGTTGTGTGGTTGGTTGGGAACAGAGCAAAGGTGAACACGTGACTCTGCCTAAGTAGATTGCTGCAGTGGGCACACAGGCAGCCGAAGGCCTTCACGTGTTAAAAGCTGGAAGAAAACAAGAAAGTGGTTGGCAAATCAAACTAATCAATCTTCAAGTTTCCACTCACACAGTCATTGAAATACTGTTATGTGGTACCTATAGCGCGAATAATAAAAACCCAGAGACAGACATTGGGATTCATCCTGAAGATCAGAAAAGCAAAGCAGCCAACCACTAAAGAGACCTTTTACCTCTTCCAATGCTCAACCAGAAAGGGCTATCCTCAGACTGCCAAACCTAAGACTCGCTTCCCTGAGTTCCTGTCTCTTCCCGTCTATATTCCTTTCTCCATTCAGTCATATCACTCCTGTTTCCACCTGCCTAGTGCTGGAAGGAGGCTTCTTGTTTGTCCCAGCCACCCCGAACCGAAATAATCACATAGAAAACTGTATTAATTAAATCACCACTTGACCCATTAGCTCTAGCTTCTTATTTGCTAACTCGTACATCTTAATTTAACCCATCTCCATTAATCTGTCTATCACCACAAGGTCATGGCCAACCAGCAAAGTTTCAGCACTTCTGTCTCTGGCAGCAGCTCCAAAGCTTCTCCCTTGACTCCGCCCCCTTTCTCCCAACATTCAGTTTCGTTTCCCCCCATCACCACCACCTCTATTCTACCCTGCCAGGCCCAAGACAGTTTTTTTTTTTTTTATCAACCAGTGGTATTCACAGCAGACAGTGGGGACTCCCACATCAAAGCACGTGATCCCAAGTGCTGGGAACAACTTTGTGTGAGCTCTGTTTCTCTTTTAGACAGATTCAATCTTGTGTAGCCCAGGGTGGCCTTGAACTCACAGAGACCCATCTACCTTTGTCTCTCGAGTTCTGGGATTAAAGTTATGTGCAACCACTCCCTGGCCAGTTTGGCTGACTAGTATGGCTGCTTTGCCCTCTGATCTTCAGGCAAGCTTTATTTATTAAGACATAAATCATATACCACGATAGGTACCCTATAACCTAGATAAAGATAAAGGGAAAAGAAAAAAGGAGATTAATGACTAAGAATTATAAAGCATAGGGCTAGGACTGGGGCTGAATGATAGAGCCCCTGCCTAACATGTGTGAGTTTGATCTCCAGAACTACTCTCTATATACCATGTGGTGTAGGAGGGTTTTCTTTCTATGTGTTGCTTTCATTGGTTAAATAAAGAGATGCCATGGTTCTTCTCTCCGAGAAGGACACTGGTTAGACTCCTGCCAGGAAGCCACAGTCAAGTGGCGATACAGATTATTAGAAATGGGTTGAATCAGTATGTGAGAGTTAGCCAATAGGAGGCTAGAACTAATGGGCCAGGTGGTGTTTAAATGAACACAGTTTCCATGTAATTATTTTGAGTGTTAACTAGCCGGGAGGCAGGCAGCGGGAAGCAGCCCACTGCTCCTCAATACAATAACAATGTATGGAAGTAATAATGTTATATACATGGGATGTGTGTATATATACACAGGGAGCGTAAGCATCCTTCTGACATGATCAAGTGTATGTTATAACCATCCTACTATATGACCAAGGTTGCACTGCAGGATGCAAGAACTAAAGGAGATAAAGTAAAGATACAGTTATGAGATGCAGGAAAAATGAAGGTGAGACACAAACCCAACTTACTGCCTGGAAAGAATAGAATTCTTAAACATTTGGAAGCCTGTGAAATTTGACCTATCAAAGGAGTTGCTTATCATATTATTTAGTTAGTCAAAGCCTTCCTTGATTCCACACAAGCTGTGTTTATTTTATGTAAAATAATACTTTTTAGACACAGCTTATCCCCAAGTCTTTTGCAATACTCGTAGACAAGACTCTTCCTAGACTGATGAGAACATCATAGCGATGACAGTTGGGCATCTAAATTATTTTCTAGACTCACGTGATAAAACTCGCATCTTTAAATTACTGTACAAAGTGAATCCGTGGCAGCAGAAAATAGGGGACATATCCTTGACCTAATTTGGTGTCTTAGTCTCTGTTGTACTGCCATGAAGAGACACCATGACCAAAGCAGCCCTTATAAGGGAAAGCATTTAACTGGGGGCTGTTTACAATTCTGCAGGGCCACTCCATTATCATCATGATGGGAATCATGGTGGCAGGCAGGCAGACATGGTGCTGGAGAAGTTGAGAGCTTTACATACTGGCTCACAAGCAGTAAACAGAGAGAGACTGGGCCTGCTGTGGGTTTTGAGTTTTGTTTGTTTGTTTGTTTTTGTTTTGAGGGTTTTTTTGGTTTTGGGATTTTGGTTTTTTGAGACAGAGTTTCTCTCTATAAGAGCCTTGGCTGCTCTGGAACTCACTCTGTAGACCAAGCTGGCCTCGAATTCACAGAGATCTGCCTGCCTCTACCTCCCAGGTGCTGGGATTAAAGGTGTGTGCCACCACTGCCTGGCTGGTGTGGATTTTTGAAAAACCCACAAGCCTATCACAAGCAACACACTTCCTCCAGCAAGGGCATGCCTCCTAATGTTTCTAATCCTTCTCAAGCAACTCCACTCCCTGGTGACTAAGTATCCAAACATATGACCCTCCTCAAAACACCATACTTGGCTACCTAGATGGAAGAAATTATCATAGGTTTTGTTCAAACCCCATTTGTAGACAGTTGCAATAACTTCCCCCAAAGGAACTTTACATTCAGGCTCTCCCTCTGAACTTTTTATGATACCACTAACAGAGAAAAATCTGTTTAAAATCCAAATCTATGTCATGACTTCAAGTGTTTCCCATCTGTACATGATAAAGTACATGATAAACCTGACATTAAGAAAGTGAACCCTGTGTTTTCTGACCTCAGCTGAACAGCTTCAATGCAAACATGTCTCCTTTCCTACTCCTCTCTCCGTACCCCACCTTTGACTTTTGGCTTTGGGTGTGGGTTTCTTTGGCCAATAATAAAGAGAAAAAAACATTTCAGTCTGGCAAACATTTACTTGGAAATTCCTCACGCTCAAGAATAACTGCTGCCACAGACAGCTCCTATCTGACAATGCAGGGGTAGAAATGAGACCAGAAAATTATCCAGTGAGCCCCCACCTTGATACACCCTTTCCCTTCCCCTCTTCACATCCTACAAAGCCTCAAGCCCCCAATGCCACAGCACAGTCTTAGTTTTCTCAGAGACTGTGACCATTCCATTGTTCTGGTTAAAAGAACGAATCTACTTCTGAAGATGCCCATCTTCAGTCTTTTATTTCTAGGGTGCCTCCATCAAACCCATTCTAACAAATCGCACATGGCAAAAAAAGGCAGAGTCCCAAGTTCAAACCGAGGTCTTAGGGGCCTTGACCACATTTTCTCATTTTTATCGAACACACACACATCCACAAGCCCTGGGTACCCTGCTAATAGTTAAGAACCACACAGCCCAATCACCTCTGTCTATTCTGCCAGTGTCCAGCCAACCACACAGCCTAGGCAAGACAACTCCCAGCTGTCACCAGGTCACCACCTACTTATGATTAAACCCAGCTAAAACCAACCAAGTCTAGCCCCGTTCAGTAGAGAACTTGGGCTATTCTACCCATCCTCTGCAAGTATAAATGCTGGTTGGTAAACCTCTCCATTGAGGATGATTTGTTATCCAATAATAATTGCTCTCTGAGACATCAGTGTATCTTCCAACTTCTTCTCCACCTCCCTTCATTCAACTCAAACTACTTAATATATCCCGAATCTCACAATCACATTCCAGTGCCTTGGCTAGGAAGCCAAGGAGTCTTGCTTCTCTTTCTTACTTTGCGTTTCTACACATCATTCACAATCCATCCACAAAAAAGATAATCCAATCATCAATTATTTATTGAGACAAGGCACTGAGATGTCAGGATTGAATATGGCTATCTGTACACTCCCCAGATCACTGGTGAAGGAACACCAACTAGTTAATTAGGTTACTTTCCTCGTTCTTTCTCTAAACACTGGGTTTTTTTCTTACTTTCTTCCCCAGTTTTTTGAGCTGTGGTCTTTCTATGTAGCTTTCTTGGCTGGCCTGGAACTCACTTATGTAAACCAGGTTAGCTTCAAACTCATACAGATCCACCAGCTTCTGCTTCCCAAGTGCTGAGTTTAAAGATGTGTGCCTGACTCTAATTTTCCTGTTTCTCCACGAGAACTGTCTTTCCTCAATTAAAGCATGTCTCAGCATGACTAGAGAATAATAATAGTCTTATTTATGAGGTGCCAATGAGATCATAAGGGTTAAACTCCAAACCTGGAGACTTAAAAAGCCCAATGCCAGGACTACTCACTTGAGCCATAGGCCTCTTGTGTTGTACTAGGGCGCCCTCTGCTGCGTGTATGTGTGTCTTGCTCACACTACTACGGAAAGAGTTTCCAGAATGGCTCATTCCAGGCAAACGGTCTATTTCCTTAATCATGGGTGTTCTGGGCCTCTCCCTAGAGCTATAACCGCGGTCAGTTCCTTTCATGGCTGCCACTAATGTATATTTGTTTGTTGATAGAAAAATAACACTGCTGTTGAGAAATAAGAAAGAGTCATCCCAGCTGTAATGGGTTAAGGTGTCAGAGAACATCCAGCCACTCCCCTGCTGGCTAAATTGGAGAGGCTTGCCCCTCTGGATCTAGCCCTGAAACTCTCAACATCTTCCTTGAAGTTGTGAAAAGCGATCTCAAGAAAGCCTGCAGTGTCCAGAGCACAGCAGCAGGCGAATGGGGAGAAAATGGCCAAAGGCCCTCCTAGGAGAGGAAGGTCTGGCCCCAGAATTAACATGGTCAGGACCACCCAAAGCCCAAGAGTGCCGGTTCCCAAAGTCACTGTGCTGACTTTGACAGGGTCATGTTGGCTCTTTGTGGTCTGAGTCAACAAGATAATTTTGGTTGAGGTTTTGTAGCGTGTTTAGATTACAAATAATCCCTTCATAAACAGTGAAGAATAGCTAGAGATGGTGTGACCGATGGAAAATAGAACACGTGCTGTGTCTGAAAGGCAAAAAGCAGCTCCACACAAAGGGTTTTAATTACAGCTGTCTAGATACAGTGTTTTTGTTGACGGAATAAAGAAATTCACAGGTTACCACATTAAAAAATATCATAAGCCAGGTTGTACGCCATGATTACTAATCATATCTCTGTTAGAATATTAAAAAGCAAAGATAAGATATCAGGATTGGCCTTCTCACTAACCATTTACTTTTGTTGTAATGGATAACCTTCTTGATGAACTTGCCCAGGCTTAGAATCACTAGAAGACACGTTTCTAGGCACTGCAGAGGTTTAACGGAGGAAAGCTCCACCTTGAATGTGGGTGACGCTATGTCCAGGATTCCAAACTGAACAAAAAGAAGAAAGCAAAATTGGTCACACCAGCCTTTGTCGCTCTCTGCTTCCTGACTGCAGTCACAATACGATCTCACCTCCCGGCAGCCAGAGCTGAAGCCCTTCCCAGCACAACGGCTTTTCTGCGGAAAGGACCACATACGGGAGCCCCGCATCCTCAAGCTGTGGTTATGGTGCATTTGTCAGGTACTTTGTGAAAGCAAGGAGAAAAATAGCAAAGACGGTGCCGGAACGTGCAGCCGCTCCTATAAACCAGGTGACCGAGTAGTAAGCCTTTGGAAGCAAGGTATGCGAAGAAGACGGAGGAGTTTACAGTTGTGAACCAGAGAAACCTGAGCTTAATGGGCCATTCTGGTGGGAGTTAGGAAGACCAGAATGTAGACAAAACTCAGATAGTAGGTGCTCAGTTCATGAGATTCCAGAGGGGAACTGAACTGAGGCCGTTCATGTTATCCTCTGACAAGGAATCTGACTACATTCTAACCATGTGGGGGGAAAAAATTAATCAGGCTGAATTTTAAGGTAATGGACCAATTTCAAGACAGCTCAGCAGGCAAGCTGCAGCATGGCTATTGCTCGTTGTGTGTGAGCAAGAGAAGGAGAGAACACGTTTAAAGACTTGAGTAAGAAAACAGACGTATGTATGAAAAGGATTAGTGTCATTAAAGAGAAACCTTGCATTCTGCTCTGAGACAATGGGGCAAGATCCAACCCACCAAAGGCCCTAATTTGTGAAAATGTAAATGAATTAGGAAGGAGAGAGTCTGGCCAGAGAACAGCAGCCGCAGACGTTCTCCACTAAAAAGCAACCTCCTAGGGAAGTGTTTTTCCACGTTCAACATCAGAGGCACACACAGGCCACCAGATCTGTGACAGATGAGAGTCAGACTGTATTACAGACTGACAGCAGACCTTGTCGACTGCCACCACACTGTGCTGGTTTCGCAGACAAGTGACATGCAAGAGTCAGGGGTTCATGGCGGCCTGAACCGAGCTTCCAGCAAGGTTCTAAAGCCAGGCAATATGTGGTAGAATCAGATTCCTTGCCAGAAGGCCCTCAGAGACCATTGTCTGAAACACTACAGGAAAAACCCAAGTTAAAAGAAAGACCTCCTAGATGTTGGAGGTGCCAGGACCATAAGATGCTGTCTTAGTTAGAGTTACTAACTAAAATGATAAAACAAATTAACCTGGGAAGTTATCACTTCCCACTGTTTGTCATTGGAGGAAGTCAGGACAGGCAGGGAAAGAACCTGGAACAGGAACTGATGCATAAGCCATGGGAGGATGCTGGTTTGCTCCTCATGATTTGCTCAGCCTGCTTTCTTATAGGACCCAGGACCACCAGCCCAGGGATGGCACCACCCACAGTGGGCTGGGCCCTCCCCATCAATCACTGATTAAGAAACTATCCTGCAGGCTTGCTTACAGCCCAACATTATGAAGTCATTTTCTCAACTGAGGTTTGTAGTGATGTTTTATTTGTATTTTAATAAATAAAGCTGCTTGAAGATCAGAAAAGCAAAGCAGTCAACCTTTTACCTCTACCAAATCTTCACAATAAAAGGGTGAGATCCCATCTCCATGAATCCTCAAACTTCACAGTCGAGTGAGTTCCTGTCTCTTCCCCATTATATGCCTGTCTCCACCCTCTAGTGCTGGGATTAAAAGTGTGTGACTCCCAAACACTGGGATTAAAAGTGTGAGCCACCACCACCTGGATCTGTTTCTGGATCAAGTTTGGGTAGCCCAGAGTAGCCTTGAATTCACAAAAATCCCTCTGCAGCTGTCTCCCAAGTCCTAGGATTAAAGGCATGTGCCACCACTCCCTGGCCTCTAGTGACTTAGCTTTGCCCTCTGATCCTCAGGCAAGCTTTATTTATTAAAATACAAATAAAATATCACTACCGAGGTTCCCCCTCTCTGAGGACTCTAGCTTGTGTCAAGTTGACACAAAATTAGCCAGCACAGACACCCACTGAGACTTGAGGGAGGTCATGGGTGTGGTAGGAAAGAACTCCCCAGAATTATTGGGGTCCAAATGTTTTGTCAGAAGTCCAAGATGCTCACCATGGGCATGCAGGCTTCAGTGGATTTTTCTACTGGATGTCGTTCTTGTTTGCCTCAATCATTTTTTGCTGGGGTCACGTTCCTCCCTTTCAGAATAAGAACATCTCTCTGGATCGGTGTATACTGGAAAGATGTGCTGGTATTTGACTTTATGAATGCAAAGTAAAGAGTTTGTCTTTAATCTCAGAAGAGACTTTGGACTTTTGAGGAGTGTTGAGAATGTTAGAGCCTATAGGGAAATTGACATGCTTTGAATTATGAAATGAATATGAGACTAACTGAAAAAGCCCAGGGTAGAATACCATGAACTTAAACATTGGGGTGAGTTCAGTGTGGTGGCACACACCTTAATACCTCCACTCAGGAGGCAGAGGCAGGTGGATCTCTGTGAGTTCAAGGCCAGCCTGTTCTACATATCCAGTTCCAGGTCAGCCAGAGCTACATGAGATTTTGCCTCAAAAATAAATAAGTGAATAGAATGTTTGGGCGTTAGGTTGACAATGGGTGGGCTAGCCATGGTAATGAGTTTCACTGTAACTTAACTGGCGAGAATCACCTAAAAGACGCGATAGGGAGGCAGGGGAGTGGGGGAGGGAGGACAGTGCTTCCAAAGAGATCCCACTAGGGAGCACCATCACTAGCCTGGGATCTTAGACTGACTGGAAGGAGAAAGGGAGCATCAGCCTTCCTTTGTCTCTGCTTCCTGACTGCAGATGAAATGTGACCAATGACACCACCCTCTCCTGCTTCCCCAGCGGGGCCACTCTCATTGTCTTGCCTTCCTTGCCTTGACTAATGGAATAAAATCTTTCTTCTATTGGCTATTTTGTTACAAGAAAGGTGACTTTCTGCCCAAAAAGAATGCGTCATTTCTATCTTAGCAGTTACTGCTATAAACTTTTGTAAGAAGGGGGATATGTGTGGGGGGTAGCATCATTTGGCTAAGATTTTTATTTATTTATTTTTTTGTTTTGGGTTTTGCTTTTACTTAAAAACATATTCCGTGCTAGTGAGAGAGTTCAGTGGGTAAAGGTGCTTGCTACTAAGCCTTATGGCCTGAGTTTGACCCCCAGAACCCACATGGTAGAAAGGACAAAACCCACTCTTAGGACTTGTCCTCCACAGCCACATATGGCACATGTGTGCCCACACATATATGCATGTAAGTAAGCATATAATAAATTTTAAAATTTCAAAATCATATTCAAAGAGCATTGCTTTGCCAAACTTGAAGTGTCCAATTTGATGCTAGTATTATTCGTGATTTTTTTGAGTACCAAATATAATATGTTAAATTGCAAAATAATAACAATAAGTTGGGGCCTATGGTTATGTTGTCCTTCTGGGAGTTTTTGTGTGCTTTGCTAGGCTGTTGTGATGTCATCAATTACTTATCACTGTCACCAATCAGAGACTTAAGAGACTTCAATTTTGACTTCGGAGAATTCTGACTCCTGCATTGGTACTTTCCCATCCTTGTGTCCTGACAGACCACAGGACAGCGCAACCCTGGGACTGCACGCAGGAACAGACCGTAACGCTCTCGAAAAATCCTCTTCTGCCTTTAACTCTTAACCTCTTGGTTATGCCATATGGTAAATCACAGAACTGTGTTGCAGCATCCAGGGACCCGTAGGCATCTAAACTCAGAGAACAGTCCTTTATTCCAAAGGGAACTGGCATGGCAAAGACTTTGAAAATCAAACCAATGTCGACCACTGCCTATGTCCCAAACTAGCCTCTGGGTGCAGCGCACCATTGTGTATCAAAGTATCACTGTTGAAATGCTACACCAAAATTTGATCTCCATGGCAAAGGCCTGTAATCCTGGATTTCTGAAGTAGGAGGTCAGGAGTTCAAGACCATCTTGAGTAAACAAGCCCTTGTCTCAAATTAAAAGAGAAAGAGAAGAGTCTGTTTTGGTTCTTTTGTACTGTGGTTGTAGTTTGGTGGTGATGTATTTGCCTAGCGTAAGTTAGGCCCTGGGTTTAGTCCTCAGAACCATGGAAAAGAAATAGTGATAAATAAATAATAGGCTGTGACTGGAAAGATGGCTTGGCTATTTAGAGTGTTTGCTGCTCAATCATGAGGACTGGAATTTGGGTCCCAGTACCCGTGTCAGGTGGCTGATAAATTCATGTCACTCCAGCTTCCAGATCCAAGGCTTTCTTCTTGCTTCTGCAGGCACACACACACACGTACACAAGCACATACACACACACACACACACACACACACACACACACACAAATAAATACATAAATAAAGTAAAATAAGATAAAGCCTTTTTAAAAAAACAGGTTGTCTTTGTAATTGAAGAACAGATGGAAGATCAGGGTTTATATCTGGGAATGCAGGTTTTCATAATTAGGAGCCTCGTAACACAATCTTCAAAATATCCAGAAAATAGCTAAAACTTACTTAACATATGAATAATTGGGAAAGTCACAGAAACTCTCAGTAGGAGAGACAGACAACAGACAGAAACCCAGAGATGAGCAGATGTCAACACTATTAGACAAGAACTTTCATGCAGCCATGCTAACACGCCCCACGAACGAAGGCAACACTCATAGGAGCTGAGTGACGAGGTTGGGTGGAGAGTTGTTGGGTCTTGGCCTTCAGCTTCTCTTCCCCGCTAGTGATTTTACTTTTCTTCTGATTTGAGTTACTGAAAGCTGTGTCAAGGTTGTTTACCAGCTCTGTTTACGAGCACATGCCGACTTGGCCTTGAGGATCAGAGGAGAAGGTTTTCTCCTGTTGGCCCACCTGACTGTTGGGTACATAAGCCTCCATGGTGCTATTGAATAAAGGGCTTCTTACCAGTGACTCGAGGTCTGTGTCTCTCTGTCTGTGTGTCTTTGTGTGTTTCAATGTCCAGCCCCTTGCTGGAAACTCATGGACTGTATGGTAGCGCACAGAGCACAGTCAGGCATTGTGCACTGCAGAGAGTAAATGCATAACCACAGTAATAAACACTATTGATGGAGAGCTTATATATTTTTTGTTTTTCAAGACAGGGTTTCTCAGTAGCTAACTTATATTTTTAAGTACTTCCAAAATGACAGAAATCACCTCTGAATGTGGGTGACTTTTGTGCGGCTTGGGCAGGTTGTGGGACCACTGGTTCATCCCTAGTGTGTGAACTGACTTTTTGGAGCCCATCCTCTAGGGAGGGATACCTTGCTCAGCTGAGATATAGTGGGGGGGGGGGAGCCTTGGTCCTGCCTCAGAGTGATGTGCCAGACTTTGTTGACTCCCCATGGGAAGCCTTACCTCTCTGAGGAGTGAATGGGCAGTAGGTGGGGGGAAGGTGGGGAAGAGGAAGGAGGAGAGGGAGTGGGAACTGGGATTGGTATGTAAAATGAAAAAAGGTTGTTTTAGAAAATAAATAATAAAATTTTAAAAAATAAAAAATAACAAAAATTTACTTTTTAATTATACAAATTATAAATCAAAAATAACTAATAAAAATACATGAGATCTTTTAAATAAAACCAAAAACTTTATTGAATTTTCCCTTTTTAAAAAAAATTTATATGTATGAGTGTTTTTACCTGCATGTGTGTGTACCATATGCATATAGTACTGCAGAGGGTGTTGGATCACCCTGAAACAGTGTGAACTGCCTTGAGGGTGAGTAATGGGATTTGAACCCAGGTCCTGGGAGAATAGCCAGTTATCTTAACCATTGTACCTGCCCTGCCCACCCCATCCCTTTTGAGATGAGGTCTTGCTATGTAGTCTCTGTTGGCCTAGAACTCTTTAGGTAAATGAAGCTGGCCTCAAACACAGAGATCTGAGTACTTCTACCTTCCGAGTGTTGAGATTAAAGGCGTACACACCATGCTGGATCTGAAGAGCTTGTTTTTAAAAAGAACAGATTAGAAAATCTGAGGGAAATACTCTGTTTATCAAAATATTTGATATTTTGATGATTTTAGTTCTCAAAAATGGATTCTCAACAGAGTGAGTGTGCAGACACTTCATGGGATGGTGCATCCCACAGGAGGGCCAACCTGGACACTGCTGGCCAGAGCTTCATCGCTTAGCAGCAGCTCTATTAGAACTCTCCTCTAGTCAGAGAAAAGGAATGGCAAGCTTGTTCCTGCTTACATTGTTCAATAACAATGTATTAGCATTGTAAGGTCATATTTTTCAAGATAAATAAGAAATAAAAAAACAGAAAAAAATGTTTTTAAGATGCTAAAGTTGTAGTAAAAAGACAAAAACCAGTTTCTTGTCTTTTCTCACCCAGCCCGACATGCACACGCACGTGCACACATGTGCACACACACACACCCATACAGTTCTGGAGGCTAACAAACCTCACAGCTTATGTTATGTAGAAAGTGTATGTAACATTCATTCTAGTAGCCACACCTAAACTAAACATCACAGTTACAGGTTTTACTTATCTAGAATCTACAGCGTGGGGCTCTTCCTATCTCTTTTTTGTACCCGTTATTTCTACTTTCATCCTGACTTTCTGAGGCAGGTACCAGCACCTCCAACTTCAGAAGAGAAAACTGTGACTCCGGAACTTTCATTTTCTTGTCTTGGCTCAATCACTAACGTGGCTAAATCGGGATTAAAACCCAAGCCAGCACTGCAAAGGCCCGTGTTTCTTCCGCTACACCAGCGCCTCTCTTCTGAGGAATGGACTATGGAAAGAATGCCTCTGGCTCATCTCAGGGAATGGGATACTGTGTCAGTAGGAGGATTTCCTAGCCAAAAATCTCGGTGCCTGTGATGATTCATCTTTAGATCATGTTCCTTGAGAGTAGAGGAGGATATTTGTAAGCGGCTGGTTTTAGCATCTGAGAGTTGTAAGCAAGATTCTCAAGAGAACCAGCCAACCAGCTGATGGTAATCTCAGAGGTCATGGCAACCACCTGTTTTCCATACAGCTAAAATGTCAGCCCTTGCTGAAACTCCCTTCCCACTGCCTGGCCAGGCATGGTAGCACATGCCTGTAATTCCAGTATTTGGGAGGCTGAGGCAGGAAGTATCATGAGTTGAAGGCCAGCTATCTTTTTTTAAAGCCTGAGAAATTTAGAATACTTTTGATTCTGGTGTTTCTTTGACACGGAGCTTCTCACTGACCCTGAGGTCACAGCTTCAGCTAGACCAGTTGGCCAGTGAACTCCAGGGGTCTTGCCTGACCCTAGTGCCCTCCACACACCCCTATTTCTCTAATTTTAGCTTACAGGTGAGGTTATAGATGCCCACGGCTATATCTGCTTTTATGTGGTTTATGGATCCAAACTCAGGACCTCATAATTGCATAACCAGCACTTTGCCCACCAAGCCATCCCATGTTCCTATCAATGTATATTTAAAAGACTTGGTCTCTGACATTCTTTATTCTGTCACAATAAAACTCCATGAAATAGGCTGAAGGGTGACTCAGCAGTAAAGAGCACTTGCTGCCTTGGCAGAGAAACTAAGTTCAATTCCCAACACCCATATGGCAGCTCACAACTGTCTGTAACTCCAATCCCAGGGGATTCAGCGCCCTCTCCTGGCCTGAATGCGTGTATGTATGCATACATACATACATACATACATACAAAAACTTCATGAAACTGTTATTTCGGATGACCTGTATCCATGTTCCCAATCTGTGAACATTCATATTTGGCTACAGAATAAACCTTCTTACCTGCCCTTGAAAACAGTGCTGTGTTCTCATGTTAACAGGCTCTACCACATTAAGGTGCTGTGTTCTCATGTTAAGAGGCTCTACCACATTAAAGCGCTGTGTTTGCATGCTAACAGGCTCTACCACATACTTCTCTTCTTCTCCTCTATTTTGCCATGAAACCTATTCGCATGGTTACAAACACCTTGATCTGAGACATTTTGTAATTGTAGAATATTAGAA
Organism: Myodes glareolus; assembly: GCF_982192425.1. Lineage (NCBI taxonomy): Eukaryota > Metazoa > Chordata > Mammalia > Rodentia > Cricetidae > Myodes > Myodes glareolus. The sequence goes on along the minus strand of NC_142029.1, from coordinate 82,815,105 downwards.
CAAAATCTCATCAAACATAGCCAAATTTATGTTTATAGAAGAGTTAAGATTACCTTACTAAATGTGACTAGAAGCTAAGGCTTTTAGGAAATTGACTTAAAAACTTCAAGAAAGCCAGGGTTGGTGGCATATGCTTATAATCCCAAAAGTAAGGAGGCAGAGGCAAGAGGATTGCCACGAGTTTGAAGCCAGCCTTGATTACATAGCAAGTTGCAGGCCGGCCAGGGCTACTTCACAGTGAGACCTTGTCTTAAATGAGAAACTCTATTCCTGGAGCATGGCTCAGCAGTTAAGAGCAATTACTGCTCTCACAAGAGAATCTGGATTCGGTTCCCAGTAGCCGCATCAGGGAAGTCACAACCTCCTGTAGATCCAGCTCCAGGGCCTCCGACACTCTTCTGGCCTCTATGGGCACCCAAACACATACACACAAATGTGCATAAATAATCGATAAATTTAATTATTTTTATTTTCTAAAACAAGGAAATTTAAGCCAAACAAAATGTTCTTGCTATCTTCTCCCAACTGCCCTCTCTTTCCCCCCTATGAAAATGCTAAATTGCCTTATCCCAAATATGTAAGATATTATGATATAATTATTTATAGTTGAAACAATATAGTGACATAGAACAACTCATATTGTTTAAGATTTTTTAAAATTTTTTAGGCCAGGCAGGATGGTGCATACCTTTAATTCCAGCACTTGGGAGGCAGAGGTCGGTGGGTCTTGAGATCCAGGCCAGCCTGGGCTACACAGGAAAACCCCTTTGTGTATGAGCGTGAGTGTAGGTTTTCGAATGTGAGTGAAGTGCCTTCTAAGGCCAGAAGAGGATCTTGGATCCCCTGGAGCTGGAGTTACAGGCATTTGTGAGTGCCCCAGAGGGGGTGATGGGAACACAGCTCGGGCCTCTGCCAGAGCAGTAAGTTCCTAACGACTGAGCCATCTCTCCTGGCCCAGAACATCTCCTATTCAAGGCCAAGATTTTTTTTCCGTTTGATAGCTAGATGGAAAAAGAAATCCCCTCGCATCTTTTTTTCAAGTCATCATAACTAAAACTCTAAAGAACATTTGCTAACTTTGAATTGCAAATGAACACTGAACCTGTCAAAAAAGTGTGTCCAGCTGCCAGGTACTGCACACCACTTTCCCCCTGAAGAACTGGCCCACATTCTCATCCCCAGAGGTGAGTGCCTGAAGGATCGGGCTTGTTCTGTTTGACCATTCCACTGGAGATAAGAAGGGTATCGTTTTATTCTGAAGAACAAATGTGCCTATTCAATACGGCCTCCTCTGCATCAGCCAGGAGACAGTAGAACAAACATATCTGGAACCCTGAAAATATCAGCAAAAGATGAAAAAGAAAGATGAAGCCAAGCATAGAGATCTCTGAGGCAGACATGTATTTATTTCACTATACATGGCATTCTCTGCTCCGAGACGTGCGATGGCTCAGAGTCTAACCGCCAATCATATTAAATGTCAGAGATGGGATCTTTCATAAGTGACATTCAAAATGAACCGGTCCAAAACCGTTCTTAAAGTCAGATGTGTATGCTGTAATGCGCAGTATATCTCGATCGACAGCCACTCACACTGCATAGGGCTCTCTCATTCCCAGGTCAGGATTTATGGGAGCCACCACGTGACCAGATGAGTTCTCCATGTCCAGCCTCCCACCTTTTCTGATGCTCTGTGTTCTGAACGAGTCTCCTGTCACACAGATAGTGTGGGATAGGGTGGGAGAAATAGTTTACAGGAAAGAGCTCTCTTTGTCACTGACTTTCAACCATAGCTCTTCCATTCACAGAGAAACCACCTCTCCTCCCTTTGGTGGGTTTGTTATTGTGACTACTATTGGTTTTTTTCTGTTTGTTTTGCTAATTGGTTGTTATTTTTAACAAGATTTCATGTATATAGCTGAAAATAACCTTGAACATCTGATTCCCTTGCCTCTGCCTCCTGTGTCCTGGGATTACTGGGGCAACCACACCTGGTTTATACAGTGTTGGGAATCTAACCCTTGTTTCATTCATGCTAGGCAAGCACTCTACCGGCTGAGCTACATCCCCAGCCCTCAAAGAGAAATCTTAGAACGGATTGCATGATATTAGAAGGCCTTATAATTCTGAAGGAACCGAAGGTTCAAAGGGAACAAAGTCAAGATAAGACTAGCTTTAATGGTGAAGATTCTGACACCGCCAGAAATCCTCTGGCTCTCTAAGAGTTTGTCATTATGAAGACAGATTGGCCGGGGCCTGGCCGAATGTGTGGTGAGAATCAAGGCTGCATCAAAAAATATAAAACGTATGTGAAGTGGGGTGGAAGGGGGGGTTGACAACTGACATTCGGATCTGGGTCACAGGACTGAGTGAAACTTGTAGGCACCGCTCCAGACCACAGTCACGTGGTGCAGACTCCATGTGCGCTGCTAAAGGAAATGCATTTTCATCTCTCTTGCTCCACATGAAAACGACATCGTTCTGAATTTTAAACCACTGAGTTCAAAAGAGAAGGCTGTTCTGTGCTGTTTCTTTCTCCTCTGGCCTAATCTGGCGGTCAGGAAGAAGGTTGGGGGTCAGGAACCCTCCATGACTCACAGGAGTGGGAAGCAGGGTTTCACACCAAAGCATGACTGTTCCTTCCTCAAACCTTGTAACCGTGAAACGAGAAGAAACAAAATGCAGAGGCCGGTCAGAGGGAGAGCAGTGTGGGAAGATCTATTTAAGCTTGATGTTCCTAACGCCTTTAAATTTGAGTGACAGTTCCTTCGTGTTCTCTGAGAATGTGTCGAAACATGCCCTTTCATAGAGGCTAACACAGCGCATGACCTTAGGTTTTAAGGTTTCGCTTTCGACAGGTGGTTCTCTGCTGTCACCTCCGCTGCTCTATTGGCAGCGTACTAAATAAACCTATTTTTTTTTTTTTTTAGAAAAAAATGCATTAACTTGTTTAGTGTGCTTGTGGGTGCACATCCTCGTGAGGACACATGTGGAAGCCAGAGTCCAATGTGACGTGTCTTCCTTGGTTTCCCTCCACCTGAACTCCTTGAAACAGAGTCTCTCACTAAACCAGGAGCTTGCCAACTCAGTTTGATGGCTGACCAGCAAGGCTCTGGGATCTGTCTTCCTCTGCCTCTTACACGGCTCCCACATTCTGGGCTGTAGGTTCTATGTGCCCTGTTCAGCTTTTACATCAGTGCTGGGGACCAGAAGTCGAGTCCTCCTACCCACAAGCCATCTCTCCAGCCCACATTTTACTAATCACATCTACAGACACAGTCGGAGTTTTCTGGCTCCATGGCGCGAGCTTCTTTGAGCTGCCATGAGTGGAGTCTGGAGGGCACCCATGGGGATTTCCACACACTTGAGTCCCTCAACAAAGGTTTGTACAGAGATGAGTGGATTGTAGCAAAAGAAATCATTTATTAAGGGAGAAAGGCCCTTCCAAGGGTGGAAGAGAGGCTGGAGGAAGATCCAAGACCAAGCGTAGCGCTTTATAGGTCGTTTGTAGATCACTCTCCTCCCATATTCGCATAGCGCCGGGTTTCCTCACACATGCTCTGTCGCTTGGTCCTGGTTGGGGTGAGGGCGTCCATTCTTTTTCTCTGCCCCTGCTTTCTTCCCTATGCTGATCGGAATGGCTCTCTCTGCCCTACTTTCCCTCCACAACACCAGTGAGCCTGTGTGGGACTCGCTAGGAAGCAAGGTTGAGGATACAGAGAGAGATGGGAAAGACAAGAACGTAAATTTGTAGTTCATGGGAATGGGATTAAAAAAAGGTCATGTGCAAACATCTCAGGCCAACTCCTGACTGAGTCCAGGATAATAATTAGAAATGCAAATCCTAAGGGCTGGTGTGTCAGGGTATTGTAAATAACGGTCCTTAAACCTTGGGGAGTAAATGGATCATTCAAGGAAGCAGGTTTAAGAAAGATGCGGCAATCCAGACCCCAGTCTTGGAGAGTCCGTCCTGTGGGGCTGGTGCAGCTGCTGCAGTCTGCGGCTGAGCGGCTGAGCGAGGAGTCGCGATGCTGTTATTCACATAAGCCCTTGTTTCTGTGAGAACTGTTAACTCTTGAGAGCAAAGGAAACTGCAACCCACCTCTTGCCTCTGTTTAAAGAAATCGTCAACTTCTGCGAAGTGTTTCATTATCATCTTTCCTAAAATAACACCAAAGCCACACAGCAGCAGAGCCAGCACCTGTAGTGGGGGTTTCTCCTGCAGAGATGAAAACAGTGTCTAATCGCGGCGGACCGAAAAGAGGACCCCACCAAGTCCAGCCTGGGGAAGCAGTGAGTTTAATGGCTTCCAGGAGCACGGCTGACGCAAGGCAGTTGTAAGGAGTTAATACAGACTCCCTGGTCAGCAGGCAGGGAGAGGGACAGTGAGGAGGTGCTAAAGACACTGGAATTCCAAGATAGCCGGCTTTGCCCTCTTTCTTCTGACCTGAAACAAAAGGTCAGAAAACAAAACAAAGGCAGGTGAGCTTATTCTCCAGCCAATAGGCCTCTTGCTAATGGACTGACTTGAATTTCAAGGCTTGATCAGGGCATATTACACAGTAGTTGCAGACCAGTTGGCCACCCTGTCTTCAAACAGATCAACCTAAATTAGGGGAGGAAAATCCTTCAGAGACTTAAGAAAACAGAAGAGACTGGATTTTTGGCTTCCCAAGTCCTCCCTCTGCTTGTGGGGGATGGGAGTCTTTCCTCTACGGGGCTGCTGTATGTGTGTGTTTCTTCTCCCTCAGCGAAAGCCTTTCTTCTACTGTTGATTCTGTCCGTTGTTGTACATTGTGTTCAATATTTCCCTGCTGCTAACGATCAAATTCGAGGTTTTCCCTACCTTTTAATCCTGTAATTGGCAGAGAAAACAAACCCTATCAGGACCCTTAGATAGTAACAACTATATCACCAAAAATGCCCCAACCCAGGATAGATGACAGTTAACAAACCTACATCACCGGAGTCCTTCCTTTACCCCTAGTCAATCGTCTACAGCCTATCCAATATAGAACCAGACCCCAGAACCACAGTGTGCAACTGGGGTGCATGGAGTGGGTGGAATCCCAGATACGGCTGGCTCTGGGGACACCTCACTCCCTTCAAGGAAGGAATGCTAATAGACTCCTTATCATAGGCCTATCTACTACTGCCTTGTTTTATTTTATACGATGGCCACGGTATTTTAGAGTGTTAGCGCCTAGGGGTCTGCCTCCCCAGCGCTGGGATTACAAGCCTGCATGACCACTCACTCCTAGCTCTCCTATGTGGCTTCTGGGGACTGGAGTCAGGTTCTTCCTGTTGGCAACACAAGTCCCTTGCCAACTGAGCACTCTTCCCAGCCCCCCTTCTGTTTTTATAGCTAAGGAAAGTAAAGCCCACAAAAACCAGAACTTGGTTGAGGTTTACCTACTGGTAAGCCAAATGCTGTCTGCGAATCCAGAGATGCTGTTTTTCCCAGACCATTATTTTCAATGATCTAGTGAGTAGAGATGAGAATTCCCACCTGACGAATCCCAGCGAGTGTGTACCAGCTAATCCTCAAGACGGAGCTGTCATTTCTGCTTAATCCCCACAGCTGACAACGACACTGGCGATGGTTGACCAGCCACCAGCACTTTCTCTTAGCATCTACCACCCACGTGAAGGATGTGGTTCTGGGGCTCTGTTCTCAGGAAATGGAAAACTGGACAAATTGCACGCGCTGTGTGGCTGAGCGGCACAACAAAGTGTTTGCCTGGAGGCCACGCTCACGTACACGTACCTTTGAGACTAGCAGACCGCAGTAAAGAAACTAACGTTAACTCTGAACCATGTGTCTAATGGTGTGAGGGACCGCCTGGATGGTTAGTTTCTGGGGTCTCCCTTCTCCCTCACGCTCTCTCTCCCTCTCCTTCACCGTAAGGGAGGGGCCCATCCTCAATAACTTCTGCTCATTTCTCACTACCTAGTAGCCATGATTGGAAAGAGGTGTGACTACTTGATCTCAGAACTGAATAGAACTAAATTTGCTTTTATGTTCTGGCTCTTAGAGCTAAGTACATATCTTTTCTGAGCATTCATCTCCTCAATTTTGAGATAAGAACCAAGATAAATGCTTCATTAACTCTAGGGACCCAGTATTGCATGTCTGTGTGATTCTGAGGTTCAGATGAACCTCAGATGAGGTTCAAGATTCCTTGAGTTCAGAGACCAGCCTAGACAATGCAGTGTCTCAAATAAATAAATAAATAAATAAATAAATAAACAAATAAACAAACAAATAAATAAAAATTTCTAGCTACAAAACAAGCTGGGTGTAGTAATCCCAACACAAAAAAACTGAGGCAGGGGATTGTGAGTTTGAAGCCAACTTGAACTCTATAGTGAGACCCTGTCTTTAAAAAAAAAATTCCAAATGAATAAAATTCAAGTAAAAAACAAATATTTCACATGATAAAAATGATTAAGTGAAACAGAACCCATGAGAGTTTTTTTAATAATTTTTTTTTATTTTATGAGCATTGGTGTGGGGGTGTCAGATCCCCTGAAATTTGAGCTACAGACAGTTCTGAGCTGCCATGGGGGTGCTGGGAATTGAACCTGGGTCCTCTGCTGAGTCATCTCTCCAGTCCCCTCCCCCCCCCCCAACAAGAGCTCTTAACATAGTAGGCATTCAGCGAAGAGGTACATGAAGTTTGACCCCAGCTACACACAGCTTAAATAATGAAAATTTCTCATGTTATTAGATGAACTTAAAAATATGCTCAACACATCAGGCTTTGATGAGTAATTCATAAACACTGTCAACTTGTTCAGGGTGGTGGTAGGGAAAGATCAAAAGCAGCAAGCACCTTGAATATTTCATGAGGGAGCTAACAGCCTTTGAGAAGGTTCTTTCAACTGGATAAAGTTTTTTTTTTAATTTAGTTTGCTTATTCATGTAGTAGAACTTTTAGAACTAGACCAGTTTTTTTTCCCACATTCCTGCTTCTAAAAAGTTTGGTAGTGAGCACAGAGCACATATTTAGTCATAGAAACATTACCTATGTACCCCAAAACTTTTACTATCTGACCAGGAAGTCATAATGTCTTCAATAGATACTGAGCTGATGTTGATGCTGGACCACTAGACACTAAAATAAAGCACTGAAGGGTGTCTGCACAGAGGAGAAGCACACACAGGAGAGACACAAACAAACCAGCAGAATGTGATAAGTGTTATGAGAATGTGGGCAGGAGGCCCGGAGAGAAAGGAATTATCTGGGGACAGTTTCCAGGAGGCACTAACACTTAATGGCATTCTTAGCAAGTGAGCAGGAGTGAGCCAGGAAAACAGTGGGACATTCAGACCGAATGATAGCTCTGCAAGGTCGTGGCGAGGGGAGACAGAGGACACACTTGAAACTACAAATAGCCAGAAGTAGTGCAAATGAGAACTGAGGAGAAGCAGATAAAGCAGGCAACCAAAAGACAGACCATAGGGGGCCGTAGATCCACTAAGAAGGCCGTCTGTACAAAATGATGATGGTGATGAAAATTCTAGAACAAAAAAAAATGATCAAATGCCTAGAACAGTGATCATCATCAGACGAAAACAAAGAGCAGAAGTAGCTGACTTTTGCCCTTGACTGCTTTATGGGGTTCCCTGGGCATTCAGGACAGGATTGTGGGTAGGGATAGACACACCTCCCTGCTGAGGAAGGCTTTGGAGTGTCATATAGGTATGGCACAGACCATGTACTGAAGCGGCTCAAGGAGCTTTGTTCCAGTGTTGTGAAAGGAAAAGTGGAGTCATAGGAACTAATGAGCTTTAAAGAGCAGACTGTCGCCCTGTGGACTGCCTTCTAGACTGGGGGGCCCAAACTCAGTAGGAAAACTGAGCAGGCGCCACCGTCTTCTTACCACTTACATGAAGTACATGATCTGTGTGAGGGAAGCAAAACCAGAAAGAGGCTTGTGTTCCAGGGTCTTCGGGTCTTCTTAGAGTTGTGGGCTGAGACACCAATTGATCTGAATGCTTTAAGGAGGCAACTGAACCAGAGCCCCATTGAGAGGAGTTGGGGGCCACAGATAGTGCTGAAGTTGTGTTGTTCTGGTTTTGGAGTTTGAGGGGGCTGTTTGTTTTCTTGTTTGTTTGTTTGAGACAGAAAATATATATAGCCTGGGATGACCTTGAACTCATAATCCTACTGCCTCAACCTCCCTGGTCCTGGGATTCCAGATGTGTCTTTCTATTGCTTTTAAGAAAGAGGAAACATCATGATCAACGGCAATTTGAGGAGGAAAAAGTTGATTTCACTCACAGTTCCATGTAACAGTTCATCATCTGAAGCAATAAGGACAGGAACTCAGACAGTACCGGAACCTGGAGTCAGGAATCGATGTAGAAACCATCGAGGGGAGCTGCTTACTGGCTTGCTCATCGGGGATCACTCAGCCTGCTTTCTTACAGCATCCAGGACTACCAGCCCAGGGATGGAACCACCCACAACGACTTGGTCCTTTACCCATCAATACCTAACCAAGAAAATGCCCTACAGGCTTGCCTACAGTCAGATCTTATGGAGGTTAACCTTAACTGAGGTTCCCTCTTCCCAGGTGACTTTAACTTGGTTCAAGTTGAGATGAAACTATCCAGCACAGGATGCATGCCATTTTATGCCCAGTTTGAGTATTTATTTCAATATAAGAGAGTGAGTTGGTGTGATGGTTAATCTTGGTTGTCAACTTGATTGGGTTTAGATCAAGTAAAAGACACTCCTCTGGGAGGGTCTGTGAGGATATTCCCTGGAAGAATTAGCTGAGTGGGAGAACTCTCTCACAGAGTAGGCTTCATCTTCCAGAGTTGACCCAAATATAGGGATGGATGAAGGGCTAGCAGTGTTCCTCGCTGGTAAGTGCATCTACTCTGCTGCTGCCAGTGCTGTTGTCAGCCTTTGCCAGTACTGGAGCCCAGCTTTATCAGTCTTCTAGCACAGGAGAAAGGTTCTTCGGGAATCCTCCAGGCCTAACTGTGCAGCCACTGGGTTCTTTGCCTCTCTGGTGCACAGACAGCCACTGTTGGACAACCCAGACTGGGTCATGTACGCCAACCCAACATACGCTTTTTGTAATATTCATTCTGTCCGTTCTGCTCCTTTAGAACCTTGAACAATCTCAGTAGATAAAAACGAGATGGTTCAAACATACACAATTTAATGTGAGAATAGAAAATACTAGAAGTAAGCCAAGTAATGGTGGTACTTGCCTTTAATCCCAGAACTTGGGAGGCAGAGACAGGTGAATCTCTGTGAGTTCAAGGCCAGTCTGGTTTACAATGCTAGTTCCAGGATAACCAGGGCTACACAGAGAAACCCTGTCTTGAAAAACAAATGAATAAATAAATAAATAAATAAATAAATAAATAAAATACCAGAAGCAAAATCTAACCAACACTATAAGAGTCTTTTTTTTTTTCAAATTCAGATGGTTGCTTGGCATTATAATGTGAGCAGCTTAACTCTGGGTAATGCTGAGGTCTTGGCATCCCAGGATTTAGAACAGGAAGAGGAGAACATCATACCACAGAGAACTGCTCAGTAGGTGAGGTGGTGAGTGAAGAGCGTTGTCTGGCTGCTGTTATTAAAGATGGACAGGCAGTTCAAAGTCAGAGTCTACGCTCTATGTAAAATAGACATGGTTCAAACAACTGTTGGTGGCAAAAGGTCCCTTCCTGTGGGTGAGGGATACCAGGGGTAATCCAACTTGGTAGTGGAAGAGATGTGGTCAGATTCTGAGTTCTGCCTTTACATGGTGTAGCTGCTGCCAGTAGTGAGAAGAGCAAATCTTTTCAGTTTCCAGAATCTGCCATGTTCTCTGCTTTTTATTTATTTATTTTTTTGCTGTTCCTGTTGCCCAGAATCCCCTCCATACTATCATTCTCCTCCCTAATAACTATTACAGCATTCCAACTGCCCACTAATGCACCTGTCTTCTTCCATTAAGCTCCATGAGGATGAACTTACCTGTCTTATTAACCATGTTATCTCCAATGGTTAGCATGATGCTCAACACATAACAGTTGCAAAATAGGTAGGTGAATGAGCGAATGAATGAATGAATGAATGAATGAACAAGCCAAAAAAGAAAGATGTTAGAATGAGTTCAGATGGGCAGAAACTTTAGGCAGCATCTAGAAATCAGTTTCTCTATTCTAGAGGAGAGCAAGGATCATGGGTGAAATAGACAAGACCATTTTGAGGGCCTAGGACAAACACTGGGGGGGGGGCAGCAAAAGGTATTATGATGGTTCAGGATGCCCAAGGGACCAAGAAAAGTCACATATAAAAAGAGACTTATAAGTGAGGTGGGAATTTAGCTCTATTGACTAAGACTCCTCCATGTGGAAGGTACTAGATATCATTCCTAGCTCCACACTTGATAGTTAGTAAATGTTCCTTTCCCTGGGAAGGTTATTCATGACATATCCTGAATACCCTGTCCTATACACTTAGGAATCTTTCTGTATGCCCCTGATATTAGTAGTTAGGGACAGAAAGAGGGTGGTAATCAGTAAGAGAAACCATACAGAGGCTTGCAATGTTAGCTTTATCTAATTAAGCCGGAATGCTAAAGAACATGAGGATAGAACTTGAAGCATCATCAAACGGTTTGAAGATCTCCAGTAAAGCTGGCTCCGGCAAAGATTAAGCTGATCCTGTTGTCTTTGTCTTTGACCTGTAGCTTCAGCACCGGCTCCCCATTAGTGAGGCCTCTGAGCTTCAGTTTCCACAGCTGCTCGTGGTGTAATACAAACACAGAACCTCGAACAGGGCTAGCAGGCGGTAGACTCACCAAGCACTCCCTGTCATAAGCACCCAGGCTTCGCGGAACTAGTCTGGGATCTGATGTCTGAAGAGTGTGTGTGTCACTGCTGAGCCTGTTCCTCCCTGTCCCACCACACACATACCTGCTCAAACAGTAATAGCCCCTCAGAAGTGTTCTGCGAGTAAAGGACATCCTGCTAACCATCTGCCAAGGGCCCTCCCAACCTCTGAGAATGTGTGCCACACGCTAACTCTTTAAAGGCACACACCCACATGTGTGAGCTAATTCCAAAATTAGAGCCAGGGTGTCAGGGACCATGTTTTGTTGGGAATCTCTCAAAGCGTAGGATTTTTGCTTGTTTGTTTGTTTTGTTTCTCGAGGCAGGGTTTCTCTGTGTAGCCCTAGCTGTCCTGGAACTAGCTCTGTAGACCAGGCTGGCCTTGAACTCACAGAGATCCGCCTGCCTCTGTCTCCTGAGTGCTGGGATTAAAGGCATGCGCCACCACTGCCCAGCATGCATTAGTTCTTCAGGCCTCCATGCATTAGGATCATCTGGAATCCATCTTTCAAGAAACAACTCCCACATGCCAGTCTGAGCCACAGTGGGTGGCTTTCAACTCTCAACTTCGGCTGCACTCTAAGGTCATCTGGGTGATGCTGTGCTTTCTGTCAGGTTGTGTTTGTTGTTTTAACTCAGGTGCTTAGGCTGCACCACTAAGATTTCTATTTAATTGGTCTGGAAAGGACGCTATGCCAACAGCTTGAAAGATCTTCCCTGCTTTATTGATTTTCTTTGAAGGCAGATGGGGATGAGAAGCAGGGTGCTGTGTAGGGAGGGTTGTCACAATAGTTCAGATAGATTCTCAGCAAGGAACGACTTCGTGGAGGGTATCATGAAGCAGGAGGGTTAACATCTCCCTTGCCTGTGGTTACGAGAAAAACTGGCACAAATAACAAATGTGGTCCGTCCATCTAGAAAGGGATGTACTAGCAACACACTATGTTTGTCTTGTGAACATGTATGTTAATGTGTATTTTCCTTTCCCCCCTCCTTGAAATTTCCTTGTTTCTAGCTCTATTTGCATAAGGACAAGAACCAAATTTTAGCATTCGTAGGGGCATGATTTGTGCTCCAGCCTTACTCAGGGGTTAACTATTCTAAATATGTACTCGCAGACAGACATAGCAATGGGAGTAGAATATTTATTCCCTGTTCCTTTTTGGCAGTTGAGTTCATATGTGTGTGTGTGTGTGTATATATATATATGCATGTTCACATGTGTGCATATGTTTGTTTGTGTGCATGTTTGGGGATACACATATGTGCAAGTGTATGCATGAGCATCTGTGCACATACATGTGAAGGTTAGAGAACAACCTCAGACGTCATACCTCAGGTGGCCCCCATCTTTCACTAGAGGACCCCTCGTGGTGTGGAACTTGGTCAAGTAAGTTATACTGGCCTCCCTGGAAGTTTCCAGGATCTGTCTGGGCTGTTCTGCCTCCTACCTCGCCATCACTGCAATTACAAGCTAACACCACTGTCCTGGGTTTTCACATGGCTGTTGAAGGTCTACACTCGGGCCCTTGAGCTTACAAAGTAAGGGCTTTCCTGACTGCATTACCTCCTGAGCCCATTTCTTGTGAAAGTTATGGAAAAGACACAAGACCAGAGGAATTCTGTGCTTTTAGTGGGCACTCTGGGCTCTGGCCCAAGATGCTAGCAGGCTGGAGTCATTCTCCCTCTGGCCGTAGGATTAGCAGAGGGAAGGTTTGAGAAGCAATGGGATCATTTGAAATGGGACACTCTGGCTTGTCTTGCTTTCTGATCCTAGGCAGCTGGAGCATCTTGGCTAATCTCAAATGCTAGAAATAATGTGCTATTTGTCACTTCAGTCGCAGCCAAGGGTCACACAGATGCTAAAATAAATTCTAAAAGCCGTTTTCATGAGTGGCTTAACTTTATTGACATGAGAATTCAAGGGACTGGCAAAGACTTTCCCATCCATGTCTTCTGAAGCTTTGAGTCGGTTTGGTGGCAGACAGAGTGGGTTGGGGGGATGTGTGTCGGCACAGACCAGGAGCTTGTTGTTCCTCTGCATCATCAGGAATCTGGTTTAATTTCAACCTGGTGGCCTGCATAGTGCATTTGCTAGGAAACAAGCGTAGGGCTCACTGGCTGACAAGAACAGCATCTTTAGAAAGCACACAAGGGACCTAGTGCTGCAGTGTGCCAGGCATTGTGAGTGTGGGTCAGAGACACTACGGTGCCAAGAGTGGCATCCCATGACAATAACAGCAGCAGAAGCTCGGGGCACACAGGCGTCACTCCCAGGAGTGCAGCATGGCCCCTCAGTATTGGTAGGACCTCACAAGGAGCCACATAAGGAGAACGGTGATCAGGACAACTGTGAAGTTGAGGAACAACTCCTGGGTAGACCGCTCCATCTTCTGAGTTGCTGGGTGAGAACTCCAGGCAGACTTCTGAGAGCGCACCAAGGACCTCTGGCTTAGCCTTGCTTCCTAACAAAGTAAGAGAGACAACACGGTAGATAAGGGAACGTGCCTGGAAGCTGCCCAGCCTTCTTCAGAGGAAAATGAAGTGTTGTGGAGGAGGAGAGCGTTTGGGCTGACTTGCTCTAACCTTACCCCCAAACTTATACATTGACATCTTAGTCCCCAATACCTAGAATGTGACTGTGGTTGGAGACAGGGTCTTCAAGATGTAATTAAGTTAATATGAGGTCACTGCCATAGGTAGCTTCAGCATCAAATTGATCTAAACCTAGAGTCACCTGGGAAGAAGGGCCTCAACTGACTAATTCCTCCCACGTTAGGAGGCTCTCAACTGCCTATAACTCTAGCTCTGGTGGGATCTGCTGCCTCTGGCCTCCTTGGGCACCTACACCTATGTACAAACACCCCCACACAAACACATGCACATAATTAAAAATAATAAAAGCAAACATTAAATAATAAAATTAAATCTTAAATTTTAATTATGAAATTAAATAATAAAAATAAATCTTAAAAAAAGAAACAGAAAGGTAGTCGAGCAAGCCAGAAGAAGCAAGTCAGTTATCAGTGTTCCTGCATGGTCTCTGCATCAGTTCCTGCCGTGAGTTCCTGCCGTGAGTTCCTGCCATGAGTGACTCCCACAGCCTTCCTTCCAGATGGACTACACCTGTGAGCTGAAAATATACCCTTCCACCTTAAATTGCTTCTGGTCAGTGTTTTACCACAGAAAGAGAAGCAAACTAGATCAGTTACTAGTGAGCCCTAATTCAACATGATCGGTATCTGAAGAAAAGAAGTTAGAACACAGACCTTATAGAGGGAAGGAAGACATTGTGAAAACACAGAAATGATGGCCACTCTCAGCCCAAAGGGAAAAAAAGCCTTAAAGGAACCAGCGTTGCTGATGCCCTGGTCTCCAACATCTGACCTTCAAATTAACATTTGAAGTTAAGCAGCCACTCCTCTCAGAGGCTCCAGCCTGGCAGCTCACCTTGAAGATTTTGGACATGCCAGCCTTCACAGTGATATGAGACAATTTCTCAAATACACACACACATACATACACACACACACACATACACACACATACACACATACAGAGAGGGGGAGAGAGAGAGCAAGAATGAGAGAGGGAGAGAGAGTGTTAATTGTGTTTATCTGAAGACAGCCTAGTTTCTCTTCCTGCTGTCATCCCAAGACCAATGTTTTTAACCTGTATTAATCGCATTGTTTTGGGTAGGAAATAAAATATTACATTTTTCTCTCTTCATCTTTGGCATGTCTGTGTACACATGTTAACTTTGCTATTTGGAATATCTCAAGCAGGGACACCAAAACAGAAAAAAATTGTAGTTTAGCATTGCTCTGTTTTGGATCACATTTAGGCGTAGGATAACATCATCCTTCTGATTTAAAGCTGCCCTAGGTCTTCATCCAACCCTGGTGAAAGGATAAAGCAATTCCAACAGCTGCATAGCTTCACACAAGCCTACCCTGGCATGAAGCCTGCAGGGGTCAACCAGAAGTCCCTCGCACAGCAGGTACTCAGTCCAAAGAACAAGTGTTAGCCTCATGAGCATTTCTGTTTCAACAAGGGCTTGTGCCAGCTATTTTTAGTCAAGCTCAGGATGTGCCTAGACTGTAAACATTTCAGAAAGCCGAGATGGTATCTTCAACGTGCATACAGATTGGACATGCAGGAAAGTATACTCCAAGCCCGTAGGCAATGTTGCCAACCAGATTATTAATTTTGGTGAAGTAGTGAAATTGATGCTTGGTTTATATGATCCAAACAAAATTTAGAACTTATGTATTTTAAATAATTTAAAATAAATATCATTATTGTAGGACAAAATTCTATCATGGAAAGAAAAAGGTTAGATGAAAAGGTTTGCAAAGAATCAAAGCTCAAGGGGCCAAAGCTTTGTAGCAAACTTTTGGCCTGACTGAATAACCTGTAACTGTTATTTGTTGTATCATTAATGAACCAAATTATTAACTGCATAGATACTAGAAAAATAATCAACTTTTATTACATTTTAATAGTATAATATACAGGTTCATACTATATTATGCCAGTGAATGAATTATAGATCTCATTGTAAAGTGTAGCCAATGATGACTTGTTTTATTTCCTTTAAATTCCTAACTTTTTATTACATTTATTTATGTCTGTATTTGGGATAGGTATGCATGTGTGTCACAGTATACATGCAGAAGTCAGAAAACAATTTTAGAGAGTTGAACTCACATTATCGACCTGGGCAACAAATGCTTTTATCTGTTGAGCCATCTTGCCAGCCCCTCCCCCTTTTCGTTCTTATCCCTATTTCAAGCCCGAGCATGATGTAAACTGTCAATCACAAGTGAAAATCTTCATGCACAGTTCCCTAGAGCAGAGAAGCAGCAGAAGAAAATGGGTGGGTAACAGAGGAGAGCAGAATGCCCATGAGTGTTCAGAGGAGCAGGGGAGAGAGAGAGAAGCGTGTTAGATGGAGAGCTTACAGCAAGGGAATTCTGAACATGGCCCCTGGAAAGAACTGGTCGCCAGCCGTAGAATGGATGTGACTTGCGGAATTCACATCCGTCTGAATGTTGTAAAGAAAATACGTGACATACTTGAGCTACACAGCACAAGATGGGTGGATCTCACAACACAGCAGTGAGAGGAAAGGAGGGTTTACAAGAGTATCAGAGAATGTGACTCCATTTACACAAAGTCAAGAGCAGGGAGCTTAGTGGTGTTGCTTAGGGACACAGACACAGGCGGTAAAACCTGAAAACAGAGGACGAACAAGCTCCACACTTGGGGACAGAGGCAGAGGGGAATGATAGCCCTGGACTTCTGAGGTTCTGCCAGTGATCTGTCTCTTGGTGAGTGATAACTATATTCCTGTTTCTTATAATTCATTTTTTAACTTCTTGCATCTTTTGCACTCTTCACATTTTTTTCCAGCCTCTCTGAATTGAGTGAACACAGGCTTCTCTTTCCTGTGGCTTAACCTTTGCTACTTCTTATATTTTAATGGCAACTTTAAAAATTTGTTATCTTGCGTATTTTTAAATTAAAAAAAAAAACAACAACAATCCAATGAACTCCCGTGTACGACAGCTGAAGGCTGGGTCTTACCTTCACACACATCCACAGTCTTTAGGGGGAATGAGAAAGTTAGGCAGCTATTCAATCGCCACTGTTCTATTTCTCCCCTATGGGCCCACCCAAGAGCTCTGGCTTCCTTTTATGCCTTCTCTGGGAGCCAAAATGGTTGTGCCATGTATGAACTTTACAAACCAGGAGAAAACTGTACAAGAAACTTGACATTGGTTTTCTTCTGTGATGTTGGAAACAATATAAAATTAGAAAAAGAGAAAAATACATATCAGAGAAAAACAGGAATAGATATTCACTTTACAGCTTAAGAAATGCCCTATATTATGATTACCTGTTCCATTGGGAAATGTGCTCATCAGTTAACATTTTTACTTGAAAATTACAGAGAGAGAGAGAGAGAGAGAGAGAGAGAGAGAGAGAGAGAGAGATTGCTAAGTATAAAATTCTTCTGTTACCTGAAGAGGGACCAGACACACCCAGGCTGCTGTAGACTTCTCCTCTCTCTCCCCAACTCCAGCTGTCTTCGCTGCTGTCTGAGCTCCGGGACTCTGGGCAGGCCCTAAAGTAGTCTGAGGGAGGTGGCAATCACCGTGATGTCACTGGTGAAACAACTCAAAGAGACAAGCTCCGGAGGTTCCAGCCTGTTGGTGTTCAGGGGGACATGGCAATATGGTGACTAAGGCTTTGCTCCCTTGGCTGCGGATTTGAATTAACAAGGAAGGTTTGTGAAAACTCTTGTTCCCAGCTCGCTCTTGGTGCAAACCTGTGGAATTTAGATCCAGCTTTTACCACTATAAAGATCTTCATGACATCTGAAGAGATGCAAGAGCCGTAGAGCATTTTGAACAAATTGCTGAGCAGAGCTGACTTCACTGCTCAACGCGTGAAGCTGTAAAAAACGTGATTCCATTTCATCTCCCATTATCTTTGGCTGTCTGAAACATGAGGCGCTCTCTGTCTTGCACCCACACTCCCCACACCGCACTCCAGAATCCCACACATTCTCCTTCAAAACTGACTTTTGTTCTAGAGATGGAAGCTAGCCCCTGCCCCCACCCCATCACCGGCTACACGGAGCTTTCCCGAGAAGCCATGCGCATTGAGCTTGCACGTTCAGCTGGTTTCTCCCTCAACAGCCATGGAAGTCACAGCTTGTACCTGTGTCAGCTAAACTCGCACAGCAAAGAGACAGCAAAGCCCAGTGGTTGGGCTAACTGGGGGTGGGAAGTAGACCTGCTCAAAACTCCTGAGCCTGCGAGGTCTGAACTAGACAGAAATACCTAGAATGTATCCTTTGTACTTCCTTTGTGCTGTGGATATTTTGCCTGCGTGTGAGTGTGTGCACTACGTGTCTGCAGTGCCCTGGGAAGCTGGAAGAGGTCCAGTCCCAAACGGTTGTGAGCCACTACGTGGGTACTGGGATTTGAACCCCAGACCAGTGGTGGAACATCCAGTGGTCTTAACCAGTGAGCCATCTCTCCAGCCCAGAGAGTAGATCTTAAGGGAAAAGAATGACACCGTTTCCAACCACAGACACTGATCCAAATCAGACAAGGATGAGTGTGTAACACATCAGATGTTGGGAGATAAGTGGAGCCTCTAATGTGTTTAAATGGACTTAGAAATCATTAATTAAGGCATTTACACATGATCCCAGTAATTGTGTTGCTCAGCAAATGCTGTTCTTAAAGATAATAGGATAAATCTCCCTTAATAGTTCCCAGTTAGGGTCATAAAAAGAAGGCGTTCCCCGAAGGCAGCAGCAAACTCAGTTCCTTGCATACCTGTGTTCATGGTCAAGCCTTTCTCAGCACCCCCACCCCCCCAGGGGCACCAACAGAAGACGTATTTTCCATTCCATTTTCTCATTTCAACATAAGCCCATCGCAGGGTAATCTAATTACAACATTCTGTCGCCACTTGTCTTGTAAAACGATAGCTTGCTGAAGTGACAGATAGAGAATATTAATTATAGCACAATCGAACGTTGGCTGTTATCTGTTGCCATCTGGCAAGCCCTGCAACTGCAGTCAGATTTCTGCCTTTTACCTCCCTCCAAGCTCCTGCCAGATTGTTTCAAATGCTAGGGAGTGTTGTCTTGGCCACCAAGCCACAGCTGTCCTTTTTCTATCCACTCAAAAATTATTTGTCCACTTAAAAAAAATACTTTCAATGTAGCATTTGTAAGAACATATAAATGTATTAGAAATTTAAATTCCCACGAATGTGGGCCTAGCAGTGGGTAAAGGCACTTCCTACCAAGCCTCACGGCCTGAGTTCAATCCCCAGGGTCCACATGGTTGAAGGAGAGACCAGCTCCCATGTGCCCACACACAAATTCACACCTTTTTTTTAAAATAATAAATGCTTTTAATCCCAGCACTTGGGAGGCAGAGGTAGGCAGAGGCCCAGCCTGGTCCACATAGTAAGTTCCAGAACAGCTAGGACTACACAGAGAAACCCTGTACTGAAGATAATAATAATAATAACTAAAATATAAATGTAAAATAATTTTAAGAAAAATACCATTAATGTCACTATAGGTAAAAACCAATGCACTCATGCAATGAACCTTCCTTCATGATACTGACTCTTATGGCCCATTTACATTCCTCACTTATCAGCTTCCTAGACAAATGTCGTCCTGCCTGTCAGCAGCAGGACAGAACTAAACAGTCTTTGACACTGTGTCTGTGCCTCCTAATCTACAGTTTAGTCAAGGGCCAGCAATGTCATGGACTGTCGGTGGCCCTGAAGCTGTTAGTGTTTATCTGCCGCACCACTACCGCTCGCGTGTTCATGGATAAAATCCACGTACTTTGGGATTCAGCGCCGAGCTCTTGTGCTCGGTTAGCTGTTCATTGGTTTTGTTTACTTCCCACTTCCATCCAGATTTTTGCAAAATGAAGAACTACATCAGCCCTGCAAGGCTGTAAGACCATTCATTGGCGGGGAGATGCGCCAAGGCCTTCCTGAATGGTCACGCGCTCCTTGCACCTCGCAGGGGTGAGCACCGCCATCGTGCGCTGACCCACTCACCACCGCCTTGTCCTCTCCAGCTGTTCCTGAAGCCGCTGAGGAAGAGAGCAGCAGCCTTCTGGGACACCCTGTCCCTAACGCATGAAGACAAGCCCAGAGAAGGCAGAAACCTGCTTCTCAAAACTCCTCCGAGTGTCTGCTGCCATGATCATCCTGTAAGACCTACTCTTTAGGCACAGGGAAGCCCAGGTCATGAAGATGCTTGAATGCACACTTTCAGGGTCTGCACAGAACTGTCAACTCAAACAGGAAGTCTAAGCCTCCTCTGGGAAACCCCATCATAAGGGATGGTGCAGGGCAGTAGAAAGTGGAGTCACAAAACCCTGTATCCATCTTCTGCATTTTCTACTCACCAAGCAACATTAGGAAAATAACCCTCAGGGTCAGCAAGATGGCTCTGTTCATCAGGGCGCTTGCTGACAATCCCTAGGACCCACAGGGTTCTGAGAAAGAGCCAGCTCACACAAGTTGTCCTCTGACCTCCACATGCATGCCATCATACTTGCATAAATAAATGAATGTAATAAAAATATTTATAATTCTAGTTTAAAATGTGTACACATGTGGAATCCACTTGACAGGTTGTATAAAATCACTGCTTTCTTCCCTGCATGAGCAAGAATTAATGCTATTCCTCCGTGTGTGAAAGAAGCACAGAGATGCACCTGCTTATCTGTAAGTTAAGGGGGTATCCGTAACTGAAGACAATCAAGCAGTGACAAGGAGCCCCTTTCTCTAGCTCCAGTGCAAAACTTCTCCTTACGGCCAACAGAGAACAGGCTGTCGTGTCGTATGTGTGAGGGCTAATCTCTATTGCCAACTGGCCTGTATTTGAAATCACTAGGAGCTACCTGACTGGGGTATCTGTAAGCATATTTGGAGAGAGGTCTGCCTAAGAAGGGAAGGTCCACCCAGAGTGAAGGTGGTACCATCTCACGGGCTGAAGTTCCAGAGTTAATAAAAAGGAAGAAGCCACATGAACACTGATCTCCCTGCTTCCTGACCAGGGAATCGACGTGACCAGCTGCCTCCCACTCCTTATAACTAGCTCCTCAGACAGTTTCTGCTAGGGCAAAACAGGGAAAGTCCCCTGCTGAGGGCCAACATCACTATCCTGCTATCACTCCTGAGAATGTTCAACTGGTATCGAGGGAACAGTACTGCATACAAGACATTGGTCTAAACATAAATCACAATGCAGAATAGGGCCAATGCCCCAGAGAGAAGAAAGTTAAGGAAGGGTTACCTGCAATAACCCAACAAATTGTGGTATCATAAGTGTTTATCAACAGGCAAATAGTTAGAGAAGATTGGCTACCTTGCACTACGGAAGACTACTCAGCCTTTAAAAAAGACCTAGGGAGCCCCGTCAGCTGTGACAACAAGGAAAAGCTGGAGAACATTGTGCTAAGGAAGTAAGCCGAGCAGAGGAGACAGAATGTGTTTGGCTATAATTGAAACCGAGCCAGTCCTCCACAAATGAATTCATAAAGCGGAGTGGAGCAGTGAGTACAGAGGCTCTGGGGAGTGGGAAATGTTGGCTAGAGGGGACAGAGGGAATAGGTGTTGTACCGTGAGTGTTTGAGATCTACTCCGGAGCGTGATGGATGGAGTGAGAACGGGATACGCAAAACCCCTATGAGTGTGTTAGGGTTTTCGAGAGAAACAGAACCAACTATATACAGAAGTTCATGTATGTAGAACTATATACATAAGTTCACATATGAAGGTACAGATGTTATACAAAGAGATGCACCTGCTCGTGCCAGCTGCCTAGACGTCCCCCAAGAACTGGATGATGATGGGTTCACATCAGAAGGCTGAAGAAGCTGAAGAAGCTGCGGTGAGAACACAATGCGTGTGCGCTGGCTTCCTTGTCTGTGCCACTCACCCTCAGAACAGGCCGTCCCCCATGTCGCTATCCGCCCATCACTCCTCTCTGACACACCCTCCACAGAAACACCCATAGGTGTCGTCCACCAATCCTAGACATCTCTCGGCCTACGCAAGGCAGCAACCGGAACCAAGCACCACAGAGAGGAAGTTTCAAGTGCCCCCTCACAAAAAGCACTTTTTAGAGCCAGGAATAATGATGCATACCTTTAGCCCCAGCACTTGGGAGGCAAAGACAGACAGATCTCTGAGTTCGTGGCCAGCCTGGTCTACAAAGCCAAGTTCTAGGGCTACACAGGGAAACCCTGTCTTGAAAAAAAAAAACAACAACAACAAAATATTTTTTCAGTGATGGGTATGTTCATCAGCTTGGTATAATTATTCTATCCTGCATCTTGATATCATTTTGCACCCTATAAAAATGTGCAATTATACATTGTCAGTTTATAATAAAACTTTTAAAAATTAAAGAAAGAAAAGTTCAAAGTCAGGGATGGTGGCATACACCTGCAGTCCCAGCATTAGTGGGGTGGAGGAAGGAGGAGCTGGAGTTCAAGGCTAACCTCTGATACATCGTGGTTTTGAATCCAACCTCAAGTACACACAATCCTGTCTCAAAATCTCAAAAGATAAAAGAAACAAAGAGATGGGAGAGAGGGAGAAGTGGGAGGAAAGGAGCGAGGGGCAGTGCTGGCAGGAGAAAGAGCTATAGGCAACAGCTCTAGAGTGCTCTCCCCTTCAACATTCAGCCTCAACAGTGTGCTGAATGACTCAGAGAGACAATCCCTATATGTGCGTGTCATCTTGCAGACCTCAGGGTATACACGGACCCATCAATGTAATATCCTTTCCTTGATGTGTCTTGGCACCTGGCAGAAGCAGTAATACTTACCAACACTCATCTGAAGTTCATACAAATTCGAGAGCAGACAGTCACTGAGAGAGGCCAAAGCTAAGAAGGGGAACAGCAGCACTAGCTCCTGAGCACATGTGAGTTCTGGAACTATGGGGGAACATTCTAGGAATGCGATCTTGCATAAGGGGTGGAAGCAAGAGGCAGAAAATGATGTGTGAGTCTTTATAACAACCTGAGTCAGTGAGGTTACATCAATTAACATCATTTGACTTAGAACCAATTAAATGTCCTTAGAACAAGTGTATTTTTGCTTCATAATAAGATTATGTAAACAAATGACTTTCTCTTAGCACATTGAACAGCTTCTTGGGAGTAAAAAGCAGCCAAAATGTGTTTACTACTAAGCTAATACCGTCTGCTCACCAAACTTTCCTGGATTTCAGATTGGCTTTGTTCTTTTTCTGATGGAAAGTGAGAATTCAACAGGACTTTGATGTACTGTTATTGAACAGTTCTGGGAGGTTCTAGCCAGATACGCCTACTGGAAATATCCTGTTCTTTATTGAATTTAATCCACAAAAATTCACAGGTTCCTTTCTGAGAATCTGCCAGTCCCAATAACACAATTGCAGGTTCAGCAGGAATAGTGGCGATCAGACAAACTCATTTGTTCCTGTGAAGGAGTTCATTTGGCTTCAGCCTTTAGCTGGTAAGGCTGAGAGAACACTCGCCGTGAGTCATGAAAATCTCTGTTCTCTGGGAGTAAGAAGAAACCAAATCGCCCAGTTGCAAAGCTGCAGAAGAGAGGTCTCAGGATACACGCTACAGGCCACATTTCCTTTTGGCTTAGGGGTAGGTCGTCTCAGAGAGCAACAGGACACATGCTCAACAAGCCAGAGAGTAACCTAACTTTCTACACCTTTACAGTAAGAGCAAACGTGGAATTGCTGCCAGCTACTAATATTGAATAAATATTAACTAATAAGAATTCGGGGAGTTTATCCCAGAGAGATGGGTCAGACATACTCTCGCTTGCATTGCACTGATTCTTGTCTCCTTTAGCCATTGTCAAGCAGAACCTAGTGATACACACACACACACACACACACACACACACACACACCACTAATCACATCTGTGCTGTCATGGAAGCTCACTGTGTTAACAAACATCGAATCAGCTAATATTATCTTCTTCTTTTCCTAGTCTGTTTCTCATTTGCTAGATGTTACAACATTTTGCAGGCATGTGAAATCAGTCTTCTACCCTTCCCACTAAAGACCAGTGTGCACGCCAGACCACTCCACTGTACCTTCTGTGGACAGATAGATCTGCCTGTCAAACATCCCTTTCATTTGCTTTGGGTATAACCTAAGCCTAACCTAAGTACCCTTCCTCAAGCACCACCTTTGATGGTCCCTGCAGCTTTGGAAGACTGGAGTTATCAAAGTTACCATTACTTCTGGACACACTGCGGGGTGGGAGTGAGAAAACACGGCTCTCTCCATGGCCGCACTCTCTGGAGCAGTATTGCATTAGTCAGGTTCTATAGATAACCTCTATTAGGTGTTTGAAGGGACTTATTATGGGAGTTGGTTCCAATGAATCTAGAGACCAAGATATCTCACAATATGCCATCTATGAGCTGGAGAACAAGGAAAGCTGGACGTGTGATTTTGACTGAGTCAGAAGACCTGAGAACCAAAGAAGCCTAAGTCCCAGAGCCAAAGGACCCAAGGATTAGAAAGTTCAGAGACAGGAGAGGACAGGTACCCCTCCCCCACCCTGCTATTCTATTCAAAACCCCTATTGGCTGACAAAGACCATGTAAGCTGATGAGGGCAATCATTTTGTTTAAGGTTCATTTTATTTATTATGTATATACAGTGTTTTGTCTGTGTGTTTGCTTGCATGCCAGAAGAGAGCATCAGATCTTATTATAGATGATTGTGAGCCACCATGTGGTTGCTGGGAATTGAACTCAGGACCTCTGGAAGAGCAGTCAATGTTCTTAACCTCTGAGCCATCTCTCTAGCCCGAGAGCAATCTTACTCAGTTCACCATGTCACATGGCTCAGAACCTCATCTCTTCATACTGCCCATACTTCTGCCACCTCTCCTGGTGTCTCCTGAGCAACTAGATTCCTCCTCCTCCTCCTCCTCCTCCTCCTCCTCCTCCTCCTCCTCCTCCTTCTTCTTCTTCTTCTTCTTCTTCTTCTCTCTCTCTCTCTCTCTCTCTCTCTCTCTCTCTCTCTCCCTCCCTTCCTCCCTCCCTCTCTCCCTAGAAGTCCTGCCTATACCTCCTGCTTAGTCATTGTCTGTTCAGCTCTTTATTAAACCAATCATATGGTCTTCATACAGTATACAAATATCCCACAACACACCAGCCCCCTAGCCTGACACATAGCCATCCCGAGTACTAGGGAATGCTAGCTTGCCTCCATGCCAGGATCTGCCCAGACATGCGTTCAAAGGGGAATGTAGCAGAGAATACACAGAGGTAATGGACACCTCTAGCCTTTGCTCAGGGTGAGCCTTTCCTCCCAAAACCAATTCTGTTCCATTAGCACCTGAGACTGCACACCAGAGTCAAGCTGAGACCCCACCACATCAGTGACCTTGGACAAACCAGGAAGCAATATCAGTGTCCTTGGACAAACCAGGAAGCATGCCATGTGTTCTGCCTGCGAACTTTCAACCAGGATCTGGGTAGAAACAGGCTCTCTGTTTTCCAGATGAAATGTGCCCTGTTTCGTATTTCTCTGGTTTCTCAGAGCTCCCAGATTAGGTTCCAAATCTTCCGAGGCGAGAGCCTACAGTGACCTACGTCTAGCCTCATTGCCCTCCTCTCTTTAGTGCAACCTGTTCTTTCTCAGACTTTTTCGTATTTGGTGCCACTCTCCCTGGTGAGAAGATCGACCTATATGCTCAACAGCGCCCATGCCGGTCTGATGTTTACAAGTAGCCCTGATTTCAGGCATCACATTCCCTGACCACTGGGGCCAGGATGGACAATCCTCTGTGGCCTATGCAGCCCTGAACACCACTGAGGTCACCAGAGAATTAGCACCAATCTTCCTGACATCACCCCGTCTTAGATCAGGACTGTGTCTCTCACCCCTGCAAATTAGTCATGTGATAACCCAGTGTAGAGTAAACCACCTCTAATGCTGTTATGTAAGAACATTTGAGGTGGCTGGAGACAGGGCTCAGTGTCTTGAGAGCACTGGCTACTCTTCCAGAGGACCTGGGTTCAATTCCCAGTACCCACATGGCAGCTCAAACCTGTCTGTAGCTCCAGTTCCAGGGGAATCCAACACTCTCACACTGATATACATGCAGGCAAAATACCAATGAACATAATATAAAAATGAATAAAGTAAAGTAAATAACTCATTTTTTAAAAATACATATATGAAAAAAATGTATTAACTAACAACAGTCCAACTCTGGAGAGTCTGATTATTGCATAAAATATTACAGGCTGCCTATGATGGCTCATGCCTAAAATTCTAGGACTCAGAAGGTGAAGGCAGGAGGATCAGGATTTCAAAACAGCCTTAACTCCATAGTAAGTTCAAGAGCAGCTTGGAATACATGAGACACTACCATTACAAAAAAAAAAAAAAAAAAAGGGTAGAGGGTAAGGGTTAAAAGAAAAAAAAAGCCCCAATCTTTCATCACTTCAAGTTCAGAAATGTTGGTGATATTTACAAGAGCTATATAGCAACCTGGACAACTCAGGATCCCCTGATCTAAGAATAGCGTGTCCTGGGCACCCGCCACTCACCAGCCTGACAGCTGTTTGTCAGCTTAGCACGCAGATGGACGGCTTTCTCTGGTGCTGAAGCTGAGCAGCAAAATGTGGACATTTTCTTTGTCTGAAAACTAACAATAGTGGTGGCCCACGCATTTAATCCAGCACTTGGGAGGCAGAAGCTGGAGGATCTCTGAGTTTGAGACCAGCCTGGTAGAAAGAAAGGAAGGAGAAAGGGAGAGAGAGAGAGAGAGAGAGAGAGAGAGAGAGAGAGAGAAAACCTAAGAAGTTAAATTATGAACAGTTTTTTAAAAAAACATAATGAAAACATTCCAAGCACACACAATTAGCAATTTAATGTTCATTGTATTGCTTTGTCTTTTGTTAAATAAATGTTAAAATATTCTGGATAGAGCTGGAATCCCATGGAGCATCTGTATACAGTTCTAGTCTCCTTCCTACCTCTCCCTGTATGAGCCGGGTGCATAATTAACCCTTTCAAACCTGCCACCCAGGCTAGAGCAGCCTGCTAAATAGGTCTCCCTCTTTCTTCTCAAAAGAATTTTGTAAAATAAACATTATCTGTGTTTTATGGTGGTTCTTTTGTTTTGTACAAGTGAACCATTAAACTGTAATGGTGTGGGAGAATTGTCTGTATTCTGTCAATCATGTATTTTAATAAAACGCTGATTGGCCAGGTAGGAAGTATAGGCAGGTCAACCAGACAGGAAGTAGAGGCGGGGCAATGAGAATAGGAGAGGGCTAGGGAGGAGGAAGCTCCCTCCGCCATTCCTGCCCAGATCACCAAAGAAGCAGCATGTGAGCTGACAGCTGAAAAAGGTACCAAGCCATATGGCTAACATAGATCAGAATAATGGGTTAATGTAAACTATAAGAGTTAACAAGAAGCCTGAGCTAATGGGCCAATCAGTTTATAATCTTATGGAGTCTTGTGTGTGATTTTCCTTGGGAGTTGCCGGCTGTGGGGTACCGGGCGGGACAGAAACCCCAACAAGCCGGCCCTCATGTTACACTGTAAGGGACTTTTGGAGGTATACCAGAAGAGGTTTATTTTATTGTGTTATTGTGTGTGTGTGTGTGTGTGTGTGTGTGTACATGCCCATGCCCACAGAGGTTAAAAGAGGGAGTTCGATACCCTGGAATTACGGGTGGTTGTGAGCTGCCATGTGAGTGCTGGGAACAGGAACAGGTCCTCTAGGAGAACAGTGACTGCTCTTAATCACTGAGCAATCGCCTAGCCCTGTAATTTAATAGTTTCAAGTGTTATATTAAATTTTGTAGATCCTACAAATATCTAATAAATAGTAGAAAGTCTGATGTGTTCCATCATTAGATTGGAATGGACTCAAATCTCAGACCTTGGCAATAACCTCTTGGCATCAAAAAACATCTTCTATCTGTTAAAATTTCATAAACAATAGGACATAATGAAACTCTATCTGAACATCTCAAAGAACTAGGTGAGGCTTGATACAACTTGATTGTGATGGAATCCAAAATGGATCATTCATTTGATGGGAACACAGAGAATATCTTACTGATCTTAAAATTGCAGGACAGCTGATAATGGTTTTCTAAAATATAAAATTCCTAAAACTTATCAGGAAGTCCTGGTGGTTTAAAGACTTTAGCAACTGCTGTCCTCATTTAGAATTTAGTGTGTGTCACATACATGTAATATTCTAATTCCACCTATAGATAAAACACGTCTCTATTCATTAAAGTTCTGTCATAAATCACTTCCCTTCATCAAATTATTTTTCCACTAAAGAGGATTTCATTCATGGAACTGCAACTGTATGAACTCAGGGTCAGGAATAGTAAAGGTGGGCAAATGTGCCCTCATTCATTCATTCATTCATTAACTTCACGCTTGGCAGTTTCCCTGCATGGACCTCTGAGTCTGTTGACCCTGTGTACATCGTGGCTCTGTAGGTCCACCTACTGTGTGCAATGTATTTTCCATAGAAACTATTTTATAATATGCATCACTACATAGACTATGTGTTTGCTTGCAGAATTGTACACCAAAATCATGTTCTCTGTGGCCAATTCAAGGGATTTTAAGAGTACTTTGTGTCTACTCAATTTTTATTAGCACACCCACCCTCTGCATTAACCCTGACACATGACCCCTGTTACAGTAAGCTGTTTTGGTGAAGTTTCAGCACCTAAGCTTACAGGCATCATAGCTGTAGTGAAGCCCTGAACCCACAAGTATGTTCATCTGAAGTCTGTTGGAGGGTCTTGAGGAATCCCAGAACCCTGGAGAGATGCCACAGTGGTGGGCCATGGGGGAAGGTCCCAACTTCCTACAGAAAAATAAATCACAGAACCCTAGAGAGATGCCACAGTGGTGGGCCATGGGGAAAGGTCCCAACTTCCTACAGAAAAATAAATCACAGAACCCTGGAGAGATGCCACAATGGTGGGCAATGGGAAAAGGTCCCAACTTCCTACAGAAAAATAAATTCCAAAAAGTAAATCTGAAACCAGGCATGGTGGCACAGACCCTTAATCCCAGCACTTCGAAGGCATAAGCAGGTGGATGATCCCTGTGAGTCCAAGGCCAGCCTCATCTACGGAGTGAGTTCCAGGACATGCAGAACTATGTGCAGAGACCCTATCCAAACAAACACAAATCTGACACTAATAACAAAAAAAAATAACTTGAGGATATTGAAATGATGTAGAAGTCCTTAGGGAAAATTAACTAGGCAGTGTAACTAACAACAATTCATAACAAGGTTAATTAAATGTTTTTATCAAGGGCCAGTGGGATGGTTCAATAAGTAAAGGTACTTGCTGCCCAGCCTGACAACCCGAACTCAGTTCCCAGGACTGACATGGTAGAAAGAGAGAACCCAGTTCAGTAAGTTATCCTCCGACCGCTACACATGCTGTGTGGTACATGTACTCACTAAATGAAAATAAATAAGTTCAATACTTCTTTAAATAATCAGACTGGGGTTCTGTTTTGTTTCCTTTTGTGATGCTAGGGAGTGAGGCCACAGCATTGTGAGCCCTGGATAAACACCCACACACACTTAGCTTTTAACGTCTTTGGTGCCCACATCCTGGACGACGTGTTCTGTCTCCCCATGATTTCATTCAACTTGTTACTTTCTCTCCGGTATTTCCCATATATTGTTAGCTTGTCCTGTTCAGTGCATTTTAATGTTTCATTAGCATATATTAATTACAATGGGTAATGGGTTTGAATAAGACATGTAGCATGAAGGGCAAAGGGGTCAGGATTGTGGCCTTGCTGTCTAGCCATTTGGCTTTTTGGCTTTCTCTGTAAAGTGGAGGTTGGACAAGATAATCTCTCACGTCACTTACAGAGCTATGGATTCATGCAAACTTAGAATAGGAAGAATTCCATAAAGTTAAAGTTAAAGAGAATAGATTTCTTTTCCTTTTAACCTAAATGATATAGTTTTGTGCTAAATTTAACTTTTTATACATATATTATGAGTAAGTGAGCCATCCTCCCTCCCCACTCAAGCTGTCCACAGGTTTTATTTAAGATTTATGTATTTTTAAATTTTTAATTTTGCATGTTTGTGTGTGCGTGTACATGTATGCAGTTAACATGCACATGCGGGGGAGCAGGTGTATCTGATCCCACTGAAGCTGAGGTTAGAAGCGACTGTGAGTCATTCAGCATGAATGCTGGGGGCTCAACTCTGGTCCTCTGTAAGAGGAGTGTGAGCCCTTAACTACTGAGTCATCTCTTCAGTTCCCATATAAATAAATAAATAAGTAAAAAACTACATAAGTGATTGTTTTCAATACAAAAGCTGAAATTATTTAGAGCTTCAGGCAATTTATACTCTGAGGATTAAGAAAAAAATCGCATGAGTAAAGTCCTCATGCTTTCGAACTGTACAGTCACAAGGACAAGCCACACATCAAAAAAAAAAATTTTTCCATAGATAGTTTAAACATTTACTTGAATAACAACAGCAGCCAATAATGAGTAACGTGTCATAAACACAGGCCTGTATACAACACCCGGGAGGAGCCTGGAAACATATTTCAACAGCAATTGCCGTGTTTCAAAGAAACTGGGGTCACACAACTCTGCCTTGTTTTCTCACAAGTACTCAGAATTCTCCTCACACGACTCCATGCCTGGGTGGCTGTGTTCCTACATTTTATATATTAAATAATATTGACAAAGTTAAGCATAGATGAAAACAATAAACCCAAGTAATAATTTGGTTTGCTTCTCAGTGATCTACCAATATTCTGGAAAATTAAAGAAAAATAAAAGTCATGGCCATGTTCCATATTTCAATTTTGACTGTGATGCTTCTATTTCTTTTTATTGTACTAGTTCTTTCTAAAACCTTTTATCTTTGAAATCAGTTAAGAAGGAGGTTAATAAGCATTCATAGAGTTAAGAATAAACTCTATTTGTTAAAGACTCAGCTGTATCTTCTTGGGCATATAACCAAAGGATACTCAATCATACCACAAGGACACTTGCTTAGCAATGTTCATAGCAGTGTTATTCGTAATAACCAGAATAGATGCCCCTCAACCGAAGAATGGGTGAAGAAAATGTGATACATTTATACAATGGAGCATTACTCAGCTGCAAAAGAACAATGACATCGTGAAACTTGCAGGCAAATGGATGGAACTAGAAAAAAAACATCCTGAGTGAGGTAACCCAGAAAGCCAAACACAGTATGTACTCACTCATAAGTGGATATTTAAAACAAAAGACATAAAACAAAAGATAACCAGACTACAATCCACAGCCCCAGTAACTAATGGAACCAGATGCAGAGGTCCACAACCAAGCACAAGGCCAAGCTCTGGGAGTCCAAACAAAGAAAGAGAAGAGGGAATATGTGAGTAAGGGAGGTCAAGTTCATGATGGAGAAATCTACAGAGACAGCTGAACCAAGCTCAGGGAAACTCATGAACTCTAGACCAACAGCTGTGGAGTCTCCATGGGAGGAGAAATCTAGGCTTGAGAGAGAGGGAAGAACAGCAGAAGGAGGAGAGAGCGAAGGGCATGCCTGGGGCAAGAAGCCAGGCAGAGGCCAGCCAGACACAGGGAAGCAGGGAGAGTAAGATCTACAGAAGAAAGGCAAAAAGACCCAAGGCAAAAGGTCGATAAAGATAAATAGGTTAAGTTAAAAGAGTTAGCCAGAAACGTGCCTAAACTAGGCCGAGCACTCAAAACTATTAAGTCTCTGTGGTCATAATTGGGGAGCTGGCTGGTGGCCCAAAAGGAAAAACCTGGTGTACCTCTGCATACATCTTATGGCTTCCAGTGTAGTGATTTTATGGGATTCCTGAGCGTGAACAAGAGGGTCTCTGATTCTTGTGCCTTCTTTGTGGCTCTTTTCCTTCTGTTTGTCTTATCCTACTCCAAAGTGCTAGGTTTTGTCTTATCCTATTGTATTTTATTTTGTTATATTTTTACAAGATAAATGAATGAGAGAATGCCTAGCCACTAGGGTCAAGTTACTCTATTGAAGAAAGCTGATTTTTCCTTTCCCTGCGGGTGTATCAACCACTCCAGGACAGGCCTCATGTTCAGCAGTAGTTGACCAACAGACAATGGGATCCACAAGGGAGAGAGAAAGGGTGTGAATTTAGTTACAGTTAGGACTGGGGGATTTGTAGTTTGAGGGGCTTATTGTTGCTTGGAGGGTTGCATTGGGGTTTTGTTTATTTTTTGAGAAAGACTTAAAGTTGGGTGGGGAAGGGGAGAAGACCTGGAAGGCCTTTGGAAGGGGACATGTCACGCTGTTTACATACTAGTGTGACCAGTCATACCGGAAGCTCAGTTTCCTCACCCTCACTCCCAGAAGACCGAAATCCATTTGGTTAAAAAAGTTGTGTGGCAATAACTTCTGCTGTAATTGCAATAAATTGCCTATGGAAATTTATTCTGCTAGTTAAAAAAAAAATGACAGCAAGGCCATGGTTTAGTCTCTTATAACCACGTGAATTATTCATGAAAGGAAGCGCTGGCTTTTGTCAGGAAGGGACTTTTTTCTGTAATGAGCTGAGGCACTAGTGTCTTTGAAAACAAGCTTTTTCCTCTCACATTTTTCAATAATTAGCAGAATTGAGAATTTTTCAGCCTTTGAAGAGGGTTACTAGATCTCCATCCCTGTCTGCTACTCTGTGTAACTGTTTCTTTTCAGGGTTCTGACATTTTATTACTTACAAGATCAGTAGGATGTGTGTATGTGTACGTATACACGTAGGTATTCTCGCTGACCCATTTTGATGGGGGAAGTACACTAAAGTAAGCTATACATAATAAAGTTCGTGGTGCGTATATAAAAGGAAAGGAATGGGCTGTTTATGAACGGGGAAATTAGTTTCGATTTGTCTATTGGGAAAAACGTCCTTAATAAGAGAAAATACTGCATATGCCAAGCCCAGACCAAATGAATCAGTGGCATGTATGACTCTAACCCGCTCATAGCAAGTTATAGGACAGCCTTGACTACACGAGGCTCTGCCTCAAAAAATAAGCAAATAAAGATAGAATCACATCACAAAAATAAGTATATAAGAAACAAGAAATGAATCAATCAAAGAATGTGGTCAGTAGAGGACAGATTAGAGTGGCGTTGTTTATTATACTAATTATACTAATTCTCAAAAATATTGTGTCTACAACACAAAGATTAAAACCAGTTCTTTTTTAAGAGTATCATGCAGAGAGATGAGTGGAAAGGGGGACTTTACGGAGTCGGGGAGAAGCCTGATGCCAGGGAAACTTCCGGACTCTACAAGGATGTTGTAAGAGGCTAAGGCTCCTGGCAGCAGTAGACGCATACATAGTCTGAACTGCCCATCCCCTGTGACTGGATTGGCGACAGCCCCAGGGCCTGAGGAGGCAGATTCAAGACCCACAGCCAAATATTCGGCCACACTCTTGCTGGGTGAGTCCTGTTGAGGAGAGGGAAGAGGGATTGTAAGAGTTAGGGGATCAGGAACATCGCAGGAAAACCCACAAAAATCACTAGAATGGTTCATGGGAACTGACAGGGTCTGAACCAACAACCAGGGAACCTGCATGGGACTGACATAGCCCTGTGCATGTGTGTGACAGTTGTGTAACTTCGTCTATATATGTGGGACTCCTGGCAATGGGAGCAGGGACTGTTCCTAGTCCTTTGACTGGCTTTTGGGAACCTGTACCTCAAGCTGGGAACTGCCTTGCCCGGCCTGGATGGGGGAGCGCTAGTCTTATGGCAACTTGATATGCCAATGCTTTGTTGGAGCCCATGGGAGGCCTGCCTGCCCCTTTCTGAGTGATTACAGAGAAGTGGATTGAGTGAATTGAGGGGAGCAGGAGTGGAAGAAGAAAGGGAGGAAAACTACGGTTGGGACGTAAAATAAACAAATATTTTAAAGTAGGAGAATGTGAGTGCATACCTTCACCTCCTCCCCCTTCTCCCCTCTCTCCTCCCCCTCCCCAGACTCTTGCTTCATTTATAAACCACATAGCAGTCTTGCATCTAGTCGGTTTAAACTTCATCAATGCCTCCAAGTCGGAAAAACAAGCAGAACACACACACACACACACACACACACACACACACACACACACACACACCATGATCTGTTCTTCCCTAGAACGCCTACAGATTCGCTACAGGTTTTGTGTCACCGCAAAATGGCCCATTTAAGAACTTCTCTCCCACCTGCCTGTAACCTTGTGTTTCTTTCTGTCTTCCCCATAGACACTCTGAGAAATGGGATGTGTTGCTCTGTAAGGCATCCTCTGGCTGGTGTTCCATTTTTATTTTCTCTAACCTTGCTATTTCCCTTGGCAGGTGTCAGCATTACGGTCTGACCCACCCAGCCAAAGACAGTCCTCACTCAAACGGAGGCCTGCGACAGATGGTGAGGTCCAGACCACACCCGGGACCGGTGGATTACACTGACACAGAGGTCCCCACAACAGCTGTGTTCCTTTGATCACAACACTGAGAAGCACAAGCCCTCACGTCTTCCTCAGGACAGAAACATCCAGGACCCTGGAACAAGAGCAGGCATGCATGTCAGCTACCCCACAGGACTTGCTATGTAGCAAATGCACATGTTCTCAAAAGAGTTGCTAAGGTGTGGGATGGCAGAAGTCAGTGTGGGAGAAAGAGGCCTTTGCAGGGAGGAAGCAACTCGTGTACACACAGTGTCTGTAGCCATGCAGGTGAAGTAG
Organism: Myodes glareolus; assembly: GCF_982192425.1. Taxonomy (NCBI): domain Eukaryota; kingdom Metazoa; phylum Chordata; class Mammalia; order Rodentia; family Cricetidae; genus Myodes; species Myodes glareolus. The sequence continues at coordinate 82,780,910 of NC_142029.1, read as the reverse complement.
GACCCAAAAAATTTCTATTGAGCCAATGATTGAACAAATATACAACTTCTCTGACATGCACTCATACTTCAATGTTCAGTCTATCTCTCTCTCTCTCTCTCCCTCTCTCCCTCTCTCCCTTTCTCTCTCACAGGCAGATAAGTTTGAGGCCAGCCTGGTCTACAAGAATTAGTTCCAGGACAGGCTCCAAAGAAACACAGAGAAACCCTATCTCAAAAAACAAAAACAAACAAAAAGACTCCAGAAGGATGTACTATTACCTAAATAAACAAGAAGTACATTGTAAGCAACTTCCAAAACTCTAGAATTGACAAAGACATCTCGCTGCCTGGACAGTCACCCAAAGTTCTTCTGTATCGTTGGGGTATACAATCTTCAGCCTACAGGCCCACAGTATCCAGCAGACTTTTCCATGAACCAAGACATTTCAAAGACAGTTCTACCTATATTGACAATTTGACAGTCACTTTTTTCTGTGTCCTGCAAAATGTCTGGCAGATTCTTTCATGAAACAGGAACTCTGAAGGACCATCTCACCTTTAGGCAAGTTCAACAGTCATTTCTCTGTGTGTCCTACATGTCCAGATCACACAGTACACCATCAAGCAGTCCAGGAAAGAGCAGTTTCTTGCCCAAATAGCTAACAAACTCCATAAGGAACCTCTTTGGTACCCATTTTCCTCTTGAAGTACATTGGTGCTGGCAGGAGCAGATGTGTCTCATTGTCATGGAAAGTCTTGAGCTCTTAAAACATTTTAGATGCCATATTAAGAAGGTCTCTGAAAGATTTGAAGAATACCTATCTAATTAAAATATATCTATATATATCTAGAAAACCTTACTAATATGACTGCAAGCTTGGCTATTATAGATGATTATCTATTAACCTATAGTTCTTAATTATACATTGCATTTTTAAATGAGATGGACAAACATAATACCTTAATCAAGATTAGAAATATACATATATATATATGTTTTGTTATAGATGTATGTACATATATATAACAAAATTGACCTTAAATTTGTACCAATAAACCAAGATTATTACCAATGCAAATCTCTATATCATATTCCCCTTTAAATATAACAAATATTTATAAACAATCATTTAGGGAATTTGGGCATAGTTCTCTCCAAACTGCTTCCTGCTTTTTGTTGGGCAAAGTATTTGGGGGGTGTTCATGGTGACCTTCGGGTGGTCTTGATCCATCAAACCACATTAGTCTGGAATTAATCAACAGGTTCTCATCTTCTGTGGGAACAAAAGCAGAAATTCTTTTCCAAAACTACATATCCTTAGACTCAAATTTTGAGAACAAGGTACCTTTAAAGTATATATATATTGGCTACTTAGCTCCTTCAAAGTCAAAAAATTCAAAGAAAACACAATAATATACATAATCCAGACTCTCTATGTACATTCCATCTTTACATGGCTTATTTGTTTTAACTCTGTTACTTTTTAATGTGTATTTTTATTATCTCTACTCCTTTATGACTGTCTGTACTCTGTTTCTTTAAAGACTTTACCTTTTTTAAAACCATTTACTTCTTTTTATAACTTTCTATATTCTTTTTCTTTTTTCTCCCAAGTCTATGTACATTTATCCAACACTGTGGCCCATTTAGAGGTCTTTTTATTTGAATCTGTCTTTATTGTGTATCTGTAATTATTTTCTGACCAGATGTACTTCTTCTTTTTTTTTTAATGCTAAGAGGGCATGGCTAGGGACTTGCTCTGCCCTGTCCAGCATGCCCAAAGCATGTTCATTACCACTGAAAGCCAAGCATATTGGTCTATTTTTAGGCACATAGCAGGTCTATGTCGCCATTAAACAAGTTGTAGCACTCTGTCCACAAACCCCATTTAAATGCTCAGTCTCCTGAAAGAGCCAGAGTTTGTGTTGGCAGCAAGGACCAGAAAGCCACTGGTTCAAAACCGCATGACTTTTTTTTTTATTCTACCACTGAATCAGGAAAACCTCTCTTAAAGGAGCCATGGCATCAACCCATGTTTAACTCTGTTTTTTGTTTGTTTTGTGCCTAGAATTCTTTCCCAAACTCTCTCAGGTTTTAAGTGGATTTTAGTTGGCCACATTGGTGCCAATTTGTTTTAAGAAGCCACTTGTTCATTTCCTGGCCACCCAGACTCCTGAAATAATCACAGAGAAACCATATTAATTAAATCACTACTTGGTCTATTAGCTCTAGCTTCTTATTGGCTAGCTCTTACATCTTAATTTAACCCATTTCTATTAATCTATGTATTGCCACGAGGCTGCAGCTTACTGGATAAATTTCCAGCATCTGTCTCCAGTGGGGAACATGGCTTCTCTCTGACTCTGTCTCCTTTCTCCCAGCATTCAGTTTAGTTTTCCCCACCTAGTTCTATTCTACCCTTTCACAGGCTCAAGACAGCTTCTTTATTAACCAATGGTATTCAGAGCATAGAGAGGGGAATTCCACATCAGACTACCACTTAGCAGAAAGGAGCATGTAACACTAAGCTCTAGTCCTCTTATCCTACAAATACGAACACCAAACTACACGAAAGTTAGGAATCAGTGCTTCTCTTTTATCTGTCATCTTGCAAAATGTCCTCACCCCTGTCCAAGTGGAGCCCTGTAAAGCAGATTCATTTTAACAGATCATGACACTGAGGTTCTGAAGGAATTAGCAGCTGATAGAGCAGGAGCCAGGCCCTCTGGTGGCTCCCAGTGCCCATCCTGCCACACCCTAGCTAGCAAACAAAGTCACATCAGCAGGAACAGAGCCAGCAGGAGATAACTCCCCTTCCAAAACTCCTTCCAGAAAGCAAGAGCACTCTGACACCTGATAGGACTGACCACTAGCTACACAGAGCCCAATTCTGAGAGCATTGGTACTGAGTGACTCGTTTGTCAGTAGCCTGGGAACACTGCAGTGATAGGAGCTTGCTTTGCCTTCATTTGATATTGGGTTGTAGGTCAGCCTTGTTACAAAGTTTTAGAAAAAAAATGTTAATTTTAGCTGTATAAAAGTATAAACTGTTTATAAAAAATTCAGTGTTAAACTAGAACTCTATAAACAGAGATAAAAGCAGTAAACTGGGCTTGGTGACACAGGCTTGCAATTCTAGTGACTTAGATGACTTCAGACAGGTGGATTTCAAGTCGAGGATGTGCCTCAGCTTTGAGTGAAGTCAAGGCCAACCTGGGAAATTTAGTGAAACCTTGTCACCAAATAAAGCAGTTTTAGAAGGGTAGAGATGTAGCTCAATAGTAGAGCTTGCCTAGCATGCATAAGGTCCTTAAATTCAAACACTACTAAGGAAAGAGAGATAAACCTCAGATTGGGAAAAATACTAACTTGATATAAAAACATTAAGGAAAAAGATTATGTGTTCAAGGAATAGGAGGTCAACAAGAAGATTAAAAACTCCGTCAAAAAGCAAGTAACATATATAATGACACAACTCACAAGACAATAAAGTGCAATGGCCAAAGACACAAGGAAATCATCATTGTTAATTGATATACACAATAGGGTAATGAGCTAACCTCTCACCTAGCCAGATTAATAGACGTTTAAAAGTCATAACAGTTCAAGTACTGATAGGTCCACAAAGACCTTGATTTTGGGAGGGAATAGGACAATATGTAGTAAAGCTGAAAATGCTCTATGCTCTGACAAGAATTCCACTCCCATGTACATAATATGTGCTTAAAGTAACACATGTATAGGACAGGGTATATCCTGAGATTCTCTGAAGGATTGTTTGTCATCAAAACAAAGAACGCAAGAACTTATGTTTGGAATATTATTACCCCATGCTACCATTCCTGTAAGTTAAAAATAATTAGCCCAGCCTGGTAGCACATGCCTGTAATCCTGGCACTTGAGAGGGAGAGGCAAGAGTATTGCAATGAGTTAAAAGCCAGCCAGGGCTACATTGCAATATTCTATTTTTAAAAAAATTAAATAACTACTTGATGTTGATACTCATATGAAGCAAACGTTAAAAAGAATGGGCTAAATATAAAAATCATGACAATGGCTACAACAAGGAAAGAAATAGAAACATAAAGGACTTCAAATTTGTAAAGCTCTTTTTTCTTAATTTTTCCCCCAAAATATAAATTAAATGCTCTAAAATATTTTATTCCTTGTTTCTGAAGTAAATAATACTAAAACCAAAATAAACAAACATAAATACATAAACAAATATTGACTTGGCAGATACATTAAGGAATGAAGAAGGTAGCCCCTCTGGCTGGGATAAAAGTGTTCAGACAAAAGTTATTCAATCATATTCAAATGACTAATGGAATCTTGCTAAGAGTCAGATAGAGGGCTGGACGGAATGACTGTTTAATACACTCCTCCTAAAAATAACATTTGCTGAGTCAAAAGGACACTGTTTCCCTGGACACCTTTGTTTTGAGCACAGTATCAGAGCTCAGTGTTTGAGGGAAGTGGAGTAAGCCCATTGGAACGCAGCCCTATTTAGAGCTGTGCATGCTGAAACACCACCCCAAGAGGAACCCCTTATGACTTCACCATGAAGAGGGGGTGTTCGAGTAGAATTCTGTAGCAGACAGAAGTATCCTAACTGTAAACCTTGGTGATGTAAGGTCACTCACTGATGCTTCCCACTTCAAATCCTGTGAGTGACACTTACCTCCTGATAATGGAAAACAATTATTTTGCTAACCAGGTCCCATGTACGAAAACTGTGAATTTTCTTAGAAACGGGTCTCAGAAGAAGACAAGATGTCCCAAACACCACATCAGCCATTTCAGCTAAGGACGGGGGGCCTGGAGTTTACAAATTCTTGAGCTCATTTCAACGAAGTGCTTACAAGCTTGGGAAAGTTGTCACACGGCTTCTCAGCATGCCATGCAACTTTTAATGATCCATTTATATAACCCCTGCCTGTGACCGTAAAAGAAGCCAGGGCCCTGGATTTGCAGGATGTTTTATAAGGCTGTGTTCAGCTTCGTTCTAATTTAGATGAGGAGTGACATTAAGCATAATCTTAATTCTTGGCACATCATGAGTGATCCATGAACCTCTCTCTCATTTATAGCTCCTCATTTTCCCCTTATTCCTCCAAATATGTGACATATTTCCTAACAATACATATATCTTTAGAAATTCAGTGTTGTGTTTACACACTTAGTGTAATTTTGAACTATTCCTTACGTTTATCGCTTCAACACCACTCACAACTGTCCTCACAGAATTACCTCTGTCAAGCTTCCATGGCATTCTTCATCATTCATGTGATGTGGGAGGTCCTTCTGCACATGTGTTGCTTTTATTGGTTAAAGAATAAAGAAACTACTTTGGCCTGTGATAGGGCAGAGTAGAGCTAGGTGAGGGTGGGAGGCCGGGGAACTAAACTGAATGCTGGAAGGAAGAAGGCAGAGTCAAGGAGAAGCCATGTAGCCTCCATCAGAGACAGAAGCACCTGAACTTTACCCAATAAGACACAGCCATGTGGTGATACACAGATTAATAGAAATGGGTGAGTTTGGGATATAAGAGCTAGCTAGCAATATGATTAAGATATTGACCAAACATTATTGCAAATAATACAGTTTCTGTGTGATTATGTCAGGGATGAGCAGCCGGGAACAAACTAACAGCCTCCTCCAACAATACATGTGTTAATTATCATTTTCTTATGCAATTGTTATTGCTGTTGGTGATGGAGAATTATTTTTCCGTATTATTTTCAAGTTTGTTCTTACTAACTGAGGGAGGAGCAATGTGTGTTCTTGGAAGCTGACCTGGAGTCTAGACATCTTGCCAAATGTAGATGGATTTTTGGGGGCCACCAGCTCACAGATAATGGCATGGAGATTTATTAATTATGAAAGCTCAGCCTGTAGCTTAGGTTTGCTCCTAACTAGCTCTTATAGTTTAATTAACCCTTTTCTATAAATCTAGTTATACCATGTGACTTTTTATCTTTCATTCATCTTGTATGTCTGACTCCCTCCATGTCTTGGTGGCACCTCTCTGCCCCTCATTTATCTCCTCCTACTTCCTCTCTGTGCCTAGAAGCCCCACCTATACCTCCTGCCTAGCTATTGGCTGTTCAGCTCTTATTAAAACAATCACAGCAATATCTCTTCACACACTGTATACAGATATCTCACAACAACCAAACATTTTAATTTGTTCTAATAGGTAAACACGCTGAGAAGACTGGGCGCTATGTCATGTCTTTATATCTTTATCTTATGTCATTTATGCCTGTTTATTTTAGCACTGGCCAAGACCTACATCATGCTGGATGTAATACTCAACAAGGGTATTTACTACCCTGAAGACTGTTAGGAATCCTGACATTTACCCTTGAAGGAACCACCTGTTACATTTTGAAAAATGTATGGTGTGTGTGTGTGTGTGCATATATACATATACACATGCATGCATGCACATGCACACATGCATGCACGCACATGCACACATGCATGCACACACGCATGTGTACGTGCCATAGCATGTGTGGAGATCAGAGAACAACTTACAGGAATCAATTTTCTCCTTCTAAAACATGGATCCTTGGTATTGAATTCAAGTTGTTAATCTTGGTAGCAAGTATTTTTACCCGCGGAACCATCTCATAAGCCCCGCGAGGGACTTCCTGAATAGACTATGACAGAGCCACACAATGGTGTAACGCAAACTATACAAGGAAATGATGAAAACCTCCATTTTATTTTGCTGTGGAATACTCCTGGGACATATTGTTGAATTTTAAAATAGGCTAAATTATAAAATAATTATTTCTTTTTGCTTGTTTTGTGAGATAGGGACCCTCTGTGTAGCCCTGGCTCCCTGACTGGCTTGGAACCAATGTGGCCTCAAACTCAGACATCTACCTGTTCTGCCTCCCCAGCGCTGAGATTAAAGCATGCACTACTATGCCTGGAGAATGAATATCTAACAACTCCGAAGATCCCAAATGGCCTTAACTGTTTTTTAAAATATAAATTACTAAATTACTAAATTCCCTTTTTTAAATGTAATAAGAGGTGGGGGGATCTCAGCACACATGTGCTAACCTAGCATGGAACCAGGTGCTGTGGTTTGTTCCATTTGACTGTTAAGATTCCACAGTTGTCCAATTAAAGCAAGCTGTATCTTGGGGTGCACCTGGAACTGGCCAGCCAGCTGACTCACGCTAAGTTGGGACTTGAGAGAGCAGCACTTACCAGTCTCTTGAGGTTCCTTTAACAAGAGAAATAAGGTGTTCACAGTGGCGAGAAGATGGCTGTTATACGTTGTTGGAAAAAATACGACGAAAGAGAGCAAGGGTGAGGACATATATCACGTGAATGTGGTCGCAAGTTTAGTGTAGGCTGAAAAAACATGCTTTCTGGTTGACATCAGGTCTAAGAAACAGGAACTTATTCTTATTTACAAGTAGAAATCTTAACTTTCAAAGACTTAACACAGGACAAACAGGAACTTAACCTGCAAGGTATATTGTCCCTGTTTGGGTCTCACATTAACAAACAGAGAGGGAGAAAAACCCAGACTGTGGGGTGTGAGCAAGATGACAAGGTCAGTTAGCGACTGAGAGGAAGGGCTGCCAGATTTGCCTCTTGCTTTCTCCCCAAGTTGTGCATATGGGGTGTGAGGTACTTTCAGCCAAGCCTGGGAGAATGTGGCACCTCTAAAATAAAAATACAATTTTTAGATAAATGCTTTTCCTCCAGTTATTAAAATTCCAGGGCCCACTTGTCCTGTGTGGTAATGTAGGATTAGAATGGAAAGACTTCAATAAAAAACGAATGATTTAATCTGACCCTAGGAAGGATGGGCTTCTTATGGCCCCGGTTACCCAGGTGCCTCTCAGAGCTCAGTGTTGCTGGGCAGAGTATACTCCCAGGAGTCTTGCCTGAGGGCTCTGAGATTTAAGGTCTCACTGGATGCATCACCCACAGAGTGCCTGCACCAAAGGGAGCCGGGTCTCCCCGACATTCTGCTAGCAGGAATAGCCAGGGGGCAATCAGACTCCATTGTCTGAGTGAAGAGGCAGCAAAACTGTCTGACCATCTTCTGTGTCTAATGTCAGTATCGGGAGAGAGGCAGAAGGAGACGGGAAGCGTCTTTCTTCTCCCTAAGATCACAAATTCGCAGTTTCACGACCGGATATGGAAGCGAACGTTGATTGAGATCGTAACAAATCCTTCCGTCCTTAGTTGGTGGTAGTGCCCAATTTGGGAAATCTTAGAGATTTACAGCCCTAAGAGAAATACAGCCCTAATAATTCACATGCTTTTTCACCGGTTATATTAATTATCAGAATGGTGGTAAGGATATGGTTCCGTTGAACAAAGTCCCGGGAGGCTTCCGGTTATTTTCCAAAATTTTTATCTCAATGCTGCCACCAAGTGTTCAGTGCCCTTTCTTCTCTAACCTCAGCTTTAAAGTTGAAAGAAGAGCTATTTAACCCTTGAGTGGCAGAGGTCAAACTTCTCTGCCTTGGGAAAATAACTACGATGTATTTTTGAGTGGGGAGAAAAAGATACAAAGAGGTATGTGTGCTCGCATCCTTACACACGGATTATGTGTATGTATGTGTGCAAACTTTTTCATAGTGTGCATGTTAAAAAAAAATGGCATAGGGCTGGAAATATGGCTCAAGAATAAAGCACTTGCCAGGCATGGCTTGAACTCCGAGATCTCAATTCCCAGGACCACATATGGAAGATAGATAGATAGATAGATAGATAGATAGATAGATAGATAGATAGACAGACAGACTGATAGATTCTCCAAATAATCGTGATTGCTATCTCTGGTTGATGGGATTTAGGATATTTTGTTGTTTCCTTGCTTCACCCACTGGCTTTCAAGAGCATATATTGGTCACAGATGGTTAGTGTATTCATTTCCTAATTAAAAAAATAAAACACTAAACCTGGTGGCTTAAAACACACCCCAGCTGAATTAACCCACAGTTTGGACAATTACAAGTCGGAAACTGTTCTCACTGGACTTCTGTGGCCTCTCCATCTTCTGAGCCAACAGGAGGCAGCTGGGCCTTTCCCACTGGGGTTGTACCTATTTAAAAGAATAGTTTCAGAGAAGCATGCCTACTGACATTAGGTTGATTCCATAGGTCAACTAAGAGTATTTAGAAGGGGGGATGCTAGTCAGAGTACCCGGTTCTCCTCCCACACGGAGGAGATTCTCCTTGTTTGGTGATGGACTCCTCGTCCTCTGAGGGCAAGGTTGGATCCCACACAGCTCTGCATCATGCGCTGTTTACCGTCAGGCCGGGTCCACATGGAGCTGGCCCCATGGCCCATTTTGTTCAGCTCCTCTTCCAGTTTACAATAGCTTTCCATTGTGGGACGTCTCAAAGGAAGCCATGCTGGGCAGCAGACGATGGAAGGTGCAGGGTTGTGTGGGACAGAGAAGACGAAGGGAGTGTGGATTCACAAAAAAGGAGGCTATAGCAGTGGGGAAAACCCCAGAGGCCTGGGGCACAGTCCAGTGGAAGAACGCCTTGTCAGTATATGTGTGTCCCTCAAAACGAAGGCAAAAAAGAAACCAAGCAAACATTTAACCAACTCCTCGGGCAAGACACAATCTGCTTCATCATCCAGGCCTTTGTGCATGCTACGTGAGTTCTCTAACCCTGGGCTCCATCCTCAGTAGATTCTTCAAGCAATAGAAAGAATTGGGTGGGTGGGAAACCTTTCCATCGGTTTCAAAGTCCTTGCTGCAGGCTGGACAATGGCCAGGAGGCAGAAATTGGTCATGCTAAAAAGACAACATAAAACTAACATGAAACAGGAAGGCCATAAAACAGAATGTCACTGGTGTTGGAAATATATTTCTTTTCACTACAAAAAAAGAGGCTAATATTTCCATTGGGCCAAAAATTGAAATTACACTCTTGGCAGGAAATGTTATTGCTATGGCAATAAAGCACAAATAATTATTAATCTGCACCAGAGAAGAGATTCCTGGCATCGTGCTTTTAAAGAGAAATGATCATATTTTTCAAATTTGATAGTTTGCTCTTAAATGTAAGTCAGTCTGATGATGTGGTAGAATAACCTTACAGCTAACAAGTTTCTAAGGTTTTCTTTTTTCTCCCTTTTAGTATGGAAGGCACCAGACAGCTGCCCTAGATAAACTGAGAACGTATCCCCTTCGGAATAGGTTAGCTTAAAGTCATTAAAAATAATCTCCACTCCAGATCTTGCTGTGGACACACTTACACCCTTTGGAAATATCACTTCTGAACATGTGGGTTATCTTTACAACACTCAACGTATAAGGTTGTATCCCTGGGGTAGACTAGAGATTGGCACAGACCGGGGGTGTGGGTTGTTCTGTTTGAGAACTGAGTATTTTATATTGCTCGGCTGGACCCTCAAATCATTCCTTGCTGTCAGACCCTATCTGACACCTTAAGAGATAAACTCGAAATTGTGTGCACATTAAAAGGCTAAGCTGGAAACGGTGGTGCAGAACTATAATCCCAGAATTCCAGAGGATGAAATAGGAAGGTCACAAAATCAAGGTCAGCCTCAGCTACATAACAAGACCCTATCTGGGACTGGGGGAGGGGGGTGCGTGCACTAAACATTTGGGTCTCAAAGTGCCCAGGCAATTCAGCAGGGTTAGATCATTTATTCTCTAACAAAGGACCAGTGGAAATCTGAGCAAATGTGCAATTGAACAGGTCTCAGCCCGGAAAACAATGGTGTCTTCTGTGAGATGCTAGAAGACTTTTCCACGGTAAAAGGACATCCTGCAGAGTGATATGCCATGCCAATCACACAGAACAGAAGTTAGACAAAACAAACAAGCCTCTTGGGTTTTTTGAAGGCTCATAAAGACCATGAGTTCTGAACTAATTCGATAGCAACGTAAAAATAAGCAGAGTAGAAACACTCCCCTGTTTCATGTCATGGCTTATTTTTAATACCACATCCCTCTGAGCTTCCTTTATTTTTGGATATTCTCCTGGGCTCTTGACACCGAAACAACTGGCTATCTCAAGATGACAAGGGAGGTGACAAGCCTGTGAAACTTGAAATAACTGAGGTGTTAGGAAGCAGTGTAGTGCCAGATCAGGAGGCTGAGCTGCCGCCCGCAGAGCACAGTAGCCCCAGATAGTCCCAGAGGAGCCCTGGCCGGGAACACTCAACTCCTGACGGACATTTACTTAGTCCTCATTTTCTTTCAGGCCAGGAAATGGACTAGGACAATTTCTCTCTTACCCCAGACACACCAACAGGAGGCAGAGCCAGGACTCTACATGCCGGTGCTCATGGTGTCTAGCCTGGGCTCTGTGTTCATGGTGTCTAGCCTGGGCTCTGTGCTCACAGAGCCAGTTCGTGAACTCCAACTCTCTTCCTTTAGACCTTTCAGTGAAGAAGTCTCAGGATTTAATACAGTAGTGCTTATGTATTATGCTTTAATAAGTGCTTAAGACTGGAACTTTCAAAACTGCCAAGGTTTGGAAGAAATAGCCCAAATCCAAAGCTCAGAGTTCTTGTATGTGTGGTGTGCATGTATGTAATCATATGTGCAAGTGTGGGGGCAAATGCCCATGCACGTGTTTGCATAATCAAAGGGTGATGCCTGATGTCTTCCTCCATTGCTGTCCACTTTATTTACTTAGGCAGGGTCTCTCACTGAGTCTGGATCTCACGCATTGACCAGCTTGTCTTGGGGATTCCCTGTCTTCACTTCTCTGCTTCCCTGAGTTACAAGTGGGCCACCATTCTCACCCAGATTTTACTTGGGTTCTGAGGATCCAAACTTACACCTCATGGCTAGCACTTTTCCCACTCCGAGCCTTCTCCCAAGTCTCAAACTCAGAGCTTCTTTTTCAGGTTCCTGGGGATTAAGAGAACTCTTTAGTAGGCTGGGGACTACCAAGTCTAGCACTCTCAAATGGCTGTATATGTGAACACTACTTAACTAAGATGCAACAAGACTTAGTATTCAAGTTCAAATTCCCTTCTTTCTAATAAAATCCTCTGAGTATCTAAATAAGGACTTTTTCCTGGCAGCACTGAGTATCGAATCCAGGGTCTTACACATGCTAGGTAAGTGTTCTACCACTAAGCTATGCTTCCAATCCCAGACTTCAGGATGTTTTGTTTGCTTGTTTGGAGAAACAGACTGTGTCCCAGTCTGGCCTTGAGCTCATGATCTTCTTGCCTCGGACTCCCAAGTGCTGGGATTATGTCTATTGCTGTGAAGAGACGCTGTGAGCACGGCAACTCTTATAAAGGAAAACTTTTACCTGGGGCTGACTTCCAGTTTCAGAGATTTAGTCCATTATCATGTTTGTTCCCACCATGGACAAAGCAGCACACAAGCAGACAAGGTGCTGGCGGAGGATCTGTGAGTCCTACATCTTTATCTGCCGGCAGCAGCAGGAGTCTAAGACACACTAGCAAGACTTGAGCAAGACCTCAGAGCCCACCTCTACAGTGACACGCTTCATCCATCAAAGTCACACTTACTCCAACAAGGCCGCACTTCCTGTAATACCACTCCCTATAGACCAAATATTCAAACACATGAATCTATGGGAGCCATACCTATTCAAATCATCATAGATTATAAGTGTGCAGCATCAAGCATGGATAATGTTTTGGTTTTGGTTTTTATGTTACAAAATAAAACTAAAGTAAGGAAGAAGGAAGGAAGGAAGGAAGGAAGGAAGGAAGGAAGGAAGGAAGGAAGGAAGGAAGGAGAGAAAGGAAGGAGAGAGAGGGGAGAGAGAGAGAGAAAGAGAGAGAGAGAGAGAGAGAGAGAGAGAGAGAGAGAGAGAAAGCATCATAGATCATAGTCTGGTCATTTTTACTTTCTGCCCACACTGCTGGCTTTATTATTTCAACAATGATAGAAAACACAAGTGTTATAATTTTGCCATGTCAATACATCATGGTACATTAAATAAATAAATAAATAAATATACACAGGCCCAGGACTAAGGGAAAGAGGGCCTAAAGTTGATAGGGTTGTTTTACTTCTTTAAGCCTTATGACTGAAAGATACATAGAAAGGCTTCTTACTTCCCCCCCATCCAAGCACATAGTAGAACTTATATCCTATACCCTATTAAATTTGGACTGCACATTTGATTTGCTTTGGCCAGTGAAAGATAAAATGAAGCTTGTCAGTCCCGGGTGTTAGGAAAGAATCAGGATGGGTTTTCAGGGTCCCTTTTCTTATCCCATGGCAACTGCATTGGCCTGTGTTTCAGAGGAACAACCTGAAGCAGGCTCACAATGGGATGACAGCAAGGCCAAAAATTAAATCTGTAGTATTTAAAACAATAAGGTGTTTAGTATTGTTTGTTATGGCGGCAGAAGCTAATCCAGATGACTGATACAGCCTCACCTCCTCATGTGTTAGTGGGGATACAATTTAACATCCTTAAGATATTGTAAAGCTTAAATAAGACATGTTTGAAAGGACATAGTCCACTACCTGCACATCTGTCTTCTGCAATAATGAAAACTGCAAGAGGTTGGGGGTGCTCCTCAGTAGAGCGCCAGGGTGAAATTCCCAGCACCCCATAAAGTCAGGTATGGTGGCCCACAGCACTCATAGTGAAAATCCTAGCCCTTGGGAAGTGGAGACAGGAGAATCAAGGTGATTTTCAGGAACGCAGCAAGTCCACGGTCAGCCCGAGATGCATGACACTCTATTACATTTTTAATTTGAAAAAAAAAATCTCAGCTCATCCAACTTTTTTTATTTTTTAGATAAGATCTGTGTTGCCAACTCGACAGAATCTAGGATTGTCTGGGAGCCTCTGGGCATGTCTGTGGGAATTAGCTTAACTGTGTTAATCGAGATGGGAAGTCCACCCACTATGGGTGGCATCATGCCCTGCCGGGGACCTTGGACTGTAGAGCTGGAGACAGGGCAGAGGAGCAGCGGGCATTCATTCCCCTCTGCGTCTTGACTGGATGTGAGGGGACAGCTGCTTCAAGCTCTGGCCACCTTGACTGCTCCACCATGATGGGCTGTACCCGGGAGCCACGAGTGAGAACAGGCCCTTTCTTCTGGAAGTTGCTTTTGTCAGGGTATTTTCACAGCAACATGAAAAGAAGACAAGATTTTACTATCCATCCAGCCCAGGCTATCCCCAGACTCACATTCCTCATGTCTCAGTCTCCCTAGCACACACATGCACCACCACACTCAGCCTCCCTCGGGTCTGTAATGAAAGAGCAAACCTCCCACCCCTCAAGCAGCTGGGAAAATGGTTTTCCTCCACTTAGATCCATAGGTTCTCACCTCCAAATACGGTAATTTTCACCAACGTATGTCAACAACAGGGGCCATAACTTCCCTTCTATTTATCATCTCTCAAAAGCATATGTTCATTCTAATCATAAGAAACAGAACCTACTAATACGGGCTTTGCTTTTTCCCAACAGTAGCAAGTGTGCCCTGAGTAGCTACCAGAATACTTTATTCTGCCCCATTTTAACTGAGGCTGAGCCTGAGCCTTCTCGGGAGAGATTAATGTGTGCTTAATCATCAGACATTGTCCTGAATAATGAATCGCCCTTTGGTTTCCTAAGCCATAGCACCATTACTAGGTAACCAAATGAAAACTGGTCTCTTACCAGTTGAGGACCCACCAGAACAGAGGAAAGACATGTGAGCCAATAGATAGTGTTTATTGTTGTCTGTTTATTAGTTTGCTGTTAGGTTGAGTATTAAAAGAGTTTGTTCTAAGTTTCCTCACCACACTGGGTGTAGCCCAAGGCATGTCTCAGTCCATCCTGGCTGTCCTAACAAAAATATCCAGGAGTCGGTGGTTTAAAAACAACAGAAGTTGATTGTTCACAGGTGTGGAGACTGAGCATCTATAGATTGGGTATCTAACGAGAGCCAGCTTCTGGTGTTTAAATGGCCAGTTTCTCACTATTTCCCAACAGGCATAAGGAGGAAGGTAACTCTCTGAAGCCTCTTTTATAAAGGTACCAATCCCACTCAGGACTCTGCCATCAGAATCTACAGGCCTCCCAAGACTTGTAAACACCTCCAAACACCATCACATCAGGGATTGGCTTTCAAACATTCCATCTCTGCCTGCAAGTTCTTGTAATTAAGAGGCTAACACACTCACCTGAATTGCTAATTAGGTGATTGACAATGCAAGGCAGAAGGTAGACCTCCAATTCTGCATTTTCACACTGTGTCCATTTTCCTAATCTATAATAAATGCATCGCACGGGGCTGGAGAGATGGCTCAGTGGTTAAGAGCACTGGCTGCTCTTCTAGAGGTCGTGAGTTCAATTCCCACCAACCACATGGTGGCTCACAACCATCTGTAATGAGATCTGGCAGCCTCTTCTGGCATGTGGGCATACATGGAGGCAGAATGTTGTATACATAATAAATAAATCTTTAAAAAAAATTAATGCATCACGCTTTTGAAAGCACTGGGGAGCCATACTAAAATAGTGCTTCTATTTAACGGCTCCAGGTGCAAGCCTCATTGCAGAAAAACAGTTTAAATGTGTGTGTATATTACAATACACACGTAAGCAAAGTAGCCATGGAAAAACACACCCAGCAAACAAAACTGACACCCAAGATCAGAGAAGGTGGGACTTCACAAGGAAACTTGCCACACCAGCTCTGCACATCTGGAAGTCGTGTCCTGCATGAACTCTGGCCTTTTCACCTGGCAAATCCTGAGCAGTGTCAGGTGACAAAGTGACGAGCGCTTGAAAACATCCACACGTGTGTTGATGGTCACTTGGAGGCAATAAACCTTCAAACAGCCTCTTTTTTTACAGGCTTTTTAGCTCCGTTCTCATCACCCTTTTCATCTAAATTTCCATCCCCATAATTATCTGTGCTTTGAACTGATTGTTAGAAGACAGCGTCGTTTAAAACAAGGATTAAATTACACGGTGAAGATTTTCACATTGGCAGATAGAGCCTTATGCTATTAAGCCACGCAGGTCACGACGCCGGAGGGCAGGTGATGGTCGGCCACTCTGAAGAGCTTCATCCTCTAAAGCACCGTTTATGTATGCTGTCAGACTTCGGAAGGCTCCCTCCATGTGACTTCTGGAGGGCTGTGTGCTCAGCATTACCTAATTTCCTCAAACCTCTTGCTTTTTAATCAGCTAAGTGGCTCTCTGCTGAATTTCTCTCATTTATTGATATATTGTGAGGGCTGATGCTATGCCCAGAAACTAAGTAATTCACCGTGGATGAAATGGCACATCACCATAATTATGATGGAAAAGAGAATCGTGCCCAGGCATACAGAAGGACTTGAGGAGACAAATGTTTACATTAAAGCTTCCTTAAATGGCAGGCGCCAGTGTGCAGAGCAAATGTCACTCCCAAGATGGGCTTTTCCACAGAGGCCTTCCCAGCAGCTCTGTGTGGCTGGCTCAGCATTAGCATCTCCTCAGGACAAGATCCCCTCCCTCAGTGCTCATTGCCTGGGGCCTTGATGTTGGCCACAGGTTACAAAACTGGATTCCACTTGCTCCTTATCCATCAATGGTGAGTTCACTCATTTCCATGTATTCACAACATTAACTGGGGGCATTCCCTGCTGAGGGCAGTCCTGATAATACACTCTTTAAAACAAACACCAGACAGTTAAGGCAGTGTACATCTTTAATCCCAGCACATGGGGATGCAGAAGCCACTCGATCTCTGGGAGTTAAAAGTCAGTCATGACTACACAGTGAGACCCTGTCTAAAGCAAAACCAAAACCCACCAGGCTAGTGAGATGGCTCCGTGGGTAAAGTATAAACATGAGGGCCTGTGCTCAGATCTGAAACTCCCACATAAAAGCTGGGTGTGGTCACAATCGTCTGCAACCTCCAGTCTTGGAGGCAGAGAAAGGCAGATCCTGGGGCTTGAGTGGCCGGGAAATCTAGCTGAGATAATGAGTTCTGGGTTCAGAGAGAGACCCTGTTTCCAAAGGCAAGGTGGGGAGCAAGAGATGGCTGATGTTAGCCTCTGGCCTCTGCTCACAAGGGTGCACACACAGGCAAACCGCTCTGCACACAAATGCATACACACCTTCATATTCTCCCTCCTCTCCCCTTTCCCTCCTCCTGCCTCCTTCCTTCCCTCCCTCCCCAAATACTTTATTTTAAAAATCCTTTAACAGACAGCATTGAAGCAATATAAAATGAGATTGCTGTTACAAGTAGTCCTGGGGCTACTACAATTGTTAAAGTGCCACTGGCTGGAAATCCCCCTGATTAAATAGATATTAATCGGATGTCAGACACCCTGGTATCAGGGGAGAAATGGTACCTGCCCATCCAAATACAGAATAACAATGGCATCAGCAAAGTCCCTTCTCTGTATAGCGTCACCACAATCTAGCTGCGTATTTCATCCACACGGGGGAGCCAACGAGCAACTTCATACTGTCCTGTAGGTGCTGGGGTTGGAAGAGTCCATAGCTGATGGTGATCTTTTGGGAAGCTCCAGAGTCTAGAGTCTAGAACCTAGCTGGCATTGATGGGGATTTAAAAAAAAAAAAAAAGTCATTGAAACACATTTTGAAGAGACTGTGGAGAATGAGAGACTTTCATTCAGAACAATTAACACTCACTGTGGTCATTCAAAAGTATAAAACTGAAGTCAGATCTCCTGAGTACATTGGGAGCATGGGGACCTTGAGAGAGGGTTGAAGGGGAGGGGAGAGGCCGGGAGAGGAGCAAAGAAAAATGTAGAGCTCAATAAAAGTCAATTTCAATAAAACTGAAATCAGGCAGTGGTAGCAAAAAAAAAAAAAAAAAAAATTCAGGCAGAGTTTGAGACCAGTCTGGTCCAGGATGGCCAGGCCACACAGAGAAACCTTGTCTCAAAAAAAAAAAAAAAAACCACAAATAAACAAACAAACAAAAACCCTACAAACTGTTGATTGCTACAAAGAACTCATGGCCACTCAGTCCCAGTGCAGCCCCCAAGCAAGTATGTCTGCCTTGCCTCACAGGACATCTGGTTCTGAAAAGGAAAATGTATCTGTCCCAAGCTATTTAATATCTACAAGGGACAGGCAGCATGATCCTGTGCAGCTGTCGCCCCTGCACTCGGGAGGCTGAAGCAGGAGGGTTGGGAGTTCAAAGTCAGCCTGGGCAACACAACAAGACAGTCTCACAAGAACAAGACCTGAGAAGATGGCTCAATTGGTACAGCACTTGCTACACAAGTGTGAGGAGCTGAGTTCAAATTCCCAGAACCCACAGGAAGCCAGGCATTGCAAAGGGATGTTGTATTCCCGTTCTTTCTGCAGTGAAGTGGGAGGAAGGAGACTAAAGACCTTCCAACAGCTTGTGTGTCAGAAAACCTGGGGTAGGCATCAGAGAGCAGCCAAGAGACTGCCTCAGACAAGGCGGATGACAAGAACTGACACCTGAGACTGACCTCTGACCTCCATCTGAGAGCGGTGGTACGTGCATGCTCACACCCACACATATGTGAGTGCATGCACAAGATACATACACAGATACCAAGTTCTGAAATAGGTTAATTGCAAAGAAAAATGCACAGTGTGATTCTATTTCCATGAGTTTAAAGTCTTTTAATAATATGAACACTTGCCCCAAATTTCTTTATTATACTTATACAAAAAGATTTACATAGTTTTCAGAAGGTGGCATTCCGGGGCTGATACGATGCTGAGGCTACATGTTGGCACCACACTGAAGAATTGCCAGAAACCTGGGCGCGTTGTGACCCCGTGGGAAGGAGAAGAACACTCGTCTCCTAACAGTCGGGGTTCCAGGACTCCAGCCCGTGCTCTCCTGGAGGAAGATTAGCATGGTGTTTTTGTTGTAATGATTTTCCATTTTTCAATCAGGGACAGTAACCAAGTTCTAATCTTGCCGTGTGAACTTGCAACCCAGGTTAATTTTCTAAACTGTGGCTCAGTGAGGTGAGGTCAATGGGAATATTTCCGGGCATCTGAGACATTTCTAGAATATCTGGGTTTTAGACATGGGCGGATTTACTTGGAGAACTCTCAGAGTATGGTGTGGGGCTGAATATGAGGGACGCCCATTGTAAAAGGCTTTGAGGGCGGTTTGCTCTGGAACTTGGAACACAGCAGCAACTACGGCTGTCGAGGGGCAAGAGATGATGGAGGAGAGGAATTTGTTATAAAAGATAAAAACCCAATTGAGAGAGGATTCCTGGATTCTTGCACTCATTAGCTGCTTTCAAAGTAGATCATGTTATCTTGGGAGTTCTCAGATGCTGCCCCACCCATCTTCCCTACCACATGCATAAGGGACCAGGCATCACGGATGTCTAAATTCCTTATGGACAGTGAATGCTCCCAAAGAACAAAAACCTGAAGCTTCCAACAGAGGAATCTTATTGCGCAACCGTCCCAGACTGTCTCAACTCCTAACTACCTGAACAGCCCTAGGCTAGGTCCCCCATCCTTCTTTCCCTTCCTACATATGTCCCCGAGACCCCAGCAACGGGCCTGCGCATGTCTCTCTGACCCTGACAAGTACTGGTATTCACTACACAGAAACACTACCCTTGGACTCTGCTCTATTTTGGTATTTCTAGTTTGGAACCACTGGTCCGTGCTCCTTTCTAAAATCTAACCCGGATGCAATCCGAGGCAGAGGGTGTTCACTCTGGGGCTGATGTCTCCTCAGACACATCCTTGGCAGTGGCAGGCTCTGCTCTCTCCTGGTGACACCTGGAAGTCTGTGGCTTGTCCAACTACAAGACTGCCGAGTGGGTCTCTGAGAGACCGCTCTCCTCGAGCTTCAGTCCCAAGTTGTAGATCCCGATGCTAGTGACAGGGGGCACGCTGCTTTCTGCTGGCTCTGCCGTGCGTGTTGGGGTGGAACAGTACAAGACGAAGCCCACCATGATGACTGTGAAGGACAGGATGTAGAGCCCTGAAAACTGGGAGGAGAAGACAGACGGTTACATCCCCTCTCACAGCACGGTGCTGTGGCCTGATGCCCACTGTTCTTTGAGATCTACCTCCACAGTCTCTTTCTGGATGTCATCAAAGGAGATGCCAACACCCCCTTCCCTCCCCCGTATACTGGTGAATACTGGGTTGGAACAACAGCACCTGGCTTGACAGCTGGATCCTTGGGTCTTTTCTGTTTGTTTGTGACAGGGTCTCATATAGCCCAGGCAGATCTCAGACTCACAGGGTGGCCAAGGCTGACCTCTGATCCTCCCCTTTCCATCCCCCAAGTGCTTTAGGCTACCACATATGGTTTATACAGTGTTAGGCGTTAAATCGAAAGCTTCATACAAGCTAGGTCAATACACTACCAACTGAGCAACATCCCTGACCAGATCCCTGAGTCTTTGGGAGGAACCTCTTTGCCTTTCTCCATGGTGATCCATGGATCGGATCCCATCTGAAAAGCACCCTCAAAATGGGATAATTCTTGACCAGCATGCACATCACAAGAAAGTCCGGCTTATGGTACTGTTAGCCAGCACAGGACCATCTCCTCAGGCTACACTAGTCCAGTGAACTCCATCTGAGCAAATTCAGACGTCCTGAACTAAAAAGAGTCAAGACTGACTTTCTTCCTTCCTTCCTTCCTTCCTTTCTTTTTGGTTTTCCAAGTTAGGGTTTCTCTGTAGTTTTGGAGCGTGTCCTGGAACTAGCTCTTGTAGACCAAGCTGGCCTCGAACTCACAGAGATCCTCCTGCCTCTGCCTCCTGAGTGCTGAGATTAAAGGCACACACCACCACCACCCGGCAGGACATTATTTCTTAGGCAAGTCTGAAGTACAGTGGAATGATCAGGGCAAGGACAGCTCAGGGAATAGTTCCCCCAGGTGGCATCTGCTTCCTGTCTCCATAAAGACCAAAATAGAAGGAACCCATCCATGCTCATTGACAGCACAGGATGGAGAGTTTTGGATCCCTAACCTGTTCTTTCTTTTTCCTTCATTTTTACTTTGTGTGAATGGATGTTTTGCCTGCATGTAAGTTTGTGTATACTGTGCTAGACCTGCATAGGCCAGAAACAGTCATTGATTCTGCTGGGAATGAAGGTACAGTCGGTTGTGAGCCACCACAGGTGCTGAGTACTGACTCTGGGGCCTCTGGAAGAGCAGCCAGTACTCTTAACCACAGAATCTTCTCTCCAGCCTCTTTCACCTGTTCTTTTTAAGACTGAACATGACCACCCAGGGCAGAATGCCAAAGGAGAGAACACCAGTCCACTGGGCGTATACTCCACAAATGCCATCCTGACACACCCAAAAGTTAGTCAATTATACTGAATACTTTGTGTATTTGGTCTCATTCAAATTAAGGATTGTTTTCAAGAGTTCAAGTTTAAATCAATGCAGTTACCCCCCATTTATCTGTGGTTTTCTCTCTGTTTCGGCTACCTACAATCTACAAGGATGGGCCCAGCACAATTAGATATTGTCTTGGTTTCGTTTGGGAGTAATGCTGTTGTTTTGAGATGAGTTTTCATATAGTTTAGGCTGTCCCTGCCTGAACTCACTAAATGCCAGGATCATAGTCATGGAACATCACACCTAACTTAATCTTAACCTTCCTAAGGACTGGAACAGTCTCCCTGAGACAAGGGAGCCTTCCCTGGATTAGGTGATGATGTAAACCCAATGACACCCTGGCACGGTAGCACACACCTATAATCCCAGTCCTTTGGAGGTAAAGGCAGGGGGACTGAGTTTTCAAGACCATCCTGGACTACATAGAAAGACCTTGTATCAAAATTTAATAAATAAAGAAAACACGGACTAGAGAGATGGTTCAGTGGTTAAAAACACTTGCTCTTTCAGAGGACCAGAATCTTATAACCATGTGTAACTCCAGCTCCAGGATTCCAGCATCCTCTCCCGACCACCTCAGGAACCCACACATCTGGTAGGTACACAAAAGGATGGCCACACAAATGTACACACATGCACAAAATGAATTCAAAAATTGAAATAACAAGGAAAACCAATGATAATGTCAAGTTGAACAGCTGGCTCACTTTCCTATCATGAGTTTTTAAGTCTTACATCCAGTATTTAGCATGCTGCCCAACACATCAGTGGTGTTTACTGTTTGCGAGGAGGGATGACTCAGAGACCATTAGAGGCAGTTAAAGTTATTTAATGTACCCTCGACTTTTTCTCCCTTGAGACTGAATCTCATTATGTTACTCAAGCTGGTCCGAACTTCTTGGACTCAGGGAATCCTCCTGCCTCAGTCTCCCAAGTAGCTGAGACTGCACGTTTAGGCCACAGTGCTATTGCACCCAGCTTAGTAAACTTTTAAAATCAGAGTTATGAGAGTTATTCATGCTTTCTAGGAAGTGTGCATATGACTCGTGGGAAAACCTATACAGCTTGCTCAGAGTATGTCCTGCTTGTTTTAGCGATTTTTCCAGAGTCCTGAGAAGGTGTCGCTTCTGTGAAACAGACTGAGCGAAGGAGGTAAGTAGGTCTCCTGAAGCCTTTCCCCACTTTTAACTTGATACTTTCCATCTGGATCTGCAGGGGAAGTTTCTAGAGACTATTCTATTCAACAGGCACTCCACCAGGATCAAGACTAGAGATGCCAAGTGTTTAAGAGCTGAAACAGGTTAAGTTTTAAGGAGAATTTAAGCCCCTTTTAAATATTTGCTTGAGGAAAAATATGAGTCAAAGTTATTTTCGGATTATAATTTTTTAAATCAGTGATTTACAAGAAACTACACTTAGGGGACAGGGAGGATGGCTCAGGAGTGAGAGGGCTGACTGTTTAAATATGGGGCTTAAATTCAGATTCCCAGTACAGGCAAAAAAAAAAAAAAAAACTAAGTATGACCAGGCAGTGGTGGCTCACGTCTTTAATCCCGGCAGTTGGGAGGGCAGAGGCAGGTGGATCTCTGTGAGTTCACAGCCAGCCTGGTCTACAGAGTGAGTTCCAGAACAGTCCAGACTACTACACAGAGAAACCCTGTCTCAAAAAACCAAAAAAAAAAAAATAAAAAATAAAAATCTAGGTGTAACCCATAAGTCTGTCATCCCCGCACTGTGGGAACAGTGAAGATCCCAGAGGCCCCATGTTCTGTGAGAGACCCTGTCTCAAGGAAATAAGGCACATAGCGTGTGTCCTCCTCTGGCCTCTGCACACACATATGTGCATGCACACACACACAAACTGCATCTAGAACTCTGAAGATCATGGTAGAGCTGCCCTTTGCTCTCTGAGTCTTCAAATGGCCTTTGACCAAAAACAATAAAGCCTGATATCAACGTGAGCTGGGAGATATGAAGGGACACGGTGGTCACCCAATGGCGTTCTCCCGTGCTTGCTGGCATATGCCCAACAACAGGACACACAAAAACACATCTTTGTTTTAATGTTAGGAACAATTAACAAGAACGCATTTAAGATCTTGGGCTGAAATATTCACGGTTTATGAAACAAAGTATTTGTTATGATTCAAAATATAATGGGTTGTGACAAGTGTACCTTGAGCAGGAAGGTTTTATTGTTTTACCTTTATCTCCTCCTGAACAGAAAATAAAAAGCTAAATTACTAATGATAATACGGTTGGTTCAAAAATAGAAAAAGTGGGGCCAGGAAGAAGGTTCAGCAGGTAAGGGTACTAGAAAGCTGAGTTCAACCCCTGAGACCCACATGATGGAGAGAGAAAACTGACTCCCAAAAGTTGTTTCCTGACACCTTCAGGTATGCACGTCACAAGAGTGCGTACACACAATAAATAAATGAAACGTAATAATGGCATTTTTGTAATAATGTTTTTGTTTGTTTGTTTGTTTTGTTTCATTTTTTGAGACAGGGTTTCTCTGTAGCTTTGGAGCCTGTCCTGGCACTTGCTCTGTAGACCAGGCTGGCCTAGAACTCACAGAGATCCACCTGCCTCTGCCTCCCGACTGCTGGGATTAAAGGCATGTGCCACCACCGCCCAATTGTAATAATGTTTTTTAGATACAGAGAAAAAAATGAACAGGTGAGGGAGGTCACAGACAGCCACTCCCCTAGGTTGGAATCACCGTATCCTTGTCCCTAGAGGGCCATGTGCAGCCTCAGCACCAGAGAGCAACACCCTCCCTTAGGAGAAAGGTGGCTGCCCTTAACTATTCCCATAGACATAGACATACATATATGCATACAAATACAGTTAATGAAAGAAGTGGCCATGGATTTGAGGGATAGTGGGAAGAGGTATATGGGAGGGCTTGAGGGGAAGAAAGGAAGAAGGAAATATTACAATTATAATCTCAAAAAGTATAATCCAAAACTGGGCCTATTGTACAAGCTGCTTCTCTGGCCAGATGGTGGCGGCACACGCCTTTAAGCCCAGCACTTAGGAGGCAGAGGCAGCAGGATCTCTGTGAATTTGAGGCCAACCTGGTCTATTACAGTGAATTCCAGGTCAGGCTCCAAAGCTACAGAGAAACCCTGACTCGAAAAACAAACAACAACAACAATAAAAAAAAAAACCCTACTTCTCTGATTCACTTATTCACTTTAACAATTTTGTGTGATGCTATCAATAATCTATAAACACTTCACCAGTTTAACTGAGAAATTCCTTCACCAGCAAGTATTCAGAGATAACAGCTGGCTTCCGTCCCAGGTCATGATGCAGGGTTAAAGGTTTATACTTGATTCACAAACGTTTCTGAGAACCCAGTGAGCTTTATGTATCAATAATTCAGACAAGCATTGTGAGTTCCTGGCTGCTAGCTCCTGGGGAGAGACTAAATCAGCTCCAAGGATTCCTGTTTGGATATCTGGAAGGAAACCAGGTGGGGTAACACAAGTCTGTAATTCTACCACACAGAATGTGGAAACAAGGGGGTCCCGAGTTCAAGGTCATCCTCTTCTACACAGTGAGCTTGAAGCTAGCCTAGGCTACGTGAAACCTTATCTCAGAAAACAAAGGAAAACATTACCGCCAAAGATGGAACCATTCCAACCACACGTGCATGGTGATATGCCCATCTCTCCTGCCCTTCCACCGGCTACTCCAGACCTTTCGTTCACGAAAAGAGTGAACGGAAACTCTGAGCGTGCAGCCAAAATTGGATTGTTTTTCAAGGTCAACAGCAGCCCCTAGGACGTGCACTAGCATTTCTTATAGGGTGGGGGGGTGTCTCAACCACACATCAAAGATGCACCCTGCAGTATTACTTCACCAGAAGGGCAATTCTTCTTCTGACCAAGTTCTAAGATGTACACAGTAACCAAATGAGTGAAGCCCAGCCAATGAGATTATTGGTAAGAGGAAAAGAAAGTTCTACTTAGAAATCCAGAATCTTGGGGCTGGAGAGATGGCTCAGAGGTTAAGAGCATTACCTGCTCTTCCAAAGGTCCTGAGTTCAATTCCCAGCAACCACATGGTGGCTCACAACCATCTGTAATGAGGTCTGGTGCCCTCTTCTGGCCTGCAAGCATGCATGCAGACAGAATATTGTATACATAATAAATAAATAAATAAAATTTAAAAAAAAAAAAAAAGAAATCCAGAATCTTCAAGAAACTTGTTTTAGAGCCGGGGATGTTTCTCGGTTGGGAGAGTGCTTGCTCAGTACACATGAAGCCCTGGGTCTCATCCCCAGCGTGTGTGATGGAATAGAAGTTGAAGGTCATCCATCCTCAGCTACATAGTGAATCTCGGGCCAACCTAAGATACCTGAGACTCTATCTCAACTAAAGAAGTAAACTTGTTTTAAGTCCAAAATGTTTTCTTACCTGAACACACTCTATTTCCTTACCTTATACTCAAACAGAAAAAGGCCAAAGAAAAGGCTGTAGAGGTCAGCCGTCAGGATGCCCAGGTTGACGGAAGTGGCGCTGGTCACCTTAATCACCAGCGGCATGAAGCTGTACAGGCAAAACATGCAGAGGGCGAACGCCACAAACAGCAGGGCTGTGAAGAAACGGAACAACTCAGGCTAGGAAGAGACAGCAGAAGGCCATGCGCTGAGAGTCTGAACACCACCCAAAACTCTCCGAGCCTTTGCCAAGCTCTCCACAATGTTTCTCTTTAACAGCCAGCATTCTAAAAAGTCGGCAAAGCTTTCCTTAAAAATAATAGTTGTAACATAACAAGCTGTGAAGATCCAACAGGGAGTCAGACGCTTGAGGCCATCAAATCTTCCTTCTGGTGTGACAGAGTCAATAGCCTACGTCACCCTGCATCACCCACCCTCCCAAGACAAAAAGTTGGCTGTGACATAAAAGCTCAACAAAAGTCGGTCAATATCACATGTCAAAAAAAGAAATCCTTCACTGGCCTTGTTTGCTTCTATTTGGTTGGTTGATTGGTTGGATGTGGTATGTATGACTGGATTCACAATATAGTATTTTTAGGACATCAAAGATAGACATTAGATCCACTATATTTTATTCAACCCACTTAATTTACATGTTCCAAGACAGAACAATATCATTCTCCACTTTAGGACAGTGCTGGCCATGCAGATGACTGCAGGAACAATATGTCTTGTAAGAAACTTTAACTACATCCTATGCTCAACACACACGCATATACATACAACCACTCCCAAACACACACAGTCACACATACACACACACACACACATGCATGCACTTCTGGGACATCTAAGATATTTAATTTCCCCGCATTTTCTAAGCATGGCATACAATCTTCAGCAATGTTTGTGGACTATTTAACTACTTCCTTACATCATTACGGTTCATATCTTGCTATCCTAATAGTTTCTGCTTTATTCCCACAAATGTCCAAAGATATCAGAGGAGTGGAGCAGCAGGAGGTAACCGATGATTACATCCATCCATCGCTTGGGGTTTATGCTCCACAAACTGTGTGAAGCCCATGATAAACTTTACAAGTTTAAGGACCTAGGATGGAGATGTAGTTCCTTGATAGTTAGTGTGACAAACGTCAGTCTTGGTTCTATTCAGAATTCCTAGGAAAAAAAAGCTATTTCTTACACCGATTAAGAACAAATTCTAGAGGCTTATCTACCAACTCTTGGAGCAAACCACCATCACTGGTGTCCGTTCCCAAAGTTACGAAAATATAATTAAAATGAAGTGTTCATGTCTTTGGTGTGCATTTTTGTCAGCTAAAGGACAGAATACTGATTGGATTTTAAAAGTCATCATACATACCAATTTTCCAGTCCCAGGGAATCCTGGCAATTTCCTTATATTCCACAATCAATCTAAGATCAAAACAAGAGGCTATGTAAAGATCCACATATTAATTTTTCTTATTTTATAGGAAGTTTAGCTGTTGTAATTCAGTTAAGGTAAAGAGTTATGTTTGTTTTACTTTTTTCTTGGAATATAAAATTATCTAGACAGGCATGTGGCTCATACTTGTAATCCCAGAACTCAGGAGGCTGGGGCAGCAGGATTGCCATGAAACTGGGCAACATAGTAACTAATCTGGGCTACATTGTAAGATCTTGTATCAAAAACCAAACAAATTTAATAATAAAAATAAATAATAGAATCTTCTATTAGATTTTTATCAAGTGACTGATTTCAAGTGTGATTTTTGGGTTAAACAAATATTAGTGGTTAGAGAAAGCAATCATCTATCCAATATTTTCTCATTAAAAATCATTTTTAGAAAAAAACTCATTTTTAGATTCATTATATGTGTATGAGTGTTTAGCCTGCATGTATGTCTGTACACCATGTGTTTGCTAGTGCCCTTGGAGGTCAGAAGAGGGAGTCAAGTCCTCTGGGACTGGAGTTACAATGGTTGTGAGCCATGACGTGGGTGCTGGGAGCTGATCCTCTGGGGGCCTCTAGCAAAATGGCGAGAGCTCTTAACTGCAGAGCCATTTCTCTGGCCCTATTTTCTAATTTTAAAAAATTCGAGTTTGCATGGTAAGTAATGGGTTTCATTTTGCTGTTTTATTTTTATTATATTTTATTTCTTTACAGTAGTATGTGTGTTTGTGTGTGTGTGCGCACGCACACACGCCACAGTGTGCATTGGAGGTGCGAGGACAACTTGCAGGAGTTTCCTCTCTCTACCGTGTGTGTCCCAGGGATTGAACTCTGGTCAGACTTGGCAGCAAGCATCTTTATCTACCAAGGCATTTTGCTGGCCCTTTGTTTTGACATATTTCACATATATTGCTATACTTTCTTTTTTTAAAAAAAAAACATTTACTTATTTATTATGTATACAATATTCTGTCTGTGTGTATGCCTGCAGGCCAGAAGAGGGCACCAGACCCCATTACAGATGGTTGTGAGCCACCATGTGGTTGCTGGGAATTGAACTCAGGACCTTTGGAAGAGCAGGCAATGCTCTTAACCTCTGAGCCATCTCTCCAGCCCCCTATATTGCTATACTTTGCTGTAATTCATATCCCCAACTGTCCCGCCCCTACCCCCATGCTTGTTCATTTTGTTTTAATGAAAAACTTCAGATTCTCACAGCTGTATGCCACTGATAATTGTTCCAAACAGGCCCACCATTCCTAAAAACTCCTGTCTGCTCAGCTTCTTCACAATGTACTCTTCACACGCATTAGACACCGCGTACAAGGAAGCCCCAAGCAGGACCAATACGTCACCAATCAGAACATCATTCCCTGCATGGCAGTGAGACACAAAAAGAAATGTGTTGTCAACAGGTAAGCCAGGAGTTACCAAACTCTGTTCATTTGAATAAAACTTTATTTATCCTACTATCTATAAGTTTAAAGGCTCTTGTCCTTACTGTTTGGCAGAAAACTGCTATGATTTTCACATTCTGACCACCTGGGAGACCAACAGACTGGAGGAGGGTGCAGTATACCATCATAAAAGGAAGTCATTCAAAAACATGATAAATTCATGGACTGCATTGAAGGGTGTTTTTTTGTTTTGTTTTGTTTTGCTTTGTTTCTTTTTTAGAACTCTAGGAAAGAATGGTTGGTAAGGGGAGTGACTTTATCTTGATTTAAGGAGACACTGAAGTTGCCTCGGAGACTGGATAACTTTAGACCTGGTTTAGCGTCGATGTTTTCTATTGAAATACACCAAAGCATTCAGAACAGCAGAGTCATTAAAAAAAAGTTTGCAGCCAAGTCTCTTTTTTATAAAAACAAAGCACCGCTGAGTGTGCGGTGCAGGTAATGTTGTCCCACAGCGACTGGGGGTTGAAGAAGAATCTATGTCCAAGGAAGGAGAAAGGATGAAAAAGAGGGCATGGGAGGAAGGAAAGGATGGAAAGGAAGGAAGGAAGGAAGGAAGGGGAAGGGAAGGAAAAGGATAAAGAGAGAAGAAATAAAGAAAAAAGGAAGAAAAATAAACAGAAAGAATGACATAAAAAGGGAGAGAGAAAGAGCTGGCTCAAGAATTCAGGGTTTTGGAGTAACTAATCCAAAATGTCTGAAGCAAAAGATGATTTCTACAATATATTTAAAATAAAATTCTAGTTAATGATTAAATGGGAAAATGCAATTAAATGGGAAAAAATAATCACCAAACAAAATATTCAGCAGCAAGTGAGCAGTATGCTCCGGGAAGAGCAGCATGCTCTGAGGAAGCATGTCAGCAAACCCCACTGACGAGAAACCAGCCCGGCACATGAGGCATGCTCGCCCACAGCATGGACCCTTGCTCGCCTTCAGAAGAGTTCCCCCACCACCCACTTTCTGTCAGTGTAACTTTGCCAGACTGAAAACATGAACGGATACACTGTTGTGGCTGGGCAAGTGACACAGTCTCACCTGAGTTATCTTCTCTCCCTGCTAATATATCTGCACCAACCATGGTCCCTACACCCAGCAGACAGACAAACACGGCAACGAAATGGATCACTTTGTATCTTGCACGGAGAATAAACCAGGAGAGAGCCATCAACACGGGAATCCCAAAGCAATCCAAGAGCTGCAGGGAAGGAAAACGAGCAGCCTCAAACATCTCAGCAGCTTGAAACAAAGAGGCATACCTGAGTAGTAGCAGGAGCAAGTACTTATGGACCACAGATTACGGCCGGCCCTGCATACAAGTGCTGAGCTTGTATGTTACCTGAGCTAACTTGTGATCTTCAGAGTAACTCTCAGAATGGAAATGCAAACCTATTTTAGATACATACACAAAACCCCAAAAGCTAAAGAGAGATTACTTGTCCCAGATCATACAGTTAAAAGTCAGGCTGAGGATGTAGCTCAGTTGGGAGCATGCTTTTGATGTCTAGTATCACCTAGAACCAGTACTTTGGAGGTAGAGGCGGGAGGATTAGGAGTTGAAGGTTATTGCTGGCTGGGTAGTGAATTCTAGACCCGTCTGGGATACATGATACCTGTCTCAAAACAGAGAGAGACTCAAGGGCTGTCTATTCATTTTGTCCAAAAGCCTCTACATTCCCGTCTGTGTTTATTCTTACATTCAGGTGACAGGGTCTCCTTCCAGTACCTCCATTTACACAGTCAACCGGTATTTACTAAGCATGTTCAGTGCCCTAGACTCTCTAAGAGGGTTTTTGTATTCATCTCAGTGATAGAGCACTTGCCTGTCAGGCATGGGGCCGTGTGTTTGTGTGTGTGTGTGTGTGTGTGTGTGTGTGTGAGAGAGAGAGAGAGAGAGAGAGAGAGTCTATGTGTGTATCTGCGTGTGTTTGTCTGTGTCTGTGTGTGCATATCTGTGTGTATGAGTGTGTGTGAACATGAGTGTGTCTGTGTGTGTGAATGTGTCTGTGTGTCTGTGTGTACACATCATAAAAGGAGCTGGGAATACGGCATTGAACAAGACAGATGTAAGTCCCACCCTGAGGAGTGCACAATAAACTGAATAGACATAAAATTAGAAGTCACAAAGTCCAATATTTAATTGTAACTGAGCAAAGTGCTACCAAGTGCAGGCTACTATGAGGGAACAAGCCATCTCCCTGATAGAGAGTTCAGTTCTTCTGTGTGAGATGAATGCTTGCTCCCAGCATAGATCCCTATTCATCTTTAGCACATGTTCCTCCATCATTTGGGTCCATAAGATACTTGCTATGCCCCTCATACTGCCCATTTGATCAAATGGGGACTAGGGGTATTTAACTATGGCAAATCCAAAATCAATGGTAAGATAAGAAAGAACAGAGAATTCACTTACTCAGTTCTTAATTTGACATGTGTGTGTGTGAATTCAAAGATAAAACATACTGAAATTTTTTTAATTGGGGGGGTAGGTGGGTGTGTAGGCCAGAAGAGGGTGTTGGGTCTCCTGGAGCTGAGTTGCAGGTGATTGTGAGACACCTACAGTGCTCACTGGAAACAATGCCAGTTAGTTGCAGGGGCAATGAGCGCTCCTAACCCCCGAGCCATCTCTCCAACTCCTGAAGGATAATTCTTGATGTATTAAAGTATATTCAGGAATAAAGCGTAAATGTACGCCATACACTAATATAGTCCTGAAACTGCCACTTCATCACTCACTCTGCGGGGTTTGAACTTTGTCCCTGGTTTTCTTCACACTCGTCAAGTCATGGACAAGTCAGTCAGAGCTTTAAACCTCAAGAAGTCCGTGGGTTCCTGACTAAAGCAATTTATCGCCTATTTTCACGGCAATTGGAGGCACTGGACGCCGACAGACCTCCATGATGGGCCCTGGCCATGCTTCTGTGGGCCTGCCTGAACAAACCACCAAGCAATGTCCTGGAAGACACTAGTGGAATCCAGCCAGGATGGCTTAACACAGCCTAAGCTGTATTTCTTATAGAAAGAGAGAGATGGGGAGAGAGGGAGAGAGAGAGACAGAGAAGTAGGAAAAGCCCACTCTAAAAACTATCACGGGAGACTTCCTACGCAAAAAGTGTATCTTTACATCAAACCTAAATTTAATCTACCTCTAAGATGTCCTTGGTGGGACATGGCTATGAGGGGGTTGCTTATGTCATGGGAAGAACCACACAGGCTTCAGCCCCAACCCTGTCACTGACTGATCTCCAGCCAGCCAGTCCCTGAGCCAAAATACAAAATACCGGGAGCAGATCCTATGATCTCAGGTCCCACCCACTCTGAAATGCCACCGCATCTTGTCTGACACCTGTCACCCTGGATCATGTATCGACAGGAACTTCCTTTCCGAATGGTTTCTTCGAGGGAGAGGTGCTTT
This sequence comes from Myodes glareolus, assembly GCF_982192425.1. NCBI lineage: Eukaryota > Metazoa > Chordata > Mammalia > Rodentia > Cricetidae > Myodes > Myodes glareolus. Next base: position 82,748,834 of record NC_142029.1, on the reverse strand, counting down.
CCTTTGACACTTTCAGTCCCAAACATCTCACTGGATGTAAGTTTTAGAAATCTTCATATTGTCCTAGTGAACAGAGTACTTACTACATAAGACCCTTGCCTAGCAGGCATACAGCGTTGGCTTCAATTCCTAGCTAGTGTTGCAGCAAAAGAATGCGGCAGTGTATACCTGTAGTAACAGCACTTGGGAGGTGGAGGCAAGAAGACTAGAAGTTCTGGATCATCCTTAGCTACAACAGAGACCAACCTGCAATACACAAGATCCTGTCTTAAAAAGATTTTTTTTCTTTTTTGGAAGCTATAGAAACAGTAACTGCTGCGGCAGTACTTTCCGCTACGTCAGCCAATAGTCCCTGAAGCACGAGCCCACAGTGCTGCGGGAGCGCCTTCTGCTCCATCAGCGCCTTCCGCTTGCTCCATCAGCCAATAGCCGCTGAAATACCAGCCCACTGGGGCGTGGTATATTTCTCTTTAAAAGAAGAGCGGCAAGCTCGGCTCGGCCTCTTGGTTCCTTGGTTTCCGCTCCTGCTTCCAGCTCCTGCTCCAACGACTAGGCTCCCTTCCTAACGGTTTATGGTGTATGTAAGTTTTACTCCCCAAAATAAATACCCCCCCTTAAAACATAATTGGTGTGGGATTGATTCACCATTAAGTAACTCCCCCCTGTAATCCTGGCACTCGGTGGGAAGTGGCTGACACAGGAGTGTGCCCTCCGTGCATGGTGAGTACACAGGAGTGTGCCCTCAGTGCATGGTGAGTACCAGGCTATCCAGGGCAACACAGGGAAACAAACGAGATGCAGAATCACTGAACTCTGAAGTCTAACTCTGACAGCGCTATCTCACTTTCACCTTCATTTATAGGACATTTGGCAGTCAAGGCAGGACAGTGCCATGTCCCATCTTTTGCTAACACTAAGACAGCTGGACTCGGTCTTCTCAACCCTACAAGGTTGAGAAGTACGGCTACGAAGAACCATTTCCTTTTGACCCAGCAAGAATAAACCCAACAATTGGACTGGCGAGATGGCCCAGTGGGTGGAGGTGTTTGCTGAGCAAGCCCAAGTTCAATCCCCAGAACCCATGGAAAGGTGCATGGAAAGGACTGACTCCACGGAGTGGGCACCTGACCTCCACACACACTAATAATAACGTATCATTTTTAAATTAAATCTATGAAGAAATAGGGACAAGCGCTTCACCGTTGTTGCCACCTCTCCCTGGTGTGTCCAGTAGAGGCTCCTTCAGTGGCTCCTATGTCCTGATTGGCTTCCAAACCTCCAGCTTTGCAGTACGGAAGGAGCCACATTCACTTCTGTGTTTGAGCCAAACACACAACAGAACTGTCAGCATCACGACAACAAGTGCCAGCTAAATATTTACCCTCATTTTTGCTCGGCACTGTTCTAATCTGCTATAGTGTGAGCAGCCTGGGAAGTGATTAACGTGTATACACTGTCAGCAATTTCAGGAAATGTGGCTCAGCAGAACATATGCTGTACTGGAAAACACCTATCATCCACCTGTGTTTCGGGCTTCCTCAAATGCACAGGCTTCCAATAAAACTAGATGAACACATATGAGTACACATTCTCCTCTAGGAAGCATAAAACCCGAAACGTCCAAACTCCCTCTTACCTGGACGCTGGTCAGAGTCGTGTACTGGTATGCTCTGACAATCAGATAATTGGCTTCCACATCGGCGAGCCCCAGGAGAATGTATTTCCACCATTTTCTTCTCAAAATCTCTAAAAGGTTATCACTGCCTGGTTGGGAGAAAGCTGGGTGAGGACACAGTATACATGACGCGACACATTTCAATCCACAGAGCAGAAAATCAAAGCAAGGGGCTGTGGTGTTTTTCAAGTGTGGCTTGTCCTAACCCTAACCACCCAGAGGCCAGACATCAGAACCATCACCCTCAGGTTTGTCTAGTATGGAGCTGGAAACTATGCGGCTATGCGAGGAGAACAGTAGGAAGAGAACTGGAGACAAAGAGAAATGTGCATATGATATTCAGGGCTGGGGTGCAGCTCAGCTGGTAGAGAGCTTGCCTAGCATGTGAACATCCCCAGCACCACGTGAACCCAGTATGACACACGGCTGTAATCAGGAGGTGGAAAAGAGAGGACCAGCATATCTAGGTCATCCTTGGCTACACAGGGAATTTAAGGCCAGCATGAGATACAGAAGGCCGTGCCTCAGACAATAATAACAAATAATAACAAATATCTATTTATGAGCATGCCTGAAGCCATTTCTGACAAGTCACAGAGTGTTCTGGAAAAGTGTCATGTTTTGACAAACTAATTGGTTACTGAACCCCCTAGCATGGGTTTCTTTGAAGGAAACACAGCAAGGTCATTCTTTCTAAAGAGATGTACCTTTCAAGTGCAGTTGAATCCGGTGATAAGCTTAGGGAACGTTTTTTAGGGGTACCATTGACAAACGCTTTCTACCACCCCCACACAGCACAATTCTACCACTTTAAATTAACTAGAATTTACTCGTCTCTGGATAAACAGGAGGCAAAGTGTTGGGACATGTTGGGGAGGCTTTGTGGTAAGACAATCTATAAAGAAATATCGGGTGTGGTGGTAAAAGCCTTGAATCCCAGTACCCGGTAGGTAGAGGAGGGTGAGTTCAAAACCAACTTGGTCTACGTGAGGGAGTTCCAAATCAGCCAGGGCTGTATAGGTGAGGCCCTATCTCAAAAAAAACAGCAACAGAAAGAAAGGAAAGAAAGGAAGGGAGAGAGGGAAGGAGGAAGAGAGGGAGGGAGGGAGAGGAGGGAGAGAGAGAGGGAGGGAGGGAAGGAGGGAGGGAGGAAAGCACTGAGAATCACAATAATGGTAGTTAATACTGTTAGCCTGACAAGAACTAGAATTACCTAAGAGACAGACCTCCAGGCCCCATGCCTACCCACCGTGAACTGTGAGCCAAAGTAAACCCCTTCTCCCTTAAGTTGCATTTGTCAGACATTTAGTCACCAGACATGAAATCCATACCATAGTCGAATAGCTATCACTTCTTGGCATCTTGGCTAAGATCAAGTACAATAACTAACTTAAGAAGAATAAGGTTTTTTAAAAGGCCAATTAATAGATACTGGTGTTTTCATTTATTTACTGATTCACTTAAAGCACTGTTATACTGCCTGTTGCCAAGCATGACTTCACTTGGTACCTGGAACAGAATAATCAGAACAAATCGCTGAAACAAAGGCCGTTGCCCTTAACAGCCTGCTGATGGGTCACATACGTTTCCGTAAAACCATGCTTGCTTCCCTGGCCCATCTTATGGTTTTAGAGTATAAAATGAGAATACAAACCGGACCCAGCATTGAAGCCTTTCAGGAACCATCCTGGCTTCGGTCCGCTGGGGACATCTCCTCTCCCCACAAGTGTTTATTCCAGAAAGATTCCCACAACATAACTACCACTAAAATCCAGTTACCAAGAATGTCCTGAAAACTCAGAGCTGGTATTCTCAACACATGACAGAAAAGCACATGACAACCATGACTTCAAGGGACCACACTGATGTATTTGTGAATGACACCAGGAAAGCAGAACCCAGAATTACCACTCGCTTGCTAGTTCTGCTCACCCCCACCTTGCCCTAGAGATCTTGCCAACTGTGATACCTTAACAAGTTTCTCTAATCTCACAACTGGCTTCTACCTCCTACATTGGTGATAATAATTAACAGTAATGATGTTAATAGGCAGGTCTGGTGGCCATAATCTCAGCTCCTCGGGGGCTGAAAAGTACAACCTGGCAAGATCTTTCCTTGAGATTAAGATTTACAAAGGGCTAGAGAGATGGCTCAGTGGTTAAAGAACTTGCTGCACAATCATGAGGGGCAGAGTTCAGATTTCAGAATCCGTGGAAGAAACTGGCATCCGGCACACACCTATAACCCCAGCTCCAAAGTAAGTGGGGATCTCTGGGGCTTGTTGACTTCCAACCGAGCTGAAAAAAACATAGCTCTAAGTTTCAGGAGAAACTTAAAGAAAAAAGAGAGTATTGAAAGAGGACATCCAATACCTTCTTCTGGCCTCTATGCATACCCCAACACACATGCATACATAGACTCACATGAACACATACACACGTGTAATAAATAAATAAATTTGAAAATATGCAAAGAGAGGATTGGGGACAATACCATAGGCTCAACCCCTAGAACCACAAAACATATTCATTAATCTTGCCACATAGAAACAACACTGATTCCCTTAGGAAGTAACAAGATAGTATGGTTTTAAATGAGGGAAATAGAAATCCCGCACCCTCCAGGTCAGTTTAGGTCACGCACACACTTAAACATATCGCATGCAAACATATATACACACACGCATCACACATACACACGCAACAAAGGTTTTAAGGAAAATCACGAACATTTATGGAGCAGATGGCTCCCACATTTGACGTACCAGATCGAAACGCCAGCATCACTGTGTAGACCAGGAACAGCAGGCAGTAGTTGATGAAGCTCTGAAGCATGGGCGTGTTCACTCGGTACTTTTCCGCCAAATACTGGCTGGTGATGGCTGTGCCACATATACATAAGGACAGCATCTGGCCCAGAGCTATGGTCTTCAGGATATCCCTAGAAAATAAAGGGGTAACTCAGGTCGACTTGCAAGAACCTGCAGCTCACACACACGCACACATTTTGCTATAAACACAATATGAATTATTCTAAATTTTATTCTCATAACTATTCTAAATAGTTATTCTTTATATCTTTGTGCATATGTATACAATGTGTAATCATTCTTTATATCTTTGTGCATATATGTACAATGTGTATGTGTGATATATCTATATGTATATGTGTGTATAATGAGTAATTAATCTTTATTTGTCCATATGTGCACAATGTGTATGTGTGATGTGTCTATCTGTATGTGCATACAATGTGTAATTATTATTCATTTCTTTATGCATATGTGCACAACGTGTGTGACATAGCTGTATGTATATATGTGTACAGTGTGTAATTATTCTTTATTTCTTTGTGCCTATGTGTACTATGTGTGTGTGATGTGTCTATATGCATGTGTATAATGTGTGATTAATCTTTATTTATTTGCCCATATGTGTACAATGTGTATGTGTGTGTGTGTATGTATATATGTGTCTGCAGTCTCGTGTGTGGCAGTCAGAGGACAGCCTTGGATATGCACCTTCCTGTTTCAACTTTGTGAGACGGGGCTGTCTTATCGCTTCACCACTGTGTGCTCCCAGTGAACGGGCCTACAAGCTTCAAAGATCCTCCTGCCTCCAGCTCCCATCTCCCTGCAGAATCACTGGGGTTACACAGGTCTACTACTGCGCCCAACTTTACAGGGTTCAGGTCTTCACACTTGCATAGCCAGCACTTGGCCCACAGAGCCCATTACTCATTTAACTTAGAGACACAGTCTCCCGTGGCCCAGGCTGGGCTCGCACTTGCCACGGAGTGGAGAGTGACTTTGGACTCAAGGCCTTCTCGCCGCCACCTTCCTAGGGTTACAGTCATGTCCTACCACACGCAGTTTACAACATACTAGAAATGGAACTCAGAGCTGCATCCATGATAGGTAAGCATTCTACCAACCAAAACATATCCCAAGCCTCTTGAACTCATCTCACTAATTACTTCATGAGCACAAAAGCTGAATTAATGGAGTTTGAAAGATTATTTTTTATTCTCTTTTATTTTTCTCCTACTCCACCCCCCATTTCCAAGGAGAGCTACTCTTCCACTCACTGGCCATCCATTTAAAGATCATTTTGTTTATTTAGCTCTTCATGTACCATTGGTGCTGGGTGGGGTGCGTCATGCATGTGCTCCTATACACACACTAAATAAATAAGAAGCAAAAGAGGAGGCGACAGGAAAGTGACTCAACATGCAAATGTACTTGCTACCAAGTGATGACCCGAGTTCAAGTCCCAGGACCCACGTGCTGGGAGGAGAGAACCAATCCCTGCAAGTTGTCCTGTGATCTACACACATACACACACACACACACACACACACACACACACACACACACACCATGGCTATCATGCCCTCCCCCACACACAATAAAGAAATAAATATTTTAAAATATTTATAAATTTTTTAAATATATTTATTTCTTTATTGTGTGTGGGCATGAGTAGCCCAATGATAGAATGCTTACCTAACAACAAATCCTGGGTGTAACCCATAGTACCTCAGAGATAAACAATCAATATCACACTAATATCAAAGGCTCAAATGTAAAAAAAAAAATGCAGCCACAGACATTCTATAAAAATACAGAAGAATTTTTAAATATTTTATTACATTTCTTTATTGTGTTGGGCATGCTCACTTAAAGACCTGTGGCGGCCAGAGAACTCGCAGGAACCCATTCTCTTCTACCCTGTGGGTTCTAGAGACGGAATTCAATCACCCGCTTTGGCAGCAGCTTCACCACTGAGCCCTCTCACCAGCACCCTCAGTTTTCTTTTACTACTGACTGTTGGGTTCTGGGGACATGGCCCAATTGTGCGGTGTTCCTGCAGAGGCTCTGTGGTTTGAGAAGCGGTAGCCTTTCCTAACTGCTCCTCTGAGGCACCCTCTCTCCCCAAACCCAGTCTCCACACTGCTAGAGTCCCTTTCTAAAGTCTGAGCTAACGGATCATTCCTGTCTAAAGCCTTAAGTGGCTCCCCTCTGCCCTCACTTGAGCGCACAACTTTAAAATGGCTGATAAGGTCACCCAGTGTCTGACCTCTGTGCCTGGCTCCAGTTAAATCTGGAAATGTTCTTTCTTGTGGCTTATTTAATTATCAAATTTTCTTCTTTGTTTTCCACCTCTTTAATTTTTTTCTCCTCTGAGAAAGGGCTGATGCAGCTCAGGCTGACCTCAAACGTACTATACTCCAGGATGCCCTTGAGCCTCCGATCCTCCTGCCTCAACTCCTCCAGCATAGGGTTACAGGCAAGCAGCACTTTATGCAGTCCTGTGGACAGAACCCAGGGCTTCATGAATACTAAGCAAGCCCTCTAGCAACTGAGCCACATGTGTCCCCAACTTCAGCTACTAAAATTTCTTACAGGACATCCAGCATATAACAAAGTTGCCCTCAGGGCCTCAGTTCCAGGACCTGCCGCAGAAGTCAAGTTCAATGAAGGTTGAGCACCTTCCGTAAAATAGTGTCATGTTTTCGTAAGACCTGCGCACACCGTCCCACGAGTTACATCACATCCAGGTCTATAATGCCTAGTACAATGTCGGCGCCGTGTGAGTAGCCGCTGGTATGAGCTTCTCAGGGTCTAATGCCAGGAGACCCGCACATGTTCGGTGCAAGTGCCATGTTTTTTTCTCAACACTTTGAAACGAAATTGGTTGGTTCCATAGGGTAAAATGTACAGCTACGGAGAACCAAGTTCCTACTGTATAACCGATATGGACTGCCTACCAGGGGCCGGAGAAAACAGTAGCAACACCAACACTCTTGATTCTCCCCAGGTATTTTTGGACCTTCCCTAGGGCTGAATACTTTTGAAAATTTGCTATTTATTCATACATTTCAACTAACATTCATGTAAGGATTGCTAGCCGTAAATGTTCATTTTCTACCTTGCTGCACTCTGTTTGGGAAAGGTCTCCCTATTAACCCTTTACCTTTTGTCTCTGAACAGTACTGTGCTGTGTGACTCTGTCACACTTTATTCTTTTGCTGATGGATATTTCGGTTAAATTACAGCTTTCTGTTGTTTTTATAAATAAGGCCCCTACAAACATTCTTGCATAGGTTTCCTAATCACATATCTGGTTTGGTACAAATGGGCCATAAACGTGCGAAGAGAGCCCTCCTGGGCGCTCCGGGGTATCTGGTGAGAGCCACCGGAGGCTTCTTTTGCTGCAGCTTCCGTGTCCCAGGGTGACTTACTGCTCGCATCATAGTTTAAAGTGGTTACGGTGAAAGAGAGCCTGGCGTTAGGACAGAAGAACATCCCGCTTCATTAGTTTGCTAGATCCCTCTTCAAAGAGCTATTTTTCCCTGTGGCTCAGTCTGTTACAGCCCCAAAGAAGGCACCGAAGGGATCTGCACCATTCCAGAAGGAGAATGACGTCACAGACTAGCCAATCCCCAGCAGACTGTTGAACGTAGTTTTCACCAAGAAGAGCATAGGCTCAAAACTGGCTCCCGGCAGGTATGATTGTTTTCCAGACATTTCACCTCTACTGGCCAAGGCCTGAGCAAGACCTGAGGGAGGCTACCTCTCTACCTTGAGCTCGCCTCACTGAGGGGGCGTGGTTTGCACTGGGTGCAGCTGAGGAGGCCCTACCCAGACAACAGCAACTAGGGCAGCAACCGGGGAAACTCAAATTCCCTCAGGTCTTACTGCCCCTCCAACAGTAACCCCAACAAGTGAGGCCATCCCACTGGTTAATGTCTTCCCAGATTTGCATCTTCTCCCCACTCTTGCTGGCCCATCTCTACACTCTGCACGATCCTTCTGTCCACCAGGGTTTTACAACACAACTTATACTAGAAGACCTCTTCTTCAAAGGCCCACCCTCACCACGCCTCTCCCCTCCCACCTCTCCCTCTCCCCTCAAGCCAAACAAGCAAGTCAGGTATTCACAGGAGAAAGCAAAGAAAATCCAATCAAGCCCTGAGAAACCGATCAAACCCAGACTGTGGTTCACAGCCCATCATGGACTTGAACGCAACAGTAAGTGTGAAATGAGTGAGAACACAAAATGTGGAGGCGCTGAGCCCTGATCACAAACTGGCAGAACCCCTCCAGCTGGCTCGTTTTTTTATAGTCTACAAGAACCCAATTAAGCACACTGTCCTCCAAGAGTTAAGTGCAACTGCCTCCTCAAGGGGGGGAGGGGGATGCGTGTGCAGTCTAAATTGAATGTGGAGATTTAAAGTGACAGAAATGTATTTCTCCTGGCTCCAAATCCTGATGACCTCATCTATAATGGGAGTGGGGAGTAGGGAGGAAGGGAGGGAGAGAAAGACAGACAGAGAGAAGCTGGAGTGAGTGGAGGTTTAAGAAGGGAAATCACAGTAGGCCTCAGAACAACCTCAGGCCCCACGTGCACTCCTGTATTTTACCAGAAGGGGGCTAGTGTGGACAAATTCTGAGCAGACAGACTCCACACTATAGAAAGCACTCCCTGGCTAAAGGAGGCTTCAGGAAACAACACTGTGGACCATATCCTGACACAGTCTTTTCAAACAGAAACTCCACTGAAGTGAACCTCAAAGGCCGGATGTGCTCTGCCCGTGAAATGTACTTCCCAGTTTCTGCCTGCTCGCCATGGGAGCAGGGTCTCCAGGAACCCAGGCACTGCCCCGCCCAGAGTGCAAAGGCAGAAAACGGGCTGAGTAGGTTACTCTCTGCTACGTTTTCTGTTTGCACATAGCCTATGAATTTGAGAAGCTATAAAAATGAAAGAAGAAAGGGCATTTTATTACCCTCTCTTCTTTCTTCCAGGAAAGTCTAAAGTACATAGCTTAATATTTCTTTCACTCCGAAACACAGCTGTGTACTGCTTTTAAGTAAAGTTATACTTTCTTTTATTAACGTGGTAAATTCTTTTAAAGTGTTTTATTAATATGTACCAATCACACATGACACTGGGTTTCATAATATATTTTGATCATATTTATCCCCACTACCCACTCTTCAGCCCTTCCTCCTCCTAACTGGTCACTTCCTTCTTTCATGCTCATGTGGTGTGTGTGTGTGTGTGTGTGTGTGTGTGTGTGTGTGTGTGTGTGTATGAAATATCTTAATTAGGGTCAATTACAGGAGTATGGGCAACTTGCCAGTGGCTACACCACTGATGAAAATATTTCTCCCTTCCCTAGAAACCATTAACTGCCTACAGATCCCAGTGAAGAGCAGGGGGCCTTGGGAGTCCCTTCCCACTTCCATGATGGAATGTTAATAGGCCCAATCATGTTCAGGTCTTGTGCAGTCAATCATGGCTGCTAAGAGTTCACAAGTACAAGAGCCACATCATGCCTGAAAGACAGCATTCCACAACCCTTAGCCCCCTCCTCCAGTTTTTAGCATTCTTTCGCCCTCACTCAGTAAATTTGTCAGTCAACTCTGGATGTCAGTATGCACCAAACCCAAGGAATCTAGAATTTTTTTTCAATGTACCTATTTCCCAGTCCAGACTGTTTCCACAAGCCCCCTGACTATACTGCCCCACAGACTCCTTAAGGCTCACACTCCAACACCCTAGGTTGTCCAAGAGCAGGTCACTGCAGTCTCTGTGAACAACACAACGTCTACATGAAGGGGCCTAAGGCATGTTTACTCGCGCTGTCCCCCTGAGGATCTAGACCCAACCATGCAGAAAGGATACAATGGGAAGGTGAGAACAAGAGCCGTGCTGACAGCCAAGGGTCAGGACTTCCTGCAGGAGGTTCCCAAAGGAAGACAGGACAGGATACTTCCTGAAAAATGTCAAGGGAAATTGAAGGAAGGCTACCGTTTGGTTTAGTGCCAAATGCAAACTTTACACAGAATACATAAGAGACAGACACAATGACTCTCGGTCCTGTCTCCCCTATTCATTTCTCACAATGACCATCTCCCCTATTCCTGGCATGTGTATTCAAAATGACCATCTTTGATCCCTGTCCCCAAATCTTCTTCACAACAGCCATCAGCCCTGTCTCAAGCACTTCTTTAATGCAGTTTCAAGCTGGGCCAGATGTCCTCTACTTAAATATATATTTCAAAATCATCAGAGGCTAAAAAACAAATATGAGTAATAGCCAAAATCTCTGCTTAGACCAACTTGATCAGATTCTCAAGAAGTACAGTCTAAATAAACATCACCAGGTTTACTTAAGCATCTCCTAAGTGTAAGACATGATTAGAAAGATAACTACTCAATTATTCTCTCCTTTTCATTTGGTTTTTTTGAAGAGGTCCAAACGACTGATAAAACAGGTCACATGACTGTGATCCCTGACTCCCCTCTACTGTATGTCTCAATAAATCTGTGCTGCCAGGTTCCATGTTGTGAGCTGAAGACAATTTTAGGATTAAAGCTGAAAGACATCTATGAAGTGTATCTACTTTGGGCAGATTCAAAACTCCATATTGTCTACCACCTCATGGAGAATAATAATTTTCCACACATTTATTTTTAAAAAAAGACCTGAAGAGAAAGACTCATTGAGGCCAAGACCCCACACTTTACACATAAGCTACCCTGTTCCGTTTCTAGAACGTTTTAACTACATTGTTAACAAACTCAATTAATTCAAGTAGGTTTTCTCTTACAAAGCGTGATGTTGATCTTCATAGCCAACAAGAATGAATTTAGATTCATCATGAAAGCATTCCTTTGGGTGTTGTGGTGGTTTGAAAGAAAATGACCCCCATTAGCCCACAGGGAGTGGGCTATTAGAAGTGTGGCCTTATTGAAGGAGGAGTGGCTTTCTAGAGGAAGTGTATCACTATGGGGGTGGGCTTTGAGGTCTCAGATGCTCAAACCAGGCCAGTGGCTCACACAGTCTCTTCCTGCTGCCCTCAGATCTGGATGTAGAACTCTCAGCTACCTCTCCAGCACCACACATGCCTGTGTGCCTCCATGCTTCCCACCATGATGACAATGGACTAAACCTCTGAGCTGTAAGCCAGCTCCAATTAAAAGTTTTCCTTTATAAAAGTTGCCTGGTCATGGTGTCTCTTCACAGCAATAGAAACCGTAACTAAGACAGGTGTGTTCATGAGGGTTTTCCAAAAAAGGTTTAATGGAAGAAGGAAGGGCCACTTTGAATGCAGACAGCACCATCTCAAGGACCAAATAAAAGGGGGAAAGTAAGCATAGAGCCGCTATTCATGGCTCTGCTCCCTGACCCTAGATGTCATGTGAGCAGCCTCCTGCTCTTGCGACCATGCCTTCGCTGCCACGACATCCTCAACCTGGGCGCCAGATGAACTTCCTTCAGGCGCTTTTGCCAGGCAGTTGTCACAGCCTGGTGACTAATGCTCACAACGAGTGGCAGCTTCGGCGGCTGCTGTGTGTCCATGAACGCTCGGCTAAGGTGGTGTTGAGAAGTGCAGCTCCAGCCTGGCACTTTTCGATATTTTATGGGATACAAATCACCTGACACTTTTGTGAAATCACCAGAGCCTTGGGAATCTCTATTTCCAAGAAGCTAAATGCTAAGGTCCACTGACAAAATAAAAGATGTTTGGGAAAATGGCTGATTTCAGAACTGGGTAGGAAGTGAACAAAACATGCTTGGGCCACCTTATCAAACCAAAACACAAGAGGTCTGATGTTGGGAGCCACCTGGAGGCACAGGTGGTCCTGCAGTTTGGAGGTAGCCACGTGGGGCTGAGCAACCCTGCCTGCACCCTTGCCTGCACATGCTCAGACCAGCAGAGTGGCATTGACCAATCAGGACAGCGTTCAAGCTGCTCCACCGTTTAAAAGCAGATGCCTCGGGACCCTACTTCCTCTCTCTAAGCTTTCTCTCGTCCCTGCTCTATCGTCCCTTCCCCCAATTTTCCTCAAGGGAATGCTCCAAATAAAGATGTGACCAGAGAAGGAATTCTCGTTTTTGGTGGGGTTCATTCCTGCTGGACAGGATGGCGCCCCGCAACTGGTGCTCGAAACTCCGGGACGCTGAGGGACCCTGACAACTACGCCGGGGGACCCTGAGAAAGCCCGGGAGAAAAAGCCAAGATCAGACACCAGCACAGAGAGCCTTGAATTTCAGAACTCTGAGAACATGGAGCGGTGAGTGACGTCGGTTGAAATCCCCAGAAAGGGGAGGAAAAGAAATGTAAAAAGGAATTTCAAAGGATAGGCCTAAATAGAAAAGAAAATACAAAAAAAAAAAATCAAAGTTAAGGTATCTGAAAGAAGGTACAAAAAGCAACGGGGAAGAAAAATCCCTTAAGTTCAGTGCAGGTGGAGCTGAGAAAAAGCGAGGTTTACGGTTGGGAGATCCGCGGCTTCCTCCGTGCATACTCGCTGATAGAGACTGGAGGCAACAGTCTCGTAGGGAGGCAAACTTGATCACTGCCTTCCCTGTTCTTAAAGAGCCACAGAGCTTTTGGAGGTGATTTTCGCCTAATTTTGATAAGAGAGCTCAGTCTCTGGCTCTCACGTACAAAAAACTTTAATTTTTTGACTGAGAAAGACAAGCTGCTTGATTGTGCTGAGAGTGCTGGCGGCAGCCGGCCCGCCTTTGAGCGGTAATGCCTGATTAGAAACACGGAAGTGGGCCAGGCACGGTGGTGCACACCTGTGATCCCAGCTACTCAGGAGGGAGACGCAACCAGTTGCTGGCGGGGAGTTTGCTGGAGGCCTGCGAATAGCCAGGTCGCGGGCAGGCTAAAGTCCGTGTGACATCAGAGGCTATATGTCCCGGCCTTCTGGCGGGGCTATGGTTTTTGGAGGACTTTTTCAGCACCTGAGCGGACTCGCCTGACTGAGGCGGAAGCTGTGTGGTGAGCAGCGGCGCCATAGAAGGCAGAGAGGAGCTGAATCGGCTCTGCGGAAAAACTGTGTTTCCATAGCATCATGGGCGGGCGGAGATGAGTTCCCAGAGAACGGGGCTCCGCGCGCGGGCAGACCGGGCCCTCCACGGGTGGGCGGATGCCCCCCCCCCCTCGCCGGAGCTTGAAAAAGACTCACAGCCGGCGGTGCGAGTTCATTGCCTGAGGTGAAACGGCGAGCCCGCGCAAGGCCCGGGGCGGAGCCATGCCTTTGGGCCATGCGGAGCGCGCCATTATGGGCTTCAGAGGCGGAGCTGTGGCAGCCGCCGCCGTCCGCTGCTGCCGCCCTCAGTCAAGGTCGCCAAGAATTCAGTCAGATAAAAACATTTGTCGCCAAAAATTCAGTCAGATAAAAACATTTATCCCCTAAACAACGTCCCTTCGTCAGCAGGAAGTAGCCAGATCGATGCTACGCCCATTCTCCCTTAAAGAACTGGTCGTGATTATCATAATAAAGGCATGTTTACCTGGTTACCGTATCCTAGGTAACAAAGAAAGGCGGACCTTTTGCCTGAGGCACCTGGTGAGATAAACAATGCTACCTAGAGGTTTTTCCATCTAAATAGGGGAGCTGGAGAGATGGCTCAGCGGTTAAGGGCATTGCCTGCTCTTCCAAAGGTTATGAGTTCAATTCCCAGTGACAACTGCTTTGGTTTTTAAACAATAGAGGGGGACTACACTACCAGTGACAGCTTCCCCCAGAGAAAGGATTTCTCTTGCATTCTTTACACTTAATTTTTAATTCAAAATTTTGCTGGTACAGGCAAACAAGATTTGCTTTTTGAAACAGAGACCTGCAGATCTCTAAGTTCAAAACCAGCCTACTTCCAGTACTGATTGTGCTGAATTTTTACACTGAGAGTTTTTAATACTCTTAAATGTTTAATTTGGGAGGAGAGTTTTGTTTATGTTTTTCTAGGAATGCTGACATACATCTGGATGCCAGCGAGACCGACCAGAGAGATAAAGAAGACGACCCAGTGGATGCTGAGTGTCCTGCTGTGGAAGATTCATGCGGAGACAGCAGAGATGACCTTCTGGGCGGTGCCAAGAGCAGCTGTTTCACACCATCGACTTGAGCAACACCCTGTGCAACCTCTTATCTCTTAACAATTTTCTGACTGACTCTATTCTGCCTTTCTCCCTCCTTGGAGATGGGTGGGAGCAGAGATATCCTTGGCATGCTGCGTCTAGGTGGGGACCAGATTGGAAAATAGTTTTGCCTTATTGCTCTTAAAGACAATAATTAGGGGGAGATGTTGGGAGCCACCTGGAGGCACAGGTGGTCCTGCAGTTTGGAGGTAGCCACGTGGGGCTGAGCAACCCTGCCTGCACCCTTGCCTGCACATGCTCAGACCAGCAGAGTGGCATTGACCAATCAGGACAGCGTTCAAGCTGCTCCACCGTTTAAAAGCAGATGCCTCGGGACCCTACTTCCTCTCTCTAAGCTTTCTCTCGTCCCTGCTCTATCGTCCCTTCCCCCAATTTTCCTCAAGGGAATGCTCCAAATAAAGATGTGACCAGAGAAGGAATTCTCGTTTTTGGTGGGGTTCATTCCTGCTGGACAGGATGGCGCCCCGCAGTCTGAGAAGCAGCTGACAGAACAGGTGTTCTTGGTATCGTAAGATGCTGCAGTGGGCTGAGATGCATGCAGGTACGGTAAGGATGCGGCAGTGGGCTGAAATGCATGCAGGTACAGTAAGAATGCAGAAATTAGCTGAGATGCATGCAGATGCAGTAAGGATGCCGAAGTTGGCTGAAATGCTTGCAGGTACAGTAAGAGTGCTGAAGTTGGCTGAGATGCATGCAGATGCAGTAAGGATGCTGAAGTTGGCTGAGATGCATGCAAGTACAGTAAGAATGCAGAAGTTGGCTGAGATGCATGCAGATGCAGTAAGGATGCTGAAGTTGACTGAGATGCATACGGGTACGGTAAGGATGCTGCAGTGAACAGAGACATAAAATGTTCGTACCTGGGACTTAACAAGCAGCACCAACTTGAGAAGGGGCACTCCTTAGCCTTAGAAAGACTCGTTACTTAAGAACTAATAAATGAGAGGAAGCAAAAAAAATTACCGTGCTTTTTCTTGTTTTTTTTTAAGGTTTATTCATTTATTTTATGTGTATTGGTGTTTTGTCTGCATGTCTGTGTGAGGATTTCGGATCCCATGGAACCTGAGTTACAGACAGTTGTGAGCTGCCATGTGTGTGCTATAAATTGAACCCAGGTCCTCTGGAAGAACAGCCAATGTTCTTAAACTGCTGAGCCCATCTCTCCAGCCCCTCCCCTGCCTTTTCTGTCCAAATTATGTACCATGAGGTGACCAAAAGGTGGATGAAGGAGGAGAGTTTGTAGAACTCTGGAAAATTAATGATGATGAAATAACAGAGACATGATCACTTTATAAGCCATAATTTTAAAAAAAGGCTATAAGTTAGGCATTGTGGGACACACCTTTAACCCCAGAACTTGAGAAGCAAAGGCAAGGTGGATCTCTTTGAGTCTGAATGTAGTCTGGTCTACAGAGAGAGCTCCAGGCCAGCAGAGACCACATGATGGGACTCTGTCTTCAAATACACACACACACACACACACAACTCTGTGTGTGTGTGTGTGAGTGTGTGTGTGCGTGTGTGTACCCCAGGCTGACCTCAAATACACACATACACACACATATAACTCTGTGTGTGTGTGTGTGTGTGTGTGTGTGTGTGTGTGTGGAGAGAGAGAGTCTCATAAACCCCAGGCTGACCTCACACACACAAAACTCTGTATATGTGTATATGTATACATATATACATACATATAATTTTTTGGAAATAGAGTCTCATATACCCAAACTGACCTCAAATTCATTATGAATAATCTTCCCGTTTCCACCTCCAGAGTGCCGGTATCATAGTCATGCATCACCATGCCAGTGACAAGATTTTTCACATACTGAAACATCACATATGTGTGGTCTCAGTTATAATTATATTGAGTGCGGTAACACTCATTTGCTCTTGCTAATCAGGAGTTCTAGCGCGTGATTAGTTAAAAGACAACAAAAATAATCTCTTTATTCACAAAGGCAAGGATAGGAACAATGTGTAATAATCTTTCAAAACATAGAATGCCTACATTTCTAACCAAAATAAGAAAGAAAGGCAAAAAGAATTTGCCATGGAGGAAGACCTAAAGTTAAACAGAGTATCTGTTTCTGTCCAGATCCCTGCGTAAGGCTCAGGCCCTAAAAGGCAGCTTCACACTCATCTCTGGCTGAATCAGTAAGAACTGGCTGAACCACAGCCAGGGAAACACCACAGGGAGAGCCAGGCTTTGCGAGGACTGCAGCGGCCCATCCATAGCTTACGATGAGTCCTGAGACAAAACCACTCTAGCGTACAACTCAGAAATGTGTTGTTAGGAACAAACAGAGTGATCTTAGTCTTGCACAAAGGAATACATGGCAAAATTTGAAGTAACTTAGCAAGTATGTGTGCTGAAACCCAAACTGGACGAGTAAGCATACTTGGCCAAGAGGGCTTCTTTCTTGTATCCCTCTTGTAGGTGGTGACTGCATCTCATCCCATTGGTGGGAGCTCAACTTCACAATCTGAAGGCAGTTGATTAATCTGTACAAATGGGAAAGTTCAGGAAATAAGAGCTCTTACTAGGCTAAATATCTCTGATGGGGGAAAAAAGGTTCCTAATAGTGTGGACCCAAAGATAAAAGCAAAAATGCATTCAAATATGGTGGTGCTGTCAGGGAAGCCCATATTTATAATCCAGCATTTGGAGGCAGAGGCAGGAGGCTAAGGAGTTCAAGGCCATCTGCAAGAATAGAGTGAGACAAGTTCAGTCTGGGCTACGTGAGACTCTGTCTCAAAACCCAGGACCAAGAGAGACAGTGGCTTGGTAGCTAAGAGCATAGACGTCTGTTGAAAGCTCTTGCAGAGGATTCAGTTCAATTCCCAGCACCCTTGTCAGCTCAGTCACCAACTCCAGCTCCAGGGGATCCATTGCTCCCTTCTGGCCTTCTTGACAGATACATATATGCACACATAAATTTAAACAAATAAGTAAATCTGATAATAATAATAATAATAATAATAATAACAGTAATAATGTGGAGCTGGGGTGTAATTCAATGGTGGACACAAGGCCCTAGGATTGATCCCTGGAATTGCAAAAATAAAAATAAAAATACAAAATAAGTTACAACGCACAGTAAAATGGAGCAGAGCAGTAGTGATCGGTTCTGCTGGGCAGCATGAATTCCAGAAACAGGAAACTTGGCAAACTGGGGAGTCTCTTGGTTCATTAGCAAGACTTCTCTATTTGAATGGAAGACAGGATAGAAAAATGGAGAAAAGTATGGGGGTACCAAAAGAAAAGACAGCCCCTCACCACGGAGTCTGGGTGGGAGCCTCTCAGGCTGAGAACCAAAACCTCCAATACAGTAAAGGACATTTGTCAGGAAGGTTGCCAACACAGAAGCATTACATCAAATGTTAACATAACAAGGAGCCTTGCTTAGGTCCCAAGCCTACATGACCTTCAGTACAATCTTACTCCTTCCCAGATATTTTCTGGGACTCTCAAAAACAAGACCAAAGCTTTGTGTATCATCAAAAATAAAATATTCTTAACCTCCCTACAACTCCTGTGAACAAGAGTTTTACCTTATCCACTGCAGCCCTGCCCAATGCATAGGAACCACCCTAGGGTGTCATTTAAATTCCTGAGATTCAACTATAGGTAAAGACTTCATCGATGCCCCTTTGAGACGCCCCACCCACACCAAGAAGGTGTGTCTTCCTTCCTTCCTTCCTTCCTTCCTTCCCCCTTACACCCATCTTCCTCTCAACTCTTTCACTTTCCCCAGCAGGGCAGTGGTGGCACACACCTTTTAATCCCAGCACTCGGAAGGCAGAAGCAGGTGGATCTTTGTGAGTTCGAGGTCAGCCTGGTCTACAAGAGCTAGTTCCAGGACAGGCTCCAAAGCTCAGCAAACCCTGTCTCAAAAAACCAAAAAAAAAAAGAAAAAGAAAAGGAAAAAAAAAACACCTTTCCCTAACTCTTACTCAGCGTCTTATTGGCTCGGTCCGCCACAAGAGTCCAAGTAAAGACAAGAAACCTTCAGGGGCTGCTTCAGCTGGGTGGTGTTTTGCCCCAAGGCCTCTGAACTGCAAGAGAAGAAGGAAAAGGTCCCTGAAGAAGAGCTCTGTAACTGGCTCTTCTCTTCCTCGCAGTGATGTTACAGGGCTGCTCATCGAGCATCTGCAGGAAGAGCTTCTGGGGATCTGAACTCTGGTCCTCCTGCTTGCACAGCAAACGATTTAACTGCTGAGCTACCTCTTCAGTGATGTCAATCAGCAATAGTTTTAGGACCCTAGGGGATCTTAACAATCTGTCACTCTGAAAACAAAGAGAAGTAGAGACACAGCTCCTGACCTCAAGGAATTCACAGCAGGGAAGAGCAGAAAAGAAATTACGGAAAGGGTGGTGAGTGTGCTCAAAGGATGTGCAGCTAGGGTGGGGTTTCATGGGAGACTTTGGTCGTGGCATTTCACAGACTTGAAGAATAAGCAGGAATTATTCAGGTCAAGCGAAGAGCTATGGGGATGGGGAGGTATCTCAGACTGTGTGCAAGCATGACCAAAGCCTAATCCCCAGAAGATGTAAAAAGTTGAGCACCATGACACACGTTTATAACCCCAGCAGTAGGAAGGCAAAGGAGGGCAGGTCCCTGAGGCTGGCCTAGCCAAATCAGTTAGCCCCAGGGCCAGAGTGAGAGACAGTCTTTTAATAAATAAATAAATAGTATTTGTTCTTCAGAGGACATGGATTGAGTTCTAGGACAGCCAGTGTTACATACAGAAAGCTTGTCTCCAAATAAATAGGTACTTGTTCTTACAGAGGACGTGGGTTTGGTTCCCAGAACCTACAGGGTGGCTCACCACCAGAAGAACAATATTCAAGTTTGTTCTTTGGTCTCCACACCGCACATGCACATGCATAAGCACTCATACCAGCACACATATATGAACATACAGGTACACAAGCACACACACAAGGGATGGGTATGGAAAGATTTCATGGGAACCATTATCTGGTGCAGGAGAATTGTCTGTATTCTGTCAATCATGTATTTTAGTAAAACACTGATTGGCCAGGCAGGAAGTATAGGTGGGTCAACCAGACAGGAAGTAGAGGCGGGGCGATGAGAACAGGAATATTCTGGGAAGCAGGAAGCTCCCTCCGCCATTCCTGTGCAGACCATCGAAGAGGCGGGATGTAACCTGCCCAGCTGAGAAAGGTACTGAGCCGTGTGGCTAACATAGATAAGGATAATGGGGTAACATAAGTTATAAGAGCTAATAAGTAGCCTGACCTAATGGGCCAATCAGCTTTATAACTCTGTGTGATTGATTTTCACTGGGACTTGCCGGTTGTGGGGTACCGAGCGGGAACAGATACCCCAACAAGCTGGCCCTCATGCTACAATCATCCCATTAGATACAAGAGCGCGTTCCAGGATCAATGTGGAGGAGTAACTCATCCAAGGGTATCAACCAGCATCTACAAAATCTCTCTCAAGCCTGTGGTACCACTAGAAACCAGCTGTAGCAGCCCTTGACAGGAAATTGCAAAGAATGAGTATGTGTGGAGAGCTACATAAGTGAAAAGAACAGGGAAAGTTTCCCTGACATAAGTTATTGCTACATTGTTACGAAATGAAGACTGCACACGCTGTCCCAGAGCTCACTACTGACCGTACATTGCTTCAGCTCCCCAAATGGTATGATTATAGGTGTGTACATCCACCCTTCAAGCTATGTGTTTTATTGTAACCGTTTTAGATCCTGCAAGTAAATGTGGGTGGGAAGTAACGGCCATTCCATGAATAGCCACACTCTTCCCCCAAACATGTAAAGAGGACATGTAAAGAACCTTGAGTGAGGGACACTGTCATTGATTATTACCCAGGAAGGTCCGGTAAGGATACAACTACAGACAGATTAGAGATGCTGGCTTGAGAGATGAGAAAGGGCCAGGAACAAGACATGCTTTTAGAAGCAGGAAAAGAAAGGACCAGATTTCCAACTAGAGCTTCTATAAAAGGCTCCAGCTCTACCAATACTAATTTTGGCCCAATGAGGCTTCTGTTGGTTGGCCTTCGGAGCCACAAAAGATAACAAAGTCATGTTGCTTTGGCCATTAAACTTAATGCTGATGAAACAGAGACATGATCACTTTATAAGTCATGATTTTTAAAACAAGGCTATAGACTAGGCATTGTGGGGCGTGCTTTTAGTTCCAGCCCTTGAGGGGCAGAGGAAAGTAGTTTGTTGTGGTATCTGCAGATAACTAACAGACAAAACTAATTATACACGAGCTACTTTAAAACAGTACGAGTCACACTGTTAGAACTACTTACATTCTTTTTAGTAAATTTGCTTAGGAGAAGGATAATCACATCAAATTGAGAGTCTATTAAATAGCAGCGGGCAAAGTCAATCAGAAGCCACTTTGGATTAAAACACCACTTGTATGGGGGATAAAAACCAGACCTTCAAGCCAGAAACTGATAAAAATAGTTTTACACAAATGAACAAAAATTAAACTTGCAAATCTAGTGATTTCTTCTTGCATCTTAAATTCTGTATGAGCCTTAGAGAGTCAAGAATATAGAGGACGTGTTAATATTCTCTCTCCCCTGTACAGTAAAAGGGACACACCGGCCACCATACTGAGTTCCCACATCTATTAACTTGCTGGATTCCCATACAACAGTAAGAGTAGATTTACCTCCTCAAAGTTTATGTCGCCTAACCAAGTTCAAATGTTAAATCAAAATAGGAACACTAAAGTCCAAAGACAATGTTGGAGGCTGCCGGTGTTCTCTCCATTCTGCCAGACTTGGAAGACTGGCAGAAATAAGGGAGAAGAGAGAAAGTAAGAAAGGAGATGGGGGCTGGCAAGCTGGCTCGGTGGGTAAAGGCGTTTGCTGCTAAGCCTAACATCTGAGTGCCATGCCTGGGACCTGCATGGAAGGAGGGGAGAACTGACTGCAGTGGCTTGTCACCTTGCTTTCACACATGCACCATGGCATGCACGCATGCACGCACACACACACACACACACACTGAGGAAAAGGGCCCAGTACCAGAATGTCAACCTATAAATTCCCATTTTGTTTTGATTCTAATCGTCCTAATCCCATTTTCTACATAGACACTATACATTGCATTTATTTTACTGGTCTATAAAGGCAGACACTATCATGAATATTCTGACCGCTTCCCCTGTATCTACAGTCACATAAACCATGTAGTGAAAACAGTAATGGTAGGGACTGTGCCCAGGTGCACACTACAGAGCCCTGGTCTAGGGATTCCACATCCCTACTTCATGTTTAACCCAACAGCCTATGAGGAAGGCGCTATGGCTGTTCCTATTATCCTATCAATAGATAAAGACGCAGAGATGTGAAGTTGTACTGAAAAAGAACTACCCCTGTCTCTGAGGACCCAACAAAAGATTAATAACAACCTTCCTATCCTAACAGACGTGAGGCAGTGTAATGAAAATACCTGTGGGCCAGATATCACATTAAACAGCCTTTTGCGTCACTAAAATCTGAGCAAAACTCTTGCAAGACAGGGACTACGGGAACAGTTAGAGGCAAGAGACTGAGCTTCAGTCACTCAGAGAAATAACTCGCCTAAGTCAGGGAATTATTAAGTCTGGCTTTTCCCTGCTTTGCACACTATCCCTTATAATCATAATAAAATATGACATTGAGGACTACGATGCCACACAGAGACCAGCTGACATGAATTACCCCACATCTCTAACAATGGGCACTGATGCACAGCCCACTGAGGACATGTTTCACAAATATTTTAATGCATGGTGTTTTGGGTGAAAATAAGGGAGAAGGCATAAAATCTGTCCTGAAAGGGGCTGAGGGTAGGATGAAGAGGCGCAGGATTGACCTGGGATGACATCGACCTGGCTGTTTCAAGCCTGACCTGCAGGAGTTTCCGCCCCTGAGACAATCCACAAGGCAGGCTCTGCCCAGCACCTGGCAGAAGAGCTGAGGGCAAACAAACCCTGTGCTCAACAGGAAGCCAGGAAGCCACAGCCCATAAAACAGGCTAATGCTGCTGCCGGGCGAGACTTCATAGAAAGTTCTGAAAGACTTTTATCAACATCTGGGTTTACCTGTTTGTGGATTAGCAAAACAAAAGTCATTTTCCCTCTGGTCCTTGGTGTGGCTTACACTGTAGAAGGCCCACAGTGAGAATCAAGGAGCCCACAGTGAAGGCGGGGCGCAGAGCCGGAGCCCTGGTGTGGTTTGGGATCCTGACTCCAGCAGCCTCCAGGCTGTGGTTTGGCAGTTCTGCACTCCTCGACTCTGTAAAACAATACATCCTTTCCCACACCAGTGTTGAGCTGGGTTTCCCTAAGAGCCCATCTACCATACTCATCAATTGCCAGCCAGTCGTCTGAGGACAGAAGTGAGAATCAGATCTCAGAGCTCCTGGGGACAGGGCCCAGTGAGAGACCGGGGAGGGGAGGTGTTTGGGGAGACTCCCTGTGAGTCACTGGGTCCTTTGCCGTCTTCCCACACCCACCCGCTTCAAACCAGAAAGACTGTCTGTCACACTCCTTGAGTCAGGCTCCCTTAAGTGGGCTGGCATTGATTTCAGCCAGTCTACTTGCAATCAGTGCTCTCAAACTTTTTAAGAGAACATCCACTACCAGACCAGAGGGAAACAGCATCAATGGAAAGCTGGTGCGTGCACACATGCGCGCACACGCATGCGCACACACACACACACACACACACACACACACACATAAGCTTTTCAGTCATGGAAACCTCTACAACACATAGAATGTATTATGTCATGGCTATAAAGATGGCTTAGCCATTAAGAATGTTTACTGTACAACCGTGAAGACCGGAGTTGGGGCTCCAGGACACACAACATAACAAGCTGGTCATCTTGCAAGTGTCTGTAACTGCAGCTCCAAGGCATCTACACCTTCTTTGGTTCTCTGCATGTGCACGGGCACACACCACACAGGCATGTGCACATACACTCACAGACAGCATGCATAAACAAAATAAAATTTTAAGTGTATATGCTACAGCACTCCGTTTAGTGTAAGAATGATGTTATTAGAAGCTAAATAAGAATAATATTGTGCAAAAAAAAAACCCACCACATTCTACAGAAGTAGAAAGACAGGCAACAAATAACCACACCAAGGTCCACTTCATAAACCAGGCACAGTCCCTCACTCCTGGAATCCCAATCTTTGTGAAGATGGGGCAGGAGAACTTCAGGCCTCATATCAAATCCCAGGCTAGTCTGGGCTAAAAAGTGAGACTCTTTGTATTTTATTCTCAGATAAAAACAATTAGCCTGAGGAAATGGTTCAAGTAGCATGGTTGTTTCTACCTTGCAAGCACAAGGACATGAGTTCAATCCTTAAAATCCATACCCCCCCCCCAAAAAATAAACAAAAACCACCTAAAGCCAAATGTGGTGGCTCATGCTTCTAATCCTTGTTCTGGGAAGGTGGGAAACAGGCAGCTCCCTGGGGCTCCAGGTCCAGCCAGCCTAGCCTACTGACTGAGTTCCAAACCTGTGAGAGAAATGATACCCAAGGTGATCCTCTGGTCTCCAGATGCACTCTTGTATGTATGAATACACACACACAGACACACAGACACACACACACACGTAACCAAATCTGTGAACTAAGAGACTTACATTGGTGTGGCTGTTGAAAATGCCAAGTCTCACAACACCAAGCGTGAGAAAGGACCTGGCTCCACATGGTTTCTCATGTGTGTAAGAGTGTACCTGGCAGGGTGTAAATCAGTACAACTTTGGAAACCAGTTTGATACCGTCTTACAAAGCTCAAAATCACACAATCCCACAAACCAGCAATTCCTTTCCTAGGCAAATGCATATTTAAACATGTCAATCTACTAGCTAACGTATAAATTCAGGGAAAAATAAAGACACTGGGAAGTGAAGGGAAGGCTTCAGTTCACCGAGATTGAGTCCCCTGCAGTCTCAGAGGCTAAATTCATTCCCATGTGTCTGAGTCTTCATATCACGGGCCTGCAAAAACACACACATCCATGCCGAATTACTCGCGACAATAATCTTTTAAAAATACCTTTTAGGCCCGGTGCAGCAGTGTGCACCTTTAATCCCACCATTCTGGAGGCAGAGACAGGAAGATCTCTGTGAGTTGAAGGCCAGCCCAGCCTACAGAGGGGGTTGCAGGACAACTAATGCTATACAGAGAAACCCTGTCTCAAAATACCAAATTAAAATAAAAACCCTTCAGATATACATCCAGGTATTTCCCACTGTGGTATACAGCTGGAAACCCACAACACTAAGGAGGAACAGACGAGAATGAGGAAATTCAAGGTTATTCTTGGCTATCTATGGAATACAAGGCTCATCCTGAGATAGCAGAGAACCAGTCTGAAAGAAAGAACTAGGCATGCTGAGCCGTGCCTAATTAATTCAAGCACTCAGGAGGCAGAGGCAGGCAGATCTCTATGACTTAGAGGCCAGCCTAGTCTACAGAGTGAGTTACAAGCCGACCAAGGTTACATAGTGAGACCCTTTTCACAAAGAGAGATGGGGTTGGGGGAGGAGGGAAGAGAAAGTCATACAGATACAGATAAAAACTATATTTAAAATACACACACACACACATATATATATCATATGTTTTATATATGTGTGAAAGCAAGCGAATGGTGACAGGAAGATTCAGGTGGTGCCTATCTATAATTCTCTGTAGTCGGAGAAGGGAATGACTACTGGGTGCATAGAAATTCTAGTTTAGGAATAGCAGCGGCTTTACGGTTTTATTACATTAAAAAATTAATAGAGCCATTCATTGCCTACACTGAGAGTATATCATGAGCCAGGAATTAAGATGAATCTGCTTTGTGCAACTGGGGTCTACAGAAATAAGCTAAATGATGTTTTAAGAAGATATTTATCTTGAGTTTTATGTACTGTCAGGCAAGCCTGCAGATACAAATGGCTCAGCAGGAGGTTGCCAAAGGTCTGTTTGGGGTGAGTGGGCTGTTTGCTTGCTTGTTTGCTTTTACCATGCATCTCACAAAATGCGAGAAAATACCCAAGCCTAGCAGCACAGAAGGCTGGGCCACATTGCCTGACTGGAAGGGAGCTCGGTTGGTTCCGGGTACAACTCAGGAGGCAGAAGCAGAAGGTGGATGAGTTGAAGTGAGCGAGTGAGATCCTATTTCTAAAAAGCAAAGCAAAAACAAACGAGACGTTCTTTAAGGTGGGTGTAGTGGCTCACACCTTTAATCCCAACGGGCAGGAGGTTAAGACCAACAGATTCAAAATGAGTTCCAGGCCATCCTACATCACGGAGGGAAAGAAGTTAGCAGAAGGATGACGTGAACTAACGTATCCTGAAGCTCTCTGTAGTACGCAGTGAGCCATGCTCAGTAAAATCTCGGCTCTTGCTGTTTATATCTCTCACCCAACAATCTATGTGAAAACCAGGAGCGCTGGTAACACTGTTGCACACCTCTAATCCTAGCCACAGGGAGACAGAAGCAGCGAGGTCGCGAAAAGTTCAAGGCTAGCCTGGTCTACACTGGGAAAGCCTTATCTCCATGCTTCCGACCCCTCCACAGAAGCTTAAGAATTACTCTTTCCAAATATATTCTTAATTCTTCTCAAGCAGGAATGTCTCCAGCGTGCTCTAGGCAGATCAACTGCACCATGCACACACCTAACCTCAAGTTCTCAGTGGGGTCACAGACTGGGGAAACTGAGTCAAATTCTTTCTTAAATATTCTAGTTTTAAAGAAATAACTAGATGGGAGGTGATGATGCACGTGTTTAATCCCAGCACTTGGGAGGTAGGGGCAAGAGGATCTCTGTGTGTTCGAGAGCAGCCTGATCTACAAAGTGAGTTCAAGGATAGCCAGAGCTAAACAGTGAAACTCTGTCTTAAAAAAAAAAAAAAAAACTAGCCAGGTGGTGGTGGCACACAGCTTTAACCCCAGCACTTATGAAGTAGAGACAGGAAAATCTACAAATTCAAGCCCAGCCTAGTCTACAGAGTGAGATCCAGAACAGCCAGGAGAAGAAAGAGAAACCTAAAAACCAAAAATGAAAGAAGAGAGAGAGAACAAAGGAACTAAAAAGGAGTTTTGGACTCCACTGTGATCTCCCATGGAAGCTGGCTCACAGCATTAGCATAATAGCTAACTTGTCCAATTGTTTTAATTACCGTAGACTCATATAACCATTCAAAAGAAACACCCCCAAATCTGTAAATCAAGTCTTTTCATAAACCAGACATGGTGGTGTGTGCTTGCTTGCAATCTCAGCATTCAGATGAAGGCAAGAGGATTAGAAGTTCAAAGTCATCCTTGGCTACATAGTGAGTTCAAGGCCAGCCTGGACTACCAGAGATAATCTGTTATAACTTATTAAAAATCAAAAACACTGCAGTCTTCATGCAGGCTTATTCCTACTTTGCCTGCGAGTAATTTTGAGGCACTAAGTCATTTGGCTCCTGGAGGGTTTAATAGGTAGAAACGATAATTTTAAAAGAACACAGGTTTCTGGAGATCTGCTTGATAACTCAGGAAAAAAGCCACATGTGAGCACGGGGGAGTGGAAGTCAGAAGAAAGAAGACAAATAATTCGCTTAGATGCCCCAGAGCACATTCTTGGTGCTCAGCAGAATAAGCTGAGCCCACGCGGGTGGACGCGGTGCCAGGGCGAAGGCACTGGGTTATGGAAAGGAGTGTGTTCTTGGGTTGCAAACATGCAGTGAAGAGTTTAACTGTACCTCTTGGGGCTAGAAGGATGGCTTGGTGGTTACAAGAACTTGCTGTACAACTGAAAGGACCAGAGTTCAAATCCTAGCACCCATGCGGCAAGCTAGGGATCCTGAGTATTCCTATAACCCCAGCTCCAAAGGGAATGGAGACAGAAATTCTTAGGGCTTGCTGGGTTCCAACCAATCCAAGAAAACCTTGAGTCCTGGGCTCAGGGAGAGATTCTGTCTCAAGGGAATGGACAGAGAAGGACACACTCACCACTCCTGACCTCTGTGTGCATTAAGGCACACACAAGCACAGATATACAAATATACACTAAATTAGTAAATGAAGCTTTTTGAAAAAAATTATCTCCAGCTGTCCTGAAACTCATTATTTAGCCCAAGCTGGCTTTGAACTCACAGCAATTCTCCTGCCTCAGTCTCTCATTGGTGGGACTTCAAAGTGTACCATGATGCCCAATTAAGAATTTCAAATAAAGGTTTTTTTTCCTTGCCAAAATCTCTAGGATTAGTAGCAAATGGGCCTCCTAAGTAATTAAATGGATTGACCTACCCTAGAGAGTTGTCCAGTACCAGTCAACTCTATGGGAGAATAGCTGCCAAAAATTCTGCATGGATAAATTAGCCAAAGTGAGAGATCATTACACAAGAAGTGCCATTCGTTTCGATTTTTAAGTAAAGTTCATGTTTAGAAGAGAGGGCTTAAAGCTTTCTGCGAAACCAACCTGTTTGAAATAAGTAAGTAATAGAAGGAGATCGCTCTAGCTTCTTTGTGTGAAGGGCGGGGATAAAGATGCTTGTTGTAAAGATATAACTGTTCGGTTGTGGTTGTTTTGAGACAGGGTCTCATGTAGCCCTGATGGGCCGGAGATGGTCAAGGCTGGATTGACCTTGAACTCCTGACCCTTCTCCTCAGAAGAAAGAGCTGTGCACCACCATCCCAGTTTAGGAAGTGCTGTGGAATTGAACCCAGGTTTTTTGGTGGGCTGGGCCAGTGCTTTACACACTGAGCTACGGCCTCAACATCTAACTTTTAAATGAGCTTACCAAAACACTCACCAAAACAGTTTCCAGGCTTGGCGACTCACATTGTCTGCCGACATGGCCACCTTCTAAACACCTCTGAAAGCTGCCCTTCAGAAAGCACCTATTTTTACTCCAGTCCTAGCTCTTACATCTTATTTACCACATCAAATAAAAGGAGGGGACCACACATGGACCACCATGATTCTCCCAGAATGTGGGTTATTAAATGAAAATCTCAGCACCAGGTATGGGATAGCTCCCTTTGAGCTACTGGTCAGGGAAGTCCCACAGGCCCCCAAAATAACCCAGGCTACTGCCATTGCTCTTGGTTAGCCACTAGAACCAGACGGTAAGACTCTAGCACTGAAGAGACAATACGCTTTACGGGCAAGACAGAGGAACCAAGCTGGACGTGACCTGAAAACGTGCTTTGATGAGTAGCGCCAGAAGATGCTATGTAGACACCAATGGTACCCATGCAGCCAACCCTCTACGCTACAATACCGCCCTGAAAGGTAAGACGTGTCCGGCGATGTAATAGTGGCATGAATGGCATGGGGGCAAGCAACTGCTTTTAGATTGAATTTGAGACCAGGTTCACAGGAAGGAATTCATGTCTGGTACTATACATAAGCTTGGTCAAAAGCCCAGGGCTCCAGGGAGGTCACAAGGCCTAAGAGGAACCTACTCCTGTCATTTTGCCAAACAACACTGCTTTCTAAATATTTATGCTTACACTTACAGATGAGCCCTTTCTTCAACTTTGGCCAGTTTCTCTCTACATTGGTCAGTAGTTAATACAGAGACTCGTCACTAGCCAAGTGCTGAGAATAAGTGTCTATTAGCCCTAAATAGGCCATCTCTAGCAACCCCTCCTCATCCTTCAGGCTCAGGAAAGAGGTGGGGAAATGTAGGAACTGGAGGATGGTGAAGAGTGTGTGAAATTCTCTTTGGGTCATGATATGGCCGTTGCACCCATAAACTCAATACATCATAAGTTCAAGTCTATACGCTCAGCCAGCAGTCATCAGAGAGGACACAAAGGGGAAGCGAGGTGCAGGGAGTTTCTGGGCGGAGTTAGTGGTGCATATAATCAACAAGCATTATTTACATGTATGAAGCTGCCAAAGGTAACAAGTAAAGATATTCCATTTTTAAAAATGGGTTTTTTTTAGTGTTTCCACAGAACTGTCCCATCTCCAGAATGGGAAGAACTGCTACCATTTTGGATTTGTGCCAAGGGCAAAGTTCTACAGGAGCTTCCAAGATGAGCTACAGCCTCTACCCTAAGGCATGTTCCAGGCTAGTGGTAATAATGGTCAAGTTCAACAGTGAGCGCAGTGCGGGTTGGGGACATATATCTTACAGGTAGAGAAGAGGGGCCTCCAACCGAGGTGTGTGTGGGGCCAGGTTGGGAAGAGTCGCACATCCACTCTTTTTAGTTTGTTTGTTTTTCGAGACAGGGTTTCTCCATGTAGCTTTTGGAGCCTGTCCTGGCACTAGCTCTTGTAGACCAGGCTGGCCTCGAACTCACAGAGATCTACCCGCCTCTGCCTCCTGACTGCTGGTATTAAAGGCGTGCGCCACCACTGCCCGGCACACACACATCCACTCTTTAAGCCTCCACGAGAAGGAGGCAGCAAGCACTGAGGAAGGAGCCACAGGAAAAAGGCTGGGTGGTCACAAGGGAAGCACGGATGTCTCTATCGCTGAAGTGATCAGCCTTGTGGTAGATGAACCAGGAGTGGGAAGTGTGCAGGTGACAGAGACTTTGTACTCCCACAGAGACAAATACAGTGTGAGTCCAGGTCATCACCAGGCGGCATCCAGAGAAGTCAGATTCACAGACGAAGTAGACAGGGGCTGGAGATACGGCAGAGCAGGTGAAGGTACTTACTGCCAAGCCTGATGACCTGAGTTCAAACCCAGAGCCAGCATGGTGGAAGAAGAGACTGATTCCTATACTCCTGCAGCATGAGCATACCCACACAGATGGATATAATAAATACACAGCTAATTTTAAAGGCAAGGAAGGAAAGAGGGGAGGGAGGAAAGAAAAGAAGAAAGGAAGGTATGAAGATTGAAGACAGGGACGGGAGCTGCCAGGGCCAAAAAGGCAGGGGATAATTTGGTTTGCTTGCGTTTGTTTGTGGTTTGTTTGGAATTAGGAACACATTCTGCAAGAGGACAGCGGTGAAGGCTACACCGTCTAATGAAGATGTCTCTGATGTCTGCGAACAGCACACACGGAAGAAGCTAAAAAGGAAAAGTTCAAACTATTTTCATTTCGAAATCATTTTTAAAACACCGAAATCAACTATTATGAACAGGTAAAAAGGAACAAGAGAGAAATGAAGGAGGGAGGAGGGAAGCTGTCAGGAGAGGGACATGTGGTCATGTGACCTCTGTCGGGCGACCAGTGGCTCTCAGACTTGTGTCAGCTGTAGCTTTCTATAAACACAGACTAGATAGACTCAACGTTGTTACCCTCTCCAAGTTCTTGGGTTGGAATCTCATCCCCAAGCTGCCCGTATTTGAGAGGTGCTTAGGTCGTGAGGCTGTGTGCTGGTTAGCTTTGTCAATTTGATAGAAACGAATAACCAGGGAAGATGAAAACATGGAACCCTAACTGAGAAACTGCCTCCATCAAACTAACCTATAGGCAAGTCTGGGGGGGGGGGCATTTTCTTGATTAATGATGGATATGAGAAAGCCAAACCAACCCTGCCAGTGCCATCCCTGCGCAGGTCCTGAGTTATATAAGAAAACTGGCTGAATGGAGCCATAGGGAGTAAGCCAGTAAGCAATGTTCCTCCCTGACCTCTGCTTCACTTCCTGACTTGAGTTCCTTCCTTGGTTTCCCTGCATAACAGATGAAAATCACAATGAAAGCAAGCCCCGTTTCTCCCTGCTTTTGAGCGCAGTGTTTTTCACAATAGAGAAAGTAGCTGGGACAGGGTTCATCTTATGACTGAGTTTGGCACACAGAAGAGAGTGTTCTCTAACCCCTTCTGCCCTGTAAAGGCACTGTGAGAAGACAGCTATCCGTGAGGCAGTAGATATGCCTACACCAGACACCAAGTCTGCCAGAGCCTCAGCCTCAGACACCCCACTCTCCAGCGACAAGAAATGAATTCCTGCCGTCTCCAAGCCTGGACGACTGCTATTAAATAATCGGGACGTCTAGCATAAAATCCCACTTACACCAAACAGCAATAGCAATGTGCCTGTGGATGCCAGAGACCAGCTGAGAAACTCACCAGGTCCCATTCTTCACTCGCTCCCCAGGGTAACCTCTGGGGAACCTTCAGGGACTCCCAAGATACGTCTTAGTTCGTACACCATCGGTGCAGGTGAAGGGCGGCATCCTAAAGCCTCGGCTTTCAGATACAATATGGTGAAGCTTCCAAACTAGTAAAGCAGGTTCACTTTGGAATCAACCATAACTATCTCTCTCTGCTGCTCGCCAGCTATGTGACCCAAGCAAGTTACTCATCCGATCCGTCAAATGAGAAACCAAACTGTGTAGGTGTGTCACAGGACTGGTGAAATGCAAGCAGGGAATTCTCGTTTGATGACAGCTACCCTTTGGTTTTACCTGACACCTCTCTGACTGTGTGAAGCCCTGGATGGAAGCCACAAGAGTCCGGATAAGAGATGGTAAAGGTGGACGCTAAAGTCGGGACTTCAGTAAGGACTGAAGGGAAGACAGGCTCTAGGAATAGTCTAGAAATGATGTCAAGAGGAGGAATGAGCTCTGACAACCATCTTCTCTACTTTCAAATTAGTCTGGGAAAGGAGCAAAGAGAAGCAGGACAAACCCAGAGGTTGTCGAGAACTATTCTGGGGAAGGCACTACATCCTGGGTAGTGTGGACAGAGGTCAGTGGAGGGCCTGTTGGAAGAGAACCCTTCAGTTCTACTCTCTCCCGTGCCGCACAGAGGCAATCCCTGCATGTCCTCTGACAACTCTGTGCAGTGCCCAGGAAGTGACGACAGAGGTCAGAAGGAGCACCCAGCAAAGCACTCAGCTACACGCTGTGGCCCAGGATGGAAACGGGAAGTCACTGGGCGCCATGAAGCCCAAGTATCTGAGGCAGTTAAAAACAAACATCTGACAATGTCTGGAGACATTTTTGGTGTCATATTGGATGTGTGTTGTGCTGGCATCTATTGGACAGAGGCCAGGATGCACAGCTGCCCGCAATGAGGAATTATCCAATTTATCCAAGTGTGCTAGAATAAAGTATATAACAGTGGACAAAACTTGACTTTTCTCCTGCCTCCTGAGTCTAGAAGAAGCAGATAGTAATTAATTGTGCACTAGAAGGTGGTTGGGAGAATTTACGGAGACTGCTAGAATAGAGGACTACCCGGGCCTCACAGCACAAAGCATGTAAAAGCTCTCATTTCATCTAACTTCCTTAAACAATGCTATATAACAACACCCTTCATAGGGCTAGAGAGATGAATCAGCAATTAAAAGACTGCTCTTCCAGAAGACATGGGTTCGGTCCCTAGCACCCACATGGGGTCACAACTGTAACTCCAGTCCACGGTGATCTAAGGCACCAAGCAGGCATGTGGTGCATATACATCTAGACAAAACACCCTTCACCTCATGTTTCTATAGATGGTGAACAGTGACAAGGAATGATACCTCCTGTGGACTGATGGGTGGTGACAAGGAGTGCTCCACTCCTGTGGACTGATGGGTGGTGACAAGGAGTGCTCCCCTCCCGTGGACTGATGGATGGTGACAAGGAGTGCTCCCCTCCCGTGGACTGATGGATGGTGGCAAGGAGTGCTCCACTCCTGTGGACTGATGGATGGTGACAAGGAGTGCTCCCCTCCCGTGGACTGATGGATGGTGACAAGGAGTGCTCCACTCCTGTGGACTGATGGGTGGTGACAAGGAGTGCTCCCCTCCCGTGGACTGATGGGTGGTGGCAAGGAGTGCTCCACTCCCGTGGACTGATGGGTGGTGACAAGGAGTGCTCCACTCCCGTGGACTGATGGGTGGTGACAAGGAGTGCTCCACTCCCGTGGACTGATGAGTGGTGACAAGGAGTGCTCCACTCCCGTGGACTGATGGGTGGTGACAAGGAGTGCTCCACTCCCGTGGACTGATGGGTGGTGACAAGGAGTGCTCCACTCCCGTGGACTGATGGATGGTGACAAGGAGTGCTCCACTCCCGTGGACTGATGGATGGTGACAAGGAGTGCTCCACTCCCGTGGACTGATGGATGGTGACAAGGAGTGCTCCACTCCCGTGGACTGATGGATGGTGACAAGGAGTGCTCCTGTACACGGACAGAAATAAGGAGCTCGCTTATAGGCTGACGGGCGACTACTGCTCGACCTCCTCCAGTCCATGCCCTCCACACACTAAGCTCCTTCCAGTCCTTTAAGCAAAACCCTCTCTAGCCCTTGCAATCCTGCTACCCCTCTCACCTGGTAGGAACAAAACCCCAAGCTCCTCAGCTGCCCCTCACCCTGGCAGGCCTGATCTCTGCTCTCCTTGGTGCCAACCCTGAACTTTGGAAGGCAGCTCTATTCACTACTGTAGCCCAGCACCGTCGCTGGACTTTGGACTTACTCCGCTGGCACTTACCATGATTCCTTTACTATAATTTGATTTTGAGCCTTGTTGGAAACAGGAATGAAATCATACCTACCACCCCACGTACAAAGATGAGCTTAGTGCCTAGACCTGGATATAGACAGCTAAGGTGTAATGAATGAAAATAAAAAAAAAAAAAAACTGACAGCATGGCGTTACAAAAATACAATAAAAAGCTATGTCTCAACACCTTATCCTTTATTGGTTAAGGAAAAAGATAAGCACGTGAAATAATTAAGGTTTCTGCTAGAGATAGAAAGTTGACAATCATAAGGAATATGCATTTTGAAATATGAATAAGTTAAGGTCTCTGTGTTAGACTGTAAACCGTCTGATAGTGTAAAAACATAAGTGTCCTCTGGCACTTCTGGAAATCCACAGCTTTTTGTTAGAATATATCATTTGACTAGAAAGCGAGAAACAACAAAAGTCAGATTCAAGGTGAGGGTGGTGGCGGAGCACGTCTTTAATTCCAGCACTTGGGAGGCAGAGGCTGGTAGACCTCTGCCTACCAGTTCAAGGCCAGTCTGTTCCACAGAGCAAGTTCCAGGACAGCTAGAGAAACCCTGTCTAGGAAAAACAAAAAAAGTCAGGTTCCAGGACAAAACCTGTTGGGGGATATTCTGAGACTGTTACCCTGAGTGCTTCAGACAATTAGCGCCACTGAACTTGTGGGATGAGTATTCAGGGAATTCGAGACATTTCCAGACAAGCGGTCACTACGGTTGGCCTTGAACTCCCAGCATGCCTTTGAACATTCCACCCCACTTTCTGAGTGCTGGGGACTACAGTTAGGTACCAGCTAGTCATCAACCCCAAAGAAAAGTGTCTGTACCGTACGGGAGAGAGATGTCAAGAGTTGAGGTCACCTAGAATATACGCTTCAGATATAGAAGGCAATCTGCTTCAGGCCATTAACTTTTTCCTGTATTTAGTACCCACATGTCAAAAGTGGTATTCTCGGTGAAAAAGAACAAAAAAGGAAAAACAAAACAAAATTTTAAAAACTCTATGAAACTATAAGCTCTCTGTGTCCTGTCTTTTCTCCACACCCCACAGTTCCCTGGACAAGAATGTTAGGAGTTCAAAGCCAGTTTCAGATAAGTAGCAACTTGAAAGTCAGCGAGGCCTACTTGAGACACTGAAAAACAGCAATAACAAATAAGAAAAATTGAAGGCCGTGACCCTCAGAATAAACATCAACACAGGGAGGCATTTGGAATGTGGTTAATGAATAGGAGGCCTAAGGAACTTTGTCATGGAAACCAGATACACACACCTTGTAGTTCCAGGTACTCAGGAGGTTCAGGCAAGAGGATCATTATAACACAAGAGTCAGCGACCAGCTTAAAGACAACAGAGAGACACTGCATGAAAAAAGGGTGTGGGGTGGCTAAAAGCAGAAGATGAGCAAATGTTGTTCGTGGACTCTGCCATGACTCTAGCACCATACTGCTGAGCTTAACTTCCTTTTCTAGCATGCAATTTTGGATAAGAAAAGAAATGGCTTATGACCAAAGAAAAGTAGGAATAAAAGAACTTTGTCTTCTCTCAGCTATTTATTATTCATTCATTATTCATTCATTCATTCTTGAGCTAAGGGCTGTGTAAAATGCACAAGGGAGAAGAGCAAGGCCTGCTGTGATGCAGGCCCATCCACCAGGAGTGTAAAACACCCACAAACCACCAACACACAAGAGAGTAAAAGGCTTCATGGGGGTGCAAAATAAACCTCACTGAGAGAAGGAAGAAATCCCAAGGGGGCTCCTAGACTCTTCTGCTCATAAAATATACTATCCGAAAACACTACGCTACGAAGAGAAAACCACGCTTGCTAGTAGTTCTTGGTACTTCTGAGATCTGCTAGATTATCTACCCCAGCCTTAGGCTCCCTGGCATCCTCCCAGTGACCACCTGTTCCCATTACGGAGGAATGAAGAGAGCTGATGGTGACAACTAGCCCATGCAGGACACTGAAAGAGGATCTCTCTTCCCACTGCTGTGCGGTCAACCAGAGAATCCTCTTACAGCCCTGCAGGGTAAGCAGGTGGGGGCGAGTGATGGCGAAGACTGCTACTAATTTTTTCTTGCATTATTTATTGATTGATTTACTGCCCACGTATGTGTATATGTGTGGTCGTACCGCCACGATCCTCAAATAGCATACAAGAACGGGTGACTTGTCCAAGCAAGGCCAGCTCACTAAGATTTGAATTCAAAGTCTGTCCCCTTAGTTATGTCACGGTAATGTCTCCCCGCTAAGAAATCACTGCTAAAATACCAGGACATTACACAGCTGGAAGAGAATGGCCGATTTGGAGCCAATCTACTCCTTTGAACGTGTGCATCTATTTTAAAACTATGCTTATTTGTGACAAAAAAAAATGCATGTATACATTTATCGACCAGCTCTGAAAGTGAGATGCCTTTTCAAGGGCGTAGCTTTCAAAATCTTTCCTGAAATTCATTGCCCAGGGTGGATAGTGACAGATGCCTATAACCCTGTCACTCTCACAATCCCCAGGTGAACGAACAGCTTAGCCTTCTGTTTCCCTACCTAGAATATGGGTCTAACAATAGCGCCATAACCTAAAGTGAAGGAGATGCGGTGCTATTGTCCACATAAATGGCTAAGCGCAGTGCCTGGCACGGAGTGAATGCTCGGTAAATGGATTTCATTATTTGGATGTTAGCCTCTATGTGTCTTCAGAACGCAAGTCGTCCAGTGACCACTGAAAGCTTTCCCCAAAGTCGCTGCCAAGTCTTTAAGAACATCCCTCCCTACCTAGGGCCCCACGGAGCACAGTGACATCAGCCACCTGCTTCCCTGGACCGTCGCTCCGGAGGTGGTCACGTCACCTCGCTCAGGCCCCAAAACAGGGTAGACGCAGTCTCTGTTCGGTTTACCACAGCACAAAACTTAACCCAGCTTGCTCACTTGAGTGAACTCCGGTTGGAGGCTGAAAGAATGCGGGCGCCGCGCCAGGAAGGGCAGCATTTCCACCTGCCAAGCGACTGGGTGGGCAGCGGTCCTCCACTGCGTCCACGGGGACACCCACCCTGCCGCGGGGACGCGGGGACCGATCTCACAGTGCCAGCTGGATGAATCCCCTGCACATCCTCTGAAAACCATCGCCACGGTTTCTAAGGGTGTGCCACGGTATGGGAGCACCCAGTTGAAACGAGACCTCCCGGGTGCGCGTGAGGAGTGCTCCGAACCCAAGTCGGGGCACCGCCGCCCCCGCAGACACACGCGCGCGGGTCCCGCCACCCGGGCCCGCCCCGCGCGGCACTCACCAGGTGAAGAGTTTGCTTCGGATCCTGCTCAGGTGGCTACCGATCGTGGCCACGGAGCCCAGCGCCTGGGGCTCCGTGACTCCCGCGCTCGCCGGTGATTCGGCCTCCATGTGGTCTCTACGAGCCTCGCGTGCCCGGAACCCCGCGAAGTGTCCGGGCCCGGAAGACAGGAGGCGGCGCCTGTGAGGACGGCGCGGACTCAGCCCGCGCCCTGCCTTGCTCTCCTGCTGCGCTCGCTGGCTCGCTCGCTCCTCAGCTCGTGCGACAAATCATTAACTGTCAAGCCCTTAGGGCCAGGCGATGCTTTTACAGACCATAACCTGGCACCTCAGGGAAGCTGGGAAGCTGGGGGGGGGGGGGGAAGGCAGGTTTGTTTTCTCAGCTAGCGTCGGTGGCTGGGTAGGACACAGACTAAATTTAAGAGCTTGGGGGTTGGGCTTCTTTTCTCCCCCCCCCCACCCCGGGTGGGTGGAGTTGATTTGGTTAGCTTGTTTGACCTCACTCCGTAGTCCAGACTATCCTGGAACTCACTACGCAGCGGAGGCTAACCTCGAACTCGCAACACTCTTCCTGCCTCAGCTTCCAGAGGGCTGGGATTCAGAGGCCAGCGCTACCACGCCTGGCGCATTTCAGGATTTTATGGTTCCTTGTTTGAAATCAACAAACTAGGTGATGCGTTGAGAGGTTATTTGGGCTGACTCCTAGTGTGTCCTACAGGATGCTGCGGCGAGTAGGTGCCAGCCTGAACTTTGCTAACTGAAAGGACCCACTGACTCCGCGCCTGTGTCCTGATCTTCCTCCCACTCCCTGAAAGAACTGAAGAAAAGCTACAGTTCTTTTCCTCGCAAAACAAAGATCTGGGAAGTGTGTCTTTGTGGCGTGGGTGAAGCCTGTCTATGTCGCGGGTGTGTTGGGTTGCCTTGTCACACTCAGCGCTGTCCTGGCCTTGGCCCGGGCTCACCTTCTGATGCTTGGATGGACCCAGAAGGGACAAGAGGGAATAAAATAAAAAGTGGGGTGGGGGATTTCCTGGTTCTTGCTAACAGAAAGAAGTCTGTAGTGCTGATCAAGCACCTTTTTCCTGAAAGAGGCCAAGAAGATGAAAGAAAAAGTGTTGAGACCCATCCCCACCTCTTCCGTTCCGCCCCAACCTTCTCCTTTCGTGAATAAAGGAACACAGTCAACAGTTAAATTCTAGACGAATTGCAGAAGAGCAGGCAGTTCTGTAAACAGGAGACACTAAGAAGAACTGGGTTTTAAGCCATCTGGTAACTCACGGCTTTAGTCGCAGTTCCTAGGACCTAGGCAGTTGAAGTAGGAGCGTCCCTTGAGCTGGAGGCTAGCCTAGAACAGTGTGGTTCTAGATCAGCCTAAGCTAAAGTGAGACCCTGCCTCAAATAAATAAATAAACTCGGGGTGAGCGTGGGGGTGTGGCTCAGCTGGTAAAGCAGGCTTCAGTCTGTGTTTCGTCCCTAAAACCCACATGGTGGGTGGGGAGAAAGGACTCCAGCAAGTTGAATTCACATCCAGGCAGTAGTACACAAAAACACACAAATCAGTGCAAAAAAAAAAATGTTTATATATAGGTTTATATAGGCAGTGGTGGCGCACGCCTTTAATCCCAGCACTTGGGAGCTTTGGAGGCAGAGGCAGGCGGATCTCTGTGAGTTCGAGGCCAGCCTGGTCTACAAGAGCTAGTTCCAGGACAGGCTCCAAAGCTACAGAGAAATCCTGTTTCAAAAAACAAACAAACAAAGATAATAGGTTGAAAACTGTAGCTAAAAGAGCCTCAGCCTTACCAACTACAAATGCTGTAAAGTTTAAATATAATTACTTTGTTTGTTTTTGTATTTTTGAAATAAAATCTCACTCCATAGACCAAGCTGATTTTAAAACTCAACTATGTAGCCCAGGCTGGCCTCCAATTTAAGGCAGTGCTCCCAAGGGCTGGGGCATGTACCATCATGCCTAGCTGAAACGATTGCTGAAATATTTTTCTAATTTTGTTTATTCATTTTGTTTTGTGTATTTGTTTTATTTTGATACAGGGTCTCTGTATCTGTTCTGGAACTCACCCTCGAACCCACAGCAACTCACCTGCTTCTGCCTCCCAAGTGCTGGGACTAAAGGCTTGGGCCATCACACTTGGCTATTTTTCCTAATGTCAAAAGGACTTAATCAAAATTTCTTTACAAGCACTTGAAAAAAACAGTTTGATGAGTCTTCTGAGAACACCAGAAGCACATGTAGGGGGCTTGGGATGTGGCTCAGCTGGCAGAGAGGGTCTGGGTTCAATCTTCTGTACTGAAGAAAACCAGGAGTGGTGACCCTTGCCTATAATCCCAGCACTTGGGAAGTAGAGGCAAAATAAGAACTTCAAGGTCATGCTCAACTCTGTCGTGAGTTCAGGGCCAGTCCAGGCTACTGGAGACCCTGTCTCAGGTGGGGTGGGGTGGGGGAAGGACTAAAGAACGGCATTCCACTAGACTCTGCACACTGACAATGTGGAATGCTTGGACGTTGTGGCCTAGGCTTTTAACCTTAGAACCTGGGAGGTAGAGGCAGGTGAATCTCTCTGAACCACTACTAGCCTGGTCGGCAGAGCAAGTTCTAAGACAGCCAGAGAGCTACACAGAAAATCTCCGAAAGAAGAAAAGAAGAAGAAACACGACAATATGGAATTCCACCTGACCCGTGTACTCATCTGTGTTCTTATAAATGACAGTACAAAGAAGTAGCTTCCCAGTGTGATTGTATGGCCCCATGACCTTTCAGATTCCCATCCTTCCTTCATAAGTGACAGACTGAACCACTGAGGCCCACTGACTAACCAGAACAAAGTACTTGTTAACAAGATTTTAATTAATTGATGAAACTGTGTTTGATTGGCTGGTTGGGTTTTTTTGTTGTTGTTTTTTTTGTTTGTTTGTTTGTTTGGGTTTTTTTTTGGAAACAAGGTTTCTCTATGTACCCTAGCTGTCCTGGAACTCTCTCTACCAGGCTGGCCCCGAACTCAGATATCCACTGGTCTCTGCCTCCTGAGGGCTGAATTTGCTGCCTGACTGCTGTCTCTTTATTTAGAAATAGAGTACCCCTATGTCACGGAAGCTGGCCTAGGAATCATAGTCCTCCTGCCTCATCCTCCCAAGTGCTGTAATTATACAATTATCACCACACCTAGCTTTAATCCAGGTTGAATTTTGTCTTCTAGCCCCAGGCCTCTGAACTTTCACCACCTTGAGCCAGCTTGTCTGCCTTCCAGAAGAGCCCCCTGCTAAGAACAGGCCAGTTCAAGGTAAAACCTTCTCTGTCAACTCTCAATCAAGCTGCCCTTCTCAGCCAGCTCCCTCGAGGCTTGGGACTACCTCCCCACCCAGTAACTCTTGTAAAGAGTCTCCCCGAAGTCTGTCCAGATATTAGACTTCTTTGTTTTATGTGTGACAGTAGAGAAAGGTGTGGGCGGTATCAGTACACAGGACTTTAAAATGAGGCAGATATTTAAATGAGCTAACTATGCCTAGGACTTCTAGATTCTATCTGCAGCACCAACCCTTGGCCCCTAAGAAACATCTAGAAACAGTGTAGGGGAGGGAGTAGTGAGCAGAGGAGAAATTTTTAAAAATTTAAAGAAAAGAAAAAATACCCCAAAATCAAATAATGTAGAGAGAGAGAGAATATGAATCAATTAAGCTGGACATGGTAGCTTACATCTATAATCCCAGAATTTGGTTATGAGAACAGAGGAGCAAAAGTTCAAGATCATCCAAACCGTGTAGAAAGTTTAAGGTCAGCCTGAACTACGCGAAATGCGTTAGAAACAAACAAAATGTAAGACAGGCTTGGTGGTTCAGGCCTATAACCCCAGGATTTAAGAGACCAAGGCAGAAGCTGGGCGGTAGTCGCACACACCTTTAAACCCAGCACTGGGGAGGCAAAGGCAAGAGGATCTACAAGTTCAAGGCCAGCCTAGTCTATAGGACAAGTTTCAGGAGAGCCAGGGCTACACAGAGAAACTTTTGAGCCCTATCTCAAAAGACAAACAAACAAACAAACAAACAAAACAAGATTTTAGGCTGGAGAGATGAATTCAGTGGTTGAATTCAGAGGGTTTGAGTTCGATTTCCGGCACGCACAAGTCAGCACAAGTCAGCTCACAACCATCTGTAACTGCAGTCCCAGTGGATCCAAGGCTGCCAGTCACTCAGATAGCACACAGACACACATGCAAAGAAAACATCCATATTTATGTATATAAATAAAAAAGATCTTTAAAAAAGAAGTTCTAATGCGTCAGACTGGATGATGCCCCCACCTCCAAAGACAGACTGGATCTGTAGAACCGACGGTGGTCTGAAGCAGCAAAGGGGACTTTGTAGTTCTGATTAAGGTCTACGCCCTGAGATGGGGAAGCGATCCTGGATTATCTAGTGGGCCATAAAGGAAGTGTCCTCTCAGAGGGAAGTGGGTGGGAGGAGTGAGGAAGTGTCCTCACCGAGGGAAACAGGGGGAGATTCTCAGCAGGAGAAATTACATAAGGGGACCACGGGGGATGTACTTCAAAGAGGGAGGAAGGATATACACAAATCATACACACAGGTAGCTGTCACAAGCTCAGAGCCTCCAGAAGAAACAGCCTTGACAGCTTCAGGCTCGATTGTGGTAAGGAAGAACTGATCTTGAACCTCTGGCCTCCGGAAAACCGAAGGAATAAATAAATTTGCCTGACTTGAAGCCACAAATTGATGACAGCTTGTGACAGCAGCCAGGGGAGGCATAGGCTACTTTACAAAGATCAAAATCTGCTGTCAAGGGAAACAAGCAGCCTGCTGGGCTCCTGTACAGCATGATTCCATTCAGGACAGTC
Source organism: Myodes glareolus (assembly GCF_982192425.1). Lineage (NCBI taxonomy): Eukaryota > Metazoa > Chordata > Mammalia > Rodentia > Cricetidae > Myodes > Myodes glareolus. Next base: position 82,706,624 of record NC_142029.1, on the reverse strand, counting down.
ACCAGCGAAGTAACTACACGTCTTTGTGTATCCATAGGCACCATACACACATGTACACTTGTTTCCATGACCAGGAGAGGAAGGCAGCTGAGGATGCTTGGGAATCTTTGTAACCAACACTTGGAAGACTGTGCTGGAGGTTGCCTCTCACCAGGAGTTGGAGTCCAGCCTGTGCACTCTAGTGAGCCTCCAGCTCAGAAAGGAAAACAAAACAGCAAAAAAAAAAACCAAGCGAAAACCAAAAACTGAAGCCACTCTGGGTACAGCGAGCCCGTAATCCCAGCACTTGGGAGACAAGGTAGAGTCTAAGTATGACCTGGCCTACTAGTGAGTTCTAGGCCAGCAAGAGTTGCCTAGTTAGACCCTGCTGTAAAGGAAGGAGAGGGCTAAGATGGAAGAGCCTGGCCAGATTATTGAGAATGGTTAAGTCAGGGGTGCAATCAGGAGTGGGTTGGGTTAACGAAAGAAGAGAGATTCCTATGTCTTCATCTTGTGTTCTTCTGAGCATAGGACTAATTTTGAAATTTGAAAACATTCCATTAAAGCATTTTCAGTTGGTCAGATGTTTCCAGGAAATACAGGCGACCTGGACATGTGGCTGTAACGTTACACTGCATACATTCTCTATACACAGAGTCCTCCCCAGAAACTAGCCCTTCCCAGGTTCGCTCCACAATGCGCTCATCCCTGACTGAGGAGTATTGATCAGCCTGCGTTATTTTGGTATCAGGATTAAAACATATTGAGCTGATCTGTGGGCACCAATCCACAAGTTTTTGTCAAAGGAAATGTACTGAGGGAAAAAATAGTAGTTGGGGATTTTTTTTCATATAATAACCTCCCTTCTAAGAAATGTCAAATAACAACAACAACAAAAACCACTACCACTTACTAAACACCTTCCATGTACCTAATATTATCTGTTATGTGTATTAAATCAGTCTAAATCCCTGTGGTCTCAAACAATCATTGTTTATGTCTTGTGGTTTCTGTGGGTCAGGCGTTTGGGGACGGTATGGGCTAGAACTGTCTCCGGCCTTCCCAGAGAGAAGGTAGCTGGAGGCAGGAGGAGTGGGAGGTAAGGACAGAACACCTGATACGTACCCTGCAGCTCTGCCATCTGTCTAATTTGGGGGCTCTGCATGTCACCTCTCTGTGGATTGATCTGGATCTCCTCACAGCCTAGTCTGCTTGTCCTTCAAGGCCCGTGGTCTGCTTGATTGGCAGCCGTTCCCCTCAGCACCAGGCGAGTATCAGTGACATCAACGCACATAGCCAGCGCCCCCTAACAAAAGACTACCAGAAAGTCCTTTCTCTAAATCATAATGTTTATTGTGCTGGGCAATGAGCCAGGACCTCAGGCAGCATTCTTCCACTAGAGACGGGCCCACCCCTCTTTACAGTGTAAAGTACAGTGAGATCCTTTACAACAGGATCTCACTATAGCACGCTCACAGAGCAGTTTCAACCCAGTTGAAGAATTCTCTCCAGGAGGGAAAAGGAACTTGGGACATAAACAAAATGTCACCTATCTGAGAAAGGGGGATTTGAGAAGATTTTTTTTTATTCTGAAGGTTCTTCCCAGGCTTTGTAAAATGTGTAAAAATGGCTGGGAAAGGAGGCTCACCAACTGAACTTGCCCAGGATCTCCTGAACCTTTTGAACTACCCAGAGGTTGTGCAGAGGGTTCTGCAACGCCACCCCTGGGAATGAGCTGCATCTACAAAGGCTCATGGACTGATTAGCACAACATCAGAGATGTGGCGAATGTTGCAGCTCCACAACCTAATTACGATTAATCTTGGGCATAGCTTGGGCTATGGAAATCAGTATGGAGAAACCTCAAAAAGCTAAAAATAAATCTACCGTATGACCCAGCTATACACTCCTGGGCATAGGCTCAAAGGACTCCACATCAAACTCCACAAATGCTTGCTCGGCCATGTTCACTGCTGCTCTACTCACATTAGCTAGGAAATGGCAACAACTTAAATGTCCTACAACCATCAGTGGGTAATGAGAATGTGGTTCATATACGCTATGGAATACTATTTAGTAGTAAAGAAAAACAAAATCATCAACTTTGCAGGTGATTGGACAGAACTAGAAAAGATCATATTGAGTGAGGTAACCCAGACCATAAATCAAACGGAGCATGTTCTCTCTTATTGGAGGCTCCTGGCTCCAAATCTTCAGATGTGAGCACGCAGCCTGTGGTTACTACAGAAACCAGGAAAGTTAAAAGGGATCATGGCCAGGATAGGGGTGTGGGAGTAACAGAGGGGGAATAACCGGTAACAAGGACCTGGTCAGGGAAATGGGAAGAGGTGGGGCTCCTTGGAGAAGGAGAGGGAGGTAAATACAGAGGAAGGTGTGAAGAGGATGAAGGGGAATGGTCGGATACAACTTAGCTGATGGGGAAGGGGGCTCCTTAGATGGGGGGGGGAGAAGAGAGAGGAAGGTAAAAGCAGAAGCGGGGAGGTAAAATAACAATATGGATATCTGAGAAAACACATGGAATCATATTTCTCTAAAGATGGAAAAAGAAACCTACAATGAATGCCATTCAGTTCATAAAACTGAAAAAAGTTTTAATAAACTCTTCTCATCTGAGCTGAAAGCCCCTCAGTCCAGGAGGCACTGACCGGATGGATAGCTTCCAGTGATTCTGAGATTTGGTGACTATTTCAAATACATTGGCCAAAGGAAGTCCTAGATCCACCTTTGCCACCACAGACGGCTATAGTCACATGCCACTCCAAATACATAGTGAATGTCTGTATAAATGCTGGCTCTTCTGTTTCCTACCAAATGGCACGCTCTCGTTGAGGCTGGGAGTTCAGCCATCTGAACAGATTTATATAGTTGGTTTCATTAGTCTTTTGGGGGTTCACCATCAAGCTCCCAAATAAATACATGAAGACCTATCCTTACTTATGAATGCCTGGCCTTAGCTTGGCTTGTTTCTAGCCAGCTTTTCTAACTTAAATTATCCCATTCTCTTCTATGTTTTGCCTCTGGGCTTTTTACCTTTCTTTATTCTATGGTTGTTGTGTGGCAGCTGGGTGGCTGACCCCTGGCGTTCTCCTCTGCTTCTCCTTTTCTTGATTCCAGCTCTTCTCTTTCTTCATCTCTCAGATTTTTCTTCATCTTTATTCTCTCTGCTTGGCAGCCCCACCCATCCCTCTCTCCTGCCTAGCTATTGTTTGTTCAACTCTTTCTTAGATCAATCAGGTGTTTTAGACAGGCAAAAAAAAAAATCACAACTTTACAGAGTTAAACAAATACAACATAAAAGAATGCAATACATATTTGTATCATTAAACAAATATTCCACAGCATAAATGAATGTAACATGTGTTAAACTCTTATTCCACAACGGATTTAGTCCCAGGCAAATGAACAACTCTCAATTATGTAAGTGGGGGTAACTGTCTGAAAATGTTCTTGTTCATCTTGTGAATAAAAACTACCATAAATAAAATCAATTCTGCACTTTCGGTAGCTGTTTCTAATATGTCTTTTCTAAGGTCAAGAAGTCTACAGGTTATTTGAGTACAGTCATGTTCAACCTCTTCTAGTTCACATGGCAAGGTGTGACTTGAGGTTTCTCTCTCACCCACCAGTTCCTACCAGTTCTCTGAGGCTAGTTAAATTAATCCATTTCTATTAGTCTGTATTTTACCACAAGGCTCGTGGCTTGTTACCTCACATTTTGCTTCTCCAGCGGCTGCTGGCATCTCTCAGACTCTGCCTTCATTTTCCCTTTGTCTTTGCTTGGATTTTCTGCCTGGTTCCATTCTGCCTGACCATTGGCCAAGTCAGTTTCTTTATTAACCAATGGTAATAAGACATATTTGCAACATACAGAAGGGCATCCCACATCAGTAAAGAAAATGAGACAGCAGGAGAAAGACCCTCAGGACCCCCTCCCCTCGGAACCTGCAGCTGGCCTGCTCCTGTGAGAACATCTTGTTTGCCTGAAAGACTCACAGGACCTGCAGCTGGCTGTTCTCATGAGAATATCCCGTTTGCTTAGGAGAACAGGTATCTATGGTCGGCACATGTGCCAAACTTAGAATGTCAATGGGAAAGGTCAGAACCAGAATGAAACATCTGGGAAATGGAATGAACAAACAACATTGTCCATTGTCACTATCTGATCTGTTTAAAATAACCAGTGACCTTTATGCTCTGAAAACTGCCGATTACGTAATTAATTTTGCCTATATAAGCTTGCTGAAATTTTGCTCAGGGTGCTCAGTCTCCCCCGGAGTCCTGAATCACCCGATAGCGCTATCGAAATAAACCTCTTGCTGTTGCATCTGCTGGCTTGTATTATTGAGTCTGGGGACTTCCCTGGTGGCCTCAGAAATTCTAGGGTCCTTCACAGGGAACCTGGGAGATGAAAGCAGATGTGTCTCACAGGTCAGGACGCTTGCTGAGTAACGCTGGGTGTAATGGGGAATTAGCACAAGTTCTACAGAATGAGGCTCATAAATGGCGAGAAGAGAGCCGAAGGTGACTTCTGCTGCCTTTAGTCCAGCGGCAGAGGCAGAGGCAGATAGCACTCAGCACTCAGGCAGGATGGTGTCCTCTGGCTACTGGGTCTAATTGCTGACTGAAGTACTGCGAGAGCCGGTGCCTTTCCTCATGGTTCTGAGTCAGCATGCCTAATCCATTCATTCCCTTTTCATGCATGGACAGGAAGAGGAAGGACTGTAGTTTGGTTGTCCTTAGGCAGGGGCCTGGTTTAAAGTCAATTGCTGCCTATTCCTTCAGGCCTAGTTATCTGGTTTCTGGTGGAGCCTGCTTAAGTTTCTTACATAGTAACTTGAAAACTTTTACTTTATTTTATTTTATTTCATTGATATTTATTGAGCTCTACATTTTTCTCTGTTCCCCTCCCTGCCTCTCCCCACCCGCTTCAATCCTACCCCAAGGTCCCTATGCTTCCAATTTACTCAGGAGATCTTGTCTTTTTATACTTTCTACTTCCCATGTAGATTAGATCTATGTGAGTCTCTCTTAGTGTTCACAGTGTTGTCTAAGTTCTCTGGGACTGTGGTTTGTAGGCTGGCTTTCTTTGCTTTATGTTTAAAAACCACCTATGAGTGAATACATGTGATAATTGTCTTTCTGTATCTGGGTTACCTCACTCAAAATAATGTTTTCTAGCTCCATCCATTTTCCTGCAAAATTCAAGATGTCATTATTTTTTTCTGCTGTGTAGTACTCCATTGTGTAAATGTACCACATTTTTCTTATCCACTCTTTGATTGAGGGGCATTTAGGTTGTTTCCAGGTTCTGGCTATGACAAATAAAGTTGCTATGAACATAGTTGAGCTCATGTCCTTGTGGCACAATTGAGCATCCTTTCTTTGGATATATACCTAAAAGTAGTATCAGTACTACTACTGAGGAAGGTTGTTTCCTAATTTTCTGAGATATTGCCACACTGACATCCAAAGGGGTTGTACCAGCTTGCATTCCCACCAGCAATGCAAAAGTGTTTGTTCCCTTTTCCCCACAACCTCTCCAGCATAAGTTGTAATCAGTGTTTTTGATCTTGGCCATTCTTACAGGTGTAAGATGGAATCTCAGAGTTGTTTTGATTTGCATTTCTCTGATGACTAAGGATGTTGAACATTTCCATAACTGTCTTTCAGCCATTTTAGATTCCTCTATTGAGAGTTCTCTGTTTAGGTCTGTACTCTATTTCTTTTCATTGGATTATGTGATCTTTTGGTGTTCGATTTCTTGAATTCTTTGTGTATTTTGGAGATCACACATCTGTCTGATGTGGAGTTAGTGAAGATCTTTTCCCATTCTGTAGGCTGTCATTTTGTCTTGTTGACCATGTCCTTTGCTTTACAGAAGCTTTTCAGTTTCAGGAGGTCCCATTTATTTATTGTTTTTCTTACTGGCTGTGCTGCTGGGGTTCTATTTAGGAAGTGGTTCCCTGTGCCAATGCATTCAAGTGTACTTCCCACTTTCTCTTCTATAAGGTTCAGTGTGGTTGACTTTATGTTGAGGTCTTTGATCCATTTGGACTTGAGTTTTGTGCATGATGATAGATATGGGTCTATTTTTATTCTTCTACATGTTGATATCCAGTTATGTCAGCACCACTTGTTAAATATGCTTTCTTTTTTCCATTTGATATTTTTTTGCTTCTTTATCAAAGATCACGTGTTCGAAGATGTGTGGATTGATATCCAGGTCTTCTATTTGGTTCCATTGGTCCATCTGTCTGTTCTTATGCCAGTACCAGGCTGTTTTCAGTACTGTAGCTCTGTAGTAGAGTTTGTAGCCAGGAATTGTGATGCCTCCAGAAGTTCTTTTATTGTAGAGGATTGTTTTGGCTATCCTTTGTTTTTCCATATAAAGTTGAGTACTGTTCTTTCGAGGTCTTTGAAGAATTTTGCTGGGATTTTGATGGGCATTGTGTTGAATCTGTAGATGGCTTTAGTGACTTGAAAATTAAAGAGTAGTTTAGAATGCAGTTTCAATAAAAGTTAATTAGTCCTAAAACTCTCCTTAATTGTTTCATTTGCTTGTCTGTTTGTTTTTGAGGTAAGAAATCTCCTTATAGTAGAAATATGGTCAGGATTTTGAGCAATCTTGGCACATCACTGTATGACAAAGACATTTAATTTCCCCATTTGCAAAGTTGCATTTTGTCTTTTGATACTTTATGGCCTTTTTAAACTGGTTTTAATAAGAGGATTATAGGAGAGAGAACACAATAGTAGGTCATCCATATATTGGATTAAAGCAGACTCATGAAAGGGATAATATATTTTGTAAATCAAATTTAGGAATTTGAGAAAAAATACCCAGGACTTCCAATGTGTCCCTGTGGCATCAAGGTCCCCGCCACTGCCGTTCCTCCTGAGGGGAGGGCACAAAACCTGGCTGTTAGATGTGTCAGGGATGCAAAAGGATGGTGGTGGTCACTGCAGTGCTGAAAACACCCAGCGAGGGGTGGAGATTGGACCCCACTGGTTGTTGAGGAATGGCTAGATTATCCGTGGCCTACATCTGCATTTTCTTTCCTTTGACTTCTTTGTGGGCACCATGGAGGAGTTGGTGTGGGGTTATAAGCCGCTTTCTGGGTATTCTTTGTTGGGTTTGATTTCCAGTAGGGCTTCTTACCTCAGAGGGTATTGTTTATATTGGGCAAGGGTCCACTCTTGCCTGTGGTCATCTCATTTGGAGCAGGTGATCTCATTTGTCCTGTGCCTGTCGTTTCCTTGGCTGTCAGTTTCCTCTGGTGAGGTCTTCTGTTTCTGGAGACAGTGTTGGTGGGAGCTGGAGATTCTCAGTGTCACCTAAGTTCAAGGTCACTGCTCGCTGTTGGGAGATGAAGACATGCACATTCTGTGTTTCTAAAAAATCATCCTAACACATTTCACCAGTTGAAAATAGGATAAAGGCTGGAGAGGTGGGTCGAGGGTAAGAGCAATGACTTGCTCTTCCAGAGGACCCATATTCAATTAATTCCCAGCATCCACATGGAGGTTCACACCCTCTTTAACTCCAGTTCCAGGGCATCCGACACCCTCTATTCGGGCAGTGCATGAAGGCAAAACATCCATATGCATAAAATAAAATGGAAGGAAGGAAGGAAGGAAAGAAGGAAGGAAGAAAGAAAGAAAGAAAGAAAGAAAGAAAGAAAGAAAGAAAGAAAGAAAGATGTGGAGCCCTATGGTTTTTCCCAATAGGAATCTTACAGGATTTGTCTTAAAGGCTGTCATGTGTATTTAAGAGACTCCCACTATTTGAATTTTATTTAATTTGAGGAAGTACTTAAGCATGGCAAGGTTTTTTATTTGTCTGTTTTGTTTTTGTTTTTCAAGACAGGGTTTCTCTGCATAGCCCCGGATTGTCCTGGAACTTGCTTTGTAGGCTAGGCTAGCCTAGAAAGCAGAGATCCACTTGCCTCTGCCTTCTGAGTTCTGGTACTAAAGAGGTGTGCCACCATTGCCTGACTGCCTTTTTCCCCTTTGGTTTCTCTTTTTTTCCCCCTTAAAGTTTAGTAAGGAGAAAAGAAAACCTCTGGATTCTCTCGGAGAAGCCCGATTCTAACCTGGTCTTTCTCTCAAGAGCTCTCTTGGAGGCCAGCTGTCCCTTCTGGGAGGGCACCCACTTCAGCTTCATAGAATACCTTTTGAAGTGGCCCAGCTTTTCCAATCGCTGTATGTAGAGAGCTGTGTGATGCCACGCATTACAGGTGGCCCTGATTCCCACCTTCCACCTTTCCAATGGTGAATGCTCTCAGGGGTGTAACAACTCCATATATGGCTAACGCTAAGATCTGGCTTGCTTCCGCATTTCTGGACCTATCTGTGTCTCCCATGTGGCATGCTGGGGTTGGCTACCCAGAGGTTATTTAAGCTGCAGACTGGCTTTTCCCCGGGGCGAGAGGTTGCGAGAGGTAGCGAAAGGATGAGAAGATTATTTTAAGGGCCTGAATAAACCACAGTTAATCAGAGTCCGATGTTGCGTGTTCATTGTTGATAAGGCTGAGGCGACATTTGGTGCCGAAACCCGGGAACGTTAAGGGGAAAGGAATGTTACGGGAACACAACCTCTCGTCTGGACTCAGAACTTGCTGCAGGCAGGGAAGTCTAGTAAATTCCCAGGTAAAAGGGAAGTCTGCATCAAGAGCAGGGTTAATGACCACAAGAGTGGGGTTAATATGACTGCAACAAGAGCAGGGTTAGTGTAAATGTGTACAGATGTATATTATGTTGTTTGTGTTGTCTTTTGTGTACTGGACAGGAGAAAGATATTTGAACTTAGGAACTGCTAAGAAAGGTATTTTGGATTTAAAATATGGGCCTAAGGATTTGATGTTTTGGAAAAGATGTTCGTTTTTGTCTCCACAGACGATGAGAGCCTAAGGATTTACTTGAGATTTATATGGTTTGAATCACCGAGACCTCCTGAAACATTGTAGTAAATACCCCTAAGAATGCAGCGTCCCTGTTCAGCAGGAAGTAGCCAGACAGACTGACAACGCCCAAATTCCCTAAAAGATTGTTTAAGTGGGGTCCTTTCAGTGGTTACAGAGCAGCAAGCCTGCTTCCCTGAGTTCTGCTCCACTCCGTGCACCAGTTTGGACCCAAAATGAATGCAGCTGGGGCTAGAAGGCCGCTGGAGCAGAGCTTTGCTAGGTGGCTGTGGTGAAAGGCACATTGCCCCAGCCCAGTCGGTGCCTAGCCTGGCGATGCCACAGCAATGCCACAAGCTATCAAATGGAGAATGGGAGCGCTGTCAAACCGAAAGACCTACAGTGTGCCTGGAACTGTGAGGGGCTCTGAGGCTGGAGTGGCTCCACTTGGCTTAGCTGAACTGTGCTGACTTCAGGCAGGACTGGTCGTAATTATCATAATAAAAGCGCAATTAAGGTTTAGACACAGTAAACAGATAGTACCGTATTACCTCTACATGATGCAACTTAAGTTTTTAAGAACTGCTTAAAACCCTTATATAGGTACAAAGAACCCTTGGATTTTAAGGTGATTGGATCATTGGCTAAATCTGTGAGAATTTACGGGATTAGTCTTTTACTGTGGCACAGGTGAAAGCCTTAAATAGATACTGCATGACACCTGGTGATTGGAATGGCTTGTACGTGTTTGTTTAAGCCCAGGACAGTATTTAGACTAGAGAGCCTTTTTGAGAGTTTGCTAACGAAGAAGCGACCCTGTTCGCCCTCCCATCAATCCCATGAGCTGCAGTGGCTCCTGCGCGGACCCTGAGGCTGTGAGCCGGCCTGTGCCACCTTGGTCACAGTTTCAGCACCTCCGGTGTCGACTCCCGCCACGCTCCCCACCAGCACAGCCGCGGAGAGCAAGGTTAGTCCCGCGGGGAAGGCAGGGAGGCCTGGGACTGGAGCCGCCATGGGCTCCATAGCTGCGCAAGCCGGGGAACCAGCAGAGCAGTGCTGACCGGCCTCGGTGGCAGCAGGCAGCGCGGCTTCCCCTGAAGGGGCAATGTCTAATGGGGTTTACGCCCTGCCAAGTGTGGCCAACGGAGAAGTAAAGCCTGTAATGTCCAGCACACCTCTGGTAGACTTCTTGATGCAGCTGGAGGATTACACCCTACGATCCCAGATGTAGTGACTGATTAATACCTGAACCGTGCTATAAATTTGTCTAAGTAATTGCCTAGTTATCTTCTAGGTAATTGGACTGGAGAGTTGGATGCTGTGATGGAACAGCTGAGGGTGGTCATCATCACCGTGAATTCTACCTGAGTGGATGCTGGAATGACTGAAGGAGTCTCGTCCTGGATCTCCACTGCCATAAAACATCTAAAAGGGTGGGCGGGCTTGGGAATGTTAGCAGACCTCTTGGTGTTGGTCTCCCTAGTTTGCCTGTGGTGTATATGTAAGATCAGGTTTTTTCAGTAGCGTGGAACAGCCATGATTATTAAAGCCGTTACAGCCATTGAAGCAGGACAGTCCCCCTACACGCTCAGGATGCAAGGCTACTCTTGCCTGTTGCATCTAAAACAAAAAGGGGGAACTGTAGAGAGCTGCATGATGCCACACCTTACAGGTGGCGCTGATTCCCACCTTCCACCTTTCCAATGGTGAATGCTCTCAGGGGTGTAACAACTCCATATATGGCTAATGCTAAGATCTGGCTTGCTTCAGTGTTTCTGGACCTATCTGCATCTCCCACGTGGCTTGCTGGGGTTGGCTACCCAGAGGTTATTTAAGCTGTAGACTGGCTTTTCCCCCCCGGAGCGAGAGGTTGCGAGAGGTAGCGAAAGGATGAGAAGATTATTTTAAGGGCCTGAATAAACCACAGTTAAGAAGAGTCAGTGTTGCATCTTCATTGCTGATAAGGTGGACATGACAACTGTAGAGCTGCTGTTTTCAAGAAGGAAGGAATTAATATTTCTCTGTTAGCGTAATTGCTTTACCTGTAAGTGCATGATTTGGCTATGGATGTCTTTTTTTCCATACCTATCTATCATCTATCTATCCATCTACCTATTATCTATCTATCCATCTATCTATCATCTATCTATCCATCTACCTATTATCTATCTATCCATCTATCTATCATCTATCTATCTATCTATCATCTATCTATCCATCTACCTATTATCTATCTATCTATCCATCTACCTATTATCTATCTATCCATATATCTATCATCTATCTATGGATATATAGATATAGATATATGAAAGTTGGTTTACTAAGGCTGAAAAGGAACATTGTGTGAAATGAGGTACATGCTAGACTATTCCATTTGACTAAAGTGGCCACATCTTCCTGCCCTAACAGAAATGTAGAATTTAACAAGGTATCACTTGTGAACCTTCAAGTTCTCAGGGAAGTTTCTCATAGCTATTTAAATATTTGCTTTTGTTTTTGTTTTATTTTTGTTTTTAATCTGACCCAAAAGTCAGGTACAGGTTCCCCTGGCCTTATCTTGCATTGCTGTAGTTTGGCCCAGTCAAGAATTTGTGGAGATCATTTTGATATCACACAGCAGAGGTGCCTCCCTAATTCCCAGAAGGCATTTTTATCATCAGCATCTATTTTATTAAAGTCCTGAAGGCAGTTTCTCCATTCTGCCAAGTGAAACAACTCCTCGCCTTGCTTCCCGGAGCCAATAATTGAATCAGTTGATCAGAAAACTCAGGTTCATGTGTCCACAGGGTGATCTGAAATTCTTTAGCAGAACCTAGAGGGTCCTAATATGGGTCAGGGACCCCCGTAATCAAAGACTTTAACTCACATTTTGTTCAGGGACAATAAAAAATATATGGGTCCTCCTTCCCCCTGAGTTATATCTAAAAGAAGCCATTTTTTTATTTTAGTAAAGGATTTTGTTCCCTTTGGGAACAGGGAAAGGATAGAAGGAAAAAGTCGTAAAGGGGAAGAAAGCTGGATTTCTTCAGAGAGAGGAGGCAAGAGAAGAAGAGGACAGGTGGGAACAGAAGGCTGGGAGAGTTAAGTTCTTCAACATCTGTCTTTAGCTTGAGTACAATTTATTGAAGCACGATTAACAGAAATCAGAGACAGAAATTGGGGTTCAACTTGAAGGTCAGAAAAGCAAAACACGCAGCCACTGTCTCTTACCTCCAACTGTCTCTTAGTCCCAAATGGCGATCCTGCCTCCAGGAATCTCAGAATAAGCCTAAGAGCTGTCTCCTTTCATTTTATATTCTCTCTAGTTCTGGGATTAAGGGTGTGTGCCACTACCACCTGGTTTCCATAGCAAGCTAGTGTGGCTACTGGGATTAAAGGTGTGTGTCATTGCTGTCTGGTCTGTAAGGCTGGTCAGTGTGACTGTTTTACTTTTCTGATCCTCAGGCAAGTTTTATTTATTAAAATGCAAATGAAATGCCACCACAACTTATGATATTTTTATTAACATCCTGTCCTTCAGTATCCATCTTTGATGCTGAGAGTTTCTAAAAGTCCCTTATTCATTGTCCCTACATTGTCTACTTGGCATTGGCTCAAAACACCCAAGACCAAGTTCTCAGCACAAGGATGATTTATTTGTCCCAGAGAGACAGAGGACAGGGAGCAAGAGACAAAAACAGGAGACAGAGGATGAGGGAGAAGGGGAAGGGAACACGGGAGAGGGGATGCGGTTTTTTTGTCTTTGGGGAGAGGGTCACAGCTGCCTCTAGATAGAGAGGAGACAGTCTTCGCCCATATGCAAATGACAATTTATAAGAGGAAATGGGGAAACCCACGTGTTTAATTTTAACTGTGCATGTTCATTAGGGTAGCCTAAAGGGGGCTTCTGATTGTTGAACTTCAATACTTTGATAGCTGTACCTTGGTAGTCAGCCTCAGGAGACAGAAGTGGCCAAATAAGGGAACAGTGGCTAGCTTTAGGAATGTAATTCTAGGTTTTTAGCAAGGCAGAGGGAATGAGGGGGAAGGGCAAGGCCTGTCAGAGTCGTGTTTGCCGTGTTCAGGCTGGCTAGAGTCCTTTCGTTCATTTTCTGTAGGCTATCAATTTTATCATTTCTTCTATTAAATGCTTCTGAATTCCAATTAAAATATGTTGCCGGTTCATAACTTTTGCCTTATTGCCAGTTTTGTACGAAAAAAAAAAATCTATCAGTTTTGGAACAGCAAGTTGCCAGTTCATAACTTTTACCTTATTGCCAGTTTTGTACGAAAAAAAAAAAATCTATCAGTTTTGGAACAGCAAATGTTTCATGACGAAGAAACTATAAAGCTAAGTTATCGCTCGTTAGATCTCCCCATTTCCCCAAAGATTTGCTAGTTGATTATGATTTTTATATCTGAAGCCGTCTGGAGCACCGATGGTGGTTTATCTCCTAACAGTTCCTCCCTTTCCGAGGCCTTGTTACTCTTTTTCTTGCTCCTGCAAAGTTGCAAGCCTCCCTAGGGGACTTGTGTCTTGGAGCAGGGTTATATGCTGCTTTGGGGATGGACTTTCTCGGCTTTCACCCCTGTCCCCCACGGGGTCTCAGGATTATCCAGAGAGTTTATGGAAATGTGTGCATTCTCAAGACACTGGGTGATCAAACCTTTATGTGTGTCTTCTCCAGGCACACTAATGTTCCTTCTGACCCAGGAATAGGGCGTATTTGTTTGGTTTCCTTATGATGTCATTGCACATGTGGGGAGTTCTTCTGCATATCTCCTCCCTTTGGGCTGGAGGGAACTGTGCCTCTTAAGATTTTTAAGGATCAAGCACTCAAAAAATATTTTTTTAAATTTAATTATTTTTATTTTGCGTGTATGAATGCTTTGCTTGCATGTCTGTGTACCACATGTGTGCCTTGTGCCTGCAGAGTCTGGAAGATTTACAGATGATGGCTGGGAACCTGCATGTAGGGGCTGAGAACTACACCTGGGTCATCTCTCCAGCCCCACTCAGAAAATGCTTAAAAGCAGCAAGGCTGCAATATGCAGGAGGAGCCCCAGAAAAGTGTCCAACTGGGTACTGAGCGAGTATCAAGAGGCAAAGGCCAAGTAGGTAATAAACCACAGGTTTCCAAGGCAAACAAAATCAACACAAACCAGAACAGAACCCAAAATACCTTCAGAGATTTTAAGAAAACAAAGCTGAAAACAAACCAATCAGAAACCAAAATACTTCTGAAGCAAATACCTTGAAAACAAAAAAAAATACACAAAGTATTCAAATACATATCCTGAAAACCGCAGGTCAGAATATAGCAAGAAGGTCTGAGCTCCAAGGAAAAGCTCACTGGTTTCCTTTTCCTTTTCCTCTTTGGAGATGGTCACTCCTACATAGCCCTGGCTGTACTCTCTCTGTAGATCAGGCTGCCTGTCTCTGCCTCCCAAGTGCTGGTGAAGCAGTGCCGGATGGTAGGCCACAGAGCCCTGTTCTGATACCTGTGCCAAGCCAGTTGATTCCTTCAGTGAAAAGTGGATTGTTCCTGGGCCCCCACATTGGGCACCAAGAACTGTTGATGAAAGAAACTGATCTCGCCCCAAAAGAATGAAACAGATGGTTTATTCTGGATCCAAATATGAGTGACCAGTGGCCTGAGAACACAGACTTAGGTCTCCCCAAACAGTGTTCCAATAGGATAGTGATTTCATGAGCTATTCATAGTAACAGAACAAAAAAAGCCACGCATCAAGTCACTTTTCTAACGCGTCGGTGGGTATATCTGGTAGGTGGGTTACAGCAAAGCAGAGAAAACTGCTGTAGGCTTTAGACCCAGTCAGATAGCACACTTAGCCATTTGATTGGTGGACACTATGGGGTCTGTCCATGCGTTTCAGAGGATTTTTATCTGTTAGTCACAGGATGCTAAGTCTGACACAGGGATTGGTAAGGAAGGAAGGAATGGCTAAGTAGTGTCCACCAACCAAAGAGCTAAGGGTGCTCTCCACCTGCATCTAAGACCTATAGCAGTTTTCTCTGCTTTGCTGTAATCCACCAATATGTTAGGAAAGTGGCTTGATGCGTGGCTTTCTTTGTTCATGAAATTGATATCCTATTAGAACGCTGTGGTTGAGGAGACCTAAGTCTGTGTTCCCAGGTCACTGGTCACTCTTAGTTGGATCCAGAATAAACCATCTCTTCCATTCTTCTGAGGTGGAAGCTGCTTTTCTCATCAGCAGTCTCAGTCCATATTTCTGTTAGCAATCCCAACAAAAACTCATTACTCACAAAGCTGGACTTTGGTGTACTTTGGCCTGTTATGTGTTCCCTTTATAGACTGAGTAGATGTGTGTGTTGCCCATCCCCAAGAAGTTTGTTACAGGACAGTCTTGAGATTGTGATGTTCTTGCCTTAGCCTAGAACAGAACTGAAAACTACCTATGTTCAGCCAACTGAATTTGAGCAAACATGCTAAGGGTATATATGGAAGTCAGTCATGGTTGCTCATGCCTGCATTCCCAGTGCTCAGGGGGCAGAGGCAGGAGGATCTCAGCAAGTGTGAAGTCAGCCTCGTCTACATAGTGAGTTCCATAACAGCACGGTCTGCAGAGACCACGTCGTAGGGAACAAGCAAGGAAACAACAATGGGAGAACATGCATTGCAGGAAGGGCAGTCTGTCGAGAAATAGTTCAGAAAGGACGGTTATTCACTGGGTGGAGCATGAAATTTAGACACCTATCTCTCACTGGGTACAAAAATAAACTCAAAAATACCTTAAAGATTTAAGCATAAAACCTGAAAATAAGAAAATTCTAGGAAAAAGCATAATAGGAAAAATACTTCAGAATAATGGAATAGGAAGGTTTTTTTTTTACAAGACCCCTAAAGCAAAGGAAACAAAAAAATAGACAAATAGGAATACAGCACACTAAAAATTTCCTGCCAAAAAACACAAGAGGGAGTCGACAGGGTCCAGTGACAGCCCGCAAGATGGAAGAGAATGTCTGCAAAGCATGCATGCGACAATCCAGGTGATGTAATGCATTCCCTTAGCTCAGGAGCCAAGAAACCAAGTAATTCCATTTAAAAGTTGGCAGTAGATCTAAACAGGCATTTGCAAGAGGGTACGTCCAAACCAGAACAAGTGTATGAGAAATGGCCAGTATTGCTAATCATCAGGGAAAAGCAAATAAAAACCCCAGGGAGATTCCCTATCACCCTGGTAAGCATGGTTACTGTTGAAAATTCTAGAGACAACCACTACCAGTGGGGTGAAGACAAGGGGCTTCCCTCATACCCTGCGTGGGAACAAAATAGCACAACCATTATGGAAAATACCAGAGAGATTCCCTAAAAGTTAAGGAGGACTATTAGGTGATCCAGTGACCCTACTATAGGACATATTCAGAAGAAAAACAAACAGAATTTCAAACAGACATTCTTACTTCCATGTTACTATAGCACAATTCATAACAGCCTGGAAATGGAAGCAATCTACATGCCCATCAACTGATGGATGAATAGAGAGAGGAAACAGGATGCATAGACCCAATCAGATTCTAGCACTAGGAAGATATGAAGTCCTGCTATATGCAGTAATAGGTATGGACCTGGGGGCAATTATGTTTCGTGAAATAAGCCAGGCACAGAATGATAGGTCCCATATAATCTCACTTAGCTCTGAAATCAAGAGTCGATCTTCAGAAGTTGAGAATGGTATAGGTTTCCAAAGACAGGGTAAAGTCGTGATGAGAGAGAAGGGGGGAAAGGTTCTAAATGCGTATAAAATTATAATTTGGCAAGACCAAGGAATCCTAATGTGCTTTTACACAATGGGTGGCTAAGACAAGAACAATGAGTCTAAAAGTTACAAGAGTGCTAGGAACTTAGCACAAAAGGAAGGTGTTTGCCTGGAATGCTGGAGCCACTGCGTCTAACCCCGAGCACTACAGAACCAGCCACGATAAACATCAGTAAACAAAGCTAGAAGAAGGGTACTTTGAAAGTTTCGCCATAAATAAATGATAATTGTTTGAGGGAATAAATGTTTCACCCGATTTAAGCATCGTGCAGTATTTGCTAGTCACGTCTCGTTTCTGTGACATGTGCCTGACAGAGGCAGTCTACAGGAAGGAGGCCTTGGCTCATGGTTTATGACGAGATGTAGTCCGTCCTGGTAAAAAGAGCATGGCTGTGGGAGCATGAGGTGTCCACAGTCAGGAAGCAGAGGGAGGTAAATGCTAGAATTCAGTCGTTTCCTTCTTTCCCCACTTTTTTTATGAAGTTCAAGTCTCCAGCCAAGTTAGGTCTTCCCTCAGTTACACCTTTCTGGGAACCCATTCAGAAGTGTGTCTCCTGGGTGACTCCAAATTCAATCGAGTTGGCAGAGAAGACAAACCCTCTTGGTCTACATCAGAACATCACATGGGATCCCATTAATATGCTTGATAATTACGTTTTGTATCAGTTAATAAATGAATAACACATTAAAAGCAAAAACCAATTAGACTTATAATCTTAGACCAAAGTGTTATATAATGTTATTTTTCATAAATTTAATGAGAACTTTCTAAATATAATCTGTATCTAAATCTATATTAAAGGCCTCATTATCAAAGTCTGATTTTGAAGAGTTTTGTTTGTAACATCCTATAAAATGCATTTATTGCAAGTACCACTGAATCTTCCAGAAACAGACAGCCCTTTCATCCCAGCTAGGCTTCCTCATCTTCTCCTCTGGGATCTAAGAATGTCCATCAGTGCCACGTCAGTGCCAATGTCTTCGATTTGAAGGGTAGCAAACACCTGGAAAATCAGAATTATCTATCATTCTGCAGAGAGGATCAATAGTGCTCTGTGCTTGGATGGCCACTCTGAAGAGCTCACATCCTTACAATTAGCTTAGCATAAAATAACCGAAAATCAATCAGTCCAGTATCGGTTCAGTGCAAACCGAGTGCAGACTACAGTTCCAGTGTGATCTGTGATGGTCTAGCGATGAATTCGAGGCCCTTTTACCCAACATTCTTTCCTCCACCAGCGTTTTTAGATCATCTGCTATGTAGAGGGACCCATGCCATGTGACTAAAGGCACAAAACAGTAAAGCATTGTGATTTACCCTCAAACTATTTACAGTTTAATACATACAGAGACTTGAATGCAAGATCAAACAATCTTACCATTTAAAGAGGAAAGACACTAGAAGATGGATTTTCCCCTCATTATTCATGACTTCCATCCAGCCCCACTTCGTCCTTTCCTGCCCACCCACAGTCCTAAAAGACTTCTCTTCACCTCTTTCCCAGATGTGTTCTGAATACCTCTTCCTAAGGCCAGAAAACTACTGAAATAAACAGTGAAGAAGTGAGAAAAAGAAAAATTTCCAGGAGGTGGTGGTGCATGCCTTTAATCCCAGCTCTTGGGAGGCAGAGGCAGGTGGATCTCAGTGAGATCGAAGCCAGCCTGGACTACAAAGCGAGTTCCAGGACAGCCAGGACTGTTACATAGAGAGACCTGTCTCAAAAAAAAAAAAAGAAGAAGAAGAAGAAGAGGGGAAGGAGGAGGAGATGGTGGAGAAGAAGGAAACTGACATAGACAGAATGGCCATCAAAAAATATGAGTTTAATGATGCACACATTAGAAAATGTTAGATGATCCGGGTAGTGGTGGTGCACATCTTTCATCCAGCACTCGGGAGGCAGAGGCAGGCGGATCTCTGTGAGTCTGAGGTCAGCCTGGTCTACAAGAGCTAGTTCCAGGACAGCCAAGACTACACAGAGAAACCCTGTCTCGAAAAACGAGAAAAGAAAAGAAAATGTCACGAAGAAGCATAACACCGTGATTGTATAACCTAAAAACCTACTAAAACACTTTTTAAAGACAGAAAATCACCTGAAGAGGTTTTTAATTTTATGCTCAGCACTAATTCTCCTTATTGTCTAACCTAATGGCCTTAAATGTCAGCCGTGGACTGGCCATGCCAGAGTTCTTTCCTGTTTATTCTATTACCAGTTCTAAAACAATATCAAGAAATTTGTTTTATCCAAAACATTGCTTTGGAGTGTGGCTTCTCTGTTCACTGCAGGACGAATATGGGGCCATTGTAACGGGAGGTACAGCACCGTGTCCTCTCTGTAAGTAGATCCTCTGCATGTGAAAAGCAAACAAACAAATCAAAACAACAGCAGCAAAACATTGCTTCACATTTTGTTCTTATGAAGTATTCCATTATTCTTGATTAATTGATGTATCCATGGAAACTTACCTGGGTAATTTAAAAATATTCTGTAGCAGGCCCCCACAAAACTGACACCCTGTTGGAAACGCCAAGGCACCATTTCGACCTAAGAGCCCCAGCTCGCAGACCCCCAAAACCTGCTTGAAACAAGAACAAAGACCTAGTCCATCATAGTTCATAGTTCTGTGAAAGTCCCTAAATGTACTATAACCTTGCTTTTTGACTTCTGTAACCCTGTTTATTGCTAACTGTTCTTGCTCATTGAAGTGTGTCAGTCAGGATATGACTTTTGTGCCTAAAAGTCAAGAATAGTAAGGTTTGGGGCTACACAATTTGGGTAAGTTCCCCAGTTATCCCGCAGACTGGTGAATGAACACTTTCTATTAGTTTTGAGTCCACGTGTTCTCCGAATGATTTACTGTCCAACAATTACTCACTTTTAGTTTATGTGTATGGGTGTTTTGGCTGCATGGATGTCTATGCACTGCATGCATGCAATGCCTGCAGAGGCCAGACGATGGCATCAGATACTCCTGAAACGGAGTTATATATAGTCATTAGCCAATGTGATGCTAGGAATTGACTCCTAGTTCTTCTGGAAGAGCTCTTATCCACTGAGCCACCTCTCCAGCCCTATGTGGATAATTTTACAGGAAACCTAAGATCTCTCGTCTACCATATGTTTTATTCTGGCCAGATACTCGGGGGCTGAAAATGGCCCTAGTGATTAAGAACACATACTGCTCTTACAGAAGCTTCAAGTTTGGGCCCCAGCACCCATGTTAAGTCAGCTCACAAATGCATAAAACTCAAATTTCATGGGACAGGATGCCCTCTTGTGGGCATACATAGACATAATTAGAAATATAAAAAGAAATTTATTTCACCAGATATTTAGTTTTTTTTAACCATATATTAATCATTAAATAATGCAGTGACCAAACAGATGTCCTCTGAACTACTATTTTCTCATTTCAAACATTGCTCTAGGGCCTGGGGAGATGGCTCAGTAGTTGTGAGCAATTGCTGCTCTTGTAGAGGAGTAGAGTTTGGTTCCCAGCACTCACATGATAACTTAAAACCATCCATAACTCCGGTTTCCAGAGATCCTATAACCTCTTCTGGCCTCCAAGGGCACCAGGCAAACATGCAGTACACTTACATACATGCAGGAGAAATGCTCATATACATAAAAATTAATTTAAAATTTTACTATGGCAGACAAGCAGTGGTGGTACACACCTTTAATCCCAGTACTTGGGAAACAGAGGCAGGGTAGATTTCTGTGAGTTCAAGGCCAGCCTGCTCTACAAAGTGAGTTCCAGGACAAGCCAAGACTGTTTCACAGAGAAACTCTGTCTCAAAAACAAACAAAAACAAACAAACAAATAAAAACACAATTTACTATGGCTACTACTTAAGTATTTACATACAATGTTTACCCCTTTTGTGCTTCTGTTAAGTACAGGCTATAATTCTGTTTCTGAGGCATTTCTTTGTGTTGCCATTTGAATGAGACTGGCCCCACATATGTTTGAATACTTGGTCCTCAGTTGTTGGAACTGTTTGGTAAGGATCAGAAAGTGTGACCTTGTCAGAGGAGGTGTGTCACTGGGGATGGGCTTTGAGATTTCAAAAGACTCACATCATTCCCAGTGTCCCCTCTCTGCCTTCTGCTTGCGGATCAAGATGTGAGTTCCCAGCTGTTCTTTGCTCCATGCCTTTTTTCTGCCATTATGAACTCCAAGCCCTCTGAAACCCATCAGGCCTAAATGCTCTCTTTTGTAAGTTGCATTGGCCATGGTGTGTGTGATCACAGCAATAGAACAGTGCCTAACAGACCTGGTCTACTAAGGGTGCACAGAAAAGAGATGAAAAGCATTTAGGCCATGACGATTCCTTTTTAGCACTTATGTATAATTAAAGTAAGTACAGAAAGTAAATGCGGTGCTCCCATGTAAAGTCTTTTTTAGAAAATAAAATTATTTTTTAAAGAGCAAATGAGAGCAAACAGTTTGCATACAGGTAGTGCATAATATTTAATATAAATCTAAACCACTAAGAACCACTGCTCACAGTGTCTTCTAGGCATTAACCAATACCATCAACTTTTTTTTTGCTGTGGGAGTACCTTCCGCTCCTTCAGCCAATAGTCACTGAAGTACAAGCTCACGTTGCTGCGGGAGCGCCTTCCGCTTCTTCAGCCAATAGCCACTGAAATATCAGCCCACTGGGGCGTGGTATATTTCTCTTTAAAAAAGAGCCACAAGCCTCGGCTCGCTCTCTTGGTTCCGGCGCTTGGTTCTGGCTCCTGCTTCAGTGACTAGGCTCCTTTCCTCATGGTTTGTGTTATGTAAGTTTTACCCCCCAAAATAAATACCCCTTTAAAACCTAACTGGTGTGGGATTGTTTCGCCATTATTTTTCAGATGCATTCTTTCCTCCCAAGTAGTCAAAGATGCAACAGACATTATTTTAACTTTTCAAAGACTTCAGAAATAGATTAGGCCACTGCCATTTGTTTTTCACAAATTCAAAGAACAAAGAATTACCATTACCTGTTTATTGTCAACTAAGAACCAGTCATGG
This sequence comes from Myodes glareolus, assembly GCF_982192425.1. Lineage (NCBI taxonomy): Eukaryota > Metazoa > Chordata > Mammalia > Rodentia > Cricetidae > Myodes > Myodes glareolus. The sequence continues at coordinate 82,684,914 of NC_142029.1, read as the reverse complement.
GGCTAGAAGGATGATTCAGAGGGTTAGAGCTCTTGCTAGACAAACACAAGGATCAGAGTTCAGATTCCGGCACCCTCAAAGTAAGCCATGTGTGGACCCAGGCCAGAGCATAACTCCAGCAAGGTGGGGGGAGGGCAGTGACAGAGGATCGCTGGGACTTGCTGGCTATCAGCCCAGACAAAAGGAACCACAAAAAAAAAAAAAAAAAGCCCAGTTGCCCATGCAAGGACCGCCAAGTCTAATCCTCTCCTCTGGGGCCCTGTAATGAATAGAATGAGATTGACAGAGGCATGGATGGTCCAATCCTTTACCTCTTCTTCTCCTGCTAAAGGGATTCTTCTGGATTGGTGTGGTGCTGTAACAGCTCAATAAATTACTGTTGGAGGTGGCATCTGCTATGTGGTTTCTAGTGCATGGGGACATTGTATGAAAAAACCCTCCAAGGCCAGTGGGCTGCTTGGTCTAGAAGACTGAACTGTAAGCTCACTGAACTGAGCGATGCTGAGGTTGAGGAAACCTCTACGGCAAGACAGAAAAGTTTCTTGCCTTCATTTCATTCACATGCTGTGAAAAAATGCAGTGAATTCATGTCCAGAAGCCTGGAACCCAGGGACTGGTAGCATCCACTTTTAGGTCCAGGTCTTTCCATACCAATAAAGCAGTCAGGACAATCCCTTATTGAGAGACAGCCCTTCCCTCATTGAGTCTCCTCTCAGGTGATTCTAGAACATGTCCTTGACAATTGGAATTAAGCACTGACATAATATTGAAAGATTTGCATTTATAGGTGCAAAAGATGCAGGGTTGTGAGAGCCTGTACCTTTGACAGTTGTGTGTGAAGAGGAATTCTGAAGCGACGTGTTACAGAGGGAAGGTTGGTCATGGATGAGACAGTTCCTCCTCCGTCAAGTCTGATAAGTGATATCAAAGGTACCAAAGGCAAAGTCATCCTCTGATTGTTAAGAAGTGTGGTCAGACTTTGAACATAAATGTTCTGCCATCATACACCACACTGTTGACAAACCATAAGGCTCTGAGTGCATCTTCTGATGGGATCCAGGCTCCACAAGCACTGGCACTGGCCCAAGAGCCCCATAGGAAGTTCTATTGGGGGCGATGTCTTTGCAGGCTTTACCAAACTCCCCCAAGGATTTCGGCCATTTGAAAACCTCAGTTCACTTGGTGCAAAGACAGACAGACAACAGAGAAAGATTTCTTGGACCGGGGCTGGAGAGATGGCTTAGTGGTTAAGAGCACTGACTGCTCTTCCAGAAGACCTGAGTTCAACTCCAAGCACCCAGATGGCAGCTCACACCTGTCTGTAACTCCAGTTCCAAGGGAACCCAACACACTCACACAGACATTCATATAGGCAAAACACCAATAAACATAAAAAAGTAAAGGAAAAAAAAAGAAAACAAAAAGTGACTATGATGTGTTGGTGTGAACTAGATGGAGGTTTTTGTGGGTTTTTTTTTAAAAAAAATAGATTTCTTGAACCACACACTAGCCAAGTGTGAACCATGTTCTGCATTCTTTCGTTTTGTCTGTTTTTTTTCCTTGATCTATATCCCCAGTGTGTGAATTTAGTGCCAACACAATAGGTACAACAAGAAAAGCTGCCATCATCTCTTTCTGAGGGCTCCATGCAAGGAGGGAATTCCACTGGGCCAGCCTTTGCATTGGGTCTGAAGTAAACAGTAGAACTAGTTTAGAATGACCAAGAGGAAAGGATGTTCAGCATTGAGATTTAAAAAGCAGAACTTTGAGCTGAAGAGATGGCTCAGAGGTTAAGAACATTGCCTGTTCTTCCAAAGATCCTGAGTTCAATTCCCAGCAACCACATAGTGACTCACAACCATCTGTAATGGAGTCTGGTACCCTCTTCTGGCCTGCAGGCATACACACAGACAGAATATTGTATACATAATAAATAAATAATTTTTTTTTAAAAAAAGCGAAACTTTGAAGAGAGTCTAAAGGGAGCATTCCATTATGGCAGGTGAGGTGTGACAGCAGGGGCAGGAGAATGGCTGGCCATAAGCCTTCATAATCAAGAAGCAGGGGGAGAGAGAAATGCCAAGTTTGTACTGTAGGATAGGCTTCCTCTGGGCTGTAGCTTCTCTGAAGGTCCTCCAGGAAAGTGTGTAGTTGAGGAATATTATTTTAAGATGGGTTACATTCATTTATGCAGTGGAATATTTGTTTAATGATGCAAAAATGTGTTGCTTTCTTTTATGTAGCATTTGCTTAACTATGCAAAGCTGTGTTACTTTGCCTGTCCAAAACATGTGATTGGTCTAATAAATGGTCAATAGCTAGACAGGAGAAAGGCTAGGCGGGGCTGGCAGGAAGAGAGAATAAATAGGAGGAAAGGGAGAAACAAGAAAAAGAGAAGGAGAGGAGGACATCGGAGGGCAGCCACCCAGCTACACAACCAGAAATTCAGTAAAGGAAAGATGGGTATATAGAAGGGAAAAAGACAAAAGCCCAGAGGCAAGAAATAGATGGGATAATTTTTAAAAAACTGGCTGGAAACAAGCCTAGCTAATGTCAGATATTCATAAGAAAGAATAAGCCTCTGTGTGTGCATTTCTTTGGGAGCTGGGTGGTGAGCCCCCGATGAACAAAGCATAAAAAATAACCAACTAGCTGGGTGGCGGTGGTGGCACACGCCTTCAATCCCAGCACTTGGGAGACAGAGGCAGGTGAATCTCTGTGAGTTCGAGGCCAGCCTGGTCTACAAGAGCTAGTTCCAGGACAGGCTCCAAAGCTACAGAGAAACCCTGTCTTGAAAAATAAAAAAACAAAACAAGCAAACAAACAAAAAAACCAGCTAGTATGTGTGTGTATGTTGTGTTTGTGTGTGTGTGCTTGAGAGAGAGACACACAGAGAGAAAGAGAGACAGAGAGCACAGAAACTAGGAGAGGGGACAAGGTAAATGTTCCTCCGGTGGTTTTAAACTTTAGTTTCCAGATTCACAAAAAAATAAAAAATAAACATCTGTATTGTAAGTCACTTAATCTGTGAAACACTGCTATAGCAGACCGGGAAAAATGACTATACTATAAACTCAAGAAGGCTTGAAAGAAATGTCTGAAGTACTAGAAGTGACTGTCCTGTCCACTTGCTCCACGCTACGTCCAGTTCTAAACATTGAAAGGAAAATAAAAATGGAGTGCATAAAATGTGACTCGGGAGAGACACAAGAGACAGTCACTTTTAAGGCTCATTTTAATGTTAGAGCTCTTGCTCCATATATGAATCTTTGTACTTTTCTAAACGTTTATAAGATGCCCATAGTGGGAGAAGAGGAAGAGGAGCAGGAGGAAAAGTGGGAATCGTACAAAACAGTAGGGGAAATCTAACATTGAGCACGCTAGCTTTGGAAAGAGGGAATGCTTACTTGGAGAACTGAGAGGGAGAGTGGTCGCTAAGCAGGATATTAGCACACAAGTGGAACACAGCAGCCCCGTCCACAGAAGAATCTGTATCCCCAGTAACCAGGATCGCGACAACCATGAAATACAGTGTCTCTCAAATCCAAATGGATCAAAGACCTCAATATAAAGCCAGTCACACTGAATCTTATAGAAGAGAAAGTGGGAAGTACACTTGAATGCATTGGCACAGGAAACCACTTCCTAAATATAAACCCAGCAGCATAGACACTGAGAGAAACAATTAATAAATGGGACCTCCTGAAACTGAAAAGCTTCTGTAAAGCAAAGGACACGGTCAACAAGACAAAACGACAGCCTACAGAATGGGAAAAGATCTTCACTAACCCCACATCAGACAGAGGTCTGATTTCCAAAATATACAAAGAACTCAAGAAACTGGACACCAAAAGATCACATAATCCAACAACAACAACAAAAAAAAGTGGAGTACAGACCTAAACAGAGAACTCTCAACAGAGGAATCTAAAATGGCTGAAAGACAGTTATGGAAATGTTCAACATCCTTAGTCATCAGAGAGATGCAAATCAAAACAACTCTGAGATTCCATCTTACACCTGTAAGAATGGCCAAGATCAAAAACACTGATGACAACTTAAGCTGGAGAGGTTGTGGGGAAAAGGGAACACTTCTTCATTGCTGGTGGGAATGCAAGCTGGTACAACTACTTTGGATGTCAGTGTGGCAATATCTCAGAAAATTAGGAAACAACTTTCCTCAAGACCCAATAATACCACTTTTGGGTATATATCCTAAGGATGCTCAATCATGACACAAGGACATGTGCTCAACTATGTTCATAGCAGCTTTGTTTGTCATAGCCAGAACCTGAAGACAACCTAAATGCCCCTTGACCAAAGAATGAATAAGGAAAATGTGGTACACTTACACAATGGAGTACTACACAGCAGAAAAAAATAACGACAGCTTGACTATTGCAGGAAAATGGATTGAGCATCCTTTGGATATATACCCAAAAGTGGTATTATTGGGTTTTTGATCTTGTCCATTCTTATAGGTGTAAGATGGAATCTCAGAGTTGTTCAGTCTTACTTTTGTAGGGTCTTTAGGTTTTACTGGTATTGTGTTACTCTTTGTGGTGTAGCATGTGATCTTACCTTTTCTACTCATCTTTTCCTCTAATAGGTGTCGTTGGCGCGGTCTGAGATTGTGTTGAATAGTCTTCTAGGTGCCAGTGAATCCAAAGCTAGGATGGTTTTCCTCATGGTACAGTCTAGTCACAGTTCTAGTTACCCCATTGGTTATTTCTGTTCCTGGAGGAGGATTGAAGGGAGGAGGGGAGAAGCAGGGAGGGGAGCGAAGAAAAATGTAGAGCTCAATAAATATCATGGAAAAAAAGAAACACGGTGTCTCTCTCATTTTTCTTCTATGGGCTTTTCTTCATTTTCTTAGAAAAGGTCTCACTCTGAAGTCCAGGCTGCTCTCAGCGCTACAGCAATCCTCCTGCCTCAGCCTCCTGTGTGTTAAATATTTAACTTTCTGGGCTATTTTTTTACCAGCCTCAGAATTGTATCTTGGTCCCAGTGTTCGTTAGCAATGCATCATCCTAGAGTGGCCGTTCCTGCTGAATGCTGTCCACTCTGAGAGATAATGAATGTATTTTTAGTTTTCCTCTCAGTGCCAACAAATTCTGGGAATGCCTTAATGTAGCTTTCTTTGCTAAACTCCTCACTTAGGAATATGTTCAATAGCACCTATTCAAAATGCCAAAGAGGGAAAAGGCAAAATGGAAAATGCATAAGGAAGCTAGTCTCGATTGCCTGGAGTTGTTGCTGCAGTGGACTTTATTACATCACTATGCAAATATAAAAGAGCTTTGAAAATTTTCCAAGCACAAGAGGAAAAAAAAAAGATCTTTGAAGGTTTGGGATGTAATGGAGCTTCATTGCAAAGTGCGGCTGTTAGTAAATAAGCACGTGAAGAATTTGGGCACGCAGCACCGAGTGCACAGAAAGATGGTCTTTTAAGTTACAGACTTGAACGCGTTGAACTACTGATGGTTTTGAAAAGTCCTGGAGAACTACAGCGGCACAAAGAACTCAGAAGGCAAGTGCAGCGTCATCCTCGCGCAGGGTCGTCAGCTTAGCGCAACGTCAGCCTAGTGCAGCGCCATCATCCTGTATCAATCACGTGCAAAGGATCCTTTAATGTTCCTTACAATTATCCTCATCAGCTCAGACCACTTGTCAGCAAAAATTAAATGGCAGGGCCATCGTGATTTTAGCGCCCGCCTTTACCAAACACTCTTCAAAACATTTACTAATGCACTGCTGTGTGTTGTTATAAATAATTAAAACCAAATAAATTCAGTAGCCTTAAATAATTTAAACGCTTGTCGAAATAAATCGGCTAAGAATATTCTGAGGTTTAATGTATTTTATTTTTCAGACTTTGATCTACTAGTCTTCTTCTTAGATCAGAAAAAAAGTTAAACTTTGAATTTATATGTAGTAGATATCGTCATCTTTACTACCCTGTCCATGAAAACACATCGCAAGCAGTGAGATGACTCAGGAGATGAAGGCGCCTCGTGCCAAGACTGGGGACCCGAGTTCAATCTCCGGGTGGTGGAAGCAGAGAACTGACTCCTCCCACAAGTGTGTTGTGATGTGAGTGCATGAGCATGCAGAGAGAGAGAGAGAGACAGAGACAGAGACAGAGAGACAGAGAGACAGAGACAGAGAGAAGCAAATTTAAATCAACAAATAAGAACTTAAGAGCCATTTAAGAGGTGCTGGAGAGATGGCTCAGTGGTTAAGAGAACTGGTTGCTCTTCCAGGGGAGCTGGATTGAATTCCCAGCACCCATGTGGTGGTACACAATCATCTATAGCATCAGTTTTAAGGGATCCAGAGATCCAACACTGTCTTCTGGGCTCCACAGACATCAGGCATGCACATGGTGCATATGCATACATGTGGGGGAAACACTCATATAAAGTGAAATAAACCTTTTTTGTTTGTTTGTTTGTTTTTTCAAGACAGGGTTTCTCTGTAGCTTTGGAGCCTGTCCTGGAACTTCCTCTTGTAAACCAGGTTGGCCTCAAACTCACAGAGATCCGCCTGTCTCTGCCTCCCGAGTGCTGGGATTAAAGGCATGTGCAACCACTGCCCGGCAAATAAATAATTTTTAAAGCTGTTTATGAAACCTGGATTTTCTACAAGTTTGAAGCACCCATCAAATAGTATTTTCATAGAACTTATTTCTAAATTTCCAAATTTTAGTTTAATATATTATTCATGATCTCAATGTATAGATAGTATATATATATATACTATTATATATATATTCATTTTTCTAAATAGGTGTTATGGATTCAACCCAGAGCTTTGTATGCACTAAGCACTTATACCACTAAGGTATAAGCTGAGTTATACCTCAGCTGTTAAGTGTATTAATAGATAAGTGCATGTGTTCTTAGTATCAAGAAATTACTGGGCTGGAGAAATGGCTTGTGGCTAAGATCACATGCTGCTCTTGCAGAGGAGCTGAGTTCCCAGCATCCACATCAGGAGGCTCATAACCACTTGTAGCTCCAGCTCCAGGGGGATCTGATGCTTTGCACTCATGTGCAAAAACCGCACGCACGCGCGCGCGCACACACACACACACACACACGATTAAAAATAATAAAAATAACTCTTTTTAACAAAATAAATTATAATAGCAATTTACAGGATGGATAGATGACTCAGTCTATATAGTATGTCCAGAAAGCATGAGGGTCCATGTTCAGATCCACAACAAACATGCAAAAAGCATTACAGTGCATGCCGATAATTCTAGCTCTGGGTGGTAGAGATAGGAGAATCCCAGTGGCTCAGTGGCTAGCCAGTCTAGTCAGTGAACTCCAGGTTTGGTGAAAGACCCTATCTCAAAAAGTTAAGTCAGACACAGGGCAGTGGTGGCCCACACCTTTAATCTCAGCACTTGGAAGGCAGAGGCAAGTAGATCTCTGAATTTGAGGCCAGTCTAGTCTATGGAGTGAGTTTTAGGATGGCCCGGGCTACAAGGAAACCTTGTCACAAAAGAAAAAAAAAGGTGGGGAGTAATAGAGGAGAGGAGGACAGCTGCTGTCAGCGTATGTCTGGCCTTCACACATGCATGTGAACCTGTAAACACACACACACACATACATACACACACACACACACAACCTTGTACACCAAACAGACACACACAAAATAAATTAGATATTTATTAAAGCATATGTATTATAAGCTCACTGACAAAGTATGAAAATACTGACTGCTATAAATGACACATGGATTTAGAACTATGATTAAGACAGCTGTGGGTCTGAGCAAAACTCTGGGCTGGGATGGAGGTAGAAATGGCCCCGTCTTTGTTACTTTTTAATTGCTATGACAAAACACTATGACCAAAGCCACCCTCAACTGGTGTGGGAAGTCCTTCTGTCTGTGTGTTGCTTTTATTGGTTAATGAATAAAGAAATTGCTTTGGTCCTATAGCAAGGCAGAATTTAGATAGGCAGGGAAAGCTAGGCTGAATGCTGGGAGGAAGAAGGATGGAGTCAGAGAGACACTATGGAGCCACCACTGGAGATAGACATGTTGAAACTTTGCTGGTAGGCCAAGACCTTGTGGTGATGCCCAGATTACTACAAGTGGGTTAAATTAAGATGCAAGAGTTAGCCAATAAGAAGTTAGAGCTAAACCAGGCAGTGGTGGCACACGCCTTTAATCCCAACACTCTGGAAATAGAGGCAGGTGGATCTCTGTGAGTTCAAGACCAGCCTTGGCTACAAGAGCTAGTTCCAGGACAGGCTCGAAAGCTACAGAGAAACCCTGTCTTGAAAAACCAAAAGAAGAAGAAGAGGAGGAAGAGGATGAGGAGGAGGAAGAGGAAGAAGAAGAAGAGGAGGAGGAGGAAGAAGAGGAAGAAGAAGAAGAAGAGTTAGAGATAATAGGCCAAGCACTGTTTTAATTAATACAGGTTCTGGTTCTGGACAGCCGGGACAAACAAGCAGCTCCTCCTCCTATACTCAATGACACACTTCCTCTAGAAACCCCACACCTCCTAAACCTCCCCAGTGTAACCAATTGGATTACCAAGTATTCGTATGCCTGAGAATGTGCAGAACATCACACTCAAAGGACTTCAGCCCCTTTTCCAGAGACCTAAATTATGATTAGTACTTGAACAGTGTGTAATAGAGACTTTGCCAGAATTTGTGTTTCATTCTGCAGACTGTGGGCAGTGGTTCAGAAGTCTGCAGTTTTGTTTTGAGCAGTAGAGAACTGAGAATATCACCCTGTAGAAAAACAAGCAGAAAAGAAATTTCAGTGGTGAGCAGGGCCCACTTGTGCAGAGAAGAAACTAAAACAAAGGAAGTGTCTATGTAGTCTGTGGCTCGACAAAGGAAGAGATGGAAGATAACCTCAAGATTTGGGTTTGTTTTTTTGTTACTGAATGAACTGGGTGGTGAGACAGGCAGATCCCTGTGAGTTTGAGGCCAGCCTGGTCTACAGAGGGAGTTCAAGGACAGACTCCAAAGCTACAGAGAAACCCTGTCTCAAAAAACAAAAACAAAAACAAAATAAGAGAGAGTGAGTGATATCAGAAACGTTTTCCGCTTTGATTGGCAGAGACAAGGTCTCAACCTCGAGCCCCTCCCACCCCAACCTCTAAGTGCTGACTTCACAGGCGTGTGTACCACCCTGACTGCTTTGTAAAGGGACTCTGCCAACAGAAACATATTAGGGAACAGAGATAGATAAGTGTCCAGATGTTTTTAATTAAACACACTTAGCTCATCTAACAGAGATGAAGGCTAATAAAATATACATTCACTAATATTTCAATTAATAATGAGCACAGAATTTCTAGGAAGGATAATATAAAATTGTGTGCAATAGCTAAATCACCTGTGCTAGAAGTCTGAACCAATTACATAACTGCATCCTTAAGAAATTAATTTAATTAGAGTGGAAGAGCCAGCTCAGTGGTTAAGAGTTCATATTACTTTTTTGGAGGAGCTAAATTCTGTTCCCAGCACTCATGATGGATAGCTCAACAACTGTCTGAAACTCCAGCTCCAGGGAATTAGTGACCTCTTCTGGACTCTGAGGGCATCTGCACTCACACATGTATATACTCACATATATATATACAACCATGCACATATACACATAACGAAAAATAAAATAAATTTTGAGCTGGGCAGTGGTGACACAAGACTTTAACCCCAGCATTTGGGAGGCAGAAGTAGGCAGATCTCCAAGTTGGAGACCAACCTAATCTACAAAGTGAGTTACAGGACTACATAAAGAAGCCCTGTCTTGCCAGGCTGTGGTGGCACACACCTTTAATGCCAGCACTCAGGAGGCAGAGGCAGGCAGATTTCTGTGAGTTCGAGGCCAGCCTGGTCTACAATCTACAAGAGCTAGTTCCAGGACAGGCTCCAAATCTACAGAGAAACGCTGTCTCGGGGAAAAAAAAAAAAAGCCTGTCTTGAAAAATCAAAACTAAAATAAAAACAAAATAGTTTTTGGTTAATTTGCTAATTAAATTCCTGTATTTGATTGTTTTAGAACTGTGAGATCAGCCAGAGCCAAGCTAACAAGTATAATATATGGCCCAGCGTGGAGGCTGATATCTGTAATCCCAGCATTTGAGAGGTGAAGCAGGAGGATTGCCAAGTTTAAAGTCAGTTTGAGCTTCATAGTGAGACATTGCCTCAAGCCAATAACAATAAAAATATTGTACAAATGACTTCTAATTATTCACTTAGCACATTCAGAGTCTCTGAATTCTAATTGAATTGGCCCCATCTCTTTATTAACTCAAGCAATAATTATGTTTGGAATTATTGCTCTGTATAAGCCTGTTGTGGGTAAACTTTTGCCTACCACCGGGCATCACTATGCAGTCACCATGTTGGTGAATTTTTATGGCGCCATCAAATTACTAGAAGAATTTGAAAAGTTGGTATTAAAACCTGGAGCTGGATGGTAAAATGGCAATAGACTTGGAGGTTAGGCAAACTTGGACCCAAAAGAGTGCTGAAAAGATGCCATGAATGGATATAAGCACATATGTGATTGATTTATTAATACTGTTTATAAAGGTTAATAAAATTCTGACCTTGGATTCCTATGGACAGCAAAAGAAGCCACACAGAAGTCACCAAAGAAAATAGAGTACAAGAGCCAAGTATAGTGGCTCACGCTGTGATCCCCACATACCAGGAGGCTGAGGAAGGATTGCTGTGAGTTCAAGGCCAGTCTATGCCACATAAAAAGAACCTGCCTTAAGACCCCCCGAACAAATACATACATACATTAATTAAAAGCATCAAACCAAGATCACTATTAAGCACTAACCATGTGTCAAATAATATCCTCGTTTTATACAAGAAGACACTGCATTGGAGAGCTCGTGCAAATTGTCCAGTGTGTCACATTGCTAATAAGTGATCATTTCAAACCTAGACTTGGCTGGACTTTGTGTCTGGGATGCCTCTGGGTGGTGCTGATGGAAATGCATAGCAAGTTGTTAAAACATCTGCCACTCAGAAGTGAAGTTTTAGTGTCTATTAGTAGTAAATCGGGGCCTTATTTTATTAATTTACAAAAGATGTTACAAAACATCCTTTTATATATGGAGACACAAAGACATAAGTTTATTGGCTTATGCTGGTGGTCATCATACAAACAGATCCTGCTTCTAAACGTCAGCAATGCACTCAACCTTGGATTCCATCCATTACGCTGTACTGCCTCCAAGTGTAGCTAAGCTGCAATAGCAAAACAAAAGCTAAATCGCCTTCATTCTTTTAGGCTAGTGTTATTCACATTTACACACTTGGAATCCAAAAGTAACCCAACAGATTCTCAGTTTAAGTGACCATTTAGGAAACTTTTTGTAAGTTATTTTATAGCCTGATATTTCTTAGCTATCAGTGATTATTTCTATATGACATATGAAATACTTATTTGGGGCAGGAGAGAGGGCTCTGTGGTTAAGAGCATTGATTGCTCTTCCAGAGGACCTAGGTTGGAATTTCCAGTACCATTGGAAGCTCACAACCATCTGTAAGTCCAGTTTGAGGGGATCCAATGCCCTCTTCTGGCCTCCACGGGCAATTGGCATACATGTGGAACTTAAACATATATGCAGGCAAAACATCCATATACATAAAGCAAAACTTGAAAGAAAGACTCAGAAATCTGACATGACTTAATTTTTAGCTTGTTGTGGTAAGAAAACACAGACAAGTTAGAGATAAGAGCTAGGATCTGAAGACGATGCAGTGGTTAAGAGCGCTTGTTCCATAGCCTTGTTAGGATCAGAGATCATATCCCAACACCGATGTAAAAGTCAGCAATCACTATAAATAAACACTGCACCCCCAGTTCTGAGGGAGCCAAAGATGCAAGAGTTGCTTGGGATTGACAGTTTCCAACCTAGCTGAGATGTGAACTCCAGATAGAGATCCTGCCTCAAAAGGTTAGGCAGAGTGGTTAAAAAGGATGCCTGGTGCCCTCTTCTGACCTCTTTGTATGTGCCCATGCACACACGTGTGTACATACATTACATACATTCATATAGAAGCTTTCTCTCTCTCTCTCTCTCTCTCTCACACACACACACACACACACACACACACACACACCACAAGCACACACACATCTATTTTTGTTTTATTTTGTTTTTTGAGACAGGGTTTCTCTGTATCTTTGGAACCTGTCCTGGAACTTGCTCTGTAGACCAGGCTAGCTTTGAACTCCCAGATACACCTGCTTCTGCTTCCTGAGTCCTGGGATTAAAAGTATACGCCACCACCACCGTCCCACACACACACATTTTTTTAAAGAATAAAAATGAAAAGGGGCAGAAGAAAAATGTAAATACTTCCCATCTTATTCTCCTATAAGCATTAGTCATAAGTAGTAGAAATCTACCTTTCTATCTAGCATCAACAAGAATAAAAGCATTATTGGGAGTTGTAGTCTTAAGATTTAGAGGAAAACACCAAGTCAATGAAAAAATGATTTCCTTAAGGTTTGGGAGCATGGACCCATGAAAATGCTTGATATTTTGAGCACTTACCCATGCATATAGAAGAGATGCCTGATGAAGGAACAAATGGGAAAAATACAGTTTTGATTTTGTGGCTTTAAATGTCAGATTCTTCCCAAAGACTTGAAGAGGGGAAGATTGCACAGATAGTAAATGAGATCACTAGGATCTGAGGATCAAGTCCCAAAAGGTGCCTGTCTGCAAATTCCATGGTCTTGATTACCCTATTTTCTGCCTTTAATAAGGATAGTTTGGCTGGGTATAGTGGCGCACACCTTTAATACCAATGCTTCAAAGGTAAAGGCAGGCAGATCTCTGAGTTCAAGGACAGTCGGGTTTCCACAGTGAGTTTCAGGACACCCTGATCTACATAGTGAGAGCCTATCTCAAAAATTAATTAATTAATTAAGGACAGTTGGATGTAATCATCTGAAAACCCTAGTCAAAATATCTACACGCCTGGCTCAGGATACCACCAAAGGGATCTAGGCCAAAACCTGTGACCATGTAGGTGCCCAAAGATCATATTGTCATCGGGGCCAAGTTGATCAGGGTAGCCCGCACTGCCACCTGGGGACATGTTGATGTTCAGGCCCAAGCTGTGGCTAGGGGTCATGTCTGGGTCTGTGACCCTATTGCACTCAAGGTCTGTGGCTCCTGCTGCCATTGGGGCTGTGTGACTCCTCAGGGTCTCTACTGACACCTGGAACCCTCTTTCTGGTGCCCATGCTGATCTGAAAAACCTAAGCTGCCACCTGGGGACATGGTGATATCAGGGCCCAAGCTGCTGCTGATGGCCATGTCTGGGTCCATGGTCCTGCCACATCTGGGGTCTGTGTTGATGTCCCTTGCCCATGTTACCACAGGGGCCCAAGGGAACCATGTGTTGGACCATGTTTTGAAGTACAAGGGCTTCACTAGGCTGGCCCTGGCCCTCACAGACCCAGGGAGAGCCGCCCTTCCCACTGGAGAGTAGGCCCTATTCTTCACTGGCCCTGGGATAATGGATCCTGATGACCCTGGCATGAGAAAGCTGATCCTACCCCTAATAGAAGAGCTGGCCCTCAACACTTGGGAAAGATGCCCCCCATACCTCATCACAGCTGTGGGAGAACTGGCCCCATCCCTTAACTAAGGGAAGTGGTTCCAGGGGCCTCAACTTACCAATTCAACAGCCATCCAGGTACACATCCAGGATCCTGGGCTGACACACCCCAACATCTACCTCATCTATGACCTGAACCTGCAGAGGGTATAAAGGACTGAACCTGCAGGACCATGGCTGAATGGTCTGCATGACGGGGGTAATGGGGGATGTCTGAGGAGTTTCTTTGGGGGTCCAGTGCTGATGGTGTATCGGAGGCCAGAGGCCTTGAATCTAACTAACAACGCATTATACAATGAACATTTGCAAGGAAAACTCTTTGGACAAAAAGGTATGCTGCCTGACTGCCAATAACTCAAAGACAAAATGAAGAGACAACGGAGAGGCTGGCAGAGAAGCGAAGTGTTTTGTTTTAGGGGTGTTTTCTAGGTGTTGTTTGGTGTGAGATTCCCTTCTGTATGCTGTGAATACCACTGGTTAATAAAGGGCAGTCTTGGACCTGCACAGGGTTGAATAGAGCTAGGCAGGAAAAACTAAACTGAATGCTGGGAGAAAGAAAGAGCTGTCAGGAGAAGCCATGTAGCCCCGCAGGAGACAGACAGCAGAACTTTACCCGGTAAACCACAACCTCCTGGCAATACACAGATTAGTGGGGATGGGTTAATTTAAGAAAGGAGTTAGCCAGAAGTATGCTGAAGCTATAGTACTGCAAATAATATGAAACAGTACTGCAAATCATGTGGTTTCTGTGTGGTTATTTCAGGGCTAAGCAGCCAGGAACGAATAAACAGTCTCCAACAACAGCTGCTTTCTTTTGTTTGTTTGTTTGTTTGTTTTTGCTGGTTTGTTTGCTTTTTAATTGAAATTGATATTTTTATTTGTATTTTTAATTTTCTATTTAATTTTTATTATTACTTTTATCTTTATCTTATTTTTATTGTTTCTTATTTTTTAGTTTTTCTTTGGTGGGGGAAACTACAAGGGTAAGGAACAGACACAAAGGGACTGAGAGATTAGTGAGATTGGGTACATAATTTCCAAAGAATCAATAAAAAAATAAAGAGATTCAGAAAACATCTACATACTTTTCTCCAGCCATTACTTACAGAAGGTGTCCTAAGTAAGGGTGACTCTAAGGTACCAGCCACCAGCCTTTCACTTGTCCTTCCATGTCCCTTCACCCAACAACTAAGTACTGAAAACCTAACTCTGTCAGAGACAGGTCTTACTGAACTCTGTAGACCAGGCTGGCCTTGAACTCACTCAGAGATCTGCCTGCCTCTGCCTCCTGTGCTAGGATTAAAGGTATGTGCCACCACTGCTCATCTAGAAAGTGTGTTCTTAAGGAACAATCACAGTCAAAAACCCAGTCTGTACTCCTTGGGTTTCTAGTCTGAAACACGTGGCACCAGAGAAGACTTAATATTGGGAGAAAGCCAATTCTCCCTCATCCCTCAATAACACTTATTTTTTCCTTCCTTCCTTCCTTCCTTCCTTCCTTCCTTCCTTCCTTCCTTCCTTCCTTCTTTCCTTTCTTTTTTTTCTTCTTCTTTTGTTTTGTTTTTATTTGGTGTATCAAGACAGAGTTTCTCTGTAGCTTTGGAGCCTGTCCTGGAACTAGCTCTTGTAGTCCAGGCTGACCTCGAACTCAGAGATCCACCTGCCTCTGCCTCCAGAGTGCTGGGGTTAAAGGCGAGGACCACCACCGCACTGCCTTGTTTTTGTTTTTGTTTTTTCTGAGACAAGGTTTTTTTGTGGAGCCCTGGCTGTCCTGGAACTAACTCTGTAGACCAGGCAGCCTTGAACTCACAGAGACATACCTACCTCTGCTTCCTGAGTGCTAGGATTAAAGGTTTGCACCACCACTGCCCAGCAACACTGA
Source organism: Myodes glareolus (assembly GCF_982192425.1). Classification (NCBI taxonomy): domain Eukaryota; kingdom Metazoa; phylum Chordata; class Mammalia; order Rodentia; family Cricetidae; genus Myodes; species Myodes glareolus. The sequence goes on along the minus strand of NC_142029.1, from coordinate 82,669,398 downwards.
TTTCTAGTTCCATAGGTTTGGAACTAGAGCACAATTTGCCTCTACTTTCACAGTGTAGAAGTTCCAACAAAACAGCTTCCTTTAATGATCACGAAATCCACAGCAATGATTTATACCTTAAGCTTTGAGTTATTTAACTTCCGGTGACGGGAAAAGTGAGGTAAGGAAAATGAGGATGATCAATCCCTGAGTTCGCCACCCTCAGCAGAACTGTCAGGGCACTAGGGAAAAACCGTGTACCATTGATTTACATTTCGTCTCTGTGATTACCAGTGCAGCTGGGCACTTCTTCAGCCCTTAATGGGCAACTGTATGCTTCATTTAGGCACAGCCCTCTACAGGTATAATAACGTCATATAACACTCCTGGTGGAGCAGACAGACCTAATTTTGCCTCCTTTTAAAAACCGTACCTTCGTGGCACGATACCGGCTTTGGACAAATGGATTACAGGCTACAAAATAACAAGAGCAGGTGCAGCAACAAGGCAGTACCTGAGGCTGGAAGATGGCTCAGTGGTTAAGAACACTGGCTGGTCTCGCAGAGGACCAACATAGCGGCTCAGAGTCACCAAAACTCCATGACGGCCACTGCACAGACTGCATGCATACTTACATGTTGGCAAAACAAGACATTTATGCACATAAAAATTAATTAATTAAGATACTTTTAAAAGAATTTTTTTTTTTTGCTTTTTTGAGAGTTTATTTATATAGCCTTGGCTAGCCTTGAACTCACAGAGATCTGCCTGCTGTTGACTCTCAAGGGCTGGAATTAAAGACACATGACACCACCATCCAGCTCAAATAAATATTTTTAAAACAAGCAAATTCATAAACATGAACTTATTAATAGTATTAATGTTTTTACTGTCACTGAATTTGTCACAGGGATATTTCACTGGCCCTTGTGATCACAAGGCAAATGCTTTCAGAGGAGACACAGAATTTAGTGAAAGCTGGGCGGTGGTGGCGCACGCCTTTAATCCCAGCACTTGAGAGGCAGAGGCAGGCAGATCTCTGTGAGTTCGAGGCCACCTGGTCTACAAGAGCTAGTTCCAGGACAGGCTCCAAAGCTACAAAAAAAAACAAAAAACAAAAAACAAACAAAAAAAAAACCCTGTCTCAAAAAACCAAAAAAAAAAAAACCCCAAAAACAAACAAACAAACAAACAAAAAACCCAAAAAAACCCAAAAAACAAAAAAAGAGAAAGAAAGAAAAAAAGAACTTAGTGTGAAAGGTTTATTACAGGAGAATATAAAGTATTCTCAAGAATGAGTGGGCCAGACGGTTGATGTGCACGCCTTTAATCCCAGCACTCAGAAGGCCGAGGCAGGCAAATCTCTATGAGTTCAAGGCCAGCCTGGTCTACAAGAGCTAGTTCCAGGACAGTTAGGACTGTTACACAGAGAAACCCAGTCTTGAAAAATAAAAAAAAATAAAAATAAGAATAAAAAGAGTGAGAGTGGACGAAGGACTAAAGGAACTGTGTTAGTTACATTTCTCACTGCTATGACAAAATACCTAGTTAAAAAAAATAGCAAGGAAAACCAGGCCTATTTTGGCTTGTGTTGAAGAGGCTAGTCCTTTCTGGTAGGAAGGCATGATAGCAGGAACAAAAGCTGGCAGGTCACATTCTGTCCACAATCAGGAAACAGATAAGGAAGGATCCTGGTGCTCCACTAACTTCTTTCTCCTTTGTAACGATCTATTCTTAGGAGTTTTAAACAATTATGTGTCTATGTGGGGTGGGGCTGGGGCAGGGTATGTGCACATGAGGGCAGGAGTCCCCAGAACAGACTGTCGGAATTCCTGAAGCTGGAATCACAGGTGGTTGGAAGCCACTCAACATGGGTGCTGGGGACCAAACTCAGGTCCTCTACAATGATAGCTTATATTCTTAACCATTGAGCCATTTCTCCAGCCCCCACTTTCTCCTTTGTATTTGGTCTGAGAGTCCAGCCCATGGGAGGATACTGCCAACAAATGGGTAGATTTGCCCACCTCAGTTAAGCCTGTCTGGAAATGTCCTCACAGACAGGCTCAGAGGTTTCTCCTAGGTCATTCTAAACCACTAGGTTAGCCAACAACATTAACCACTACAGCCAGCAGGATGGAGCAAGTCTGCTTGTAACCTCAGCACTTGGGAGGAAGAGACAGGAGGCTAAGGAGTCCCAGGATATCCTTAGCTACATACTGAGTTCAAGGCCAACCTGGGCTGCATAAGATCCTGTCTCAAACAAAACAAAACAAAACAAAAAAAGCATCATAGAAATCATGATGGCGGGGGCTGGAGAATGGCTCAGAGGTTAAGAGCATTGCCTGCTCTTCCAAGGGTCCTGAGTTCAATTCCCAGCAACCCCATGGTGGCTCACAACCATCTGAACTGATATCTGATGCCCTCCTCTGGCCTGCAGACAGACACACAGACAGAATATTGTATACATAATAAATAAATAAATATTTAAAAAAAAAATCATGATGGCAGGCTTTATACTATTCCTTAAGTGACTAGATCAGGAAACTCTCCCGGAGGGACTTTGTCCTCTCCAGGAGATTGGCAGACCATTTGATTTGATTCTTACAGATGGGCAATGGTAAGTCTTTGTCCATATATGTGTGTGTGTGTGTGTGTGTGTGTGTGTGTGTGTGTGTGTGTGTGTGTGTGTGTGTGAAGGCCTCTGTCATAGGGACTGCAGATATGTCTCAAGGATAGAAAGCATTCTGCTAGCCAGTAATCATAAAGTTTAGGAATCCTGGAACTGAGCTTGCAGAGTTATTTATTAGTGACCTTCCAAGAAGTTCAGATGCCATGTCTCCTTCCAGGGGCAGAGAGATGATGGAGGCCCCATTCTGCTGACCAGTAATCATAGTCTTTCGTTTTAGGCTTTTGCTAACAAGAGAGAGGTCCAGTCCCCATGTCCTGAGAACCTGTTAACACCTTACCTAGCTATCTAACGATTGGTTTTATCCAAAGCTCTCTAGAAAAACAGAACTGAGAGAATTAATATATGTGCATGTATATTTATGTCAATTATATATATACATATATATTTATATAGGATTTATCAGAGTGGCTTATAGGCTTTAATTATTTTATATGTATAAACATGATTATATTATATATATTATTTATCAGAGTAGTTGAAAGGCTTTGATTATTATATATATAAAACAGGATTATATATTATATATAAACAGAATTTCTCAGAGCGGTTTATAGGCTTTGATTATTTTATATACATATAAGCAGGATTATATTTTATATAGAGAGTGGTTTACAGGCTTTGATTATATATAATTTATATATATTTAATATGTAAATTAAATATATATTTATTTTTATATTATAGGTTTTATAGGTTTTAAAACCTATAATTTAAAATTTTAAAACCTGGGTGATTTATAGGTTTTATTTTGTATATATATAAAACCAGGATTATATGTATATTATATGTATATACAGGGCTTTTAATAAATTATACATATATAAATAAGATTTATGAGAGTGGTACAGGCTTTGACTGTATATATCACATACATACACACACACACACACACACACACACACACACACACATGATTTATCAGGGTGGTTTACAGACTTTGGTCCAGCTAGTCTGACAAACAACTATCTCCTAGGGAAAGTACTAGAATCCAACAGTTGTTTGGTCCATGAGGCTGGATGTCTCAACTGGTCTTCAGTATACATCAGAATCCTAAGAAAGTAGCTCAGCAGTGGTGGTGTATGCCTTTAATCCCAGTACTCAGGAGGCAGAGGCAGGTGGATCTCTGAGAGTTGGGGGCCAGCCTGGTCTAACAGAGTGAGTTCCAAGACAGGTTCCAAAGCTACACAGAGAAACCTTGTCTCCAAAAAAGAAAGAAAGGAAGAGAGAGAGAGAGAGAGAGAGAGAGAGAGAGAGAGAGAGAGAGAGAGAAAGAAGAAAAGAAAGAAAGGAAGGAAGAAAACAGAATCCCAAAGAAGTAGGCTCTAATATCTACTTCAAGGGAATAAATGAACTTGCCAGCGAGAGTCAAGGTAAGCTTTCTTTTCTCATGTCCTCTATGTAGGCTGCCACCAGAGGGTGTGGCCCATGTTTAGTGTAGACCTTCCCACATCAGATGATCTGGATTTAAGCTATGTCTTCCTACCTCAAATATCCCAATGAAAATCCCTCGCAGGTGTCCCAGCAGCTTGGGTTTTAATGATTCCAGATATAATTAAGTTGACACCCAAGTATAGCCATCATACAATCCAACCTCTATTTTAGATTTAAAAAAAATACACCTAGGATTGGTGAGATGACTCAGAGGTTAAGAGCTCTGACTGTTTGGGAAAATGGGAGCTTGGACTGCTCTTCCAGAGGACCTTGGTTCAATTCCCAGAATACACATAGAGATTTACAACCATCTGTAACTCTACAGTACACTCCTCTGGCCTTCTTGAGCACTGTATACATGCAGTGCACATATAAACACACAGACAGAACACTCACATAAAAAATAAAATAAGAATATAAGTCTTTTTAAAAAGTCAGACTCTTAGGACAGAGAGAGCCAGAGGAAACAATCTCCACCGGGAGCAGAAGTCAAAAGCAAATCCAGCCCTGGGAGCCAACCCTGTCCTGGAACACTGGCAGACCAGGATTGAGCCAATGACCTGACTCAGAGTCTGTAACCTCCACCAGAACCAGAGTGGGACTGAACCAGTTACCTAAGACACAGAGAGAACAAGCTCCACCAGGAGCAGAAGCCTGGAGCAAACCCAGTTCTGGGATACGAGCAGATCAGGATTGACCCAGCGACCAGGTCCAGAGTCAGTGATCACTACCAGAACAAGTCTAACTCCAAATCAGGGACTTCTGCAAGAGGAGAGCCAGACCAAGATTTACAGAAGCAGATCAAAGCCAGCAACCTAAGCCAAAGTAGGCCTGAGACAGCAAATTCCAAGGGAGCAGACAAGGGAAGAGCACTGAGCTACCTCCAGGAACAGGAATAACCAATGGGGTAACTAGAACTGTAACTAGACTGTACCATGAGGAAAACCATCTTAGCTTTGGATTCACTGGCACCTAGAAGATTATTCAACAGAATCTCAGACAGCCCCAAAGATACTAATTAGAGGAAAAGATGAGTAGAAAAGGTAGGATCGCATGCTATACCACAAAGAGCAACACAATACCAGTAAAACCTAAAGACCCTACAAAAGTAAGACCTGAACAACCAAATATGGATGAACTAGAAGAAAATGACCTAAAAAAATAGCCTCAAGAGAATGTTTGAAATTCTTAAAGATGAGATGAGAAATTCCCTTAAAGAAATGGAGGAAAAAAAACCCACAAAATTGGAAGATATCAGCAAATCACTTAAAGAAAACCAAGAAAAAGAACTCAAACATATAACAGAAACTATTCAGGACTTGAAAACTGAGATAGAAAAAATAAGGAAAACACAAGCCGAAGGAATTATAGAAACACAAATCATGAGGAAAAGAGCAGAAACCACAACTATAAGTACGAACAACAGAATACAAGAAATGGAAGAGAGAATCTCAAGTGCTGAAGATAAAATAGAGGAAATAGATTCATCAGTTAAAGAAAACATTAAATCTAACAAAAGCTTAACCCAAAATATCCATGAAATATGGGACAACATAAAAAGGCCAAATCTTAGAATAATAGGTATAGAAGAAGGAGAAGAAGTTTAACTCAATGGTACAGAAAATTTATTTAACAAAATCATAGAAGAAAACTTTCCCTACCTAAAAAAAGATATGCCTGTGAAGATAAAAGAAGCTTACAGAACACAAAATAGACTGGATCCAAAAAAAGTCCTCTTGCCACATAATAATCAAAACACTGAACATACAGAGTAAAGAAAGAATATTAAGAGCTGCAAAGGAAAAAGGCCAAGTAACATATAAATGTAGACCTATTAGAATTACACCTGACTTCTCAGTGGGGACAATGAAAGTCAGAAGGTCATGGTCAAGCATTATGCAGACATTAAGAGACCATGGATGCCAGCCCAGATTACTATACCCAACAAAACTGTCGATCACCATAAAAAGACAAAACAAGATATTCCATGACAAATCTAGATTTCACCAATACCTAGCCACAAACCCAGCCTTACACAAATTACTAGAAGGAAAACTGCAACCCAAGGAAGATGGCTACACCAACAAAAACACAGACAATTGATTATCTCATTACAGAAAATCCCGAAAAAGAAAAAAACACACAAATTAACATCACCAATGATGAAAACTAAATTAACAGGAAATAGCAACCATTGGTCATTAATATCCCTTAATGTAAATGGACTCAACTCACCTATAAAAGAGCACAGGCTAACAGATTGGATACGAAAACAGAATCCATCCCTCTTTTGCATACAAGAAATACGTCTCAACCTCAAAGACAGACATCGTCTCAGAGTAAAAGGTTGGGAAAGAATATACCAGTCAAATGGACCTAAGAAACAAGTGGGTGTAGCTATCCTAATACCTAGCAAAAAAAGACTTTAAGCTAAAATCAGTCAAAAGAGAAGAAGAAGGACATTTCATATTAGTCACAGGAAAAATCCATCAAGAGGAAATTTCAATACTGAACATCTATGACCCAAATACAAGGACACCCTCATATGTCAAAGAAACACTTCTAAAGCTTAAATCATATATTAAACCCCACACACTAATAGTGGGAGACTTCAACACTCCCCTCTCATCACCGGACAGGTCAATCAGACAGAAAATGAACAGAGAAATAAGAGAACTAACAGATGTTGATTCAAATGGACTTAACAGACATCTATAGAATATTCCATCCAAACAGAAAAGAATATACCTTCTTCTTAGCACCTCATGGAACCTTCTCAAAAATTGACCACATACTCGGTAACAAAACAAACCTCAACAAATACAAAAAAAAAATGGAATAATCCAATGTACCTTATCAGATCACCATGGTTTAAAACTAGAAGCCAACAGCAATACCAATTCCAAAAAACCCACAAACACATGGAAATTAAACAATGCTCACCTGAATCACCAATGGGTCAAGGAAGAAATAAAGGAGGAAACCAAAGACTTCCTAAAATTCAATGAAAATGACCACATAACATGCCCAAATTTATGGGACACAATGAAAGCAGTGTCAAGAGGCAAGTTCATAGCACTAAATGTCTACATAAAGAAGCTGGAAAAATCCTACAATAATGAATTAACAGAACATTTGAAAACTTTAGAACAAAAAGAAGAAAACTCACCTAAGAGAACTAGATGGCTGGAAATAATCAAATTGAGAGCTGAAATCAACAAAATAGAAACAAAGAAAACAGTACAAAGAATCAATGAGACAAGGAGTTGGTTCTTCGAGAAAATCATCAAAACAGACAAACCTTTATCCAAACTAACCAGAAGGCAGAGAGAGAATATCCAAATTAACAAAATCAGAAATGAAAAGGGGGACATAACAACAGACATGGAGGAAATACAGAGGATCATCAGATCATATTTTGAAAACCTGTACTCCACAAAATTGGAAAACTTAAAGGAAACGGACAACTTTCCAGATAAATATCACTTACCAAAATTTAATCAAGATCAGATAAACAAATTAAACAGACCTATAACTGCTGAAGAAATAGAAACAGTCATCAAAAGTCTCCCAATCAAAAAAAAAATCCCAGGACCAGATGGTTTCAGCTCAGAATTCTACAAAACTTTCAAAGAGGAAATAATACCAATACTCCTCAAATTATTCCACACAATAGAAACAGAGGGAATATTGCCAAACTCTTTTTATGAGGCTACAATTACCCTGATACCCAAACCACAGAAAGACAATACTAAGAAAGAAAACTACAGACCAATCTCACTCATGAACATTGATGCAAAAATACTAAATAAAATACTAGCAAATCGAATCCAAGAACACATCAGAACCATCATCCACTATGACCAACTCAGCTTCATCCCACAGATGCAGGGATGGTTCAACATATGAAAATCTGTCAATGTAATCCACCATATAAACAAGCTGAAAAATAAAAACCACATGATCATCTCATTAGATGCCAAAAAAGCTTTTGACAAAATACAACCTCCCTTCATGATAAAGGTCTTGGAGAGAGCAGGGATACAAGGAACATACCTAAACATAATTAAGGCAATATACAGCAAGCCAACAGCCAACATCAAACTAAATGGAGAGAAACTCCCAGCGATTCCACAGAAATCAGGAACAAGACAAGGTTGTCCACTCTCTCCATACCTATTCAATATAGTTCTTGAGGTCCTAGCTAGAACAATAAGACACCAAAGGGAGATCAAGGGGATATGAATTGGAAAAGAAGAAGTCAAACTCTCACTGTTTGCTGATGATATGATAGTTTACGTAAGTGATCCCAAAAATTCTACCAAGGAACTTCTACAAATCATAAACACTTTCAGCAATGTAGCAGGATACAAGATTAACAAAAAAGATCAGTAGCCCTCCTGTACACAGATGATAAAAGTGCTGAGGAAGAAGTCAGAGAATCAACACCCTTCACAATAGTCACAAATATAGCATAAAATATCTCGGAGTAACTATAACCAAACAAGTGGAAGACTTGTATGACAAAAACTTTAAATCTTTGAAGAAAGAAATTGAAGAAGACACCAGAAAATAGAAAGACCTCTCATGCTCTTGGGTAGGCAGAATTAATATAGTAAAAATGGCAATCTTACTGAAAGCAATCTACGGATTCAATGCAATGCCCATCAAAATCCCAGCAAAATTCTTCAAAGACCTCGAAAGAATGGTACTCAACTTTATATGGAAAAGCAAAAAAACAAAGGATAGCCAAAACAATCCTCTACAAGAAAATAACTTCTGGAGGCATCACAATCCCTGACTTCAAACTCTTCTACAGAACAACAGTACTGAAAACAGCCTGGTACTGGCATAAGAATAGACAGGAGGACCAATTGAACTGAATAGAAGACTCAGATATCAACCCACACATCTTCGAACACATGATCTTTGATAAAGAAGCAAAAAATATCAAATGGAAAAAAGAAAGCATATTTAACAAGTGGTGCTGGCATAACTGAATATCAACATGTAGAAGAATGAAAATAGACCCATATCTACCACCATGCACAAAACTCAAATCCAAATGGATCAAAGACCTCAAACATAAAGCCAGCCACACTGAACCTTATAGAAGAGAAAGTGGGAAGTACACTTGAATGCATTGGCACAGGGAACCACTTCCTAAATAGAACCCCAGCTGCACAGATACTGAGAGAAACAATTAATAAATGAGACCTCCTGAAATCGAAAAGCTTCTGTAAAGCAAAGGACATGGTCAACAAGACAAAACGACAGCCTACAGAATGGGAAAAGATCTTCACTAACCCCACATCAGACAGATGTGTGATCTCCAAAATATACAAATAACTCAAGAAATTGGACACCAAAAGATCACATAATCCAATACAAAAAAAATGGAGTACAGGCCTAAACAGAGAACTCTCAACAGAGGGATCTAAAATGGCTGAAAGACACACAAGGAAATGTTCAACACATTTAAGGCTTGTTGAACATCCTTATGTTCAACAACATCCCTTAAGGCTCAGGGAACATTACAGAAGAGGGGTGGAAAGACTGTAAGAGCCAGAGGCCCAGGACAACTACTGTGAGATAGTGTCTTCCAAACAAATAAATAATTGAAAGAGAGAGGACATAAAGAGTTGGGAGGGTGGGGTGGGTCTAAGAGGAACTGGAGGCCAGTGAGGAGTGAATATAGCCAAGATTTGTACAATTTCTTTAAGAATTAAAAACATTATATAAAATACTTACATTTGAAAGGCATAGACTAACTTTAATTTTATTTTATTTTATTTTTGAGACAATATTTCTCTGTGTAACAGTCCTGGCTGTCCTGGAACTAGCTCTGTAGACCAGGCTGGCCTCAAACCACCTGCCTCTGCCTCCCAAGCGCTGGGATTAAAGGCGTGAGCCACCACCGCCCCACAAGTTTACTTTTTTAACCAGTTATAAACTCCTACATGCTTACTGGTTGGGTTAGAGCTACATGTATTTCATTTTGAACAATTGGAATGTGCATTTAGTTATATATGACTTAATATATAGTCCTGGGGGAAGTTACTAAAGTTAGGCTCTATTGTGTACATCTTTGGGATCTGAGAGACTCTTTCATCACAAAGGACATCCTGGAGTGATGTATTTTTCCTCCCTAAGACTGTTCCATCCCTTCTAAGACATCTCTCTCTTCAAGGGAGGTTGTCTATCTTGTCCCAGGCAAAAGTGACTGTGCATCTTTATGACTCTACCTTTAACTACCCTCCTGGTATCACGATAACATTTAATTCATAATCTTTGTCCAAGTATGATATAATACTTACAGACATGTGAGGGAATAGCTTATTCCCCCCGTTTATGCTGAGAGATGTCCCTAAGAAGGACCAAACTAGATGAAAGCTGGGCCTCGTCCCTTCTCCGCTGTACTTGCTGAAGTACACTCAGGTGGAATGCCACTGTCTTACGTTAAGACTCACTGGTCTTTTAGTATCTTTGTTTCCTCCCCTTCATGGATACTATTCATCAGAGCCGCCTGAGATTCCTATCATCCAAAGTCACATATTAAAATATAATTATCGCTAGAAACTGTTCCACTTCGTAAGTGACAGGCCAAATGTCTCACCCTTCCAGCAGTCCATCAACTCCTCTACTCAGGGCGCCGCACCCTCAGCTCTTCAGTGTGGTCAAGGGTGTCTGTGCATTGACCCGCCTTCACTCTACCAAGCTTCGCTCTATGTCTCTTTCTTCCCTAGGCTTCACAACCATCAAGGTCTGTACTTGTAATCACACATGTGATTTTAAAAATCAAAGAGTAAGGGCCAGTGAGACAATTCAATACAAAAAGGTACCTGCCATGCCTAAGGACTGAGTTTAATCCCTTGTGGAAGAAAATGAATTCCCCACAAGAACGAACACAAGAACTCTCTCTCTCTCTCTCTCTCTCTCTCTCTCTCTCTCTCTCTCTCTTTTAAAAAGAAACACACAAATTTAAAATTTTTAATTTTTTTTTTAAATTCAAGGTTAGAGTTTGGTTAGTTTGACATAAGAGATAAGAGGATGTTAGTAAAAAGGCTCCTCAAAAAAACTGAAGAAAATATGACCAAGACCAAGTTCTTTCATCATTCTTGGGTATATACCCTGTCTTAGGGTTCCTATTATTGTGAGAAATCTTGACCAAAAGCAACTTGGAGAGGAGAGGGTTTATTTTGCTTATTCTTCTACATCACAGTCCATCAGTGAGGGCAGTCAGGGTAGGAACTCAAGGCAGGAACCCGACGACAGGGACTGTTGCAGAGGCCATGAAGGAGTGCTGCTCGCTGACTTGCTCCTCAATGCTGTGGAATAGAACATTTGCTTAACTAAGTAAAGATGTGTTACAGTTGCTTGTGTTGCAGAATAATTGTTTAACTATGTAAAGATATGTTGCATTTTTATGCTGCATTTGTTTAACTATGTAAAGTTGGTTGCTTTTGTTTATGCCACATTTCTTTTGCTATGTAAAGATGTGCTGCTGTTTCACCTTGCCTACCTAAGGCACCTGGTTGGTCTAATAAAAAGGTGAATGGCTGGCCGGACAGTAGTGATGCACACCTTTAATCCCAGCACTTGGGCGGCAGAGGCAGGTGGGTCTTAGTGAGTTCAAAGCCAGCCTGGTCTACAAAGCAAGTTCCAGAATAGCCAGGACTGTTACACAGAGGAAAAACACCCTGAATGGTCAGAAAGGGCAGTCAGTCAGTCAGACAGCCAGGGGCAAGCCAGTCAGACATGGAGGAAGCAGGAAGGCAGAATGAACGGTAGATAGGTAAGATGGATGAGCCTCTGGGCAGCACAGAGATGAACAGAAATGAGTTGATTTAAGTCAAAAAAAAAAAAGACTATCTAGAAACAATTCTAAAGCTAAGGCTGAGCATTTATAATTAATAATGCGCCATTGTGTCATAATTGAGCAACTGGTGGTTCAAGAAAGCCCGCTACATCTCATGGCTTGCTCAGTCTGCTTTCTTGTAGCCTCTAGAACTACCAGCCTAGAAATGTTCCTGCCTACAATGGTCTGGGCCCTTCCATATCAACCACTAGTTAAGAAAACGCCCAACAGGCTTGCCTGCAGCCAGAATTTTTTAAGGCTTTTTATTTATTTATTTTTTGTTTTTTTTTAATACTTATTTATTTATGTATACAATATTCCGTCTACATGTACGCCTGCAGGCCAGAAGAGGGCACCAGACCTCGTTACAGATGGTTGTGAGCCACCATGTGGTTGCTGGGAATTGAACTCAGGACTTCTGGAAGAGCAGTCAGTCTCTTAACCCCTGAGCATCTCTCCAGAGATACAGTCAGATCTTATGGAGACATTTTTTTCAACTGAAGTTTCTTCCTCTCAGATGACTTTATCTTGTGTCAAGTTGACATAAAAACTAGCCACCACGTATTCAAAGGACTCTTAAGCATACAGAAGAGACATCTGTACATCCATGTTGATTACACAATAGCCAGAAAACGGAACCAGTCTCCACATCCATCAACAGATGGGTGGAGTAATGTGGTCCACAAACACAATGGGATTTTACAGTTAGAAAGAACAGTGAAGTCGCGAAAGAAACAGTGAAGTCGCAGTAAGAAAGATGAGCTGGAGAGCACTAAATAAACCAGACACGGATTTTCTCTTCTATGTGGAACCTAGATTTAAAGTCTGTGTGTGCGTGCGTGCGTGTGTGTGTGTGTGTGTGTGTGTGTGTGTGTGTGAGAGAGAGAGAGAGAGAGAGAGAGAGAGAGAGAGAGAGAAAGTAGAAAGGAGATTACAAGAGAGAGGGAGAGATATTAAAGGATATGGGAAATGGAGTAATGAAATCCATATAATAGGAATACACAAAGGACACTAACTGGGGCGGAGAAGAAAGAACCAGTTAGGGGAGCTATGAAGACACTATGGTGAAACTCTTTAGATATACCATAGCCTTAAAAATTAATCGCAAGGGTAGAAGGGAACAGGAGGGAGGTAGGAAGAGGAATGGAGAAAAATGTATAACTCAATAAAAACGATAAAAAATACAAAAAAAAATTGAAAAACTCTGGGCTGGAGAGATGGCTCAGCAGTTAAGAGCACTGGCTGCTCTTCTTGAGAACCCAGGTTCAATTGCCAGCACCCACATAGCAGGTCGCAACTGTCTGTAACTCTAGTCACAAGGGATCCAGCAACCTCACACAGAGGAGACACTAGTGCACACATAAAATAAAAATAAATCTTAGAAAAATAAATAAAATAAAATACATTTTTAAAAATTGAAAAACTTAAAATTTAAAGCAGTGGCATTTCAGAAAGGTAATGGAGGGGAGGCTCATCAGCCACTCACAGACACAGCTCCCGCCAAAGCACCGCGGCTCACTCGCGTGCCCTGTCTGGACAAATACGACGTATTTGTTGACATGTACACCATTGAAGTCGCTCTTACACGTCAGTTACCATTGTATCAGTTTTCTCTTGAAGTAGGCAAGCGGCTTTCAGGTTACTGATTGGGGGGGTGGGGGCGATGAGCTGTAACTTCTGTTGTAATTTAGAAAAAAAGCGGCACGCGAGAGAAAGACGCCATGAGACAGAGTTCATGTAGGGGTTTTTTCATTAAGGGAAAGGGAACGTAAAAGGAGGGAAGGGGAGGAGACTGGCCTCTGGGGGCCGGTAGAGAGAGACAGACAGACAGAGAAAAAGAGTTAGATGGGAGGTGGGCAGCGTCCTTTTAAAAGGGAACGTAGTGAATGTGCACAGGAGATGCTCTTAGTGGCTACAGTTGAGGATGTGCACGCCAAGGTCAGGTCAGTGCACGTGCCTGAACTTCTGCTCAGTGTGATAGTCATCCGGAGAGTCCACTTGATTGACGATATAACATACTTAAGGCAATTTTTTCAATATTGTTATAGATTTAAATCGCCAGTTCAGGATTCCCCCGTTATTTGTTCAGATTATCCAAATACCTGAATGGTTACAGGATCACATAGACTGGCAATGGGACCGGGCATGGTGGCACATATTTTCAATCTTTAAACTCAGGTAGATTTCTGAGTTTGAGGCCAGTCTGGTCTATTGAGCAAGTTCCACAATAACCAGGGTTACCCAAAGAAACCCTGTCTTGAAAAGACAAACAAAAACGACAACAACAACAACAAAAGATTGGAGGTGGGGAGTGAAGCAGAACATTAGCCCAGCTGAGAGGTGCAAAGGCTTCACAATGCAGTGGCTGAAGAATTCATTCTTTGTCTTTAGTTTAGGGACCATGGTTTTGCTACGTAGCTTAGGCTAGCCCAGCACATGAGTTAGTCCTCTTGCCTCAGCCTTCCGAGTGTTAGGATCCTAGATATGGGCTACAGGTTAGTTTTTAATATTTAAGCACAGAGAAGTCAATAGAGGAAATCCAATCAATCAGATGCCCCTCGGTGCGCATCACAAAATGAAACACTGGCTAGAAAACATTTAAACTAGGTTTTACATTTTCTCATTGGCTTTCTGATTTACTTTTTGTTGTTGTTGTTGTTGTTTTTCTACACAGGGTTTCTCTGTGTAACAGTCCTGACTATCTTGGAACTCACTTAGTAGACCAAGCTGACCTTGAACTCACTGAGTTCCACCTTCGACTCCAGAGTGCTGGGATTAAAGGCGTGTGCCACCACCACCCAGCCTGATTTACTTTTTTTTTTTTCTGACTTACTTTTTACTAGTAAATCTCATTCAAAGTCAGGTGTGGCGGCATACACCTTTAATCCTAAAACACAGGCAGTAGAGGCAGACAGGTCCCTTAGTTCAAGGCCAGCCTAATTTTCAATGCCCCAGGTCAACCAGAGAAACAAGGTGAAAGCCTGCTTATAAATAAATAAGCAAATTGTTTTCTGTTTTTTTTTGTTTTTTGTTTTTTGTTTTTTTGGAGACAGGGTTTCTTTGTCCTGGAACTCTTTCTACAGACCAGGAGGGCCTCAAACTTGGAGATCCATCTGCCTCTGCCTCTGCCTCTGGATTAAAGACATGCATCACTACAGGTAGGCTTAATAAACAATTTTTATTGATATTTATTGAGCTCTATGCTTTTCTCTGCCCCCCTCCCTGCCTTTCCCCTTTTCCCCTTCAATCCTCCCCCAAGGTCCCCATATTCCCAATTTACTCAGGATATCTTGTCTTTTTATACTTTCTACTTCCCATGTAGATTAGATATATGTAAGTCTCTCTTAGTGTCCACATTGTTGTCTAGGTTCTCTGGGATTGTGGTTTGTAGGCTGGCTTTCTTTGCTTTATGTTTAAAAAACACCTATGAGTGAGTAAATGTGATAACTGTCTTTCTGTGTCTGCGTTATCTCACTCAAAATAATGTTTTCTAGCTCCATGCATTTGCCTGCAAAGTTCAAGCTGTCACTATTTTTGTTCTGCTGTGTAGTACTCCATTGTGTAAATGTACAACATTTTCCTTATCCATTCTTCAGTCGAAGGGCATTTAGGTTGTTTCCAGGTTCTGGTTATGACAAACAAAGTTGCTTTGAACATAGTTGAGCACATGTCCTTGTGGCATGATTGAGCATCTTTTGGATATATAACTAAAAGTGGTATTACTGGGTCTTGAGGAAGGCTGTCTCCTAATTTTCTGAGCTATTGTCACACTGACATCCAAAGGGGTTGTACCAGCTTGCATTCCCACCAGCAATGCAGAAGTGTTCCCTTTTCCCCACAACCTCTCCAGCATAAGTTGTCGTCAGTGTTTTTGATCTTGGCCATTCTTACAGGTGTAAGATGGAATCTCAGAGTTGCTTTGATTTGCATTTCTCTGATGACTAACGATGTTGAACATTTCCTTAAGTGTCTTTCAGCCAATTTAGATTCCTCTGTTGAGAGTTCTCTGTTTAGGTCTGTACTCCACTTTTTTTTATTGGATTATGTGATCTTTTGGTGTCCAATTTCTTGAGTTCTTTGTATATTTGGAAATCAGACCTCTGTCTGATGTGGGGTTAGTGAAGATCTTTTCCCATTCTGTAGGCTGTTGTTTTGTCTTGTTGATCGTGTCCTTTGCTTTACAGAAGCTTTTCAGTTTCAGGAGGTCTCATTTATTAATTGTTTCTCTCAGTGTCTATGCTGCTGGGGTTCTATTTAGGAAGTGGTTCCCTGTGCCAATGCGTTCAAGTGCACTTCCCACTTTCTCTTCTATAAGGTTCAGTGTGACTGGCTTTATGTTGAGGTCTTTGATCCATTTGGATTTGAGTTTTGTGCATGATGATAGATATGGGTCTATTTTCATTCTTCTACATGTTGATATCCAGTTATGCCAGCACCACTTGTTAAATATGCTTTCTTTTTTCCATTTGATATTTTTTGCTTCTTTATCAAAGATCATGTGTTCGAAGATGTGTGGATTGATATCCGGGTCTTCTATTTGGTTCCACTGGTCCTCCTGTCTGTTCTTATGACACTTTGATATATTTTCTAGAGGCCTTTTATACATTAAAGTAGGTGGATTAACTTGGTCACAGATTTTCTGCCAAAAGTGGAACTTTCTGCAGTGGCTCCTACCAAGATTCTGGAGCTAGACCGTTGAGGGAGCTGCGTGAAGTATTTGGAACCTCTTGTTCCTCAGAGACAGATGAACCTAGAGCCAAATCTCTGACTTGAGCTGCTTGACTCTGGATCTTGTTAAACTACCCAGTGTTTGACAGAGAGCTTGGTAGAGTTTATTAATAGAGGGACAAAAATAATTTCATAAAATTAAAGTCAGATGGGATATGTATGTTCATGTTCTTTGCAGTATTTGTGAAAATTATAATTGCGCTTCTAAATAGGAGTTTCCTTTCTCTCTCTTTCTCTCTCTCTGTTGGTCTTTCGAGATGGGATTTCTCTGTAGCTTTGGAGCCTATCCTGGAACTAACTCTTGTAGACCAGACTGGTCTCGAGCTCAGAGATCCGCCTGCCTCTGCCTCCTGAGTGCTGGAATTAAAGGCGTGCACCACAACCCCCCGGCTTCGTGCTGGAATTATAACTGCAGGCCACCACGCCTGGTTTACATGGAGCTATATCCAGGGTGTCAGATGGCTAAACAACTCTACCAACTGAGCTACATCCTCAAGGCAAGGAGAGAACTTTTAAATTAGCTATCATTAAATTTGAGGGAAGGGATGAGAGCATGATAAGATATCACCTAAATTTAAGTTCTACTTCGTTTAGTAGCTCATTGGCCATATGCAAGCGGAGAGAAGCTGTCAACCGGGAATACTGATGACTTGAACGCGTTTCTCAACGTTTCAACTTTTTCCCCCCAGGCTGGAAGTCCCCTCAGGGCTAGAACTGGGACGTTTCTCTTACTTGTCTAATCCTGAAAACGCTGTGGCAAAAAGCAACAGGCAGTCCTTAACAGAAACAATCAGAGCTAGTTCTGCAAATCCGTTTCCTTCAGCAGAAAGCCGCCAGCTGGACTATTCCGAAAAACACGGACATCACGAATCCACACACAGAAACACATTAGCGCCTGGAGGACTTCCGAGATCAGAGTCCTAATATGAGGAACCCACCAAGACGCGTGAGAGAAAATGACTCTCACTTCCCGTTGGCTGAACTCTCTTGGAGTTTAACCCTCTAATACATTTTCATTGGTTGTTTTTGCTGTCACGTCTTTTCACTTCCTGATCCGCTTCCAGCAACTGCAGGACTAAAGTGCTGGACTGAGTCTGGGGTCTGCCATATCCCCTCCTTCCCCCCACCCCCCCATCCTAGGCAGAGGCTCTCGCCACGCCCCCCAGCCCAGACCCCCGCCCCCAGAAAGTCAGTTCCCTCCCCTTATGGTTGGGGCCCCGCCCTCAGCCCAAGACACCGCCTCTGGAAATTAGATCCCCGCTCCCAGCCCATGATCACACCCCTTACCTGCGATCCTGCCCTGACTTGTAGCCCCGCCCTCATCCTCAAGCCCCGCCTCAGGCAGTACAGGTCCACGCCCCCTGCCCGCGGTCCCGCCCCTCCCTCCCCAGAGGGCGGCGACCAGGCGGCGGCCGCAGCCGCAAGAAGATGCTGGAAGCGGGCGGGCGCGCACCGCGGAGGTGCTGAAGGGACAGTTCCCGCGGCAGAACTTGCCCCTGAGCGCTCGGGGCACCAAAGCGATGGAGACTATCTGGATCTACCAGTTCCGCCTCATCGTGATCGGGGACTCCACGGTGGGCAAGTCGTGCCTCCTGCACCGCTTCACCCAGGGCCGCTTCCCAGGGCTTCGCTCCCCCGCCTGCGACCCCACGGTTGGCGTCGACTTCTTCTCGCGCCTACTGGAAATTGAGCCCGGCAAAAGGATCAAGCTGCAGCTCTGGGACACGGCGGGGCAGGAGCGCTTCAGGTAGGGAGTCACCCGCTACGAGCTCTCGAAAGTGCTAGCGCTCGCTGCTCGCTTCCCCTTCGCCCCTCCCCTTCCAGGGGCTACTTCCTCCTCCGCAGTTTCTTCTTTCTTTAGCGCGGATTCCTGCGCCCCCTTTCTGTCTCCTTTCCCGTCCTAACCAGGGTCGCCTGGTCTTCCCCAGCTCTGTCTGCTCCTCTGGCATCTGGGTTCCTTTGGCTCCACCGCTGGCTTCTCCCCAAACTCGACTTCGCACGTACGCCCTGACTCAACGACCTTCCTCCTAACGTCCCCTTTTCAGCTTTGGCCAAGCCTCTTAAGAGGCGGTAGAAATGCCTAGTGGGGTTCCCTGATCTGTGAAAAATCTTTAGTTCTCAGCAAGCAGAACTCCAGCCGGGGTTATGGTCTGGGCTCCATTGGAACGGTTCACAGCGAGATGCATGCGGTTAATTGATTTGAAAAGCACCAAATGTGGTCATCAGAAAATATTGGGCCATGACCCTAGGGAGTAGGTCCTGGAGAACAACTAAATGAAACGTCGGAGTCACCGACACAACTGAGGGTGTGTGTTTGTGTTTAAAGGGTGGAGTTGCCTTTAAAAGTTTGTCATCTTTAGTGGAAAACGTAATATTGAGGTTTGTCTGCAACTTTCCCTTTATTTTATTGATTCGTACTTAACGTTCTGGAGTGATAACAAGAGAAAATTCTTTTCTAAATGGAGAAAAAGGCTCTCAAGTAAATAGTCTCATTCTAAATGTCCACTGGGGAACCTGAGAGATTGTACAAAGACGACTGACGTTACAGAAAGGAGAACCAAGACTGAATTCCTTGGATACTTGAGATCAAATCATATCTAAAGCCTATTTCCAGTTATTTTGGATCGAACAGTACCTTTAGTAAGGAAGCTGGTAATGTACTGTTTTATTTCTTTAAAATCACGTGATCAATCGTAACTCTCCTACCTAGGCAAATCTCTCAGCGAGTGCTCTGCTTGCGAACTAAAGAACTCCATTTAGGAACTTCCAAACATGGCTCCCCCTCGCTCCCAACCAGCATCCATTCCGAATGAGTGCAGCCTACATCTGTAGAATGGTCAACACTGAAATCTTGGCTTTCATTTCTGGGTCCGACACTAATTCGTAGAGATAATAAGGGAACTGCCTTGCTTGCTTGTACATTAGTTTTCTTACTTTTGTGTGTGAAGTAGAGAAATGGTAAGGCCAGCTTTCAGAGGTGTTAAAGGGCATCAGTTTTGTTTAGAATTCCATGAAGACGTTTTTGTTCCCTTTTCAATCAGCCTCCTTTGATTGAAGCAGTTTTTAAAACTTGTGCCTCATCTGTAAAATGAAGATATCGTCATGATTTCTAAGATTTCTTCCGGTTCAACCACTCTTGAGATCAGTTACCGATTCTTCCATTTGTGGTCTTAGGTTGAACTTTGAGTTATTTTGGAGGAAAAAAAAGCATTTACTTAGAGTGCTTGCTCTGCCCTTTAAAGGTAGTAAAATCTTTCTGTGTCTATTTACTTAAAAGTAATTCCTCGACCTATTGACAGGAAAATAAAGGATAATTAACCTTTGCTAGCTGACGGTTTTGCAATGCCTTTGAGAAAAATGTAAATAGCAATTCATTTTATATATACATTATTTAAACAACCCAGTAACTACCCCATAGTAATGCAAGGACAGTTAGAGAATGTTTACAATGAGTCATACTTTTCTGTTTTGTTTGGCCCTTTACCAATGATATATTCATAAATACATACATATTTCAGCAGCTACCTATAATGCTTGCCTTTCTAGCATATAGCAGAATGCTTCACCATAAAACTGCATTCAAAACAGTTGCTGTTAAACCATCCCGCATCTTCTAGAAAATAGAGATATTTGTTTTGAATCATGGGTCTCCTGGCTCATTTTATTACATTCAAGTGTGCTTGGAGATATATGCCTGTCATTATAATCATACCCTGAGGAATTTGTGGGAAATATTATATTAGGAGGTTTATTGGTGATTAGACATAAAGGAAAAAAGAAACTTAACTTAGAGAGCTCATGATGTAGTTTGAAAGCATAAACAAATATATTACAGAACAATGAAATGACCAGCTGGGAATTATCACGACTAGTTCTCCTTTCAGTATTTAAGTTAACATTCTAGTGGATTTTAACTACTTGCAAAACAAAAAGGGACAAGATGAGCTGGGCATGGTGACACTTGCCTGTCATTCAAAGATTGAACCAGGAGGATCTTGTATAGTCATACCAGACTCCACAGCCAGACTTGTCTTAAAGGGAACAGCACAGGGCACGGTGGTACAAGCCTTTATGGGAAGTAGAGGTAAACAAGTCTCTGAGTTCTAGGCCAGTCTCATCTACATAGAGAGTTGTGGGCCAACCAAGTGCTACATAGTGAGACATTGTCAAAAAAATAAAAGAATGAAATCAGGGAATGTTGATTTGGTTTATGCAATACTTAGGATTCCATGAAGAGCCTTAATTCAATAAGAAAGGGCCACCATGTGGCTAGGAAGTGGGGAAGGGGAGTCTGGCATTGTGAATGGTTAGAGAAGAACTAGAAATCACCACTTTCATAGCTCAGTAAAAACTACAAAAAAGGGAAATGTCACTTTTTATAACTTTTAATTATAGTGGGGAAGTTTAGCAGTAAAAGAAATAAAAAGAATGCTTAGTGCAGTGTCTGAGAACATATATGTATGTATGTATGTGTATATATATATATGGGAATTCCCTAGATAGACAAGGCTGGCCTTGAATGCAGAGGGCCAGTTGCCTCTGCTTCTCGTGGGCTGGGCTGGGACTGAAGGTGCGCACCACCAACCAGGGGCCATACAGAGTTAGTAAGTTTATAGGAAGAGTTAAAAATATGAAAGGTGTTAAGTTAAAGAATATAAATTTTGATTTTTTTCCATAAAATACATTTATGTACTATAAAGTGCTCTGGTCTGTCCTCTTGTGTTCACATTACCAGTTTCATCCAGCTCCACCAGTGTAATTGGTGTTGGGATTTCTAAAAGGAAGGGTTTATAGCGTAAAGTTATTGGGTCATTGGATACATCATCCTTGGGAGGGAGGGATCCAAGTAATTTCTCATGGAGGGTCTGCAAGATGGCTCTGTGGGTAAAGGAATGTGTTGCCAAACCTTTGATTTGGGATTGATTCCTGGGATCCACGTGGTATAAAGAGAACAATGACTCTGACCTCTAAGTGTGTACTATGGTGTGCCCCCACCCATAAATAAATTCACAAAATAAAATTTTAAAGAAAAATTTAACATAGAGAATTTTGAAAAGTAATTTCTCATGGAACCCCAGTTAGTTTCATAAAAGTAAGTTCTTACAAAAGAATGAGCCCAACCCCTCCCACCCTTCTGGGACCTTGTCTGGCTGTAGGATGTCTTCCTCTCAAGCATGCTGCCACCAGGAGGTCACCTACCAGTTAAGGGAAGCCCACCAAACCTAGTGTCCTGCTGTTTGAACTGTCAGCTCCCAAAACCAAGCTTGATGAACTCTTTCCTTTATTCTGTATCCAGCCTCAGGTATTTTGTTATAGTAGCAGAATGTGGTCTGGTGTATACACTGGGAAAGCATAGCAGCAACACTGAACACACACATACCATGAAACATCCAGATTTCAAACCAAATTTGGCCATTTTTTTTCATATTGTCTGACCTTTGGAGTACTACAATTATAGCCACTAATTATTTTGTTTTGTTTTTCGAGACAGGGTTTCTCTGTAGCTTTGGAGCCTGTCCTGGAACTAGCTCTTGTAGACCAGGCTGACCTTGAACTCACAGAGTTCTGCCTGCCTCTGCCTCCCGAGTGCTGGGATTAAAGGCATGCACCACCACCACCCGGTTATAGCACTAATTATAATGCTCAGAGAATAAAGCCTTCTTCCCCCAGTGCCCTCAAGGTGAGCTCTGTAGAACGTTCGTCCCTTATGATATTTTCAAAACATAATTTGTGTAGTCACATGTGTTTAGAAATCTCCAAAGCCTTTAAGAAGCCAGGCATGATGGTGTATGCCTATGATCTAAACACCTGGAAGCAGAGGCAAAATTGTAAATTTGAAGCCAGTGTGGGCTACATATTAAGACTTTGTCTCAAACTACCAAGGACTAAAGCTGTAGTTCAGTGGCAGAGTCCTTGTTTACTGTTCCCAAGGCAGCCCCAGCACCAGAGGAAGAAAGCTGCTAAGAAATAGAGCAGCAAAGAAATGTGTTTAACTTTGATTAAATTAACAGATTTACTTGGGCTATTTCCAAAATACCCAATTAGGTATAACTGATGTGCAAGGAGTAAGCTTTGGGAAAGGCTCCTTTGATAAGTTGCTTTCATCTTTCTCAGATTTGAAGCAATAGCAGACTCATATAAATGAGTTAGCTGGCTAATTAACTTAGCAAAAGGCTGTTAGCTGTAAGGATGATGGTTAGTTAACTCCAGGGCTCCTATCTCTCTCAGTGCTGAGGTTACAGGTGCACATTGCCACACCTGACTTTTTTACGTGGGTGCTGGAGACCCAAATTCAGCTCCTCATTCTTGCAAAGCAAGCACTTTACCTACTGAGCAATTTTCCTACACTCCTTTTCTGATTCTTTAGCCCCTCCCAATGCATCCCTTTCTACAGGATTTAGTGTGATATGGAGTTATGTAGGTGCTTGCCTCAGATACACAGAGTATAGTAAGAGACCCAAACTGAAACCAAGTGAGATCAAGAGAGAATGCTACAAAGGGGAGTTAGGTGGTTCCTAAGAACCTCCCTAGTTGGGGGAAAAAAAGGCATCATGAAGAAAGATTTTAGATTCCCAAATTCTCAAATTATAGGTATTGCCCACCACTTTTCCTTGAAATAGTATTCAATGTAACAGAAAGTCTTTTCTTTTTTATTAAACTAAATTTATATATTTTTATTGAGAAATGGTTTTGTGAAATCCAGGCTGGCCCAAACTCACTTTGTAATTATTCCCTTAAAACTGAATTCCTTGGGAGTGTAGAGATGGCTCAGAGGTTAAGAGCACCGACTGCTCTTCCAGAGGTACTAAATTCAATTCCCAGCAACATGGTGGCTCACAACCATCTATATGAGACCTGGTGTTCTCTTCTGTCATGCAGACAGAGCACTGTATACATAATAAATAAATATTTAAAGAAAAAAAACCTGAACTCCTGATCCTCCTGTCGTAACTTCTCAAATGCCAATTTTGTTTGTTTGTTTTTGTTTTTCAAGACAGGCTTTCTCTGTGAAACAGTCCTGGCTTTCCTGGAACTTACTCTGTAAACCAGGCTGGCCTCGAACTCACAGATCACCTGCCTCCTGAGTGCAGGAATTAAAGGGTTGTGCTACCACTGCCCGGCTTCAAACGCCATTTTCTAAGTCACATAATTAATGTATAGAGAGTCTTTTACTTGCCCAAGATCTTGTAGCTTATGACTGGTTTTCTCAAGAACTCAGTTCTTGCTGGGCCATGCTAACACATACGTTTAATCCCAGCACTTGAGAGGCAGAGGCAGGTGAATCTCTGTGAGTTTGAGGCCAGCCTGGTCTACAGAGTGAGTTGCAAGCCAGCCAGAGCTACATAGAGAAACCTGTCTCAAAAAAACAAAAACAAAACAAACAAAACCCCTCAGTTCTCTTTCTCTCAATTTATTTATTCATTATGTATACAGTGTTCCGCCTGCATGTATGCCTGCAGACCAGAAGAGGGCACCAGATTTCATTATAAATGGTTGTGAGCTACCATGTGACTGCTGGGAATTAAACTCAGGACCTCTGGAAGAGCAGCCACTGCTCTTAACCACTGAGTCATCGATCTCTCTAGCCCTGGTTTTATTTATTTTTATTCCATGTGTATATATGCCCAGTGTACCATATGTATGTACCCGTGGAGACCAGAAGAGGGCGTCAGATGCCCTGGGACGGGAGTTAGAGGTGGAACTGAGCCACCATGTGGGTGCTTAGAATTGATCATGAGTGCTCTGGAAGAGAAGCCAGTGTTCTTTACCTCTGAGCCACTCCCAGCATCCCCAGGTCTCTCCGCATTGTGTTTAGTGCTCTTTCAGTGCCAGACTTCTTGTTATGGTTGAAGCAAACTGCAATGTCACGCACAATTTCTATCCTGGAAAGTCTTCGTTTCCAAACAACACCAAACCCATCCCTGTGGACCCAAACTCATATCCATCCAAACCACTATTTTACTTGCTGCTCTAGGCAGGAAACAAAGGGGGAAATTGCTTTACGTAGTGGTTGCAATACCAAAATGACAACACCTATCTGTGGCACCGGTGAGTGACAGCCTTCCTTTCTGGGCAGCCCTTGCTGACCGCACTCTACACGTACTAACAGTGAGCCCTTACACCGAAGTGGGAGTCAGTTCTCTCCTTACACCGTGTGGGTCCCAAGGACTGAGCTCAAGTCATCAGGGTTTGATGGCAAGTTCCTCTACCTGCTGAGCCATCTTACTGGCTACCCTGACTCTGCAGTGTTCTGTTTGTTTAGATAAGGAGAGGTCTTGGAGAACACATCTGGGCATGGTCCTTAAAGTTTCACAAGTACTATGAAAGACTTTTCGGTCCTTATATGCTGTCTTCCTCTGCCCCAACCCCGAGAAGGCATGATGACGTACTTGTGGAAAATCCCCATTAGTTCCATTGATTTCCAAACGAAAACAGTAGTTTTAGAAGCAGGCTGAAATAATGAAAGGATAAATAGTGAGTGTAATAAGTTTCAGGACATGAAATCACATGAAACAAAGAGTACAGAAAAATATGCAGGCTTTCTCAGACCACCAGCTCCCAAATCGTTAGTTATGGACACTCAGCCTCACCTATGCTCGTCATGACATAGAGACTTGTTATTAGTTATGGACGCTCAGCCTCACCTATGCTCGTCCCACTAGCTCTTATAACTTCATTTAACCCGTTTCTCCTCATCTACATTTTGCCTCAGGGCTTTTTCCCTTTTTTTTTTTTTCTCATTTTGCCTGTCGTGGTGCTCTTTCTACTTCTTGCATATTTGACTAGCTGGCCCCACATGTCTCCCTCTCTTTTCTTCTCTTCAGCTTAGATTCCTTCTCCTCTTTATTCTCTCTGCACACCAGCCCAGCCTATCCTTCTACTGTCTAGCTATTGGCCATTCAGCTTTTTATTAGACCAATCAGGTGCCTTAGGCAGGTAAGGTAGAACAGCAACACATCTTCATATCATTAAACAAATGCAGCATAAACAAATGTAACACACCTTTGCATAGTTAAAGTGATATTCCACAACAGAGAAACACATGAGAGTAGACTACAGACACAGAAATGATAGGAGAACTCTAAACCAAAAATGTTTATTCTTTGCTTATACTGGGTAGTATTTAATTATCTCTGATTGGTCCCTTTTATTATGTGAAAAGTCAAGTGATATTGAGAAGCTGTACATTACTCTCTGCAGAAGATACCAGAAAGCACCGGAATAGGGCCTAGTAGATGGCTCAGTGAGGAAAGAGCTTGCTGTTCAAACTTGAGGACCTGAGTTCAGATCCCAGGACTCATGTAAAATGGCATGTATCTGTTTGTGCAGGGCCTTAGTACATCGCCGAGGGTGACTTTGAACTCATGATCCTCCTGCCTCAGTCTCTCAGTCTTGGGATTACAGCTCTGTGGATCTTGTTTTGTAATAGGGGCAGGGAGCGGGATATACTCAAATAAGCTGAAAATGATATAGAATGTCAGAATGTATTAATTGCTTTGGAGAATAAGAACAACAATGGCAAGTACAGCATTGGGGATAGCGAGAAGCCCTGTCAGCACTGAAGATGTGTCATGAAAGGGAGATAAAGGATGCCCACAGGGGAGTTACGTGTTCAAAGGAAAAACGGGCTCCAGTAGTTCCTTGTCAGTATTCCTTGGAGTCTCTGTAACCACAGCCTGTTTTTTTTTTTAAATAGGAAGATGCTGGAACTATTAATGTTTGGGTGAAGAAAGACTATCCTAAGTTCACGGTATGAGAATCCTTGGTAAGGGAGGGACTGAGTTCTAATAAAATGAGAGGGGAGACTTTTGCAGTAAGTTCCTGAAGTCATCCTAAAGGCTAGCATCACAAGGCAGAAGCCAGTGAGTGAAGCGGTAACACAATATCTACTCCCACAAGGGCCATCAGAATGTCCAGCCCTGGCTGCAGGAGAGGCTAATGCATTTGTGGGCTACTAGCTGCCAACAGTCTTCAGCATCAAAGCACTTCTGTCTTCTAAATACCTATTTTACAGTTGGCAACACCATAGGAAGGTATTTCCAGGTGGAGCATCTAATTCATTTAACCTCATCCAGCAAGTGCCCAGTGTTTTTAAGAGTCTGATGCCTATCCAGCAAAGTTCATGATGACATGCAAGCACTCTATAACCTTAACACTTACATTTAAATATTTTGATATGTCACCGCTATAAATCTTGAGCACACCAGGGCTTATGGAGTGTTGTCCTCCATTTAGTAATAGCATCTTGTTTTCAGTGTCTGCCAGAAAACTAAGTAGTTGCGTGAGATATCATGTATATTTTTTTAGAACCTCGATAATTGTTTTATGCCAAATTCCCCCCAGCAGTTTGCTCCCAGTTCGTTACATTAATCATACATTAAGCAAGTCTTTGTAAATGTCGGTGAGTTCTGAGGCTGCCAGCAATAATCACTCATGTATATGTTATCTCTGGGCAAGGAGGGGGAAGAAAACTCAACAGCTAAAACCTCTTATGTAGCCATGCTGGGCATGGTAGCAAACACCTATAACCCCGGCACTCAGAAGGCTAAGGCTAATTATGAGTTTGAGGCCAGGCTGGGCTACACAGGGAGGTCTTGGAAAGAGACAAAGAGATAATACATGACTCCACTATTAAAGCATTTAACTTGTCAAACCTAAAGAAGCAGGAAATAGAACGATGGTCACCAGAGATCTAGATTTGGATACCTGGAGGTCTGAGCAACATTGTCCTTAAAATTAACAGTACTGTACCATATGCTTTAAAATTATAGAGGTGTGATGACTTGAATCTTGATGTCACCCATAGCTTGTATGAAAGGGATTTGGTTGCCAGGCTTGGGAGAAGTAACTGAATCCTGACCTAACTGATGATAGATTAGTCCCCAATGGTGTCACAATCTGATAGCAATGTGAAGAGCTGAAGCGTGGTCAGGAGAAATGTCACTGAAAAATACGTCTTGTCCCTGGAATGTGTGTGTTCTTCCTTGCCCTCCACGCCCCTCTGCCTATCGCTTTGCTCTCCCTCCTATCCTTGCAGCCCTCTCCTTCCCTCCTCTCCCTCTCCTCACCGGCCCCAGCCCTACCACCTTGAGGTGAGCACTTCTGCTCACACACCCTACTGCCATGCTGCCTCTAAAACCATGAGCAAAAGTAAATCTTTTTCCCGTTTAAATTGCTTTTCACAGGTGTTTGTCATAGTGACATGTAGTCTGATTGACTCACATGGAGGAGGATCTCCCATTGGTTTTCATTTCTCTGTAATTTATTAGATTTATTTACTGGTAATACAAACAAAATTGTACATGTTTATAGGGGTGCCATGACATCTTTATATACATATTTATTGTCTAGTGTTTAAATATGACTGCATTAATTTACCTCAGACAACATTTTTTGTTTTAGTTTGCTTGTTTTGTTTTCAAGACAGGGTTTGTCTATGTAACAGCCCTAGCTGTCCTGGAACTCGCTCTTGTAGACCAGGTTGGCTTCGAACTTCCAGAGGTTTGCCTGCCTCTGCCTCCTGAGTGCTGGGATTAAAGGCGTGCGCTGCCACCACCACCTGGTCTCTGAGATAACATTTTATGTAAAAACATACAAACTCTTTTCCTTAGGCTTTAAAAAAATATACAATACATCATCATCAGTGGCTATATATATATTGATTTTTGAGACAGGGTTTCTCTGTAGTTTTTGGTGCCTGTCCTGAAACTAGCTCTTGTAGACCAGGCTGGCCACGAACTCACAGAGATCTGCCTGCTTCTGCCTCCCAAGTGCTGGCATTAAAGGCGTGTGCCACTACCGCCTGGCCCTTTTTTTTTTTTAACTGAACCTTTGCCTTGTAAAGCCATGTTGGAAGTTATGAAGGATTTGTGATCTTGATTTCTATCATTTTTCCTAGACAACGTCTGTGCAAATTTCCTCGATCAGCTATGTCCTGGGTGCCCCAGATAAAATCATCTTGATGCTCTTCATAAAAAGTGAAATTTGCTCAGCTCTGTCTTGAGGCTGTCTTGATAGGCTAAGATAGTCCCCATGCTGGAGAACCAAGTTTAGAAGAAGCAGTAGATCCCATGAGCTCTGAGCAGCCAGAACCGCAGGAAGCCTGTAGTCCTCACATGACAGGGCTGCTCTTTTTCCACATGTTCACCTACTATCATAGAAGCTCCAAGGAGCCAGTTGGAAGCCTGGATGAATTCACTAGAAGCATTACAGTGTTCTCTAGTGGAAACATCCCTCCTCTGACTGCAAAAACTTCTTCATCAGCACAATAGAAAGGGATTAAAGGTATCCAAAATATCAGGAGCCAAACATGGTGACTCATAACCCCAGTTCTTGGGAGGACATGGCAGAAGAATTACCTAGAGTTCAAGGCCTAGTGGGCTACAGCATGAGTCACTAGCAGAAAATGGAAAAGACATTTGAAAATAAAATAAGATTTAGTGACTCATTAAATGCAATTGAGAAAGGTTTCATCACCCAACCTTCACCCCTCGCTTCCCATGGAACAACTGTGACTCAGAGAAAACACCCCCTCCTCCCGCACTAGTTTAGGATGCATGCATCCTGAAGGATTGTGTCAAAGCCTTGCAAGGTGACCTCTCCTGGATGTCACATGTCTAAATCCTCATGAGTCATCCACAGTTGTATAGGACCAGCTGCCTTTCGATCATAGTGGCAAGCTCTTGGATTCCTGTGGTTGACATCAGCCCACATCCCATCTTCACTGTGATTAACTGAATACTTTACGTCCCATCTTCACTGTGATTAGCTGAATACTTTAATCAGTTCCATACATATAATACCACAGCAAGGAATGAGGCATTCTATGATTTTGTGGATGATCACTAAGACGTCCGCATTCCAGAGTGAATCCTTTACAGTGAGAGCATCCGTTTCTCACATCAGCAGTTACTGGAGATGTGGGTAGCAAAGAGTGACTGTCCAAGTCAACCTGGGTAAGAGGAAGACCCTTGAGTCTTGGCATAGCTCCCATGACCACTTCACATTCAAACTTGAGTGGGCATCTTTACTGATAATGACAGAACAGGACATTTTGTTTTGCAGATTATCAAGAACTCCTAGCCGGGCTTTTATCCCAGCACTTGGGAGGCAGAGGCAGGTGGATCTCTGAGAGTTCGAGGCCAGCCTGGTCTACAAGAGCTAGTTCCAGGACAGGCTCCAAAGCTACAGAGAAACCCTGTCTCAAAAAAAACAAAAAACAAAAAACAAAAAGCAAAAAAAAAAAACAAACAAACAAACAAAAAAAAGAATTCCTGTACGGAGGAGCCTTTGATAGGCTTTCATATAAGCTACAATAGTGCATTACTGTTTATTACATACTCATCAACATGGCCCTCAAACCTCTTTCTCAACATGATGTGCTAATGAACTGTGGATCTTGAACCACAGGAATCCTCTAGGACAAGTGGACAGTGAGTCGTACCACTAGCTTTCCAAATGGGAGAGTTTCCCTTTTCTACTTAGCTTTAAGTTCCCCAAAGAGTGGAGCTGACTGGTGCTAGCTTGATCTCTCTCTCCCTACCCGCCCCTGTGTGTGTGTGTGTGGGGGTGGTGGTGGTGGTGGTGGTGGTGACGACAAAATCCAAGTCTGGTGCATCAAAGAATACCCTCATAGTGAGCATTCAAGTCGCACAGGCATTTTGGATTCTAAAGATGGGCATTTAGTCTCTTTCAAAGCCAGACTATGAGCAGGAACTATTTTTCAAAAGTGTAGCAGCCTCTGATGGAGAGCATGCCTCTGCTCCAAAATGTCACTGCTGTAATTGTCCATCGGAGCCTTGTCTAGGCTTAATTGAACATCTCGGTCTTCTGTGTACACTTGAGGCTGGAACCATTAGATTTGATGGCCTAAGTGGGCAAGTTGTATGTGTTACAGTACAGAGCAGTGATTCACACCCTCCCTAATGCTGCAACACAGTTAGTTTCTCATTTCATGGTGACTCCCAACCATAAGATTATTATCGTTGCTAATCTTTATAGCTGTAATTTCGCTACTGTTCTGAATTGTAATGTAAATATCTGTGTTTTCAGATGGACTCAGGCAACCCCTGTGAAAAGGTCATTTGACACCCCCTCCCAAAGGGGTCTC
Organism: Myodes glareolus; assembly: GCF_982192425.1. Classification (NCBI taxonomy): domain Eukaryota; kingdom Metazoa; phylum Chordata; class Mammalia; order Rodentia; family Cricetidae; genus Myodes; species Myodes glareolus. The sequence continues at coordinate 82,638,603 of NC_142029.1, read as the reverse complement.
AGAGTCATTGGTATAGACCAATCGAAGGTACTCCTCCTTTAGTCCTGTGAAAGCTGGAACCTATGGATCTCACACTAATAGGTCAGAGAAGTACATTATACTATGCAAGTTCCCTCTAAGGTTAGAAATAAACCATGTTTCTTCTTAACAGGGTCATAAAATATATAATAACAAGGTGGTGTACAGTCTGGTAACCTGAGTTTAATCCCGAATCCACATAAAGGTAGGAGAGAACTGAATCCAGAGTCTGCTCAGGCCTCACAGCATGCTGTAACTAGCCCACACACATACGTCATACATATACAATAATAATGATGGCAATTATTGACAATTTTTTGAGATAGGATCTTGCTATGTTTGCCTGGCTGGCGCTGGACTCACAGATATCTGCCTGCCTGTGCTTGAGTGGTATCCTGGAAGATGCAAGCCACCATGCCCAGATAATTGATTTTAAGGACGCTACGACTCACTTTCTCTGGTTTCATCAACATGTCTCCAGCGTAAAAGCCATTCCTCAAGGATCTTCCCTGAGAGCGCTGGCGACTGTGTGTTAATCAGCCCCTCCAACACTGACGGCAATGCTCCTGTGTGACACGTGAGGTCAGACTACAGAGAGATGAGATGTTAGACAGCATGCCCTGGCTCCACTGTTCTGTCATGTCTCTTGTGTCCTCACCAGCTGTGTTGCGCACTCTGACCTGATCATTCGGTACTGCACACTTGAAAGAGCACTGGGTATTCAGCGGTGAACAAAGCAGACACCGCCCTTCAGACCCCTTAAAGTTAGCAAGCCAGAAGCATGGATACAGAAAGTGGGGACGGGCAGAGGGTACCATGCAAAAGTACCAACGGTTCCTTGGCGCTGTTAAGTGCCCACTTGGGATTGGTTATAATTAATTCATAGCAGCTTCAACTGATGTACCCTGAACCATCTCCTCAGCCCAGATTTGCAGCTAGAATTATTTCACATTCATTCATTAGCAGGCCTAGGATAAGTACATGCCAAAGGACAGCCTGTAGGAGTAAGTTCTTCCCTTCTACTATGTGGGTCCTGAGACAGAACTCAGGCCATCAGGCATTGCAGCCAGCACTTCCGCACATCGAGCCATCTCACTGGGCCCCAAATCTGGAAAACAGGCGCTGTGGAACAACCTGCCGGAATGGATGCTGCTAACAGCAGAACGACAGGACTAGAGATAAAGGAAGTCAAGTGCTAAAATCCCTAGTCTGTGGAGAATGGCCCAGAGCTGACAGGTGGCCGCAGGCGACTTCAGTCTCAGAGGAGCAGAGGATTTGATTACAGAGGAATTGGAGGGGATAATGGGGGAGGCGTCCTGAGGCCCAGCTAGAGGAGAGGCCTTTGAAAGTGGGTGAGATCTGGTCGCCTTCCAGCAGCAAAAGCTCAGCAGACTTCTTTCGCATGCAATAGCAGTGGGGCTGAGGACATAGCCCAGGGGCACATTTATGGATTAGGATTTGGGTTTAATCCTCAACCCTAAATAATATAAAGAAAAACAAAACCTAGACCTCTTCTTTGGGTTCTGTATCCCTGCCCCTCCTTGCATTCTGGCCAGAAGATAGTCTCACAACTAATATTTCCCTCTTTAACATATAAAATTAAGATTTTTTAAAAAAATATTCAAGTTGTTAGAAAACACTGTTTCCTACAATGTAAGGCATGCTTCTGTATGTGCGTGTGCGTGCGTGCATGTGTGCACACACACACACACACACACACACACACACATATATATATATATATATACACGCAAACATTTCAATGTTGAATTTTCTATTTTAGGTGGTAACTCATTTTTTTAATTTGTAAATGTAAATATTCACTGAAATAATATAACTCTAAATATCTTGGTGATTTAATGAGGTCATAAGGTTAATTTGTTTGTATTACATCCCAGTAATTTTTGAAATATCCTTCCTGTTCTTTTTTTAAACATTTTTTTTTAGATTAGCATCATTTTCCCCTTCCCTTTCTTCTCTCCAAACCCTCCTATGTACCCCCCAACCTTACCCTTTTTTTCTTTTTAGTTTTGTTTTGTTTTGTTTTTCGAGACAGGGTTTCTCTGTAGCTTTGGAGCCTGTCCTGGAACTAGCTCTTGCAGACCAGGCTGGCCTCAAACTCACAGAGATCCGCCTGCCTCTGCCTCCCGATTGCTGGGATTAAAGGTGTGTGCCACCAACGCCCAGCTAGCTACCTGTAATTCTTTGTCTAGGGATAAACTTGAACTTTCCCCCTTCAATGTTAGTATGTCTATTGGTGTCATCCTTGTTCATGCTCTATTATTTTTAATTATGTATACTTGTGTATGCATGTAAGTATGTAAATTTGAATGTAGTTGCCCTAAAAGTGCAGACATCTGACCCCCTGGAACTGGAGTTACAGGCAGTTGTGAGCCAACATGGGTGCTGAAAAACCTAACGGTCCTCAGAGAACAGCACATACTTGTAACCACTGAGCTGTTTCCCAAGGATCCATATCCCAGTAAAATCTCGAAAAACTTGCACTAAGTAATCTTCTCAACATTTAATTTTCTACCACAAAAAGGTTATTTTAAAAAATTACACTGGTGAAGGATAGACGTTGGTGGTACATGCCTTTAATCCTAGCACTTGGGTGGCAGAAGCAGGTGAATCTCTCTCTTTGCGTTCTAGGCCAGCCTGGTCTACAAAGCAAGTTTCAGAACAGCCAAGACTGTTTTACAAAGAAATAAATAAGTTTACACTGGTGAGACCAGGCTCAGCAGGTAAAGGACCTTGTTACAAAGCCTGAGGACCTGAGTTCGCTCTTTTTTTTTTTAAGATCTATTTATTATGTATACAGTGTTCTGTCTGCGCATACACATGCATACCAGAAGAGGGCATCAGATCTCAATATAGATGGTTGTGAGTCACCCCCATGAGTGGTGGAAATTGAACTCAGGACCTCTGGAAGAGCAGCCAATGCTTTTAACCTCTGAGCCAGTTCTCCAGCCCCCTGAGCTCGATCTTATCTTAGCTAAGGCTTTTAGTGCTGTGAAAAGGCATCATGACCACAGCAATAAAGGAAACATTCTTATAAAGGAAAACATTTATTTGAGGGGGTGGCTTACAGTTCAGACTTTCAGCCCATTATCATTCATGGTGGGGAGCATGGCGGTGTGCAGGCAGATATGGCGCTCTACATCTTGATCAGAAGGCAACAGCACAAGACTGTCTCACGGGATATGGCCTGTGCATATATGAGCCCTCAAAGCCGGCCTCCACAGTGACACACTTCCTCCTATGAGAACCTATCAACAAACATACCATACCAACAAAGCCACACCTCCGAACAGTGCCACTCCCTTTGGGGGCCATTTTTTTTTTTCAAACCACCACCAATCCCAAAACCTGCGTGGTGGAAGAAAAAAAAAAACCAAGCCTTGAAAGCTGTCCTCTGAAACCCACATGTGCCATGGTATGCATGTACCCAAATACATATAAATAGATAACATACACATAAAGTAAATAAATAAATAATACAATTACACTGATGGTTAAGTTATAGAGAGCAAGGCCGATTTGGTGCTGATAAAGTTTCGGCCTAACAACATAGGCTTGCTTGGATTATTCTTATGATGACATGGGATACCTGCCTGAATTCATACACATACAGATAGAATAGTGGCAGAACAGTAACAAATTAATTATTCCACAGAATGAAAGAAGATAGCAACACCTTAATTAACTAGATTATTTAAATCCCGCTAAATATGAGGACAATTTTTCTTGTCATCAATGCTTGTACAGCACTGTAGTCCCCAGAAACTGTCACTTGAAGCCTAGCTTGATGGTGCATGCCTACAGTGCTGGGACTCAGGAGGCTGAGCTGGGAAGACAGCTGGGCCACAAAGCAATTCTGGACTTGGGAAACCATGTCTCAAAAATAGAATGATGGAGGAAAGCACAGGAGAAGGGAGGGGAGTCACTTGGGGCTATTTTATGAATTTTGAGGAGCAACAGGGAAGCGAGTGAATAAGAGAGGGGTTACATACGCTCTTCACACTCAGAAAGCAAAGCTGGTGGGTTTTTCTGGCAGTACTAAGTATTGAACCTAGGGCCTCCTGAGTGCTCGAGAAGTCCTGGAAACACCTGCCCTAGCAGCAAAGGCGGGCACAGCGTTGGGCTTTAGGAGTGAGGAGTGTAGTGAACACAAGCGTCTGGGCATCCCACTGCCCCTTCAGAGCGGTCTCTGTACCTTGGTCAAGTAGGTGAGTTTAGTGTGGAGCACTGACAACCTGAACTTGACACTCGGGAGGTCCTTGGCAGTTAGCACTTCCCTTTGCCCTTTTGACTGTCAGCCCTGTTTAGCAAACATTCTGTGATTCCTAGGATTTGCCAGCCAATAGGATGTAAGATACATGTATAAAACATGTTTGACCTTCAGGGAACCATGGATTGAGCCAGAGACACACCTGCATATCCAGGCAGCACATTATAAAAATGGATGAAAATGTAATTGCAGTCTGCTAACTATTAGATGGGATTATTTGAGAAAGGAATCTTTGATTGGGAAGGTTTCTCAGATAATACTTTCCTGGAACTTTTGAAGGATAAATGGGAGTGTGACAGAGAGAAAGGATAGATGGCATTCAGGTGTCTGGCCAGCAAGCCCCAGAGGTCTGCCTATCTCTACCTCCCCAGTGCTAGGATTACAATTTTGAGCCGCCACACCAGGGTTTTTTCCATGAGTTCTACCAAATGTAGGTCTTCATGTCTGCATGGCACGTGCTCGTCCAGGTGGGTTAGCTCTCAGCCCCACCTTGAACTTCTCATCCTCTTACCTTCACCTCCCGTGTGAAGGGATTCTAGGAGTGTGCCACCACGCATGCCATATTTGGTGTGGGGACTGAACTCAGGGCTTCCTGCATGTAGGTACTCTACTACAGAGTTACATCCAGTCCTCTATTAGCTATCTGTTTTTAACCCAATTTTGTAATAACTCTTCTATCAAATACTTAAAACTAAAACCTCATAAGACACTACAAGATGACATGCTGCAAAGGTTCTTATGTGTCTAAGAAATGTGGCTTCAAAGTTCTGTCCATACATGAAATGGGCATATGCGTTAATCTCAGTATATTTCTGTTCACCTAAGATACTTCATATTGGACTTATAAGTTCTATTTAAATAACGTTATTTTCAAATTTGATTTTGGTGTTTTGTTATTCAGAGGAGGAGCAAAGAGCACTGACCTTACACAACCTCTTTTTTATTTTTCAGATCAATAACTCGATCCTATTATCGCAACTCAGTTGGTGGATTTTTAGTATTTGACATTACTAACAGACGGTCTTTTGAACATGTGAAAGATTGGCTGGAAGAGGCGAAAATGCACGTCCAGCCTTTTCATATTATATTTCTCCTGGTGGGACACAAATGTGATTTAGCATCACAACGTCAGGTGTCAAGGGAAGAAGCCGAGCAACTATCAACAGACTGTGGAATGAAATATATAGAAACCTCAGCAAAAGATGCTACAAATGTTGAGGAGTCCTTCACAATCTTGACAAGAGACATATACGAACTTATTAAGAAGGGGGAGATTTGTATTCAGGATGGCTGGGAAGGGGTTAAAAGTGGTTTTGTTCCAAATACCGTGCATTCTTCTGAGGAAGCAGTTAAGCCCAGGAGAGAGTGCTTCTGCTGACTGCAACACGCCAAAGAACTGTCGTATACAGGCCAAGACGCTACTGGATACATGTCAACATTTACAGGAGAACAACGCAAGGAGTGACCATCACAAAATATCCAGACCCACGGTAGCATCGTAAGCTGCTGGCTACAGCGCTCTCTGCTCACCAGCTACACGAACAGAGAGGGTAGTCTTCTGAGTTAGGAGGGAAAGCAGACAGCTTTCTTTCTGAAACCAGTGTCTACAAAATTAGACCCATTCTCACTTTCTTCACATATAGCTGACCTTAGTGTCCAGATGTGTCAGTATTATTCATCTTTCTTGACAACTGAAATTGGATTTTTTTTTGTATACACGAAGTCTGGCTTAAAACAAATGTATGAGGATTATATTCTCCTCAGTTAATTAGTATTAAATATAAAGTGCACCTGAAGGGCCAACGAGATGACTCAGATAAAGAAGCTTGCCACCAAATTTGCAGACCTGAGTCTGATCTCCGGAACCCCTGTGGTGGAAAGAAAGAACCTATTTCACTTGGAGTTGTCCCCTGACCTCAACATGCACTCCGCCATACACGTGCTCACACAAATACACATGAGTGTGTGCAGCAACATACACCAAATAATATGAAAAATGCATAAGGTACATCTTGCAGGCTGGGGCCATAGTTCAGTGGTAGAATGTTTCCTTAGTTTCTGAAAACCTAGATTTAATCCCAGCATCAAAACTGGAGGGGCTGGGGGCAGCGGGCTGTGGTGGTACTTGCCTTTAATCCCAGCACTCAGGAGGCAGAGGCAGGTGGATTTTTGTGAGTTTGAGGCTAGTCTGGTCTACAGAGCAAGTTCCAGGGCCAGCTCCAAAGCTACACAGAGAAACCCTGTTTTGAAAAACCAAAACAAGAACAACAAAAACAAACAAGCAAACAAAAACTGGAGGGGGAAAAGGCAAAGTACTTTTAAGCAGTCTCAGAAGTACTGACTAGGACAAAAATATAAGTTTTCTTTTCAAAGTACCAGATTTGCCATTCTTAGAACATAATAAAATAAATTTTATATTCCTTTTTGTTTCTAGATTTATTGGTCCTGGAATCGTCACTTTTGGCAATATTTGTAAGTCCTCAAAGGAGGTATTTTGAGCAAATATTCACAGGAAACAAAAAGGACCACTCAGTAGCAAATAGTTTGATGCTATAATACACTGTCCAGACTTAGCCAAGGAAAGCAAAAACAAATTTAGTCAAGAAAAAAAAATAGTGACATTTTCAAGAAAAAAAGCAGTTTATTTTGAACTATTGTCAAAATTATCAATATACATACATAATAATTTTTCAAATTTCCAAATTATCTTATTTCCAGTAAAAGTAGACAAGATGTTCTAAACAGGAAAAATGGTGTTAGCCACTTGATTTTAGCATTCACATTTAATTTTCCGACCTCATCAATAGAAGGGAAGATAAACTCAAGTGAATGATGTTCAAGTTCAGTTTTTTAAAACTAGTTTGTTTTTTTTTTTTTCAGAACTTTTCTATACAGCTCAGACCCACTGCCTCAGTCTCTCTCCCAAGTGCTGGGTATGTGTCTTTTTTGGCATGGAGATTGAGACAGGGTTTTAACTCTGGTCGCCCTTGTTGGTGTTGAACTTAATACACAGACTAGGCTGGATTTGAAGTTAGAGATCTGCCTGTTTCTGCCTTTGAGTGCTGAGGTAAAAGGCATGTAGCTTAACCATGCCTAATTTTTAACTCTGATCGAACATTCATGGAAGGGATATTTTGATCACAGTGTTAAATACTTTATAATGTATATATCTGTTTTATGCTATAAATCGCAGAAGGGTATCTAATTACCCAATGAAATTGCCTTTTGAGATTGTAAGTTTCTTATGCTTAAACTATAGTAAGTTTATTTGTTTGAAAACCAAAATGGCATAGTGTAACAAGCCATTTGTTACATTTAGTGTAACAAGCTTAGAACAAAGCTCTAAGCTTGCCTTTACTCTACTAGTTAGTATTAGACCATAAGAATGTCCTACGATCTCTTGACCATCACTCTTCTGGCTTATACAATGAGCTTACTAATTTGAATTTTATGGAATTATTTTGAAAATCAAGCAGATGGTGTTAAAAAGTTTTGAATGCAGAAGGTATTTTACATGTGTGTTGCTGACGCAGCTGCTTCTGGACATATTACATTTACAGTTGATGAGAATATTTCCTTGTGTTCTTTCCTTTTATTTCTATGTGGAGGTACCAGAAGATGGTGTGTGTTTTCATGGACCCAGGGGAGTCCTTGGCTGGCGCTGTCCTCTATCCTTCTACCTTGACCCTCTGATGAATCACTGTTTCTCTAAAGCATAAACAATAGAGATGAAAACTCTTGGAATATTAATCCACTCAAAAAGTTACATCTGAAAATGTTTTAGTGAATCTTTGAAGTGGGCATTTAATTGTATTTTAAAACATTAACACTTGAACATTTTCTAGGTTTGTGTATTTTTAATAGTGCTTGTGAAGAGAGTTTGTTATGTCACCATGAACATTTTGAATATTTATATTGTCAACACTTTTATATCCCCAGGCTGTTTAGTGGGAATGAATTCAAATTGCCTCTCCCCACACGAAGCAGTCTATTTTACTGTTACAATTCTAAGTCTTACATTACAGTTTTCCGTCACATCCAAAGTGGCCTGATCTAAAATGCTGGAGAGCTGACCGGATAAGGTACCTCCTGTACCTGTACTCTACTTGTCAAGTTAAACAACGAAAATTTAAAGTGTGAGTTCATTCTCAGTGGACACCTTTAATAATAGTAATGCTGAATAAAGACCAAGGATAGGATGTGATCTATAGTCAGAATAGAATTAGGAAGCTGGAAGAAGAAATGAGAAGGTGGAACCCAAAAAAGTTGATCCTTGTAGGGCAGAAACATTTATGTGTGTGTGTGTGTGTGTGTGTGTGTGTGTGCGCGCGCATGCATTCATGGTTGAGGAATGTAAAAGGGTAAGTAAAGCTGGGTCCAGTTGCCTTGAGTTTATGGAGGAGGTATTTCCCCACATCCTACCCCTTATAGAGGAGGTATCAACGGTGAGTGATACACTTGGCATGGTCACATACACCTTTAATCCCACTCAGGAGGCAGAGGCAGATGGATCTCTGTGAGTCCTAGGCCAAGCTTGGTCTACAGAGGGAGTTCACAGACAGAGAAACTCTGTCTCAAAAAACCAAACAAACAAACAAACAAACAAACAAACAACAAAAAAAAAGACTGCCGAATGTGTATACCTATAACCTCAAATCTATCCATCCATATATACATATATATAGTACTGTATATATACGTGTATGTATGTATATGTGTGTATATGTATATATAATTGGCCTGTTTCTTATATATTGTTATAGAGGATGTGAATGATAATGCCAAAACAGTCAATATTTGCTCTAGGCAGAAAAGAGTTTGCCCAGGTTTCTTTTTTCTTTAGATTTTCTCTATGTAACAGTCCTGGCTGTCCTGGAGCTCACTTTGTAGACCAGGCTAGGCTTGAACTCACAGAGATCTGCCTGCCTCTGCCTCCCAAGTGCTAGGATTAACAGTGTATACCACCACTACCTGGTTGCTGCCCAGATTTCTTAGAAACCACATATACAACTTTAATCTTAGCACTCAGGAGGCAGTGGTAGGTGGATTTCTGTGAATTTGAGGTCAGCCTAGTCTACAGATCAAGTTCCAGGACAGCTAGAGTTGTGTGGTGAAACCCTGCCTTTAAAAAAAGACATACTTTATTTTATATCATTACTATCTTTATTTACTCTTATTAAAATTTAATACTCTAGATGCTGTAGCTAATTGCCATTAGAATTTTTTTTAAATGAACAAAAATCTACTCAGTGTATAATAAACTTATACCTAATTGAGACTGCTCATCCACAGTGCTAATAATTTCAGAACATGTAATGGCATGATGGTTCATTGTATGTAAACTGAAACAAAATGTCCAAGTGATCAGAATGCTCTTCAAATGTGGTCTTTATGTTCTTGCATCACCACAGGAGCAAGTAAGAGAGAATTTTTAAGCCTGGAAACCTGAGGATTTACGCTTCCAAAAGCATCAAGCAACCAAACACAATCGTGTATTATTATTATTTTTTTTTTGAGACAAGTTTTCTCTGTGTATCTCTGGTTGTCCTGGAACTTGCTTTGTAGGTCAGGCTGGCCTTGAACTCACAGAGATTCTCCTGCTTCTGCCTCCCTGAGTGCTGGGATTAAAGGCGTGCACCAGCACTGCCCAACTACAATTGTGTATTGTTAACACACCTTTATTGAGCTTTACTTCATCGAAAAACTGGATCTAGATTACTAAAATAATTTTAAGAATGATATTGTCTGTTTCTATACTTTTTGGTTCAATGAAGGGCCTAACTTCTGCAATTTCAGAGTGCCCTGTATTTGAACAGTTCCTTAGATCTGATCAAGCAGAAAGAATGAGCTAAAGACTAAAGACCCACTGGAAAGAGTTCGATTGGAAATTCAAAGGAAACATCACTTAGAGCCAGATCCTTTATATTTTAAAATAGTAGTGTAGCAGAGCCAGGGGTGGTGGTACACAGCTGTAATTCAGAGACAGCAGGGTCACTACTACAGAGCAAAATCTCCTATCAGTCAATCAACAGTAGAATAGAAATCCCACAGCTGGACTGAGCAGTGATGGCGCCTGCCTTTAATCCCAGCACTCAGGAGGCAGAGACAGGCGAATCTCTGTGAGTTCGAGGCCAGCCTGGTCTACAGAGCTAATTACAGAACAGGCTCCAAAGCTACACAGAGAAACCCTGTTTTGAAAAATCAAAAAAAAAATCCTCTAGTTGATGAATAGTCATTTATGCTTCAGAGCCTTTCTGAACCTCAAATGTTTCCACCCATCTTCTCCTGGGCAACCAATCTTCACCTGTGAAGTAAGAAACAATCCTCTTGAACCTGAATGATGTGCTGTGTGACTTGATGCTCCTTGATGACACCAGTAACTGAAGCAAGGAGACCTGAGTCATGGGCGGTGGCAGTCTGAATCAGGCACTACTCATTCTAGTTGGTTTGCTGCACACAGTCACACTAAAACATAAAATGAAGAAGTTTTATGAAGACATATCACAAAAGAGTACACGTTGTTAACTCTCCGGGTAGAATTTTTGTGCCTAATAAAGTAGTGCCTAACACATTGTTGTAACTGTGACATCCATGACTACTAATGTAGTTATGGTGTTGAATTATGCCTTCTATATGTGAATTCCACACTTGGAAATTTGTGTTCCATATATTTAATTTTAAGAATACATTCCATGGAAGGATAGATGTTTGCTATCCTAATTTCTTGTTGTTTTTTTTCCCAGAATGACGAGAAAAGTAAAATATGGTATAAACTTGATGTATGTTATTAATGCGACCTGATTTAAAATAGTAAAGATTGTCACGGAAGCCTTCAAAAGTGTGAACTAAAATAAACCTTTCAACAAGTTAATCCCTCAAATGTTTTCTTAGAGACGGAAACTGGAAGCACACCAGGTCACATGCACGTCACCGCCTTTGGACATATTAAGTAGGTTCTCTTCCCATGTTACAACCGGGGTGATTCAGAGAAACAGAATCTATATGATGCTTATTTGTTCTGTTGTGTTTGTTATATAACCAATGAGCCTCACTTCTCCCATGGAGGCTGTGAGGTCGGAAGTCTTCAGGCTGCAGACTCAGAAGACCTGATGCTGCAGCTGGACTGCAAAGCCATCTACCTAGAAACAAACAAGCCAGTGTTGTCAATGAAGTCCAAAGGCAGTCTTCAGGAGACTTCCGCTTTGCTCAGAGACCAGCCTTTCATTCTATTCCCACCCACATTATGAAAACTGATCCATTTACTTAAAGTTCACTAATTTAAGTGTTAACCTCCCCTGCTGGGCATGGGGACACAGGCCTTTAATCCCAGCACTCCGCAGGAAGAGGCAGGCAGATCTATTTGAGTTTGAGACCAGCCTGGTCTACACAGTGAGTTTCAGGATGGGTAGAGCTATATAGAGATCCTGTCTTAAAAAAGAAAAAAAAAACTAATCTCCAAATACACTTGCACAGAAACATCTAGAATGATAATGATCATCGATGTCATGGCTCAACAAAGTTGACACATTAAATTGGCTGCCCCAAAACCTAGAAAAGCAAAGTGTTCTTAGTGACTTGTGAAATCTAAAACAATAGAACTCATAAAAGCAGAGATAAGAATGTTGGTTACCAGAGGCTGGGAATGATAGGAGATGAACAAGTTATTGACTAAAAGATATAATCACTCAATTAGATAAGAGGAATGAACAATAAATACTTACTGAACAACGAATACAATGATGGATATGTGTATTAGGTTGATTCAATAATTCCACATTGTATACATATGTCATTACATCCTTTTGTACCCCATACATGTATACAGTTTACTAATGAAGGGACCAGTATCAGCTCAAGACACCCTCAACACAAAGGTTTATTCACCCTAGAGGCACCAAAGGCAGGAGATGAGAGACTGAGAGACAAAGACAGGTGATGAAGGAGGGAGAAAGGGTGAGGAACAAGGGATATTTGTCCTGGGGGGTGGGGGAGTGGGGCTTGACAAAGAACTGCCTCTGCATAGAGAGGAGACGGTAGCTGCACACAGACAAATGGCAGTTTGTAAAGCTAAAGTTGAGTTGAGTTAGAATGAGGTTTTTTCGGGGGGGATTTTGTTTTTTATTTATTTTTTTATTTATTTATTTTTTCGAGACAGGGTTTCTCTGTGTAGCTTTAGAGCCTGTCTTGGAACTCACTTTGCAAATCAGGCTGGCCTCGAACTCACAGAGATTTGTGAGTTTGTCTCTGCGTCCTGAGTGCTGGGTTTAATGTTGTGTGCCACCATTGCCTTGCTAGAAAAGAGGTATTTAATTTTGATTGGGTATGTTAATTAGGGCAGCCAAAAGGGGGCTTCTGATAGCTGGACCTTGGTAGTTAGCATCAGAAAGAGGAAGTGACCAAATGAGGGAACAGACCTTCTTTATGACTAGGAATGTAAGGTAATGGTTTTAAGCAAAGCAGAGGGAATGAGGGAGAAGGACAAGGTCTGTCAGAGTTGTGTTTCCAATGCTTGGGCTGGCTAGAATCCTTTCAACTAATATTCAATTTTTAAACGCTAGCCATCACAAGATATCATGTCTTATCACTCACTCTAGGAAGCTGCAAAACAGTCACACCTGGCTACCCTCTGAACTTGACATACATGACTGTAACCATATGTCACCGAGTGTTGTCACACGGTCTCTATTAATAGTGCCTCACTGTTGTTATTCCTATCAGGAAGACTCTGTAATGACCTCCCCTATCACCAGCTGTGGTCTCAGAGGAAAGCTACAATGACCTTGGAGTGGAGAGAGATACAAATGCCCTTTTGGCTAGGACATTCTTCACTGCCCTCTCTGCAGTACACGGGTACTGGGGAGCCTCTCACTTCACATAGAACATCTATCCAGCATGTTCAATTTTCTGGACCTGTTCAGCCTTCTTTCTACTGTCACGGCAGTTCAGCCTTCCAGCTGTGGTTGAAGTGGATGACATTCTCTGCCTGCCATCCTAGGGAAAGGCTGGCACTATCTCCTGAGATTCTTGCCACAGCATTAAAGCTAATAATTTCCTGAAAATGCTCCCAAATCAATAAAATCTCCCAAGCTTACTGCCCCCTCTTTCTCCTGACCTTCTGTTAAAAAAAAAAAAAAAGTGGCAGAGCCAGGAATGCCTCTGGCAGATGTAGGGGGGAAAAAAGATGGATTTGCAGGAAAGAACAGGTCAGAACTATTAGAGGTATCCCAGAAAGTTTTCGAAGGCAGAGACAACGAAGAACTTCTGATAAAGAAGATGGGGCATGTCACTGCGGCTGCAATCCAAGCCCCAGCCACTCTCAACTGCCCGTGCACACCGTGATAAAAAAAAGGAGACCTTTACAAAAGGACCAGAGTGGCTCTGGCAAAAAAATGGGTAATTGGAAGAATGAATGTCTGCATCTGAAACAGATAGGTCCCCCCAAACCCAAGCCAGTCCTAGCTATGGAGGATTAGTGAGACCAAGGCTCCTTCAAACCAGGCCCCCAGGAGCCTATGGTAACCTTCAGCACAGGGGGTCAACCTGTAAAACTTCAGGTGGACACATAAGGTTACTCATTTGGTATTACAGGAGCCCCTGGGACCCTTTACCAACCAAACAATGGAAGTACAGCATAGAGCCACAGGGCGGGTGGGAGACAGAGATGGACAGGCACACACCACGCAGAGTGAGGTTGGATATTTATTTAGTGGATTATGGAAGGGAAGGGGAGAGGGAGGAGAAGGGGGATAAGGAGAGAGGCAGAGGGAGAGAAAGAGAACCAGAGAAGGGGAGAGGGGAGGAGAGAGAAGGGAGAGAGGCAGAAGCTACCTCTTTGGGAGAGAGACAGAAAGGAAGGATTCACAGGCTGGGAGCAGAAGGAAGATCTGCTTGCCTCAGTGGATGGGGGAGGGAGTGGGCGGGGCTTGTCTCTTAAAGGGACAGGACAGACCATTACAGTATCTCTTCTTGGAATATTTGGAACCTTTAGACATTTTTCTAGCATTTCAGCATTTGAAGATTGTTTCCTGCTGCACAGATAGTATGATTTAATCTGTCCTTGTTTAGAAATACAACTGAAGGATATGTTTTGGCCTTGGTAGACAGTAGCTCATGAAGCACCTTGAAAGAACTGATGACTATTCAACAGTTCCTTTGAGAAGAAGAGCTACAAAGTCATCAGCTCCGTGTTAGCCTATGCTGTCCCTGGCCCTGCACATCTTCTAGCAAATATCAGGTGAAATGCCAAACTTGTAATGTCCATAGCCTTATGTTACTCTCCAAAGGAGACGAGGTAATCCTCAGTACACCCCTCATTCAGACAACTGGAAACTACCAGAGACTTGCTTCAGCATGGGGTTTATTATGCCCAGTTCATGGGGACCCAAAAGACCACCAGGGAGATCAACTCACCAAAATGCAAAAGCAAGGATTATTGTGTGCAGGGACCTTGTCAGCGCAGCAGCCAGAGGACATACCCTGCCTTTCTAGAGGGCATTATTTAAGGGCAAAAGCCAGAAAAGTTACCTTAGCAGGGTGTGAGGTGACAGGTTCAATGCTGATTGGCTCATGTCTAGGGACTTTTCAGAAATTTTATTTTTGAGCCTCACCTGTTGCTTGTCGGCTGACCTTCGGGTGGGGACAATCTGCAGTTATCTGTACTCTCCAGGTGACTACCCTGTTATTTCTGGCCCAAGCCATTTCTAAGGACTGGACCATTTTACGGAAAATAGATTATACAAAATGAGGTAAAGGACAAAATGGAGGAACTTTGGTTCTTCAGGTTAAAGTTCCAAAGATGTATGGAGTTGGGGGTGGGAGGTACAGACATGATCTGACAGTAAATCAGGATGGCTGCCAGCAGTGTTTAATTGAAAAAAACTACACCTTTTATTGCACACAGGATTAAATGGAGAAAAGGGGCATGTGAGCTAGGGTGTGGCTTGAAATCCACAAGGGACTGAGGAAGCTAGCCTTGACTTTGACAATAGGCACCAGTCATACGTTTGTTAGTCCCAGATCACAGGGTCCCCCAATCCACCACGGAGTCTGCATCTGTATGCAGAAACAAAGAGTCTATATTCAAGCTTGAGCTTGGACCCTCCATCCTTCTGACGTAGCAGTGACGTCGAGAGCTACGAGTCCAATTGGGGTGGGGTTTCTATCACAGCAGAGGTTGGGGTGAAGGGATTTTTAAGGTCCAGGGCCCCTGATTGGCTGACATTTGTCTAGGTGTCTTGGTGAAAGGGATGGGTGATGCTGGACTAAGGGGCATCAGGTGATTCTATCTATAACGGCTGGAATGTTAAATATTTTGTTGGACTCTAGTGTCCAAACCGAGAAGGAGTCGCCCCCAGAGACCACCTCATACACTACAGCAGATGCAAAAGCATGAGGATTTTATTAATTCTGTCACGACAGGGTCCCTCAGCATTCGGGAAGCCGAGAGACCCCGACAAACTGGTACAGTCTACTTTTAAAGAAGGCCCCATAGAAACAAGAGGGGTTGTTCCTTGACCATTATGATTGGCTTATTCGAAAAGGGCTAATACCAATAATTGACTGGAGAACTATTGTCAGAATAGATGAGGTAAGAGGTCATTTTGACCCCGTTTCCCAGGGGACTGAGTCAAAACATACGTGTATGGGTAATTGTTCAGGAACTGAGTACGTGCATGTGTAGCTGTTAGGTCCTTGGTTCCCAGGGGAGGAGGAGAAGCACTAAGGCACAGAGGCTGAGAGGGTTTGGAATTGTCAGAAATGGCTTCAGAATTGTCTAAAATCTTACAATTTCCCCTTGTATGGTCTGTTCCTGGGTGGTGCCTGGGTGGTCTCTAGCAAGCCTGTGGGGCTGGACCCTACATGCTAATGCAAGGGGCATAAGTTCCTCTAGCTAGAAATAAAGAGAATGACGGCTTTAGCAAGCAGGAACTTTCCTCAAGCCTCCAAGGGAAAGAAACCCTTATACAAACGCCTGACCTCAGGAAAAGGACTTTTTCTGGGAAATGAACACTATACTACAATTTCTTAGTTTTACTATTTGGGCCTGTTCCACTCTTAATGCTCCCAAAAGGGAAGGTCCTGATGTCTTACTCTTTTCCCATTATATTGTACCATTCTGATTTCTCTACACTTATTAACTGAACTCTTGCCCTTAATGGCCTCAGGCTTGGGATCTGAACTGTAGACATTCATCCTTGGGATCAGGTGTCTAGTAAATCTTTCCTGCTCTTGGTGTAATGAGACAGGCACAATACAATTTCTGGTTCCACAGTGGCCAGGATTTTTTTCTCCAAGAATTATTTTGTTTAGAGACGCTACCGCTACCATTGTATATATTTTTGTCCTTTACCAAAGCCCACACAAATTTCCCAAAGGAAATGATTCTATTGAGAATCATTCAAAATGAAAGAAAAAAGGTGCTGGAGAAATGTGATCTGTGTCATAATTTAAAGTCCGTGGGAAGGAGTCATGCCTGACAACAGGACTCACATGGGAGGTTTATTGGAAGAGGAGAGAGAAGGGGCAAAGAAGTGAGCAGAGAAGAGGGTGTGGGGGGCAGAGACTTGTCTCTGGGGACAAGAGCAGTGGAAGAGAAAGAAAGAGGGAGGGAGAGAAAGAGACAAGACGGGAGGTGGGCAAGGCCCACCTTTTAAAAGAGACTGTAGGGTATGTGCACAGGGGGTGTTCTTAGGGGCTGCAGCTGAGGACATCTTCTGTCAGGACCCCAAGGGCAGGCCGGTACAGATGCCTGAATACTAATAGCCTGCAATGTTGAAGTGCTGGAACTTTGTCAAGCAGCAATGGTCACCATGTGGTCTACACAATCTCCCTTCCAATATTAGCTTCCTTTCTCCACCTTCTAGGGCTGGTAACTCTGGTAACTGCAAAGTCTTACAATTTATTAGGTGAAGTCTGGGTACCTCCAAGTCGCTGCTCTGTCAGCATCTCCATACAGCACCAGGCTTGGGGCTGTCCTGGGACTTCTTCCCTTTCCACTGCCACTTCCAGGTCACATTATCTGCCCCCTTCTGTTGAATCAAAACAAAACCATTTTGTTGTGGGACTGAGCTTTCCTATGTAGCCTCAGTTGCCCTCAACCCCAGAATCCTTCTGCCTCATCTTCCCAAGTGATAAGGTTATAGGCATGTGCCACCACACCAGTTCAATGATCATCATTGTCAAAAAAAAAAGAAAAAAAACAAGAAAAACAAAACAACTTGTTTTTTAAATTTCACTTTGAGTTTTGTGTTAATGGAATAACTGTCATTAACTCCTATTTTCAGTCATGTGTAGACCCTTCCAGGCCATATGCCTTTATTCCTTCCTTAATGGAATTAGGTGCTGACACCATTATCATTGTCTCCAACAAACTCCAAGTCATAATTCTTAATGACTGATTTCAATATCTGTGTAGTGAGTCACTAATGTGCTAATATTTCAATAAAGATTTGTTCCTGAGGTGTGTATGTCTGTGGCTGGTTGTAGGTACATATGTGCCATGGTGCTCATGTCAGCACCAACCTTGAGAGTCCATCCTCTCCTCCCACCTTGCTTCAGGCATGGTCTTTCTTGTTTTGCTTATTGTGCTTCATACTTGAGGCTATCTGGCCCTTGAGCTCCAGGGGATTTGCCAGTCTGCTTCCCATTTTGTGGTAGGAAAACTAGTATTACAGTTATGTATTATTACGTCACAGGGCATTAAGTTTTTTTTCCAAAATGACAAACCTCTCTGCCAACACAATAATCCAAATTAGACCAAATCAAACCGAATTAGAAGAAACCAAGGTTTAATGGATGCCAGCATTCCTGGGTAGCACCGGGAAAACACTCAGTGGGAAAAGGGGAGACCACGTGTTGGTTCTCTGGGGGGCAGTTTAAATAGCCTATGGGAGTAGTCTTGACCCTCCCTAGAGAGGGTTCACTGTTTGGCCGGCTTTCTTGGAGGTAAAGTCTGGCAACTCCCAGGGGGAGGGGGTTTGAAATGGAGAGGAGTTGAGGTGACACTTCCGACCAAACATTCCAGATTCATTGTATACACGGATGCCAGGGGGCTGGGGTAAAGCCCCCAACCAAACAATGGGTTCTAGAGAGCCAAACTTAGGCAACCAGGCTTGTGTGACAAAAGTTTTTAGCCAATGAGCTTCTTCCCAGTCTAGTAGTCAGTTACAGGGATCTAAACCCAGGTCACCAGGTTTGTGGGACAAAAGCTTTTAGCCAATGAGTTTCTTCCTCATCTAGTAAAGTAGTCAGTCACAGGGATCTAAACTCAGGTCAACCAGGTTTGTGGGACAAAAGCTTTTAGCCACTGAGATATCTTCCCAGCCCAGTAAAGTGTTTTGTTTTAAGACAGTGTTTGAGACAGAGAGTTGGGATATAAGTGGCTAATTTGGGAAATAACTCAGTTGGCAGGAACAAATGAGGATTTATTAACACCCTCAGAGGTGTGATACCAAGATCACTACCATGAACAAAAGGAATCAAATACAGTGAGTCCTCTGGTAATCACTCTGAGAAGCCCACAACTAACTATACCACACACACACACACACACACACACACACACACACACACACACACACACACACACCTATATACTATAAGAACTACATTCCAGAAGACTATGAATTAGGGTACTACCCACTGGTTTCTTTTTTTTTTTTTTTCAGACAGGGTTTTGCTGAAGTTTTGGAGCCTGTCCTGGAACTAGCTCTTGTAGACCAGGTTGACCTTGAACTTACAGAGCTCCACCTGCCTCTACCTCCTGAGTGCTGGGATGAAAGGCACGCACTACCACTGCCCTGCCCCACTGGCTTCTTCTCGTTCTGTTAAGAGTTAGTTCTGGAAAAAAAAAAGAGTTAGTTAGTTCTGGAAACATTTGCTTCTTCAGGCTCTGCTGAACTTGCCTGTGACTTTTGTGTGATCCTGGACCTTTGGAGAAGACCCTGAAGTCAAAACAGAAAGAACTGTCCTTGTCAAGTGAACCACAGTACATGTCCTTAGTCCCTTTACTGTCCCACCACTGAACACAGTAATGTGTTATCTTTTCTCCTTTCTGCTTAAATTTCACAACATCCTGTCAACTGATGACCTTCAGTTTCAAGTAGGGAAGGAAAGCAATCAGTAGAATCTTCAGCTTGCTCTTCCAGAGGTTCTGAGTTCAATTCCCAGGAAAAAATTAGTGGCTCATAGCCATCTGTAATGAGATCTGGTGTACTCTTCTGGCCTGCAGGCATACATGCATACAGAACACTGTATACATAATAAATAAATAAATAGCTGGGCCATGGTGGCACATGCCTTTAATCCCAGCACTCAGGAGGCAGAAGCAGGAGAATCTCTGTGAGCTCAAGGCCAGACTGGTCTACAAAAGCTAGGGGGCTCCAAAGTTACAGAGAAGCCCTGCCTCTAAAAACCCAATAAATAAATAAATAAACTTTTAAAAATATTTATATTATACATTAAAGAGGAAATATTTGATGAAGGAAAGAGATCCAAATGCATGACCATGACCATAACCAGTGGCATATCTATGGTCCCAGCACTGGAAAGACTGAGGCAGATAAGAGTGAACCCTGGTCCTCCTTGGGTTTGAGCCAAGTCAAGCAGCCAGGCCTGCCCTACAGAGACCATCAGGTGAGGAGAAGCACAGCGCCACTGCCGCCCGCCGCTGCTACCCACCGCAGCAGCAGTAGCACCCCAGCAAGGAGGAAGGACTCATGGAAAATGACTGTGGATTATGTACGGCTGGATGAGGTAGTGTCTTTCAGGCCACTCTACCCAGTTAAGTTACTTTCCTCACTACAGTGACAGAATACCCTGACACAAGTTCTCAAGGAGAGGCTCACAGTTCATGGGTACAACCCATCCTAGCCAGTGAGTGGAGTCGAGAACATGGCCACTCCTCGTCAGACATGAGGGAAAGTTCAGCCAGAGGTGTGTGGGAGGGTCGAGACTGACCGGGGACATGAGAGAAGAGGGGCAGGGAGAGTGTGAGAGGAAGAGAAAAGGAAGAGGAGGCCAACGGGACACAGAGAGTGTATGGGAACCAAGAGACTAAGGGAGTGCTTACTCAAAAGGGCTGAGTCACAGGGGATCTGAAGCTGAGGGAAGGGAAACCCAGCCCCTGGGCTGGAGAGGGTTAGGGTAGGGGGCAGGGTGAGAAGTGCTGGGAGGAGCCACAGACACTGAATGAGGCTGGTCCCAGGTTTCTAGGATAGTCCCATTAGATCTACCCTGGAAGCTGAGAACAATGAATCCTACTGTCCAGCTTCCTTTCTCTTTCCCAATTAGGTCAGATCTTCTCATGGCAATTAATTAACCCAATGTAGAGAACTCCTCACAGACAGGCCCAGAGGTGGTTTTCATGGCGATTCTAAATCCTGTCAAGTAGGCAATCAAGATTAACTACTACACTAATCTTGTGTCAGCCTTTGACAGAGTCTTAGCCCAGACTGGCCTTGAACTCTTTACTAGTTGAGGATGATCTTGAATTTCTGATCCTTCTGCCCCTGCCTCCTAAGTGCTAGGATCGCAGGTTGGCAGCACCTCTTCCTTGTTTATGTGCATGCTGAGCAAAGACTCTACCAACTAAGTTACGCTCTTTTGACAAAACAACTAATACAAACAGGATAGTCTGCAGGCTATAGCAGATATTGCATCCAGTCAGGAAGGTTGGGAGGCAAATATCCATGGCTACGGGTGGACTACCTCCCTAGGAGTTGTTGGTCAGGACAACTGACCTGGAATATCCTGGTCATATATTCCTGGAACTGTCCCTAGAATATCCCTACCCCAACCTAAGCCTTACCACTGACTGTAAGTTCTTATTTCCGAAGACACTCCATGCTTTAGCTGAAAGGATGTAAGGGAAATCAGCCTCGCACTGAACACAAAACTCCCTCCTAGCTTTCATACCTGAATGGAATATGTAGGATGCTGGGGAAAGATCGTCTTGCTTGGTTTGGATCTTTTATTTATTTATTTATTTATTTATTTATTTATTTTGTTTTCGTTTTTCAAGATAGGGTTTTTCTGTATAGCCTTGACTGCCCTAGAACTTACTTTGTAGACTAGGCTGACCTCAAACTCAGAGATCTGCCTTCCTCTGCCTCGAATGTTGGGATCAAAGGTATGCGATACCATTGCCCGGCACTTGGTATGGATCTTCATGCTACCCTAAGAGATGATGCGTGCTCCTTGGTGTGTAGTGGCATGATTGTTACGAGTGTAAACAATTATTTTCCAATTGGATTTAAAGTCTGCTCCACAAGAGAAAACTCACATGTAGTGCTGTAAGCCAGGACAAAAAGCCAGTGGTTAGGAAGGTCTTAGGCCCCAGTGGGGAAGCAATTGCAACTGTGTTGTTAAATGGGTATTATGTGCCTATTAAATTGTCTTCTAAACATCTGTGATTATACACATAATTACTGCTGCTGTCAGCCTGGTTTGTCTTGGAGGGATTTTTTTTTTCCTTGCAGAGCACTGCAGAGACTCATTAACCAGCTAGTTAGCCTCCTGAGAATAACTGTTGCTGTGGGAGAGTGGTCCAGTGCTCAGCAACCAATGGAAGAAAATAATCAGGTACCTATAGTGTCCACCACTACGCATACACACACACACACACACACACACACACACACACACACACACAAGCTCAGGGAGCATCCTATAAGAGGATGGAAAGAATGTAAGCCAGAGGAAGGAGGGATGGCACATTATGTAGCTACTTCCTCCTTATTGAAACACTGCTTCCTAAAGAGAGGAGGGAGGCTAATGAGACTCAGCAAGCAAAACTTAAGAGAGCTCAAAGGTTATATACACTTGATGGTGCAGAAAACCCCTGCTCTATAGGGTTCAGAATGATCTACGACAGCCATACGTTCCATTTTGAATGAGTGAGTTTATTAAATACACAGCAAGCAGAAGTAAAATAAATAGAAGTAGACAGCAAGACATCCAGCAGAGACAACTGGAGTAATCCACCTGAGAAAGTACACAAAAGATATCCTGTCAAATCCAGGCATACAGACAGGCAGCAGGTATAAACTGGGCTAGCCCCACTGAAGCTGTCAGCTGGAGTTCTCAAGTGACCATCCTGGGCAGAGCATGGTGTCTAAAGTAAAGACTTCCAAGTAAAAGAGCAAAGAGCAGCGGATAGAGAACATCATAAAGTTCAGTGCTTACAAATATCCAGTAGAAAATCCCGAGGGGGTTGAGGCAGTCAATTTCTGACTGGATTTCTCTCCATGGATGAGCTGTCTGAGGCTGAGCTTCCAGTTTCCTGTTCCCATGTGTCTTAGTTAGGGTTTTTTATTGCTGTGAAGACATGCCATGACCATGCCAACTCACTGAATTGGGGTTGGCTCACAGGTTCAGAGGTTTAGTCCATTATCATCATGGTGGGAAGTGTGGTGGTGCACTGGCAGGCATGGTGCTGGAGATGGAGTGGAGGGTTCTATATCTGGATCATCAGGCAGCAGGAGGGAGTATGCCACTGGACAAAGCCCACCCCAGTCACAGGCGTCCTCCAACAAGGCCACACCTACTCCAACAAGGCCAAGCCTCCTAATAGTGCCCCTCCCTGGTAACTAAGCATTCAAATGCAGGAGTCTATGAGGGTCATTCTTATCTAAAACACCACACCACTGCAGGCATTTTTTTTTTTTTTTTGATTTTTCAAAACAGGGTTTCTCTATCTTTGGAGCCTGTTTTGGAACTTGCTCTTGTAGACCAGGCTGACCTCGAACTCACAGAGATCCGCCTGCCTCTACTTCCTGAGTGCTGAGGTTAAAGACGCGCACCACCACTGCCTGGCCACTGCAGGCATTTTTATGTTGTGGGACCACACTGAAAACCTTGCTTGGAAATAGTTTGTTTCCCTTCGATATGCTCTCAAAGACAATCTCAATCCTCTTAGGAGCTTGCTGTTTTCCTTCCCTCTTGTTGCAGTGAGGGGGCCCTTCTTAGAGGAAATAAGGCCTCCACAATCTCTGTTCCTAACAAGCTTATCATCACATGACAATTTATCAGTATAATGAACATTATATCGATGAACCTCTATGATTCGTCAGGCCCCTACTCAAGGCTATAGATACAGTGACGGCAGTAACTATTGCTGAAGGAAAACCTTCCACCAGCTGCCCAGGGAGATTCAAGGGCGCATCATTTGTGAGTCGTCCCCCATGCTGGGGTGGGCTTTTCAGCGACGGCACGAGTTGGGTGACCCAATAAACGCACTGGCTCACTCAGCTGCACTGGGGTGGACTCTTCTTTGGTCTCTTGTCAGTACTCTAATGGGGAAACGAATGTTTGTTCAGGTTCCCTGAAGAGGAGTCACACAACAGTTACTCCTCATTAGCCTAGAAAACATGGTACCTCGTGTACCGGGGCACCAAGTGCTATCCTCTTCCTTCCCACAGAACTTAATTCTGGGAATTTTCCCACTTTCATTTTTAAAAGGATTTATTTTTAATTATGTGCATGTGTACCTCTGTGTGTGTATGCTTGTGAGAGTCGGGGCCTTTAAAGGCCAGAAGTATTAGATTTCCACAGAACTGGAGTTATAGTTGTAAGCCACTCAACATGTATGCTGGGAACAGAACTTAAGAGGACCTCCCCAAGAGCCGGATGTGTTCTTCACCCCTGAATCACCTCTCTGCTCCATCTCTATTTCTTTCTCTTCTTTTTCAAAATTAACTTCTTTATTGATTCTTTGGGAGATTCACATCATGCATCCCAATTATGCTCACCTCTTGGTCCCCCCCCCCGTATCCTCCCCTTACCCCTGCAAAAACAAAGGAAGAAAACAAGCAAAAAAAACACAACAAAAAACAAACAAACAAACCAACCAAACAAAACCCCAAGAACCCCTCTCCCAAATCCCCCCAAAATAAAAATTCTCTTTTCTTCTTCTCCACCTGTCCAACACCTCTTCATTTGTCCTGGTGGCACTGGGGGTCTCGGGTACCTTTTGTCCTATCAGTTGGTGGCACTGGGAGCCTTTTGCCCATCAGCTTTCCTTGCAAATATTCAATGAGTCACTGTTCTGGCTCAAGGTCTCTGGTTTTTGGTAAACCCTCATCACCGGATCTCACCAGAACTCTGGGATATCCCATGGCCACCCCAAGTCTTGGAGCTCCTGCTGGTATTGTTCCACAGGAGCAGTTCTTTCAGGAGTTCCAGCAGGTCCTAGATGGGCTTAGGTGCTAGGGTGAGCCTGGGTGGTAGCTGAGCTGGTCAGTCCAGGCCAGGTCAGGGGGCGGGGTCAGCTCCCCAAGCTTAAGCCCTCAGAACTGGTGGTAAGCCCACCACACTTGCCTGTGGTGCAGGGGCCAGCTCTCCTGTTTCAGTGTCCAGCAAGAGGCAAGGCCAGCTTTCTCTGGACCAGCAAAGGGAGAGCTCAGCATAGTCTTCTTGATTTCTTCTGGTTCCTAAGACCTCCCCCCTCTCAAGAGACACGGGCTACACAGACCCAGACATGGCCCTTGGCACCAGTTTGGGCCTGGACAACATCTGGGTGGAAGCAATGAGCACTCAGGTTATGGTGGTAGCATAGCTTCTGGACACCACCAAGGCCTCAGGTTGTGGCCCCAATCCTGGGCTTCTATGTGACCTTTGATGGCAATATGGGACTCAGATTTCAGCACAGATCCCAGCCACGGTAGGATCTTACAGACCCAGACATGGTCCTAGGCAGCAGCCCGGTCTGGATGTCACCATTGCCCCTGGAGGCAGTGCAGGCCACTCAGATTGGCATGGGTCACAGCAGCAGTGTGGCCTTCAGACAACAACATGGCCCTACACCTCAGGCATCTGCATGGCTTTCTATGGTAAAAGGAGCCTCGGACATTACTGGCTGCAGTAGGGTCATGGACCCAAACATGGCCCTCAGCTACAGCTATGGCCCGGATGTCCCTATGGCACTCAGATCTGCAAGCATCATGGCCCTTGAATACCAACCTGTACTCATGAGGATGACCTGGGCATCCTCATGGTGCTCGGTGACAACAGGAGCCACATATGTTAATCCAGACCCTGGCTGTTTAGGGTCCTGGACTCAGACATGGTCCTCAGCAGCAGCCTGGCCCTGGGTAGAAGCACAGGTCACTCAGATTTGTATGACCCCTGCTGCAGCATGGTCCCCAAATTCCAACAAGGCTGCAGGTCTGTGGCCCAGATCCGATGGGCTCTATTGGTAACCTGGGCTACAGACTTCAACACCCCAGGCAGCAGCTAGGCCCCATAGACATTGGAGCTCCAGGTGGTAGCCCTGGCCACTCAGATCAGAATGATTCCAACAGCAGAATGGCCCCCAAATACCAATAAGGCCACAGGTTGCAACCTAGACCCCAGACTTTATGTGACCTTTGGTGGCAACTTGGGTCAAGGATATCAACACAGACCCTGGCTGTAATAGGATCGTGGACTCAGACATGGTCTCTGGCAGCAGCCTGGGTCTGGTTGTCATCATGGCCCCAGTTAGCGGTGAAGGCCACCCAGATTGGCATGGCTCCAGCAGCAGCATGGCCCAGGGATCCCCAACATGGCCCCAGGTAGTGGCCCAGGCCACTGGTATTGGCATGGCCCTCTACGGCAACAGGAGCCATGTATATCAACAGACTCTGGCTGCTGTAGGACCAGGGGCCCATACATGGCCCTTGGCAGCAGCCCAGCCCAGACATCACTGTGGCCCTGGGTGGCAAGCAGACCTTCCCCTCAGTCTACTCTTCATGGCCTTCACCACAGCCCCAGGTGGCAAGTAGGCATCTAACATCTGCCTACTGCTCACTGTTTTCCTTTCTGTCTCTTTCCACAGTGTGTGAACCATTCTGTTTTCCTTTCTCTCCCATTTCTCTACCACTTATTTGCTTATCATAATAGGCACTGAGTAGACCCATGGATGTCTTCCTCCAGCCAGGGCCTTGAGGAACCTGGCTGACTAGCCCCAGCCTGGCCGTATCATCTGCATTTTTGCTTTTCCTTCACAGCTCTTCTCGCACCTGACGTTTAATTAATACTTAAGGTCTCTGCAAGAAGTAATAAATTCTAGCATTCAATGTATTAATCTATTAAAATATATGGAACCATGTCTTACATAAAGTAAACATACACTTTAACTCTTATCACACTGAATGCCTATATGTATAACAAATTATACATTTTATATCATTATTAAATTTAATATTTAAAAATTTTTAATTTTTCATGTGTTTTTGCTTGCATGTATATTTGTGTACCATGTGCATGCCTAGTGTAGCTGCTGGAAATCAAACCCAGGTCCTCTGGAAGAGCAGTCAGTGCTCTTAACCACAGGGCCATTTTTCTAGCCTTTATCAGTCTTTGCCATAGCTCTAAGATGTAGATGTTTATATACTAATTTCACAAATGAGGAAACTAAGATTTACTGTGGTTAAGTAAATCACTCAATGTCTAAGAGAAGTGGAGATCTTATTCCATCTTAAGCACCATTTTCTTAAGACAGCATCTTACTGTATAGCTGTGGTTGGTAGGAACTCACCAGAGTGCTGGAGTTAAAGGCTTGCTCTAACACACCCAGCCCAAAGCAGATACAAGGAATTGTTGGTTATTTTGGAGGCATACACTTATAATCCCAGCACTCCAGTGCCTGGTCTACATAGAGAATTCCTGGCCATCCAAGGCTACATAGAAAGACCTCTAAAAATAAATAAACAAACAAAGCTATCTGGATTGCCTGGGACAAAATCCGCCTGCCTCTGCCTCTCAAGTGTTGGAACTAAAAGCGTGCCCCACTACTACCTGGCAATTTGAGATCTCCTAATCTATGAAATAGAGTGGAGCCTGAAAGTCTGGTTTTTAAAAAAGCACCCCAGGTTATTCTGATATATAATTAATACAAACTACAATGCATCAACAATATTTGAGATTTATATTCTCAAATATATATATGTATATATGTATATATATGTGTACACACACACACTGTAATGCATAAAGAGGAAACAAGTGAGAAAGCAAAAACACACTTCTAACAAGCAAAGTTTTATGAGGAATGAGGGAAGAGATTAGAGAACGTTTTGCTTGTTTGTTTTTAGACTTATTTATTTTGTATACAGTGTTCTGTCTGCATGTATGCCTGCAGGCCAGAAGAGGGTGCCAGATCTCATTACAGATGGTTGTGAGCCACCAAGTGGGTGCTTGGAATTGAACTCAGGACCTCTGGAAGATCAGCCAGATCTTAACCTCTGAGTCATTTCTCCAGCCCTGCTGGTTTGTTTTTCCAAGACAGGATTTCTTTGTGTAACTCTGGGCTATCCTGGCCTTGAACTCGGAGAGGTCTGCCTGCCTCTGCCTCCCAAGTGCCTGGGATTAAAGGATTAAAGGTTTGTGCCCACGCCCACTACCACCACTGAGAGCGTGCGTGTTCTCTCTCTCTCTCTCTCTCTCTCTCTCTCTCTCTCTCTCTCTCTAAGCCTACAGCACCCGGTATTCCCAGGCAGTCTCCCACCCAAGTAGTAACCAGGCCTGATCCTGCTTAGCTTCCCAGATTAGACAAGATCGGGCACGTTCAAGGTGGTATGGCCGTATTTTTTTTTTTTTTTTTTTGGTTTTTCAAGACCAAAAAAAAAAGAAAAAAAAGAAAAAGGTTTTTCTTTGGTAACTGTCCTGGAACTAGCTCTTGTAGATCAGGCTGACCTCAAACTCACAGAGACCTCCCTGCCTCCTGAGTGCTGGGATTAAAGGCATACGCCACCATCGCCTGGCCGATATTTTTCTTTTGTTGATACTGGGTATTGAACTTAGAGCCTCACAAATGCTAGGCAAGCACTTTTTTGTTTGTTTTCGAGACAGGGTTTCTCTGTAGCTTTGGAGCCTGTCCTGGAAATAGCTCTTGTAGACCAGACTGGCCTCGAACTCACAGAGATCCTCCTGCCTCTCCCTCACAAGTGCTGGGATTAAAGGTGTGCACCACCACTGCCTGGCATAGGCGAGTGATGTGGGAGTTCCCTCTGTGTGCTGTGATTACCATTAATGAAACTGCTTTGGACCTATAGCGAGGCAGAACTTAGGTAGGCAGGGAAAGCTAGGCTGAATGCTGGGAGAAAGAAGGGCATAGTGATAGAGAAGACATGTAGCCTGCCAGAGACAGACCCTGGGAACTTTAGCCGATAAGTCACAGCCATGAGGCAATACACAGATTACTAGAAATGGATTAAACTAGTATCTAAGAGTTAGCCAATAAGAAGCTAGAGCTAATGGGCCAAGTAGTGATTTAATTAATATAATTTTTGTGTGATTATTTTGGGGTTAAGCAGCAGGGAACTAACTAGCAGCCTCCTCCAACAGGTGGGCACTTTCACACATACAAACACACTAACACACACACACAGACACACACAATCCCTCTCCACCTCCAGATAATTTAGATCTCATGTTGTAACAGAATGGCATCTAACCTGCAATCCTCCTGCAAATTTATAAGCCTTTCCCACCAGGCTTGGCAAATATGTAACTTAAAAATACATAAATTTTAAGGATCTATGGAGTTTGAATCTGGACCACTAATGTAGTTCCAGATTTAAGAAGTTATCTTGTCTGTCCTAAGGAAATGTGGCCAGTGAGTGATAGATATCCTCATGAACGCTTCTTTATGAAGGTACAAAAGAATACTGTTAGTGAGGCTCTGGTGGTCCACACCTTCCATCCCAGCACTCAGGTGGCAGAGGGAGGTGTGTCTCAAGAGTTCAAGGCCAGCCTAGTCTACACAGGGGGCGCAGAGAAACACTGTCTCGAAAAAAACAAAACAAAATTTTAAAAAACAACAACAAACAGAAACCCACCCCTAAGACAAACTAACCCCCTCCCCCCAAAAAGAATACTGTTAGGAACTTGCATAATGCAGTTACAGCTAACCTACGAGAGCCCTATATAAATTATATTCTCTTCTCTTGTTCAGAGACCCCAAAAGCGACACAATTTGGGGAAAATAGTTTAGGAGGCTTTAGGTCTAAGACATGTTTTAAGGAATCCAAGATTAATAACCATTTCTTGAACAAGTCGGACATTTTTGAGCAGAGTGATGATAGTTAACATGTTTGTATATGCATTGCATTCACTTAACAAGTATTTACTGGGCGCGTTTTCCTGGTCTGACTTTTCGGGTGGCGGGGGGTGGGGACAGCAGTAAAAAAATCTGGGCTAATCTAATCCAGAGCTATGAATTGCAGTCCGTGGATCTGGGGCGAGCTGGTGGGGGGCGGAGCCTGCTACAGCCAATAGAGGGCGCCCTCGCACCCTCCGCCCGGCCTCCGGACCCGGCGGCTCGCAGGCTCCTCGGTTGCTCCCCAGCAAGCCCCCGCCCGTCGCGTCACGTGACGCCACCACGGAACCCGAGGTGCCAGGCCTCAGCCGAGTTAAAAGTCGTTGCCGGCGGTAGCCGCGAGTGCAACCCCAGAGGCTCACCCGGAGACGAGTGTGGGAGGCCCGGGGAGGTAGATGCTACCTCTTCCCGGTCAGGTCGGTTCCCGGTCCTTTCCCCACCGTTCGTCGCTCGCGTCCCCTGGAGCCTTTGCATGCGCTCTCTCGCGTGGGCAGGCCACGGTGACCATGTAGCGGGGACACCCGAGGAAGCACGGGTGCCGGGGACGAGCTCGGCGCGGACGGCACGCAGCTCCAGCATCTCCTCCCGCGTCTCGGCCGCGGCCCGCGGGGCCCTGCTGGGAACTCCGGCCTCTCGAGGAGGCCTGGCCCGGAGCGCCGCCGATTCTCGCCGCGTCTCGCGAGAGTCCAAGTTGAAGGAACATGGCGACGTCTAATCTGTTAAAGGTAAGCCCCTGCCTCCTGCCGGGCTCCTGCTCACCACCGAGGCGTTTAGTTCCCCGGGGAGGGCCGGGCTCGGAGTGAGCGGCGAGATGTGAGTGTTTCAGGGTTGTCTACCGGAAGGGGAACCGGGGCGGCTGTCCCCGAGCACCCCGACACGGGACCCTGGCCTCGGGGTCCTGAGGCTCCGGTGGTTCCTACCGCAGACTGACTGACTCGGAGCGATGCTTTTGAGGGGACCAACCCAGGCTGCGAGCTCTCGAGAGGAGTGTCGCTGGGCCCTCAGCGGCCCAGCCTTTGTCACTCGGAAGGTCCGTTTCTTCTGATGCGAGAGTCAAAGACATAATAGGAACAATCCCAGCAAAATGCTACCTAACAGGTTTCAATGACTGGAACCCCCCCTTCCCCCCAGTTACTTAATTTCTGGTCTCACTCTTTCTTCAGGAAATGCGAATCAGAATGCAGCGCCCCCCCCCCATTTTACCCCCTTTCTCCTTTTTCTGCATGTTATACCTTCCCTCTAGTTCTCTCATTCTTGACTTCACATTTACACCCTTTTTTGTTCCTTGAACTGCCTCCCCAACCCGACTCCCCTTATACATCAGATGGCAGCCGGATGAAGTGCTACCATCATTTTAGGTTGTAGGCAAGTTTCTTTTCTCAAAGAAGACATTGAAAAGTTTTAAATCCCAAGAGAGGCCCGGGGGCGGGGGGCAGATTCTGTTAAAAAGTTAGCGAAGGACTGAGGAAGATATGGGGCGAATTTGAGTTAATGTTTGTGTTTTTACTAAGAATCCCATCCTAAAAGTACTAACTGAAATGGGAGTAGTGATCTGAGGGACCGTTTTCAGGCTGCGTGGATGAATAATAATAAAATAGAAAACGCCCCCCCCCCCAGAAAACAAAAAACAAAACAAAGCAGGGTCTCTTTATCTCCATTTTGCCAGAACGTGCTGGCCTCAAACTCACAGAAATCCTTCTGCCTTGGTCTGCAGAGTTGAGACCTCCATCACCGCCCTGGGGAGTCCTTTAATAAGGACCTAGATTCTCTGAATTTCTATCTCTTGGTTTTTTCAAGATGTTGTTTCTCTGTGTAGCCTTAGCTGTCTTTGAACTAACTCTGTTTTTTTTTCTTTTTTTTTTCTTTTTTTCTTTTCTTTTTTTTTTTTTCGAGACAGGGTTTCTCTGTAGCTTTGGAGCCTGTCCTGGAACTAGCTCTTGTAGTTCAACCGCCCGGCCCTTGAACTAACTCTGCAGAGCAGGCCTGTGCCACCACTTTTAGTTTTTTTTTTCAAGACAGAGTTTCTCTATAGTGCCCGTCCTGGAACTCCCTCTGTAGACCAGGCTGGCCTTGAACTCTCAAGAGATCCGCCTGCCTCTGTCTTCTGAGTGCTGGGATTAAAGGCCACTACTGCCCAGACAGATTTTTGTCTCTTAAGAGCTGTATCACTTTGAGTTCCTTAACCTCTGCTCAAGTTTCTTCCTTCAGAACCATTAGTACCATTTTTTCATAACATGGGATCTGGAGGTCAAACTCGGACAATCTGACCCCCTTTTACTTGGGTACTTTATCTGTTTCTTTTGCAGTTGTTACCTGGGATCAGGGTGCTCATTTTCTTCATTTTCAGTTAATTATTCTATTCCAAATAGCAATTATTGAAGCAGCAGTTGAATTTCACACCTCAGTTCTTAGCACATTACCTACCAATTAAAACCTGTATTCCCTTGGCCATACCACACATTTTTCTGGTTTCTCTGTATTGTGCTTTTTAAGTCACCTTCTACCTGTTCTTTTTTAGCCTTCGCCATCCCCCAAGACTTGGTGGCATATCTCCCTTCTCTGCTTTCCCTTTTCCCTCACTTCTCTAATTATAAGAAAGTTTGTGTCTCTTTTGTAAACTTAGCCAGTACTCTGCTTCTGCCTCAGACTTTGCCTATGTGCTGCTTTGTAGCTCTTTTTCCTTAGTTTACCCTTGTGGTTCTCTTGAAGCTGTTAAGTGTAAAAAAAGCATTGGTAGTATCCTGATTGACAGCCCAGATTCTTCTGATAAGTGTCGTCCGTTCTTCTGGTATTGTTGATCACATCATCTGCTGTCTTTCTTGATTGTGTGATTGTTTTTTTTTCCGCTCTCCATATTTTACTGTCTTTCCCAATTACCTGTTTTTCATTGACATCCAAATTGTTTCTCTGGATTGAATATTCAGTTCTTTCTCTCTTAGTATTTTTTTTGTTCTGGTACAGTCCTAACTATTTTACTGTTTTTTTTTTTTTTCCTTTGAGACAGGTTTTCTCTGTGTATAGTCTTAACTGACCTTGAAATCTGTAGACCAGGCTGTCCTCAACTCAGAAATCTGTCTACCTCTGCCTTTTGAGTGCTGGGATTAAAGGAGTGTACCACCACCATCTGGTTCTATTTCACTATTTTTTTTCTCTTAGTGCTGATCTGATCTCTATCTGATCCTATCAATTTTTTGCTTAGATACTGTCCGTAGTTCAATCATTTGAGAACTTTCCAGTTGACTCTTAACAAGAAACTGAAAAAATTAAATAGGAAGCTTAGCTTTTTCTCATCACGAAATTTTTGTCATTTGGAAAGAGAAGGAAAATGAAAATATAAATGACCAATTCTAAGTGTCTAGAACTTAATCATTATTAAAATTATTTATTGGACAACAACATGCAAGATACTGTTAAGAATACAAAGGCATGTATAATGTCCATGCTCTATGGGAGTTCATTATACTCAAAGAGAAGATGGTACTGATGGTTTTCTCTAAGGCAGATATTTCTGAAATGGTGCTACACAGGTGGAGAAAGTTTCTGATGGAATAGTGTTGTGAAGAGAGCATTGGAGCTGAGTTTTGAAGAATGGGTACTCGGCAGGTGTGCATGTATGTATATGCATGCATACATGTATGAATGTGGAAGCCAGAGGTCAGCTTCAGGTCTCATTCCCAGGAGCTGTCCACCCTGTTCTTTGACACAGTGACTCTCACTTGGCTAGAATTTGTCAGTAGCCTAGAAGGGACCCTCAAGGATGCACCAGCACTGGGATTATATAGATGCCACCATTATCAGTTATTGTTTTTATTTTTTTTAAAATGTGGGTTCTGTAAGATTGAACTCAGGTTCTGTCATTTTTATAAGGCAAATACTTATCAAAACAGAGCCATTGCTGTGTTTTCCAAGTACTTTTTAAAAAATATCTTTTTCAACTTTTGCTTTTATTTGATATATTTTATGTGTACGAGTATGTAGGTGCACTGTGAGACCAGTGCTCACGAAGGTCAGAAGAGGTCATTTGATCCCTTGGAACTAGAGTTAGGAGATACCATGAGAACTGAACCTGGGTCCTTAGGAAGAACAAGGGCTCTTTTTTTTTAAAATTATTTATTTATTAGGTATTCAGTATTCTGTCTGTGTGTATGCTTGCAGGCCAGAAGAGGGTACCACAGACCTCATTACAGATGGTTGTGAGCCACCATGTGGTTGTTGGGAATTGAACTCAGGACCTTTGGAAGAGCAGGCAATGCTCTTAACCACTGAGCCATCTCACCAGCCCCAGAACAAGGGCTCTTGATGGCTCCAGCCTCTGAGTTCTTTTTTTAATCTGTGTAGCTTTGGAGCCTGTTCTGGAACTAGCTCTTGTAGACCAAGCTGACCTCCAACTCACAGAGATCTGCTTGCCTCTGCCTCCCGAGTGCTGGGATTAAAGGAGTGTGCTGCCACCATCCTGCCTCTGAGTAGTCTTCATGGTGGTGATGAGTAGTAAATTTGGTAGGAATGGAGAAATAAGTGGCAGATTGTGTTGGATTGTGTATGGATGATGCACCTTGGAACTGTTGCACGATAGTACCCCAGAATCTAAGGAAACAAGAGGAAGAATAAAACAAAAGTTGGGGCCAGATGTGAAAGGCTTTCATTGTTAAGAAAACAGCTTTGAGGTAAAGTTGCATGCATAATTGTAGGAGGAAGGGGGGCCACTTGTTTGGTTCTCAGACACCCAGCTGCTCAGTCCTGAAATAATCATACAGAAACTGTATTATTTAAAACACTGCTTGGCCTATTAGCTCTAACTTCTTATCAACTGGCTCTTACATTTTAATTTAACCCATCTCCATTAATCTGTGCATCATCACATGGCAGTGGCTTACCCACTAACGTTCCCAGTGTCTTTCTCAGGCTGCAGATCCATGATTTCTCCCTGACTTTGCCCTCTTTCTTCCAACATACAGCCTAGCTTTTCTCACCTAGTTCTGTTCTGCCCTCACTATAGGCTCAAAGCAGTTCTTTATTCAGTAGCCAGTAAAAGCAACACATAGACAGAAGAACCTCCCCACACCCTTTTCCCTTTTCTGTTTAAACAAAAAGGAAGGCTTTAATATAGTAAAATTGCATATAACAAAACAGGTATCAAGCAAGAATTACAGTTACAATATTTATGTTTACTTTATCTTTTATTATAACTAATGAAAACTATATCTATTCTTCAACTCCATCAAAGACTCAAGAAGGATATAATATTTATTACCTAAGTAAACAGGAAGTGCATTGTAGGAAAATTTCAAAATTCTAGAATTGATAGACATCTCACTGTCTGGACAGTCACCCAAAGTTCTTCTGTACTGTTGGGGCATCCGTCTTCAGCCTACAGGCCCATAATATCCAACAGACTTTTCCATGAAGCAAGACATTTCAAAGACAGTTTCACCTATATTGGCAGTTTGTCAGTCACTTTTTTCTGTATCCTGCAGAATGTCTGGCGTAACTCTTTTATGAAGCAGGAACCTCAAAGGATGGTCTCACCCTTTAGTCATTTCTCTACAGGTCCTGCATGTCCAATTCATTAAGCAGTTGAGGCAAGAGCTGTTTCTTGCCCAAATGGCTAACAGACTCCGCGAGGAGCCTCTTCAGTACCCATCTTCCTCTTGAAGTAGCTTGGTGCTACCAGGACTAGATGTGTCTCATGTCATGAAAAGTCCTAACTTCTTAAACATTTTAAATGCCATATTCTGTAGTCTTTGAAAGGTTTGAAGAATGCTTATTCATCTGAAATACATCTTTGTACATCTAGAAAATCTAATGTGACTATAACCTTGACTATTATAGATGATTATCTGTTAACCTATATTTCTTAATTATATATTATATTTTTAAATGAGCTACACAATCACAATACCTTAATCAAGAGCAGAAATATATATACATACAACAAAACTGGCCTAAAACTTGTATCAGTAAACCAAGATCCATACCAATGCATATCCATAAGCATATTCTCCTTTAAATGTAAACAAACATTTCCAAACAATATTTTCAAATATGGGCGCAGTTCTGTCCGGACTTCCTGCTGCTTATTGGGCAAAGTAATTTTTTGAGGGTGTTCATGGCAACCTCTTAGAGGGTTGTGGTCTGTCAAACCATATTAGCCTGAAATGAATCCACAGGTTCTTATTCTCTGTGGAAACAAAAGAACCTCTTTTCCAAAGCAACATATCCTTAGACTCAAATTCTTGAAGTCAAGATACCTTTATAATAAATATACTTGCTGGTTTAGCTTAGCAGCCCATACAATGAAATGTCTCTCTGTACTTAGTTCCTTCAACACTCAAAATATCCAAAGAAAACACAATAATATACATAATCCAGACTCTTTGTGTATAGTCCATCTTTACGTGGCTTATTTTTCTTTACTCCTTTTAATCTATGACTGTATTCTGTTTCTTTAAAGATGTTTTTAAAAAACAATTTACTTCTTTTCCACCTCTCTACTTTTTTTTCTTCTCTCTCCCAAGCCTACATACATTTATCCAACACTGTGACCCATTTAGAGTTCTTTTATATCTGAATCTGTCCTTATTGTGTTATCTGTAATTCTTTACTGTCCAGGAGTGCTTCTTAAAATGCTAAGCATGTTTTAAAAACTTTAGCTGCACCTTTGCTAGGAGAAATACCTCCTATGCCCAACATGTGGACAACTGCATCCGCATAAAACCTGAGAGAGCTTGGGAAGTGATTCTAGACACAAAATAACAGTGTTAAGCACAGCTTCTTGAGAGCAGCACTTTCTTGGGTGGGCTCTGCTTGCTAGAGGTAAGTGCTCTCATTTAAGATAGGCTTCCTCACTCAGTTTCAGCTGCAAAACCTTGCAGATCTTTTTGAAGAGGTCTTGCCACAAAACACTTAAATGGTGTTGATGAAAACCTGAAGGCATGCTTTTTGGTGGTGGCAGGGACCTTCAAACAACATAGAGTTACAATAAACACTGCTCTAGCAAGTACCTCTGCCACGAAGCTGGAATCTCAGAAAGCTAAGGAATGGGCTGAATCTAGCTGTCAAAGCCACAGTTTTAATCCTAGCCATATCGCTTAGCAAATTAAAGACTCACGTGGTCAGGAAAGAGAGATATACAGTAAAGACAGTTTCAGATGAAGCAAACCTCTAAACTGTTTAGAGTGTGTTTAAAAATACATGTAGACTTGGGAGATCAAAGAAAAAGGATAAAAAAGAAAAAAAATAGTTGGGTGTGGTAGCACACACCTTTAATCCCAACACTTGGGAAGCAGAAGCAAAGACAGTTCTCTGCGAGTTTAAGGTGTGGTGGCACACACCTTTAATTCCAGCACTTGGGAGGCAGAGGCAGGTGGATGGATCTCTGAGTTCAAGGACAACCTGGTCTACAGAACAAATTCCAGGACAGCCGAAGACAGAGAAAAACCCTGTCTCAAGCTAAAAATTAAAAATAAAAGAAATAGTTTAAAATAAAGCCACATAAAGATGAGAAACACGGAGAATCTGGATACTGTATGCTATTATGTTTTCTTTGAATTGTTTGAATGCTGAGGAAGGAGCAACAGCTGCTAAAGGATATTTGTTTATAAATGCTGCTGAATTAATCCAAGACAGACATTTTGAAAATACCTTGACTTCAAAATTGAAGTCAAAAGGTATGTTACTTTGGAGAAGAGGTTTTGCTTTTGTTTCTACAGGAAATGATAGGCTGTGGATTCATTCCTGGTTAAGAAAAATCAGGTTTGATCAAGAAAGACCCCCTGAGAAATCTCTGGTAGGAGCAGATGGCCCAGATGTCTGAGCTGTACATGTAGAACAGATTCAAGACTGCTGCCTGGGGTTATCAGGCCTCACAGGATACTCCAGTCATGAGTTGATCATAATTCTAAATTTTCTTTAGGTTCCCTAAGATTATCAATGTACCCAGTCAGCAGGAAGTAGCCTAGAAAGCTGCCCACATTCCCAAAAAATGGACTATGGATATTTTCTTCTGTTTAGAGTGTTGGTTACAAGTTGTTATGGATAATGGTCAGGAAAAAAGCTAAACAAGGGAGATTTGGCTCAGAGTTCTTGTTTTGACACACAAAAAAAGGAAGTGTTGTGAGACAATGGTCTTTTATCCTGTCACTTGTATTATTTTTAATAAAATGCTGTTTGGCCAGTAACTGGCTGGAAGTAGAGGCGGGGCGACCAGGCAGGAAGTAGAGGCAGGACAAGGAGATCAGGAGAATTCTGGGAAGATAAAAGCTTAGTCTGCAGTCATGACCAAGAAACAGAGGAAGCAAGATGTGACTGCCTAGCTGAATAAGGCCTAGCACGTGTGGCTAACATAGACAAGAATAATTGACTAATATAAGTTTTAAGAGTTAATAAGAAGTCTGAGCTACTCGACCAATCAGTTTATAATTAATGGAGACTTCTGTGTGTTTCTTTAGGACTTAACGACTGCGGGAACTTGGCGGAACAGAAACCTTTGTCAACAGATAATTTAAAATGCTTGTGCAGAGATGCTCTGAAACTGTCAACTTAGCCTTTGTTTATTGATATTTATTGAGCTCTACAGTTTTCTCTGCTCCCTTCCTCGCCTGTCCCCTCGCCTGTCCCCTCAGTCCTCCCGCAAGGTACCCATGCTCCCAATTTACTCAGGAGATCTTGTCTTTTTCTACTTTCTACTTCCCATGTAGATTAGATCTATGTAAGTCTCTTTTAGTGTCCTCATTGTTTATGTTCTCTGGGATTGTGGTTTGTAGGATGGCTTTCTTCACTTTGTGTTTAAAAACCACCTATGAGTGAATACATGTGATAATTGTCCTTCTGTGTCTAGGTTGCATCACTCAAGATAATGTTTTCTAGCTCCATCCATTTTCCTGCAAAATTCAAGCTGCTGTTATTTTTTCCTGCTGTGTAGTACTCCATTGTGTAAATGTACCACATTTTTCTTATCCATTCTTCGGTTGAGGGGTATTTAGGTTGTTTCCGGATTCTGGCTATGACAAACAAAGCTGCTATGAACATAGTTGAGCACATGTCCTTGTGGCATGATTGAGTATCCTTTGGATATATACTCAAAACTGGTATTACTGGGTCTTGAGGAAGGTTGTTTCCTAATTTTCTGAGATATTGCCACACTGACATCCAAAGGGGTTGTGCCAGCTTGTATTCCCACCAGCAATGCAGAAGTTTTCCCTTTTCCCCACAACCTCTCCAGCATAAGTTGTCATCACTGTTTTTGATCTTGGCCATTCTTACAGGTGTAAGATGGAATCTCAGAGTTGTTTGGATTTGCACATTTCTTTGACTAAGGATATTGAACATTTCCTTAAGTGTCATTAAGCCATTTTAGATTCCTCTGTTGACAGTTCTTTGTTTAGGTCTGTACTTCATTTTTTTTATTGGATTATATGATCTTTTGGTGTCCAATTTCTTGAGTTCTTTGTATGTTTTGGAGATCAGACCTCTGTCTGATGTGGGGTTGGTGAAAATCTTTTCCCATTCTGTAGGCTGTTGTTTTGTCTTGTTGACCGTGTCCTTTGCTTTACAGAAGCTTTTCAGTTTCAGGAGGTCCCATTTATTAATTGTTTCTCTCAGTGTCTGTGCTGCTGGGGTTCTATTTAGGTGGTTCTATTCTAAGTGGTCTCCTGTGCCAATGCGTTCAAGTGTATTTCCAACTTTCTCTTTTATAAGGTTCAGTGTGCTGGCTTTATGTTGAGGTCTTTGATCCATTTGGACTTGAGTTTTGTGCATGGTGGTAAATATGGGTCTATTTTCATTCTTCTACATGTTGATATTCAGTTATGCCAGCACCACTTGTTAAATATGCTTTCTTTTTTCCATTTGATATTTTTTGCTTCTTTATCAAAGATCAGGTGTTTGAAGATGTGTGGATTGATATCCAGGTCTTCTATTCGGTTCCATTGGTCCTCCTGTCTGTTCTTATACCAGTACCAGGCTGTTTTCAGTACTGTAGCTCTGTAGTAGCGTTTGAAGTCAGGGATTGTGATGCTGCACTTAGGTAATTGTAAAGGAACCATGTGGTGTGATGCCATTTTGAGATAAATCAACCATAGCTAGGAAACAGCTCCTAGCAATGAATCCTAAACCAGATGATTCCTGCACTATTTTCTATCACAGTGTTGAGCCTTTTCCTTATCAGCCTCAACTAGTAGACCCTTCTCTTTCTCTCTTGCCTTTCTGATTTCCCTCTTCACTCTTCAGCAACAGGCTGCTCACCCAGTCTGTACTGAGCATGTATATTAAAGCAGAGTACTCCCACTATCACGTATGTAAGGCCTTGCTCTGTGAAAACCAATTGAGCATTTATTATTATCCAATCGTACAATCTCACCTTCCATGATGTTCATGTAATTCTTACCACCAGTCTTTTCACAGAGTAGCATAGGTAAGTCTGGAATGACACTACGGCCCATGCAAATAAAATCCACCAAACTGATGACACTTACCCTGCTGGGGCTAGGGCAGTCCCCAACGAAGACCCTGAATGGAATTACAATATGCCAGGAGATGTCCTAGCTAGGATCAAATTTTAACTTGTCTCCTGGCCAGTACCTGCAAGACTGCCTTTAAGGTTGTAAATTATAAAAGTCCAAGGGTCATACAGGAAAATTATGAAAACCTGTCTTAATTCTTAGACCACCTTACCAAGGTGGGAAGCATCTCCTTAAGACCTACTTCTCCCAGAATTTCCCTGATATTAAGGCTAACGTCTAGGGAAAAGGCCCCTGACTTCAAAGGCAGAAGTAATATTAATGGTGACCTTCAAAGCCTCAAAATAAAATGTCTGATGGCTAAGGCCTCTCAGCTCGCCAAGCAGAAGCCCAGACTCCCTGGTCTTCTAAAGCTCAAGAAACTCTGTGTCCTTGTTTGAAATGTGCCCAGGAGGGTCCCTGGACCCAGGTCTGTCAGTACATAAACTACCTAGACCATGTCCAAGGTGCTTTCCAAGAAGGGCACTGAAGTGTTTATTGCCTCCATGTCCCTTCTGGAATGAGGACATTAAACTCGATCACCATTGATCTTGGTCTGGCCATAAATGACTGAGGGGGCCCGGGCTCCCTTAGTTTGACCCCCACCATCTCTGACAGGGAGCCTCAGGTAGTTATCACAGTATCAGGGGCTATTCATCTCCTTCCATCTGGACACCAGGCTCACTTCTTCAGTCCCGATAGAGTTTTCAGAACCCACCTCCCATTGTTCTCTACTGTCAGCCTTACCAGGCTCACCAAACAGCACTTAGCTTTATCATTAGGGGTATTCCCCTTATCCACTCCTTCCTAATGATGCCAACCTGTCCCATCCTCTTCCTGGGAAAGAACTTCCTAGCCAAATTGGGAACCTCTCTATCTTTTGCTCCCCCATCTGCTTTACCGCAGGCTCTCCAGCCATTCCATCCTCCAAACCACATGATCTGAGACACCTTTTTCCTTACTTCCCTCTT
Organism: Myodes glareolus; assembly: GCF_982192425.1. Lineage (NCBI taxonomy): Eukaryota > Metazoa > Chordata > Mammalia > Rodentia > Cricetidae > Myodes > Myodes glareolus. The sequence continues at coordinate 82,597,749 of NC_142029.1, read as the reverse complement.
AGGTAGATCCCTGGGTATGGGACACTCAAAACCACTCTGTAATCAAATATCTCTCCCCTTATCATTTGATAACAAAACCTCACCAAATAAAACACTCTGCCTTAATACCCAGTTTCCTTCTAAAGCCTCAGGGGTACTTAAGCCTCTCATCTCTCACCTATTGGAAATCTTTTGCTCCCAGTTCTCCATTTAATACCCCCATACTCACAGTTATAAGAACCAATGGAACCTACCACTCGATTTAGGATCTCTGACTTTTAAAGTCAGCAGCAGTTTCCCATGACCCTGTAGTTAGTACCCGTGCTTTAACATTGCACAGTGACTCAAGTTATTGATTTGACTCTTAAGATGTGTGTAGATCATTTGTTTCTGCTGGCTTCTGCTACTAATGATACTTGGTTTCAAGTTCTATCCATTGTTTCTCACCTACTTGGTAAATGTCCTTTATGACTCCTAGAGCCTACTACACCTTCTAGGGCCTCACCCCTATAATAGTGGACAAGTACTGGAACTAACTGTCCCTGTTTTCCGGCCATAAATGACTTATAAATGTAATTCCTCTAGGAGCTGCCTGCCAGACCCCCACAGCTTCCTTAAGTACACCTGGGCCTCTGCTACCCTTCTGTCTCTTAACTCACAGTTGGAGCTTATAGAACTCCCTCCAGCGGAGTTCACTTTGAGACTCATACTCTTTCTCCACAGACTCCAATTTTATTAAAAAGCCCCACTCTGGCTTCAGTGCAATACAAATGACCCAAATTGGCATTCTCAATTTTATTTTAAGATTTATTTATTATGTATACAATGTTCTGCCTGCATGTATGCCTGCAGGCCAGAAGGTGGCACTAGATCTCATTATAGATAGTTGTGAGCCACCATGTGGTTGCTGGGAATTGAACTCAGGACCTCTGGAAGAAAAAATAGTGCCCTTAACCTCTGAGCCACCTCTCTAGCCCCCTGGCATTCTAAATTTTCAGTGATTGACTTCTGCCATTGCATAAATAAATTATTCAAAATTTTCTTATATATAAACTTGGTTTAATAAAATGCTGTTTGGCCAGTAGCCAGGCAGGAAGTATAGGTGGGGCAACCAGACTAGGAGAATACTAGGAAGAGAAAAGGCAGAGAGACAGTCAGAAACCAGACACAGAGGAAGCAAGATGACAATGCCTCACTCAGAAAAGGTACCAAGCCATGTGACTAAACATATATAAGAATTATGGGTTAGTTTAAGTTGTAAGAGCGAGTTAATAACAAGCTTGAGCTAACAGGCTAAACAGTTTATAATTAAAATGTCCTTGAGTGTTTCTTTGGGATTGAATGACTGCTGGACTGGGTGGGACAGAAACTTCTGTCTACACTATATCAATTATCTGGAATTGTAGTACCTTTTACTAATGATGAAATTGACCAGTTTTGGCCAGAAAGTGAACCTTGGCTAGAGCTTGTAGTAATTTTTTGGGAGAGATTAATAACTGTTTCCAAAACAAGAGAACTAGCTGGATTCTTCCTTGTATTGTATTAGGAACACCAATACAACCTACAGGTCATAATATTCAGCAGACTTTTCCATGAAGCATGACATTTTAAGGACAGTTCAGCCTATATTGGCAGTTTGTCAGTCACTTTTTTGTGTCCTGTAGAATATCTGGCAGGCTCTTTTATTAAGCAGGAACCTGAAGGACCATCTCACCTTTAGGCAAATTCAGAAGTCATTTCTCTGTGGGTACTGCGGGTCCAGTTCATACAGCATTAACATCAAGCAGGCCAGGCAAAAGCAGTTTCTTGCCCAAATGGCTAGCAAACTCCATAAAGAGCCTCTTCTGTGCCCATCATTCTCTTGAAGTAGATTGGTGCTGCCAGGAGCAGATGTGTCTCATGTCACGAAAAAAATCCTAAGTTTTTAAAATATTTTAAATGCCATAGTCTGTATTCTTTCAAAGATCTGAAGTATATCCATCTGAAACACATCTCTGTACATCTAGAAAACCTAACTAGCATGACTACAAGCTTGACTATTATAGATGACTCTCTATTAAAGTATATTTCTTAATTATACATTATATTTCTAAATGAACTGCACAAACATAATACCTTAATCAAGAACAGAAATAAACTTATAACAAAATTGATCTTAAATTTGTATCAGTAAACCAAGATTTATACCAATGCAAAGTATCCATGTCTATAGCATATCCTCTTTAAATTTTAATTATAAATGTTAAAAAGAAACATTTATAAACAGTATTTGGGAATTTGGGCATAGTTCTTTCTAAACTACTTCCTGCATTTTATTGGACAAAGTAATTTTTGGGGGGTGTTCACGGTGATCTTTCAGGTGGTCTTGGTCCATCAAACCACATTTGTCTGGAATTAATTCACAGGTTCTCATCCTCTGTGGAAACAAAAGAAGAACTTCTTTTCTAAAGCAACATATCCTTAGACTTAAATTTTGGAATCAAGAAACTTTTAAAATATTTGTGTTTGTTCAGCTTAGCAGTCCCCAGAATTAATGTCTCTCTGCAGTCAAAAAATTCAAAGAAAACACAATAATATGCATAATTCAGACTCTCTGTGTACATTCCATCTTTATGTGGCTTATTTATTACTCTATTTATTTCTTTTTCTACAAGTTTAATATTTAATTATTTTTATTCTGTTAATCTATGACTGTCTTGTCTTTACTCTTCTCTCTCCCAAGCCTACATGCATTCATCCAACACTGTGACCCATTTAGACATCTTTTTCATCTGGATTTGTCTTTACTGCATATTTGTAATTATTTTCTGACCCAGGAGTACTTTTTAAAATGCTAAGCTCTTAAAAACAAGTGGTGGCATTGGTAGAGCAAATATGAACCTTCCTGCTTGCTCTGCCCAGTCAATGTGGTGGAAGTCCATTCACTGCCTCTGAGATTGTTGGGTGGTATCTGTCTGATAACAAGCTGGCCTATGTAGCCACCAAATAACTTGCAGGATGCTGCTCACAAACCCCATTTAAATGCTTGTCCTCCTGAAAGAGCCAGAGTTTGTGTTGGCAGCAAGGCCTGAGAAAGCTGCTTATTTCAAAACTGTGTGGCTTTTTTTCTGATACTGCTGAATCATGAAAACCTCTCTTAAAAGATCCACAGGATTAAGCTGTGCTCAACTCTTTTTTTTTCTTGCCTAAAATTCCTTCAATCACTTAAAACCTGAGTATGCAGAAATTTAGTGTGTCAAAACACCCAGACAGCAGGAAGTAAATTTAAGAACAACTTGCCCCATTCTCAAAAGGTGGGGTGGCTGGGTTTTGGTCTGTTTATTGGCTTGTGAATATTTGTCATTGTTTAGGTTGTTATTGGTAATGGTCAGGAAACATTGATCAAAAGAGGTTAGATTCTGAGTTCTTATTTTGAAAAAAACATGGGGATATAGATATGATAGGCTATAAAGACTGGTTATTGAGTCTACTCTGAAAAGAAAAGGAGAGATATAGAAATGGGATAAAAAGGTGGATTATTGAATGTAATTTTAAACAAAAAAGTATTTTACATTGATATGGACCTTTGTATATTGATACAAATTTGAGATTAATTTTTTAGACCATACTCTAATTATATTTCTTTTTTTCTATTTTTTTTTTTTTTGGTTTTTTTCGAGACAGGGTTTTTCTGTGGCTTTGGAGCCTGTCCTGGAACTAGCTCTTGTAGACCAGGCTGGCCTTGAACTCACAGTGATCCCCCTGCCTCTGCCTCCCAAGTGCTGGGATTAAAGGCATGCACCACCACTGCCCAGCTTCTAATTATATTTCTAATATTATTCAAGTTTCTGTACCTGTATATCTCATTTAACAGTGTTCTTATTACCATTTATTTAGGATATAAAGAAATGCAAGTTAGTAATTAGTCATTACAACCAAACTTGTAGTCATATTAGGTATATTTTCAAGGTCAGACAGATGAATTTTAGATAGACAGGTCTTCTTCAAACACTTCAAAAACTACATAATATGGCATATAAGATGTTTTAATAACAGGTCCTTTTCTTTTTTTTATGACAATGAGCTGCTCCTGGCAGTACCAATCTATTTCAGAGAAGATGATGGGCATTGAAGAAACTTTATATGGAGTTTACTTTCTGTGTGGCAGAAGTAAGCCACTGGGCAAGAAAATGCCCTTACCTCGACTGCTTACAGTATCCTGTCCTAATTGGACAAGCAGGACACACAAGAAAGGACTGCCAAACTTTGCCAAGACAAGGTAGGATAGCCCTTCAGAATATCCTGCTTCATAGAAAGGACTGTCAGATATTCTAGGCCTGTATACCGAAGGTGGATGCCCCAACGTTGCAGAAGAGCTTTGGGTGACTGTCCAGGCAGCCAGCTGTTTTTTGTCATTTCTCACATTTTTTTTGGTAGTTGCTTGCTTGTACTTCCTGCTTACTCAGGTAATATTTATTTCCTCCTTGGGTCTCTGATGTAGTTGAAGACTTTATAGTTATAGTTGTCTTCCTTACCAGATGCAGAAAAGAAATTCACTATAGAGGTATAAAGTGTATAAGGTTAAGAGACGTTAAAAGATAGTTTTGGTAATGCAAGTTTTTGTTAGTGTAGAAAGTGAATTAGGTACAACCTTTTGAACTCAACAAGATAGGCTAGATATGGAGTATTTTCTCTGAATTTGTCAATTGCTAGTGGACTAGACATTGTTGATGTATTTATTGCTTGTATATATTATATAGCTATTGTACTTATTGTATTTTTTATTAGTTATAACCTTTTTTATTTTAGACAAAAAGGAGAAATGTGGTGATATTTTGTTTGTACTCTACATAAAGCTTGCCTAAAAATCATGGAGGGACTAGCCACTAGTTAATCATAGCGGTTTGGCGTCATGTATAGACAGTCAGGAAATGATATGGCAGTTTTTGACTGAGTGATCCTGTTGCTTTGATTCTTTTTGGGTAGCAAGCATCATGGTGTGGATGAATGAGCAAAACTACTAGTAAGAAACAAAGATAGAAGATGGTGGGATCCTACAGTCTTCAGGCATAACCCCAATAACCTAAGGGTCTCCCACAGGGTCCTACTAGCTAAAGGTCTCAGCATAACACCCTGGGCACCACATTCAGCATTGGAGCTGTAGCTTCTCCAGCATAAGCATTGTACCTTTCTGATGGCTACCTAATGGCTGCCATTTTAAGCATGTTTCCATCCTGGCTGGTGCAAACACTATTTATAACACTCTGGCAAGTGTTCTGCCTCCTCCTTTGTAATGGTTTTTCCTCAGTCAGGTTTTTATGTGCATGCACCATTAATGCTCAGCCAAAGCTTGAGGACTCCTTTGTAGATCTGCAGTTACTTTGTTCTTTCTGTCTCTGTCTTTTTCCCCTATGCCCATATTTAATTCTAGTCATTTCTACAACCCTTCAGATTCTTGGATTTTAAACTTAGTGAAACTACCGGGCTGGTTTCAGGTTCCTTTTCTCTTGCTGAGCCCTGAAAATTCTCTAACCTAGTATGTTGAGTTTTAGACTCCTCCTTTCGTTTTGTTTCGTTTCGTTTTGGACTTCATCTTTCATTTTTGAGGAAGCACTGCCTTGTGCTGCCTTTCAGCTTTCCTGATGTGTAAGCAGGAGGAGAAGTTTGATTCCTGTTAGTCTTTCATGGTTCACAACAGAAGTCCCTATCTCATCATCTTGATGTCTTGTTTCCACCTCTTTAAACACCTTTAATCCCAGCCCTGGGTAGGCAGAAGTAGGCATGAAACCCCCGTGGTCTTCATAGTGAGTTCTAGGCTTGTCAGGGTCACATAGCAAGATCTTCATTTTCAAAAGTTAATTCAGAGCTCCTCCTTCTCTTTCATCCTCCTCCTCCTCTCTCTTCTTTGCTTCTTTTTTTTTGTGATGGGTTTCTCCGTGTAGCCCTGGCTGTCCTGAAACTAACTCTGTAGACCAGATTATCCTCAAATTTATAGGTTGCTGGGATTAAAGTCGTGTGCCACCACAGCTTTGCTTCTTCTTTTAAAAATTTGTAACTTACTTTTGTGTATGAATATTTATGCTGCATATATGTATGTGAATCATGTTCATTCCTGGTACCTGTGGAGGTCTGAAGAGGGCATTGAATCACCTGGAATTAGAGTTAGGGATGTGAGCTACCTTGTGGGTGGTGATAACTGATCCAGGTCCCCTTTAAGAGCAACAGGTGTTCTTAACCACTGAACCATCTTTGCAACCCCAGCTTTAAAAGTTACATCATTTCCACTCTAGTTGGTTCTAATGCTGTACTTTTTAGACAAACTTGAAGTCACGCTTCTTTTTGCCTGGTATCAAGAATATTCTGCTATTTCCACCATGGAAATGCTAATGATCTTCAAGACATTACAAGATTCAACTTAGTTGCTGGTGGTGGTGGTGCATGCCTTTGAACTCAGCACTTGGGAGGCAGAGGCAGGTGAATCTCTGAGTTCAAGGCCAGCCTGGTCTACAAGAGCTAGTTCCAGGACAGGCTCCATAGTAACTCAGAGAAACCCTGCCTTGAAAGAGAGAGAGAGAGAGAGAGAGAGAGAGAGAGAGAGAGAGAGAGAAAGATTCTACCTAGTTTATTCATTAATGTAAGTTATCTTTCTACTTTTGTGCAGCCTCTGGTATAGCAAGTATGTTCCTTTCTTGGTGTCCATGACTTGGCCCCCTCCACCTTGAGTTTCCCAAAGTCTGCTTATTGGCCTATTAGACATTGAGAAGAGTGCCCTTTGAAGAGAAGTATTGTAAAGATGAAGGACAGAGAGGCAAGGAAGAGTTGTGTGAAACAATTCTACACAAGCACTTAGGAGTCTGTCCTACTTGATATTCTCAGCAGTAATTGAGTAAAGCAGGGCAGACCTTAGAATGTTAGAGATAGGATTCAGGTAGGCAGTAGGAACATTCATAACTCAGGGTTCATAATTAGGAGTTTCCTTTGCTCATCAGTTAAGACATTTCTTTTGTAGATTGGAGGTTTGGTGTTTTGTAGCTTAGTTAGGATTTAAAGCTTAGCTCTGCAGCGTAATTGACAAGGTCTTAACCTTGAATTTTTTTTTAGACTCTTAAAAGTGTTTCTGTAGTTAGTATTTAATGTTTTATGAGGTCCAAGAACAAAAAAAAATTTCAATTTTCTTTCTATATCAGATTTTAGCATCTAACTGGTATTTATTTTTTCTGATGTAACTACTCTATCTGTAGCAATTGCCAAAAGTGCCCCTAGAGATTGAGTTGGTTGGAATGAGAAAGTATTAAGAAGAGATTGAGGGTTTTTTTTTTTTTTTCCAGCACCAGGAAGTCTTAGGACTCCTACAATTTGTACACTCTTTTCACATAGGAAGGACATATAGAGAAATGAGTGTGGTGACTGGTGGGAGGCAGGGGGGTGGATCTCTGAGTTCAAGACCAGCTAAAGTTACGCAGTGAAGGCAGAGGCTGTTTGAGGCCAGTCTTTTCTCCATGGTGAATTCTAGGCCATCTGAGATAAAAATAAATATATACATGACATATTAATCTAATTAATGTATATCAATAAAAAAATAGTCAGATATTGGAGTAAGAATCTGAAAGATGAGAGAAGCAGAGAGCAGCTACCAGTCATCTCCTACCCTTTCTCAGTCTAGAAGGGCTGAGATCCTCTCTGTGCCCCACATTACTACTTCCTGTTTCCTTTCTGTTTACAGCTTTCCAAACCTGTATGGTTAATTTAGGTCAATAGTGGCTAGCTCCGCCCTCTGAATCCAAGCAAGCTTTATTTGTCAGAATACAATCAAAATATTGCACAACATACATAGTAGTGATTGGAGAGATTACTCAGCAGTTAAGAACACTAGTTGGTCCTGTAGTTCCCAGCACCCACATGTTATTTCATAACTGCAAATTCAGCTCAAAAAGAGCCAGTTAGTGTTCTTTCTTTTCTGGCCTCTGTTTGGCACCTACACATACTTTCATACATGAATAAAGACACACACATAATTTTGTTTATTTATTTATTTATTTATTTTGAGACAGGGTATCTCTGTGTAGCTTTGGAACATATCTTGGAACTTGCTCTGTAGACTAGGCTAGCCTAGAATTCAAAGAGATCCACCTACCTCTGCCTCCCAAGTGCGGGATTAAAGGCATGTGCCACTACGGCCGGCAGTAATTTTTTTTTAAAAAAAGAGAAATAAAGTTATAGGAGAATAATAGCAGTAGAAAAAGTACAAACCCACATTGCTAGACAAGAATTATGGGTTAATTTACATTGTAAGAACTAGTTGTTAATAAGCCTAAGATTAATAGGCCCAACAATTTGTAATTAATATAAGCTCCTGTGTGTTTCTTTGGGACTGGGTGACTGCTCGACTGGGTGGGACAGAAACTACCATGTGGCACGTCTGTATCCTTTCTATACAGAGATAGTCCTTTGTCCCTCTGACACAAATACCCCTACCCCCTTTGCATGGCTTCATTCCCCTTTTCCCTTTTTCACTATCTCCTGTCTTTTCTTCCTCTGAAGTAAATAAAACCCCATTGTTTTGAGAACTTGTTCTGAGAACTTGATCTTGGGGTTCCTGAACGACATTTTTATAAATTCCTTTCATGAACTCTGTAGTTGGGGAAGGGAGAAAGCTTAGCTGACTAACCCTGAGTTTTAGTTGTTATGTCTCAGGTATCTTTATGATATTACTGGTAGCAGGTGCGTGGGGCAAGACAAAATAATGTAAGATAACCTGCGTAAGTGAATGTAAGTAATATCACTTCTGGGGCTGGAGAAGTGGCTCAGAGGTTAAGATCTCTGACTGCTCTCCCAGAGTCCTGAGTTCAATTCCCAGCAACCACAGTGGGGAGTCACAACCATCTATAATGAGATCTGGTGCCCTCTTCTGGCCTGCACGCATACATGCAGAACACTGTATACTTAATAAATAAGTCTTTTTTTTTTTTTTAAAGAGGAAACATCACTTCCTTTTAGTCATATATGATGGTTCTTGGTAGGTTGTTAGTAGTAGTAACCTTTAGGCTCATAGACCCTTTAACATTTTTACATGATTATAATTAATTTGCTAAGTATGCTGATTTCAATTCCAGTAGGTCAGGTAGGTCTGTGGCAGGGTTAGGAATCTATATGTAAAGTCACTACCCCAGATGATTTTTTGATATAAGTTGTCAGACAATATGTGGAAAAATGGTTTCAGGAGTATAATTTAGGGAATTTGCAGATTCCATGAGTTTCACGCTCAGGTTAAGCATCTGTGATAAGTCGGGCAATGGTGGCGTACATCTTTAATCCAAGCACTTGGTAGGCAGAAGCAGGTGGATATCTGTATGTTTGAGACCAGAGCAAGTGCAAGTTCCAGGACTACACAGAAAGACCCTGTCTCAAATAAAAAAGAACCCGTTATAAGGGTGTTGTTGAAGAGGTGTGGGTTCACGGGGGTTCCTGGGACAGGGTATTTTAAGGTTGTCTTCATTTTCAGCTGCAGAGGGACTCAGCCTCTTGAAGACTGAGACCCCTCCCGTAGCCAAGGGTATTTTTATTGTTCTACAAATTTACACTTTTAACAAGTTTTAGCAATAAACTTACCCCAAAACATCCTGACTAAGCTCCCAAGGGACAATGCCAAATGTAAATTAAGAAATTACAGTGTTCTGGGTTTTTCCCATCCAAGTTTTACATAGGCTTTGAACCTTTGGGTAAGTAAAGATTCACTTAGAGGGCAAAAAGAGAAACAATGTAACTCAGAAACAAAAGGTGGATTAAGGCTAGGTGCTAGCATTCTGGAGCCAGACTAGGTGTAGCTCAATGGGAATTTAACCTTCAAAGGGTTAAGGATATAACACTTGGCTAGGTTCAAGCCTCAGTACCTCAAAAATGAAATTCAGATAATTAGTATGGGTTTTAAGATGGATCAACAAGTAAAGCGTTTGTTGCCAAGCCTAATAACTTGACTTAAATCCTCTGTGACCCACATGGTGGAAAGAAATGAACCTGTTTAAAAGTTGTCCTTTGACTTCCAAACGCATGCCATGGCACCCATGAACCCACATTATATAAATAAGTGTAATTCCCCCCTCCCCCCCGAGACATGATTTTCCTATGTAGTTTAGGAGCCTGTCCTGGAACTCACTCTGTAGACTAAGCTGGCCTCGAACTCAGAGACCTCCTTCCTTTGCCTCCCGAGTGCTGGGATTAAAGGCATGTGCCACCATTGCCCAGCAGATAAAAATTTTAAAAGTTAAAGTTCACAGGCAGTTCCCAGCATTCGGGAGGCAGAGAAAGGCAGGTGGATCTCTGAAGGTGGAGTGACGGTGCATGTGGAGTGTATATGCATATGTGTGCAGCTGCAGAGGGCAGAGGAGGATGTTGAATGCTCTACCCTTATTTATGCTTTACTCCCTGGAGGGTCAAGGTATCTCACTGAACCTGGAGCTTGGCTTGTGACAGCAAGCCCCAGTGATCTTCTTTTCTCTACTCCACAGTCCTGGGATTATTGGTGAGATCATGGCCATGTTTGTCTTTTTATTTGGGTGTTTGGAATTTGAACTCAGAACTTTATGCATGTACCCTGTTATGCATAGGTCACAGGGACCCCCAAAAGACCACGAAGACTAACTCCCATATGTAAAAACAAAGAGCCTTTATTCAAGTTGGAACTTGAACTCTCCGTGTGTTCAACACATTGGCACATCAGAGAGTCTTGAGCTCAAATTTTTGTGCATGTGTAATGGATTAAGTAAAATGCTGCGGATCCCTGAGTAGGTGGCTGCACGTTGCCCATGCATGCTGCCTGGCTGGTCATCAGCTTCTGCAGCTGGGATCTGTGCTTGATGTTGGCACCCTACACTTGTCCATGGGGGCCTTAAGAAAAGGTGGCCCTATGGCTTTGGTGGTAGACTTTACACAGGAAATTAAGACAGATTGACGATGCCCATATGCATGTAAACTATGACAGAGTGAAATCCTAGAAGACTGGTTAAGTAACATGCTGTGAATCCCCAAGTGGCTGCAGTGGGCAGTGGGCCATGAGACTGCACCACAGTTCCCCAAAGCGTCAGGTTCTGAGAGCAGCCAGTCCCAGGCAGGGATGGCACAGTTTTTGAAGTGGCTGCCGCAGGCCAATAGTCCCAGTGGTGCGTGAGAGACCTTGATGGGTCAGCCAGTCCCACGAGGAGAGACAGATGAGACCACGCTGGTCCCGGCAGGGAGCCACGCGGTGGGCGAGAGACAGAAATGGACAGGCACACACCATGCAGAGTGAGGTTGGGTATTTATTTAGTGGATTATGGAAGGGAAGAGGAGAAGGGGGAGAACAGAGAGACAGAGACGTGGGGGGGGAGGGAAGAAGTGGGAAGAAGGGAGAGACAGAAGCTGCCTCTTTTAGAGGGTGGGGACTCAGGCTGGAAGCTGAAGATCAGCTTGCCACTGCTTGACAGGGGTGGGGGGAGTAGGTGTGGCTTGTCTCTTAAAGGGACAGAGCAGACCATTACAGCATGTTTGTGCACCATATGCATGGATGGTGTCCCTGGAAGCCTGAGAGTGTCAGATGCCTTGGAACTAGAATTACAGTTCTACAAGAGTCATAAGTGCCCTTAACTTCTGAGCCATCTCTCCAGTCTGACAGCTTTTTGTTTTGTGAAGTTTAGGACAGCTACAAAATTAGAGGGTTTACTCTGTAATGTATCTACTCATTTCCAACACCAGAAAGACACAGAATTTACTGCAAGCTGGTATAATCATCACTGTTACTTATTATATAACATTAGGTCGATTAAATGGGGAGAAACATAGGCCAGGGTCGTCTGGGAAGTGACAAACATAACTTTTTTTTTCTTCTTTCTTCCTTCCTTCCTTCCTTCTTTCCTTCCTTCCTTCCTTCCTTCCTTCCTTCCTTCCTTTCTTTCTTTCTTTCTTTTTTTTGGTTTTTCAAGACAGGGTTCTCTGTGTACCAGTCTTAGCTGTCCTGGAACTAACTCTTGTAGACCCGGCTGGCCTCGAACTCATAGAGATCTACCTGCTTCTGCCTTCCAAATGTTGGGATTAAAGACGTGAGCCACCACCACCTGGTCCAAGCACAGCTTCTGCTTTCCTCCTTGTAGTCTGCAGATATTTCTCTTCTGATATCAGTATATGACAACATACACAAATTATGCCTAAGGAAGCTTATCTAACTTTTGCCTTGACAATTTGTGTGGAATTTCTTCACAAAGACATAAATGGTTGCTCCCTTGGAACTTTGAATCTCTAGATTGACATTAAGTCATTCTCTAAATTACATTGTTAATCTTTCTAAATTTGGCCAGCTCCTGCATTTAAGATCTTGTAGCTGTGGTTAAGTCCCATACCAAAATTACACTGGTTAGTTTGTCTCATACACAGGACCTAAGGTTCTCAGGCTCATACTAGGTACACATTCCATTTGTTCAGGGAATATCTATCAGAAAGAGCCAAGAGGAAGGACCAGACCCTTTTAGAGCAAATTTGTCACTGTACACTTTCATGCAATCAATCTTAGTATTGCTGTCTTTCCAATCTCCACTCTTGGATTGAACCCCGGGTCTCATGCACAGTGGGCTATGCTTTTACTCTATAATTTCAGCTCAGAATTTTGTTTGCAGTTATCTTTCTCTGATTTTCTGCTATAAAATTAAGCTTATAAGGACTCTGGTTTGATCTAGACCCTCTGCATGTAGGTGACAGTCTTGGTCTCTTTGTAGGGCTCTAGCAGTGGGGTCAGGACCTGTCTCTGGTGATGAGCTGACCTTTAGAACCTATTCCTCATGCTGGGATGCCTTGTAGCCTTGATGCAGGGGGAGCATCTTGGTCCTGCCTCAATTTGATGAGCTATGTTTTACTGACTTCAATGGGAGATCTGTTTTTCTTGGTATTTCAAAATAAAAAAGATGTGAGATTTTTTAAAAATCATTTAAAAATTAAACTATCTTTTATCTCTTATTTTAAGAATAAAGGTTCTCTTCAGTTTGAAGACAAGTGGGATTTCATGCGTCCAATTGTTTTGAAGCTTTTACGCCAGGAATCTGTAACAAAACAGCAGTGGTTTGATCTGTTTTCGTAAGTAACTCAGTAATTCTATTTGTTAACAGAGCAAGTTTTGGTGTCTTTGTATACTCAGATGCATAGTGAGTTTAAGTGACCTGTTTACCTGTCTACCCCTACTGGTTATTATGGGGACTGCTAGTACATATTGCTAGTACAATTCCCTGATCTCTTAGGTGAACTGACAAGCCTGACCTTACGGGGAAAGGCATGTGGTATGCAGTTGGGAGATTAAGCACAAATTTCCAAGACTCCTTTTCCAGAGAATTCACATGGGACATTAAAATTTTATGTGTATGAGTATATTTGCTTGGTGCTGCTGGAGGTCACAAGAGTATTGGACCTCTTGAAAATGGAGTTAGTGAGCCATCATGGGTGCCTCCAGTCCTCTGCTAGAGTATCAAGTGCTCTTTACTGTTGAGCCATCTCTCTAGTCCTGGGACATTTAATTTCTTCAGCAGCAAGACTGGCAGTCATTCAAATTCTGGACTTCTAGAAAGTGTAAGCTTTCAGTATAAATCATGTTCCTATCAACAGTTTAGGTACACTGAACCAGTATTATCATTTCAGGAAGCTTTATTTAAATGTTCTCAGCTACATACCAGTTAAAGACCAACCTTACAATCAGATTTTTCAAAGGAATTCAATCTCACATCTGCTTTGTTACTGCTCAGCCCTTGGCCAGATGTCTTAGGGCACATCCTCATGAAGCAGTGCAGCAAGTTAAAGCAGCCCCATTAACACAAAGTTTACAAGCCAAATGGCTTTCTCCTTTGGTTTCCTTTTTTGGGGGGTTGGGGGAATTCGAGACAGGGTTTCTTTGTAACTTTGGAGCCTGTCCTGGAACTCTTTGTAGACCAGGCTGGCCTCAAATTTTCAGAGATCCACTTTCTTCTGCTTCCTGAGTGCTAGGATTAAAGACATGCACCACCACCGCCCGGCTCTCCTTCAGTTTCTCTGTGAACTTTTTAGATTTATTTACTTTAATATGTATGAGTGTCTTTGCCTGTATATATGCAAGTACATTGTATATATGCCTGGTACCTGCAGAAGTAATAGAGTATGTCAGATCCCCTTGTACTGTAAGCCTCCATGTGGGTGATGAGAACTGAAACCAAGTCCTCTGAGAGAGGAACAAGTATTCCTAACTACTGGACCATTTCTCCAGTGTTCCCACCCTCATACTTCTTTTAAAAACTAACTTTTGGTCTACCAGGTATACCTCAATGGTACTTGCTTAACAAGAAAAAGACCTTGGTCTAATTTCAGTACTGGCCTGGAAAGGTAGGAGCAGGAACATATAGCCAAGGCCTGAAGCATTAATTCAGGCACAGAGCCTAAGTAAGTTGAAGCAAACCTGAAAGGACTACCAGGGCTAAGGTAGTGTCTTTGATCAGGGCATGTACACAAGCATATTTAGTTCCAGAGGACACATTTTACCACTGTAAACAAAGTTATTTTTTAAAAAAAAATTGTTAGGCTATAGCAAGCAAAGTCTACATTAGTTAGAAGTACAAGTGAATGATTCTGCGAGTGTTGTGGAACCATCATTCACCTTGGACTTTCCAGTTCAGCCAGCAAATTAATCTCAGGCTATGACATCAGGTTCCTGTGTTCGTCCTTGTGTTGCTTACCTGTCATACCACTAAGCTGAGCAACAAGTGTTCCGCATGGCAAGTGCAGAAAGAAATGAAGGTTATCCCAGCTGTCTCACAGTTAGTGCCAGTAGGTATTGAGTGTGCTTGCAGTCTGAATAGAAAGCCAGCACCCACAGCAGTTTAGAAAATCAGCTCTGGCCATTTTCTTTTAAGGGAAACCTTCCAACAGTAGTAATGATCTTTTTCTCGGGACTTCCCAGGTGCTGCATTTATTTTTCTCTTATAAAGTCAGTGTACCCCATTCAGTAATGGAACTTCAGTTTTTTCATTCATTCAGAACTGAGAAGAACAGAAGCCTTTTTTTATTTTTTATTTTTATTTTTTCAAGACAGGGTTTCTCTGTGGCTTTGGAGCCTCTCCTGGAACTAGCTTTTTTAAATAGAAAAGATAACTTTATATCTTTACTAGAAAAGACATGGAATATTTGTGAATCAGTCAGGATGAATCCAGAATTTCAAAATTTCTTTGAATAGGTTTATGTTACAACAGGAAAAGACACTAAGTTACAAGAAATATTAAATATTGCTGGGGGGTGGTGGCACATACATTTAATCCCAGCACTCTGGAGAATTTGAGGCCAACCTAGTCTGCAGAGGACTCCCAGACCTACACACAGAAAACCTGTCTCAAACAAACAAACAAGTAAACCAAAACACTGCATATTAGTGCATACTCAGCCTTACCAAATCAATTATCAAATAGTAGTAGAGTAGGGAAAAATCACAATCCAATAATTATACTAGAGAGAAGACTCAGTATATACAGTGCTTGCTATGCTAACAAGAGAACCTGAGTTGATCCCCAGAAGTGTGTGTGTGTGTGTGTGTGTGTGTGTGTGTGTGTGTGTGTGTGTAATACATGTGTATGCATGTGCCCCATGCATATGTGTATGCAGAGGCCAAACATTGACTTTGGATGCATTGCCTTCCTCTGTTGCTTTTATACCAAAGGTTATAACAATGTAAAAGAGTATAAAAAATAAAGTCTTTACTTACTAAACCTGGAGCTCACCAATTCAACTAAATGGGCTGGCTGGGCAAGCTTTCTTGTCCTCCTTTCTCTGCCTCTCAGTGCTGGGACTACTGGCATGTACCACACTACTGTCTAACAAAATATTAGTAGAAATTAACTTTGGGGATAGAGATTAAAAGATAGAGACATACTTTTGTAATGAATTTTTATATAACATGGAGAATTAAGGGAAGTTGCTAGGTGGTGGTGTGTAACATGAGGGCCGACTTGTTGGGGTATCTGTTCCCGCCCGGTACCCCACAGCCTGCAAGTCCCAGAGAAAATCAATCACACAGAGATCTCTATAAGTTATAAAGCTGATTGGGCCCATTAGGTCAGGCTTCTTGTTAACTCTTATAACTTATGTTATCCCACATGGCTCCATACCTTTCTCAGCTGGGCAAGTTACATGCTGTCTCTTCGGTGGTCTGCGCAGGAGTGACAGAGGGAGCTTCCCAGAATACTTCCAGTCTCTTTGCTCCACCCCTACTTCCTGTCTGGCTTCCCCGCCTATACTGCCTGCCTGGCCAATCAGCGTTTTATTAAAATATGATTGACAGAATACAGACAATTCTCCCACACCAGTGGTGGTACACATCTTTAATCTCAACTTTCAGGAGGCAGAGGCAGGTGGGTTTCTGTGAGTTACAGACCAGCCTGGTAGGCAGTTTGAGGACAGCCAGGACTATGAAAAGAAACCCTGTTTAGGGGGAAAAGAGCAAGCAATCAGTACCCATGAAATAATGAAAACAGTTACTTGTTTGGTTCTTGTGAAGGGTTTAGCACTGTTACTTTACAGCGGTCCATGGGAACTGTAGAACTTAAGATGAATGCTTGTCTCTGTTGCTGTTTCATTACTAATGTTTCCCACCTGTTTTGATTTTACAGGGATGTACATGCAGTCTGTCTCTGGGATGATAAAGGCTCATCAAAAATTCATCAGGCTTTAAAAGAAGATATTCTTGAGTTTATTAAGCAAGCACAAGCGGTAAGTTGTGCATGTTTTCACCTTTGTTTCACATTTTTTTTTACCTTGATATTTGACACCTATTATAGAGCCTTAGATGCTTAGTTAATAAGCATGTATTCATCAGTGAGCCACACCCCATCCTTAGGCTTCTCTCTTTCTTTGTTTTGGACAGTGAGACAGGGTCTCACTCTATCTCTGGCTTTTCTCAAACTTACTCTGTAGACCAGGCTAGCATCAGTTCTACCTGCCTCAGTCTTCTTAATGCTAGGGTTAAAGATGTTCGCCACTGTGCCTGTCCCCTTGGATTGCCTTAAAAATCTATATATCTGGTGCTAGAGAAATGGCTCAGTGCTTTAGAACATATATTGCTTTTGCAGAGAACCTGAGTTTGGTACTTCACACCCATATCAAACACACATAACATGTGTAATTCTACTTCCAGAAGATCCATTGTTTCTAACCTATACAGACATCAGCACTCATTTATGCAGGTACATACACGACTGTACATGTATGCTGTGATATGTACCTATTCCTACACACATAATTTAATACAGCAGTAATAGCAATAAGATTGTTATCATGGCATTTATTTGTAATCTCAGCCTTGGGGAAGTGGATTCCTGGAACTCTGGTCAGTGAGTCTAGCTTACTTGGCAAGTGTCAGGCCAATGAGAACTAGTTTTTTGTTTTGTTTTGTTTGAGACAGCTGCTCATCATAGCCCTGGCTGTTGTGGTGTACATTATATAGATTAGGTTGACTCACTGAGATCTACTTGCCTCTACTGTGTTTAGGCTCTAGGTATGACCTCAACACTATTTCAACCCTTCAAAGAGAAATAATTTGCATGACATAAGATTTACTCTTTTAGCTGGATGTGGTAGTGCACACCTTTAATCCCAGCACTCAGGAGGCAATGGCAGGCTGATCTTTGTGTGGGAAGTAAGCCTGCTTCACAGAATGAGTTCCAGGCCAACCCAAGAATGCATAATGGAGTCTGCCTCAAAAAGGAAGGAGGAAGAAACAAACAAGAAACAAAATTCCACACTTCAAATGTATGTTGCAGAGAGGTTTAGTTTATAGATCATCAGCCGTTAATCCTAGACTATCTCATCCCCCTCTGAAGAAACACTTCTGTTAGCAGGCAGTCATTTCCTGTTACCTCTCTGCTTAGACCCTGTTCCAGTAAACCACAAATTTTTCTGTTCTTGGCTTTTCTTAAACTGTGACCTTTATGACTGGTCTTCACTTGGGTTGTTTTCAAGACTTAGCTGTGTGCTGCATTCTCGGGCTGAGTACTGCTCTGTTTTGTACCTTGTACCTCATACTGTTTGTTTACCTTTCATCAGGTAATGGGCCTTGACATTTCCTCCACTTATTGTTGTTGGTAATTTGTGTTTGATTTTTAAGGCAGGGTTTTTCTGTGTCGCCCTAGCCCTCCTGGAACTTGCTTTGTAGGCCAGACTTCATGAGCTACTCAGATCTAGCTGCCTCTACCTCCCCAGCTACGGGACTGAAACATCACTGCCAGTTTACATTTACTACTGTTTTGGATAAAATAACTGTAAACATTATGGCTGTGAACATTTATTTACAGAATATTTAGGGCAATAGTTTCTTTCATAGACGTAGTATGACTATTCTTATATGTATCCATTTATTGACGAGGATCATACTTTCTTAGTATACTCAGTACATCTGACTTCCAATCAGTTAGCTCTAGTAAGACTCTAAAAGAAAGTAATTAACATAATACTTATTATTTTATAAGTCAACATTACACTATCTATAATCTATGTACAATGAATCATATATTTTAAAATCATTGCTTTATATTCTCATTTTCAAGACATTTTAAGTGTATTTCAAATTAATACAATTTTGTTTTTCAGCGTGTCCTGAGTCATCAAGATGATACTGCTTTGCTAAAGGCGTATATTGTTGAATGGAGAAAATTTTTTACCCAGTGTGATATTTTACCAAAACCTTTTTGTCAACTAGAGGTTACTTTATTGGGTAAACAAAGCAGCAATAAAAAGTCAAATATGGAAGATAGTATTGTTAGAAAGGTATGTCTCTTACCCCATTGTTTTCCTAAATTTCTTCATGAAGAAGGCACTTCATAATAATTTACATATGCTTTGCTACTTCACACCATTCTTTATAGCTCTCAGGATTTTTGTTGTTTCGAGATAGGGGTGCTCTGTATAACAACTCTGACTGTCCTGGAACTTGGCTCTATGGACCTCGCTGGCCTCAAACTCACAGAGATCCTTCTGCTTCTTTTGGTTCCAAAGGTCTGCGCCTCCATCAACTGGCTAGGATTATTTATTTGTTTTTTTGAGACAGGGTTTATCTAAAGTTTTGGAGCCTGTCCTGGAACTCAATCTGTAGATTAGGCTGGCCTGGAACTTATAGAGATCTGCCTGTCTCTGCCTCCCAAGTACCGGGATTAAAGGTGTATGCTACCACCTTTTTTTTTTTTAAGGTTTTCCTGTATTTTACATTTTTTAAATTAAACTTTCTTTTTACTCTGTGTTTTGCACATCATGCAGTTTGATCTACTCATTTCCATTCCCTTTACACCCACCCTCTGCCCTTGCGACCTCCTTCACAAAATAAAATAAAATTTAAGAGAAAAAAAGAAAAGGAAAAAATCTCTTCATGGAAGCTTTAGTGTGATATAGTGAGTCATGTATTAAGACTTTTTATCCATATATCTTTTCTTGCAAATGTTTATTACAAAGAGTCATTGATCTCATTTGAGGCCTCTGGTTTCTGCTATCAGTGTTGGGTCCTCGCTGGGACTCCTTGGATATCGTGTTGTTGCCCTGTGCCATGGAGGCCCTGCAGCTTTGGGTCTGCAGGGCCGGCCCCTTCACATGCTCCATCTTTCATCTTTTTATGTGTTCTTAAACTATAACTACTTCCAGACATTATCTCCTCTGTTCTTCCTTTTCTTTTTTTATCTTTTCCTCGTTTTATCTTCAGTACCTTTTTGGTGTGTTATTTTTTTGTACTTTATCTTCCTGAGAACTACTTGTTTTGTCTTTGAAAAAACTCTTTGATTAGATTACCTTCTAACTTTGTGTTTAATTGTGGCTAGCCAGCTGTCATCTTTCTAGTTGCTTTGTGCTCACTGTTTAAGCTTAGTATGTACTGTGCTTATTTTTATATATTGCATGTTTTCTAATTAAAGACCTTTGCCTGGTAACTAACTATACTCTAAGGGACAAAGGCTACCTCAGTGTTCCAAGCTTCCTTTCAATTCTGAATTATTTTTTTAAATTGCCATACTCATTTGCCAACTGCTTTCCTACTAGTGAGAATGAATGGAACCAGAGCTTATATGTGTGAGCACACATGCTACATGCGCTCTACCACTGAACTACATCCTCAGCCTTAATGAAGGATAGAAAATAAAAATTGCCATTGCCATTTGAATTTCAAATACTGTTTGCTATGAAGGTTATGTTAATAGACCAACATTAGAATTATGTGGCCTGGGTATTACCATCTCATCCTATTCTTAGAATTCAATTTATTTGGTATATACTTTTTTTTTTTTTTTTTTTGAGACAAGGTTTCTCTGTAGCTTTGGTGCCTATCCTGGAACTAGCTGTTATAGACCAGGTTGGCCTCGAACTCACAGAAATCCACCTGCCTCTGCCTCTCAAGTGTTGGAATTAAAGGTGTACACCACCACCACCTGGCTTGATATACGTGGTTTTTCAGTGCTAGAAATAGATGAAAATTTAGACATTTGTTTTCTTTTTTAAAAAAAATATTTATTTATTTATTATGTATACAATATTCTGTCTACATGCATGCCTAAAGAGGGCACCAGGCCTCATGGTGGTTGTGAGCCACCATGTGGTTGCTGGGAATTGAACTCAGGACCTTTGGAAGAGCAGGCAATGCTCTTAACCACTGAGCCATCTCTCCAGCCTCTTCTTTTTAAAGACAAAAAAAAAATCTTTGAAGATGCCATTTAACTTGTAGCCCTATAATCTTATCCTTTTTAGGTTATTAATTTTGTTATGAATTACCTTTTTTTTTTCATTTGCTCTGAGGCTTACTGAGTAAAATGAGCATTGATTCTTTCTAGGACCATATTTGTTATATTTAAATGTGACGTGTGAGTGTTGCCTGCTGGACCCCAGCTTTCACATGGTAGCTCTTACTTGAGGACTGTGGGTATTATATAGTGCAGTCCCAGATCATGGTGAGAGGTATAGAATTGTTAACTCTCTTACCAACATTCTTTTTTTTTTCCTTTCTTTTCTTTTCTTTTCTTTTCTTTTCTTTTCTTTTCTTTTCTTTTCTTTTCTTTTCCTTTCTTTTCTTTTAACCAACATTCTTACTGTTTCTGATAAATGCCTGACAAAGTTACTGGGGACATCGATCTTCATTTACCAGTGTGTACTTACAGCTAGTAGGTATAGATGGGCACATTTTTATTATGATGGTTAGCACAAGCATACATGTGAGCATTCTAAATACAGTTTTCCATGTATTACCATATTTAATTTTTGTAACAAACACTAGAAATTTGGATTAATATTTTATATTTGTAAAAGGATATAAATAGCAGAGGTAGGATCCAAATTCCATTCTGAAGCATTAGGGTCTTTTTATATGTTTGTTTTGGATTTTTGTCCTCTATGTAATCTTGACTGTATTAGAACTCACTGCGTAGACCAGGCTGGCCTCAAACTGTTAGAGATTCCCCTGCCTCTGCCTCTGAGTGCTTGGATTAAAGGTCCATCGCTATGCTAGCCCTAGTTCTTTACTATTAGAGATATATATGTGACCTCCTAAAGCATTATACAATACAGACCTAGTGATAGGATTTTCTTTTCTACCATTTGTCCTGAAACTTGTGTATGATACTGGACATATAAATAATCCAAGATGATCCTGTATTTTCTTACTTTCCCAGCTCATGCTTGATACGTGGAATGAATCAATTTTTTCAAATATAAAAAACAGACTCCAGGATAGTGCAATGAAGCTGGTGCATGCTGAGAGATTAGGAGAAGCTTTTGATTCCCAGCTGGTCATAGGAGTGCGAGAATCCTACGGTATGTTCTCACTTTTATAATCACATTTCCTTTCTAGAAATCTTCTAATATTATAGTTCTGCCAGACTCACATCTACTTTGTGTACCATGTACTTTTTTAACAGTATGAAAATGGTATTGATTCTTTGTCAAAGAAACCTGCTAAGTTCACATTCATTTTTGTGATATTTCCTCATCATTAATTAACCTCTTGGCTAAAACTTTCTAGTGTCCTAAACTAGAAAACTATAAATTGCAACCTATAGCTCCTCATAAAGGATAACTTGTTTGTGTGTTGATATTTTTAGATGTACCTTTTTTGTGTGCATCCTCTGCTTTCTCATGTTCTAGCAATGATGTTGTCTGTCCTATTCCATCAAATACCTGTTTCCTCTATAACTCAGAGAAAGCTTCCTCACCTTTAAACTCTTCCCTCATTTTCTCATGGAGACCGTTCGTAATTTTGAGACTAGGTTGTGTCCTCATATTTAGTGATTCATAGTAATTGTTTCTCCCTGGCATAATTTTTTTAAGTGTCTTATTCATGCTTCATTTTACTGAGTGTAGTATATCCCACATGAAATCCTTACTGCAGCCTGTGAGACCAGCTCTCAGGACTGCACCCCAGTTGCAGAAAAGAATGTCTTTAGAGCAGCAGTATCACAGAAAAATTTTCTGTCTATCTGAAGGTAAAAGACTGACATACATAATCTGATGGTCAGCCCTTTATTCTTTCCAGCTCTTGTTCTCCTGTTGCAATTCCCTCTAGCTTCTTTGTTCACCTACTTATACACAGACACACACACACGTACACGTTCAATAACAACCTTTTTCAGTATAAAAGGTTACAAATGCTACTGCATCTGGATTGAGTAACCTTGGCAACCTGGGTCTCAGGCTGTGACCTGAGGCAAGGGCCTACATAATTCCCAGTGAGACAAGCTGCTGAAGAATTTTGCGCAGGGAGTGGGTCTTTTTTCTGGTTTTGTTTTTGTTTTTCGAGACAGGGTTTCTCTGTAGCTTTGGAGCCTGTCCTGAAACTAGGTATTGTAGACCAGGCTGGCCTTGGACTCACAAAGATCCACCTGCCTCTGCCTCCTAGGTGCTGGGATTAAAGGCGTGTGCCAGCACTACCTGGCAGGAGTAGGTCTATTATCAGCCACACTTGGCAAGAGAAACACATAGTATTTTAGGTTGCTGTGTACTAATAACCTTGGTTTAGACACCTGTGACTCTGGTCCTTGTGCATATCTGTAAAGTCTTTCAGAGACACTCAGTCTAGTTTGAAAATGTTCTGAGGTCTTAAATCAGTTAAATGTATGTAGCTTGTCTTAGACTGGGGAGAAATTGTTGTTTTCTTATGTTAGTCTGAGTAAAGAAACAAAACAGGCTTCTAAGTGTCTTACAGTCCTTAACAATAAATAGATCTATTTATGAAGCATATACTGGTATATTTCTGACATATTTAATATATATATATATATATATACTGACATATTTACAATATGTCATAATTGTACAGTTTAATGAAAAGTCATCTTCCTGACCATCCACATCTATATGTGTGCCCAGGAGATGGAGTATTTTCATGAGAAAAAATGCATAAACAGTTTGAAAAAAATCCCTTAGCTGTTTTTCCATCTTGTTGCTGTGTTTTATTCAAGTCTTTAGATTTCCCTTAGTATTATTTTGAAATTGTTCCTTTTTATTTCATCTACCACTGGTTTAAATTCTACATCTAGACTTTAAATGTTCTTAATTTTTTTCCACACTGGAAATTAAACCTCAATTTTATTTTGTTTTTATTGTGTGTGGACATGTGTGTGTCATGTTCTTTCTCTCTATATCTCCTACTTCCCCTCCTCCCGTGTATGTGTGTAGGTTAGAAAATAACTTGTAGGAGTCAGTTCTTCCCACCATGTGGGTCTCGGGGATTGAATTTAAGCCATGAGGCTTGGCAGCAAGTGCCTTTACGTGTGAACCATCACATCAGTACTCTACTTCCTACCCTTTAAGGGGTATCTCATACCAAAATCAGATTTGAGGCTTTCCATGCTGTATTCACTTATCATCCTATTAGGTAGCTTGGGCAATACGTTTTTGTTATTCTGAGTATTGATTTTCGTATCCTGACTTTGGAAATCCTTTTTATTCCTGAAGATTCCATTAAAATGCCGTTTGTTCTATGAATGGCTCCATGATCATCAGTTAGAAAGCAGCCTCTTAAAAAACAATGTTTTACATGACTATAAAATTTGTTAGTTTACTGCTTTGTGCAATAATCTTTGGAAGTTTTCTAGACTCTTAACAACCATACCTTAGTATTTCACTCATTTGCTATAGTAAAAAAATAATTAAAACAGCTTTATCTTTTGTATTTCAGTTAACCTTTGTTCTAATCCTGAGGACAAGCTTCAGATCTATAGGGATAATTTTGAGAAGGCATACTTGGACTCAACAGAGCGATTTTATAGAACACAGGCACCCTCGTATTTACAGCAAAATGGTGTGCAGAATTACATGAAATATGTAAGTCAGAATTACATAGTGCATTTTATAGTTCTAGATAGTTTCCTGATATTCTTAAAATGATTGCTATTTTGCTTTTGGACAGGCAGATGCTAAATTAAAAGAAGAAGAAAAAAGAGCACTCCGTTACTTAGAAACAAGACGAGAATGTAACTCTGTTGAAGCAGTAAGTATTCAACTCTGCTGCATCAGTAAGCAATTGGTTTCCTTCTGGTGTAGCACAGGGGTGGCAAATGCAAACACTAAAATGACATCTCTTTTGTTATTTTCAAACTTATTTCATATGTTTGAGTGGTTTGCATTTGTGTATGTGCACTGTATATATGGTACCTGTGGAGGTCAGATGGGGTCGCGGGTCCCTGGAACTGGTACTGGGAACCAAGCCTTAAATCTCAGGAAGAGCAGACAGTGCTCATAGCCATCTCTCAGCTTCCCACACTTCTCTGTTATATCTTTAACTCGTATTGATAATTGGTTATAATGTTCTTCTCCCTTGAAAAATACATCTGCAATGGTATCTTATTCTGAACTTTCTAGTCTTCACTATATGCAATGTACAGTATTTTAACTTTTTAAACTTTTTTTTGTTTTTTGTTTTGTTT
This sequence comes from Myodes glareolus, assembly GCF_982192425.1. Lineage (NCBI taxonomy): Eukaryota > Metazoa > Chordata > Mammalia > Rodentia > Cricetidae > Myodes > Myodes glareolus. The sequence goes on along the minus strand of NC_142029.1, from coordinate 82,572,877 downwards.
TGTTATTCGAGACAGGGTTTCCCTGTGTAACATTCCTAGCTGTCCTGGAACTAGCTCTTGTAGACCAGGCTGGCTTCGAACACTGGGATTCACCTGCCTCTGCCTCCCGAGTGCTGGGATTGAAGGTGTGCGCCATGACTGCCCGTCTGGTATTCAATCTTTATCATGCTCTTTAAGTATATTTAAAAGTCAATGAGATTTTACTCATGACCTTTTTTTTTAAATTCTTCAATCTTGTGATTATTATTCTTGGAACAAACATCACACTAAGTAGAATCTTTCACCCTGTTTTTTCTTGGAGAAGGCTATATGGATTTTGGTAGTTAAAGTAATTTTGATCCAAAGAAAAGGTGAAAAGTTGAGCTAATTTAGTGGTTGTTTAATACAAGTTTAATAGAAACTTGTAGCCAGGCTTGGGCTTATCCAGAAGTCACGCCATTGTATATTTTTTTAAAGATTTATTTATTTATTTATTATGTATGCAGTATTCTGTCTGTCTGTGTGCTTGCTGGCCAGAAGAGGGCACCAAATCTCATTACAGATGGCTGTGAACCACCATGTGGTTGCTGGGAATTGAACTCAGGACCTCTGGAAGAGCAGTCAGTGCTCTTAACTTCTGAGCCATCTCTCCAGCCCGCCATTGTATATTTTTAAACAGGTATGCCTTGGTCAAAATTATCCCTCATGGCCTGGTGAGTACAGTGCTTGCTATGCAAGTGAGTTGTGCTGTTATAGAACAACCAAGTCTAAAACATTTGAAAAATAAAAAATTGCCAGCAAAAGGACTTATTAGTGGAAAATGAAAATCTCCTGACCTGAGTTCATTTTCCAAAATCCATGTAAAATGCGAGGTTCAGTGCGACACATCTGTAATTCCCCCACTCCTAAGACAAAGATGGGAGATAGGCTGGAGAGTGGCTGGGAAGCTTTGCCTGGAGTGCAGTGCATGGGCACAGAAACTAGAGAGACTAGAGAGACTATACCTCCTCAAGGTAGAAGAGCTGTCTTCTGAAAATTGTCCTCTGATCTTCACACATATTATGACATTGACACACACAGAGACACAACTGTAAATAAAAATTTATTGCATAGCCAATTTCACTGTGATTCATAAATTATTAAATACACCTTAACCTTCAGTATTTGAGTATGTCAAAGCCCTGGGTTTGTTGAGCATGGTGGTGCACGCCTTTAATCCCAGCTGGGAGGCAGAAGTAGGAGAATCTCTTGTGAGTTTGAGGTCAGCCTGGTCTACAGAGTGACAGGACAGGCAGGGATACACAGAGAAACCCTGTCTCAAAAGAAGAAAAGATGTTGGGTTTGATCCCTATCAGCCAAAATCCCTACACCATACCTGAATGTACTCTTTTAGGACATTTTAAAAAGTCATAGTCTTTAAGTGTGTCTACATTTTACATACCAATCCCAGTCCCCACTCCCTCCTCTCCTCCCATTTCTTCCACTTTCACCCCCTCCTAGCCCCCCATTCACTCCTCAGAGAGGGTAAGGCACATTACTTTGGGGAAGGTCAAGGTCCTCCGTACTATATCTAGGCTGAGCAAGATATCCATCCAAAGAGAATGGGTTCCCAACAAGCCAGTACAAGCAGTAGGGATTAATCCTGGTACCACTGCCAGTGGCCCTGCAGTCTGTCCCAGCCATTCAACTGTCACCCACATTCAGAGGGTTTACTTTGGACCCATGCTTGTTCCTTTCCTGTCTGGCTGGAGTTGGTGAGCTCCCTTTAGTTCAGGTAAACTGTTTCAGTGGGTGTCCCCATCATAGTCTTGACCTCTTATGGCAAAATATTCTTTTTTTTTTTTAAAGATTTATTTATTTATGTATACAACATTCCTTCCATGTATGCTTGCATGCCAGAAGAGTGCGCCAGATCTCATTATAGATGGTTGTGAGTCACCATGTGGTTGCTGGGAATTGAACTCAGGACCTCTGGAAGAGCAGTCAGTGCTCTAAACCTCTGAGCTATCTCTCCAGCCCCAGGCAAAATATTCTTACACATTAAATAAATCACTGATGCTTTACCTCTTCATTTTAGAACCATTTATTTAATCCCAGCACTTGGAAGTCAGAGGCAGGTGGATCTCTGTATCGTATCAGCCTGGTCTACACAGTAAGTTCCAGGACAGCTAAGGCTACATATACCTATGTCAAAAAAAATTTTCCTATTCTTTATTCAAAGCCCTTCAGAATTTGGCCTTTGCCTATACTTTATACTTAATATTTTTCAAAGTAGCTGGACAGAGTGGCAAACACTTGAAGCATGAGTTCAAGGACGAACTTGGAATGTATGGATAGATCTGATTAGTAATTAGTAATATTCAGCAAGTGTCATTCAGATCCAGTAAGGAATGTTTGTTCTTTTTGTAATTTGTCTTACTTATTTTTTTTCTTGGATTCATGTTAGTAATCTTTTATATATATTTATGTATACATATACATATATATGTGTGTATGTATACACACATGCATATATATCCATATTTTTATGTATCCACATTAATCTATATGTGTATACATAGGTATACACACATACATATAAGTCTGGAGGACTTCTGACTGTTCTTCCTGAGGAACCAAGTTCAATTCCCAGTACTCACATGTCAACTTACTACCTTCAGTTCCAGAGGATCTAATGCCTTTTTCTGAACTCCATGTGTACCAGGCATGGGAGTGGTGCACAGATGTATATGCAAATAAAACACCCATGTACATAAAGGTATAGAAACGATACTTGTTAGGAACATTTGAATGTTTCAGACTAGAAACTGCTTCAACAGTTTCTGAAACTGATTCCTTTCATTGAGATAGGTACAAAATTCTGTGCAGTTGTTTTTTTTTTAAAATCTGACCTCTAATCCATGTTTTTAAAATATATATATTTACATACACTATATATTTATATATGTAAGTATCTTAGTATATATGTTTATGCATATGTATGTTTATAATTTATTTGTATCATATTTGTAATAAAAGTTACAAGGTGTGTTTTTTTTGTGGTTGTTTTATTTATCATCCGCTATTCTATGGCATTCTTGGTTTTGGAGATGAGATGTTTCACTGATTGGCCTGAACTCACAGAGACCACAGACCTCAGCTTCCCAAGTGCTGGGATTTAAGATGTTTACCATTATACCTGAATGTACTGTGTTAGGACATTTTACAAAGTCATAGCCTTTAAGCCTGTCGACATTTTGAAACATAATAAGTTATATTTTTAGAACCTGAAAATTCTGGATTGCCAGTAACAACATGTTTATGTGCAAATTTTTTAATTAGAAAATATTTAGGTAGCTGGGGGTTAAACTTATTTAAATTGAACTGTTTGTGAAATCTAGAGATTTTGTTTTTCTTTTAGTTCTATATGATTAAACTTACCTGGTTTTAATCGGATGTCATTGGGATAGGTAAGTGTTGAGTAGAAAGATGGTTCAGCAGTTAAGAGCACTGATTCTTGCAGTTCAGTCCCCAGTGACATCTTGGGTGGCTCATAAACATCTGTAATTCCAGTTCCAGAGGACTCAGTGCCCTCTTCTGGCCTTCACTAGCACCAACCGTGGATGCAGTGTATGCACATACATGCAGGAAAAACACTCATACATGTAGCATAAAATTAATTAATCTTTTAAGAGTAGGATGCTGAGTGAGCATACTCAGGTCCTATGATATAGTGACACATGACTCAGCAGTTTGGGCAGAGCTTCCCGCCATGTGGGGTAAGATGTTGTTAATTATGTGTGTATTGTTTTTGAATGCTAGAAATGAAATAGGCAGTCCTTAGTGTAGGTAAGAGACTTAACACAGAAGCTTTTTTAATTAGAGAGTCTGTAAGAAGTAGAAAGAATGGTTTGTGTTTTATTTGTTGAAATAGTCTCTGCTATCTTGCCTCAACTGTCTGGAATTCAAGGGCCTCCTACTTAAACCTCTCTGTGCTTGGGCCACAGTAAATTCCTTTTACCTAATTCATATTCAGTGGTTATCAATATTATGTCAATTCTATGGGGAATTTTGGACAGAATAATTTTTAAGATACACATAATAATTTCCTGCTTAATACAGGTAATGATCTGTTTAAGTTTTTCAAAAGAGATATATTAGCCTTAGTGTATTTTGTTTCTTTGCTCATAATTTTTATTTGATTGTGATAGGGTCTCTGTAGCTGAGGGTAGGCTAGAACTCAGTGTTCTCCTGCTCAAGCATCTTGAGTGCTGGAATCACACATCACATCTTACTTTATTTGGTCCTTATGTGAGTAAATTTTTTCTTGGCAGTGAGAAAGCAGGGATGGTGTAAATTGTCTGCCCCTGTAAGGAGATTTTCCTAATGGTCTTCTATAAACCATGACCTTTGCCTTTTCCCTGATTTTTTTTTCAACAGCTTCTTTCACCAACCTTTCTGCCACCCTGCATTTCCAGCTGAATGCAATTACATTGATCTTTAGTGGTCACTTGAAAGGAAGAGACTCTGTTTAAAATTTCTCGTTTTTCCTTCCTAGTTATGTCAAAACCATAAACTATAGATTTTTCTTTCTGTCTTAACATCACTTTTCTACTTCCTCTCTTTACTGTGTCTACTTTATTATCTCTAGAAGGTATAGTATATTTTAGGACTACTTATTTTTCAAAATCCAGTTTAAGTCTAGGGCTGGGTATGGTTGTACACACTTATTTTTGATCCTAGCACTTAAGGTCATGTGGATCTCCGTGAGTTCCAGGCCAGCCAGATTTGCACAATCAGACCCTTTCTCAAAAGTAAATAACAAAGGGTTGGTCATGTATAGCTCAGTGATAGAACACTTGCCTAACTTGAGAAGCCTTGGGTTTTATCTCCAGCACCAGGGATAAGGGTGTCGGGTGTGGGTGTTTTGTCTGTATGCTTGTGTGTGTACCGTGTGTACAGTGATCCCAGAAGAAGGTATTCTGGGATTAGAGTCACAGACTTTTGTAGCCCCTGTGTGCGTGCTGGGATTTGAACCCAGGTCCTCAGCAACAGTAACAAGTATCTTTTTAACTGTTGAGCCATCTCTCCACCCCAGGGGGAAAATATGATTCAGAAGTCATCTTAGCAGATGACTACTTTAACTCCTCCTCTACCTCTTAATTAGTTACTCTCTTCCAGGATAGGCGCCAGCTGTGTCTTATCCAGTGCTCAGCATTACACAGTGGTTTGTAGAATGTATTATTAGTTTTTGAATTATATGGAGTATTAGGATTCTAATAAATTTCATTAGCTAGTAGGAGTTCACCCTTTCAATTTTTGTATATTTTTTAGTTTTATTTATTTATTTATTTTGAATGATATTTTCAAGAGAAACTCAGTTCTATAGTTTTACTTTAAAGTAGTGTGGTTTATTTATTCATCCATATGTTAACAGTAAACCTGCATCAAGGTAGGTATACTTTCAGTGTACTTTCTTTTTCTTACTGCTGAACCAGTATGATTGGACTTGTAAGTATTCTGTAAAGGTTATTATTAACTGTTCATTGTTTTTGCTGTTTTTCAGCTCATGGAATGCTGTGTAAATGCTCTGGTGACCTCATTTAAAGAGACTATTTTAGCAGAATGCCAGGGCATGATCAAACGAAATGAAACTGAAAGTAGGTAAAATCTCACGTCCAGACATAACCTCTTAAGAGAGTATCTTAAGCAAATCGCCTAATTAATTGCTGTTGGGTCGTTCTTAGAGACTGGGATGAATTTCCTCCTGAATATACTAACACTTATTTGTTTCAGGAGGCTTTTGTCTTTTTCCTTTAAGGTAAACTGTGCTTTTAAAGGCTAGTATAAGTTGTAGAAATGCAGTATAGACTAGACTTGAGCTGCCAGGCACACGGCTTTAATCTTAGCATTTGGGAGGCAGAGGCAGGTGAATCTCTGATTCAAGGCCAGCCTGGTCTACAAAGCAAGTTCCAGGACAGCCAGAACTGTTACACAGAGGAACCCTATTTCACACCCCCATACCCACTCTGCAACTGAATATTTGACTTTTGTGTAGAAGTTTGGCTTGATGACCAGATTTCAGCCTCCAGAGCCAGATGATGGAAGGAAAGAACTGACTCCCACAAGCCGTCATCTGACTTTCACGTGTTTAGGTTTCATTCAGGCATGTATGCATGTGCGCGCACACACACACACACACACACACACACACACACACACACACACACTCTTAATGTTCTGTGTTAACAATGTTTATCCTGCTGAGAGGTGGTGGCACATGCCTTTAATCTTAGATCTCTGAGTTCGAGGCCAGCCTGGTCTACAGAGTGAGTTCCAGGACAGCCAGGGATACACAGAGAAACCCCGTCTTGAACCCCCCAAAGAAACCGCCCCACAAATCCAAAAAACTGTTTATTTTCCACACAAAATTTAACGTTTTCTTAATTATGTTGTGTTTTGGGAAGTAGCAGGTATATATAAACATGAAAATAATTATTCAGCTTTACCACCTTGAACAAAACCACATTAAAATTTCTATGTGTACTGTCCAGATTGTCCTGTGTCTGTGTCTGGAGTCCAATGCGTAGCTACTCTTAAAGGTTGTATTTCAACTCACTCCAGTTCAGAACCCATTGAGTCTGGGTCCCATGTGGCTAGGCAAGGCCAGGACTGCCATGCAGCTGGGAGTGACTGTGAGCGCTGGGTACATCTGGTCCATACTGAGTTCTGTGACACAGTTCCTTTTGTGATCAGCACTGTGAAGTAAGGCTGTGTGAATGTCAGTTCAGTGCTTCGTAAATTTTATAGATAACAGTTTTATGTTAACTCTAATAGAAAATTACATAATTCTTGTTTTTAGTCCTTTTAACATTACACTTGCTTTATGAATAGTAGACTTATGTGTAAATTTATGTTCTCTCTCTCTCTCTCTCTCTCTCTCTCAAGATATATGTTCTTATTTTGTAGTACCTCAGGCTACCCCAGAACTTTCTTTAGCCTAGAGTGTCCATAAAATACCAGTCCTGTCTGCCTCTACACCCAGCATCATTTTGTTTTTGAAAAAAAAAATTTTTTTTTCATCTTTTTTGGAGGTCTACTCAGGTTGCCTTGGCTGTAAAAGATCGCTTTTAATTAGATTCTTAAAAGAAAATTACGTTCTTTTAAACAAATTATAGCACAGGATACTTAATAGTATATTTTAAACTCCAAAGTAGCATTTCTACAGGATCTTGTTACTGAAGCCATAGCTGTGTGTAGTACCGCACACATTGGGAGGCATCATCAGTAGGAAGATTTCTGTGAGTCTTTGAGGTACAACCTGTACTACATAGTAACAGCCAGGGTTACCTAGTGACCCCGGCACAAAACAAAAGTCAAGAAAGAAATTTAATTTAATGTATAAAGTAATTATATGAGTGTGTTGTGGTTTTTTTTTCAGAGTTACATTTGATGTTTTCATTAATGGACAAAGTTCCTAATGGAATAGACCCAATGTTGAAGGATTTGGAGGAGCACATCATTAGTGCTGGCCTAGCAGACATGGTGGCAGCTGCCGAAACCATCACTACTGTAAGTTCCTTAGATGGCAGGAGTCGCGTGTATCCAGCATCACGTCTAAAGTTGTGATTGAAACAGCAAAACAGTCATTTGGAATATTTTTCAGTTTTACTTTTAAGAAAAGAAATCTTCCCAATTTTAAATTAAAGCCTTAGTCTTTTTTAGAATAGTACTTTGTTGTTTCGTATATTTTCCCCTTTAAAAGCTGAAATGCAAAACTTTTTTTCCAGGACTCTGAGAAGTACGTGGAGCAGTTGCTTACTCTTTTTAATAGATTCAGCAAACTTGTCAAAGAAGCTTTTCAAGATGATCCTCGTTTCCTTACTGCAAGAGATAAGGTAGTGTTTCTCTGAGGACCTTTGTGTAAAAGTTCACTGTCACTAAAGTTGGCTCTACGAGCAGTGTCATCATGTTGCTGAGCTGAGAACTAAGAGTGTGGGCAGCGACTCATGTTCAGCAGTTTATTACATCCCGGTCAGTCTTCCTCCCAGTAAGCTGCAGGTACTTGTGAGCTGGGGTCCAGTAAGCTGCTCCCTCCTTAGATTTTCATGAGCGTTGTCCCTTTGTCTTGAAGATTTCTGATATTTGAATTTTTATTCATCCTTTTAAGACCTTCCCTGCTCTACACCACTGTTCTCCATCCCTCATCCCAAGCAGAGTTATTTATTTTGAGGGGGAGTGAGGTTGTGCATGCCAAGCCACATGTGAGTAGAAAATCAACAGACAACTTCCCAGAGATGTTTTTCTCAAAATGAGGGAGGACATCAGGGTCAGCAGCTGCCTTTACCTGTGGGCCCCTCTGTGGCACACAGTTGATGCTTCCATCCTCCATCCTTGGAGCTCTTGGAGTGGCTTTCAGAATTGTCTTTGCCATGGGAGCATTCTCAGTGAAATGGGAGTTTAAAGAAGCACTGAGTCACTTAGATGGATGTGCTAGTAGAAATAAAAGAGCATGTACTGAATTTTGCAGCCTTCATCCAATTCCAGCGTGCACATACAAAACCTGAGAAAACATCTGATTCATGTTAATTTGTTTCTTTGTATATTTTAAATATTAAATGTCATTCTATTTCAAATTGGGTTCTTTTTACAGGCATATAAAGCAGTTGTTAATGATGCTACCATATTTAAACTTGAATTACCTTTGAAGCAGAAAGGGTAAGCTTCTACACTCTTTTTAAAAAATAATTCTTTGGGAGACATATTACTGGGGTGCTGGGTGATCAAGGTGCCTTGTTTTCCTGGTAAGTTTGGGCTTTTCTTAGGTTTGCTTTTAAGTTCTAATTGTTGGTATTATTTTTTATTGAGACAAGGTCTGTGGCCCAGGATGCTCTCAAACCCCCTGTGTAGCCAAGGAGGAGATTAAAAGACTGCTAATCTTTCTGTCTCTTCTCCTGAGTGCTAGGATTACAGATTCAGGGCACCTAGCCTGGTTTATTCTGTGCTGAGAATTGAACCAAGGGCTTTTCATATGCTAAATATTCTACCAACTGAGCTACATCCTTTGACCTTAGATTTACAGCTGTTTATGAGTCACTATGTGTGCACTCCCAATCAATCTTTTGGAAGAGTAGCCATCGCTCCTAACCACTGAACCACCTCTGAGCTCAGTAACCTTTTTAGTTTTTGAATTTATTTGTTTCACTGTATAACCCTGGTTGACCTGATCTTACTATATAGATCAAGCTGGTCTGGCTGCAGAAAGCCTCATTGTTCTACCAGCGCTAAGATTAAAGGCCTGGGCCACCTCACCTGGCTTTCTTCAAAGAAAGTTTGCCTACAGAGACCCTTGTTTCCAGCCTTGAAGTGCTTTCTGTGTTTTTTTTTTTCTTGCTCGGTTTGGTTTTTGTTGTTGTTCTTAGAATATTTGCTACCTGTTGCTATTAGAACTCTTTTTACCAAAATAATTGAATGTTTTGGGTGTTGGAAATAACATTTTGTTCAGAGTCTTTAGAATCTCTGTTTTCCCTTTATTACCAAAGTGTTTTACCATAATGATATAAAAGGGGAAGTGAATTTTAATGTAAATTTTGAATTTTGAATCTCCTTGGTAAAGCATATGTCTACCAAATAGGTAGCCCTGGGTTTGACCTCCAGCTCAGAGGGAAGTGGGCAGGTGAATTAGTAAGAGAATGCACACACCATGAAGGCAGAGCCTGGAAACAAGCTAGAGAAGGGAGGGATAAGCCAGAGCAGGGGTGGGGATGGGCCAAAGTGTAATGGCACACATGCACAAAATGTCAGGGTGAAGCCTGTTTGTAGACGGTTAAACTGGTGAAGATATTGGCTGCCAAGTCAGATAATCTGGGTTCAATCCCCGAATCACACATGCTAGGTGACAGTTGACTTCTGCAAATTCTCCTCTGATTTTCACATACCGCCCCACATAAATAGATTAATTAAATAAGTAAAAGAAACCCATTACTTTCTATAGTAACTTAAATTTTTAATTTTAATTTAAAAAGAAAATAAATCACAGGACAGTTGTGGTATATGCCTTTAATCCCAGCACTAGGGAGGCAGAGATGGGCAGATCTCTGAGAATGGGGGCCAGCCTGGTCTAACAGAGTGAGTTCCAGGACTGTAAAAGGAGCTGCGGACTGTGTCCTGCCACCTAGCTCCCGGCTAGCTTTATCCAAAATAATTACACGGAAACTATTTATTTAAACACTGCCTGGCCCATTATCTATAGCATCTTTTTGGCTAACTCTCACATCTTGCTTTAACCCATATTTAGTAATCTGTGTAGCACCACGAGGTGGTGGCTTACCGGGAAATATTCAGCATGTCTGACCTGGGGGCTAGCTGCATGGCATCTGCCTCATTGCCTTCTTCCTCCCAGAATTCTGTTCTGTCTACTCCACCTATCTAACCTGCTGTCCTATCAAAAGCCAAGGCAGTTTCCTTATTAACCAATGAAAGCAACACATAGACAGTTAGCCCTCCTCCATCACAGGACAGCCAGGGATACACAGTCAAAGCCTGTTTTGAAAACAAAACAACAATAACAGCAAAACTATTTCTTGTTGGTAAAGTGAATTGGTTCATACTAAGTAAAAATGAGAGAAAAATGGAAACTTGGAATTTGGACTTATCTGACCTCGACACAACATCTAGTAGTTCTAAGTCTTGCCAGTTACTGGATAGAATCCACTACAGTTCATAGCTAAAAACTAGCATTTCATTGCAATGTTGGTGTGTGGTCTGTTTCTTTAATTCCTGAGGGTACAGGATCTTGAGTTTGAGGCCAATCTAGACTTTATAGATCCTGTCTCAAAAATAAAGTAAGAAAAAAAAGTAATTGAAAAGGAAAAAGGCTTTATTGTGTCAGGTCAGTCCATCATGGCAGGGAGGGTATAACAATAGCTTGCATGGAGGCAGGAGGAAACATTGGGGTACTACCAGGAGAGGGTCAGGGAAGAGACAGCTGTCTGGACACCCACCAACCTGCTGCCCTACTCTCTCTAGCGGGGCCACCTAGCAACAGCCTCTGAGACTTCACATCTGAGTTCATACCAGAGACTGGAAAAAGTCTCACAGATAAATCCAGCAGGTGCTTTACTAACAGGTGTTTCTCCGTGAAATCACATTGCCAACCAATATTAATTTACCATGCAGAATAAACCTGTAGTAGCATCCAGATTATATAGGACACTCATCTGTGAGGAGGAATGAAGTGCTTGATGGTAGGCCTAAGCGTCTGCTGAGAAGAGCTGAAATAATCAGATAAATGCTGGGAGAGCAGTTCTGATACTACAGAGCTACAGAAACAGACCAAGGAGCTTCCAGGGTCTCAATTTCCCCGCTTTACAAGAAATCTTGGTTGCCATAGGGCAATAGAGCTTTTGGTGATCATGCTAGCTTAGAGTGAAAGGGTTTCTCTATGTAGCCCTAGCTGTCCTGGTGCTCTCTCTGTAGACCAGGCTGATCTTGTACTCAGAGTTTTACCTGCCTCTGCCTCCCAAGTGCTGGAATTAAAGGTGTGCGCCACCACCGTCTGCCTGCCATTCCTTAAATGTAGTGTAAACCAGTTGAAGGCCGATTCTTAGCACAACTGCAGCATAGTTTGAATCAGCTCAGTTTATACTTTGATTACAGTGATCAGCTCTTCCCATGCAGACCAAAGGGTGAACCCACTGTTAACATATAGCCTGTTTGTGTCTTCACGGTGCCCATTGACAGCTCATCACCAGTGCTTTGGAGATGAAGAAAAATCATCTTAGAAGCAGATGCTCAGCTGATCGTAATATTGTAGTAAAGAAAAACTGCTTTTGTGTTTTAGAGTGGGGTTGAAAACTCAGCCAGAATCGAAGTGTCCTGAGTTGCTTGCCAATTACTGTGACATGTTGTTAAGGAAAACACCATTAAGCAAAAAACTAACCTCTGAGGAGATTGAAGCAAAACTTAAAGAAGTGGTAAGTATATTTTTTTTATGTTGTTATATAAACAGTGCATGTTTTTTGCCTGCAGGCCAGAAGAGGTCACCATATCTTATTATAGATGGTTGTGAGCCACCACGTGGTTGCTAAAAGTTGAACTCGACCTTTGGGAGAGCAGTCAGTGCTCTTAACCTCTGAGCCATCTCTCCAGCCACAGAAGTGATGTTTTTTTAATCAATTTTTTTTTAAATCATTAAAGACTTATTTCCTGTAAGGAGAAACTATTGTATCAAAATCAATGTTCTACTCCAACAAAGTACGGAGATGTTATATGGGGATCTATATAAATTCATCTAGGAAAACACGTCAAGGTAAGACATATAGTCCTGAGCACGTTCAGGAAGTCTAACCAGGAAAGAAATATAGCAGGCATGCTTTGGGGCATACTTAGCCAAGGCATGAAGCATGTGTTTGAAGGATTAAAATGAGACATAGGAATGCTTGGGACCTGTTCAGCTTCTGTCTTTAGAATGCCACACAGGAATGGGCATGACTGTGTTTCTCTAGAAGTCTGAGCTGTGCCAGTAAGGAGAGCATGAGGATTCTTTCCCAAGGCAGCGTTGTCCTCCTCTGAAGGAAGAAATAGATATTTTGCTATATTTTATGTTCTTAAATAAACTAACTTAACTTTGGTTCAATGGATTTAGAAGTGCTTGCTGTGTGAGCATGAGGACCTGAATTTGGAACCTCAACACTCAAGTAAAAAAGCCAAAAGCTGAGGGGATGGAGAGATGGCTTAGTCGTTAAGAGCATTGACTGCTCTGCCAAAGGACCTGGATTCAATTCCTAGCTTCCACATGGCAGCTTACAGATGTCTGTGACTCCAGTTTCCAGGGGACTGGACACCCATGGCAAAACACCAATGTACATAAAGTAAATATAAAATACAATTAAAGCAAAAAGCTGATTGTGGAGATTAGCAATTGTAACCCAGCACTGGGGGTAAGCGTTCGGCATAAAACAGGTGGATTCTGACTAGCCTTGTTGAGTCCGTGAGCTCTCGGTTCAGTGAAAAACTCTGTCTCAGAAAATAAGAGGGGCTGGAGAGATGGCTCAGTAGTAAAGAGCACTGGCTGCTCTTGCAGAGGACCAGGTTTTCAGCCATCTGTAACTCTAGTTCTAAAAGATCTAATATCCTCTTCAGGCCTCCACAGGCACTGTATGCCTGTGGTACATGCAGGAACACCCATACACAGAAAATAAATTTAAATAAATTTTAGAAAAGTGCAGAGAAATAGTGGAAAGTTCTAGGTGCCAGATGTCAACCTATGGCCTCCATATCACTCACATGTGAATATAATACAAATAGATATGTATCTGTAAACATTATAAAGTTTTACAGTGTTACACTTTCATAAGGTATTTAGTTGGACCTAAAAGTTTTTGTTCAATAGCTTCCTGAAAATACCATTTATTGTGTGTTCATATCCTTTCCCAAGTGTGGGCTCTTGCCTATGTATGATGTTGGAGATTCAGGTGAGCCTGTATGTGTTAGACAGATGCTATACCATTCAGTTATATCTCCAGCCTTGTGCTTTTTAAAAATGGTTCTCTCTGATGTAGGTGGTTTACCTTAAGCTCATTATCAGCCTGCCTCTGCCTCCTGGCTTCTGTCTTGATGCAGTAGGTGATATTTTTCCCCCAAAGACAGGGTTTCTCTGCAGCATTAGAACCTGTCCTGGAACTCGCTCTGTAGACAGACTGGCCTCGAACTCCCAGATATCTGCCTGTCTCTGCCTCTCTAGTGCTTGGACTAAAGGCGTGCACCACCTGGCGCATTAGGTGATTATTAAAGTCTGTTTCTGTTCAAGAACAAAAAAGCAGGGGCTGGAGAGATGGCTCAGAGGCTAAGAGCATTGCCTGCTCTTCCAAAGGTCCTGAGTTCAATTCCCAGCAACCATATGGTGGCTCACAATCATCTGTAATGAGGTCTGGTGCCCTCTTCTGGCCATAGAAGGAATGCTGTATACATAATAAATAAATAAGTTTATAAAAAAAAAAAGAACAAAAAAGCAAGTGAAGCTTTTCACTCCTTTCTGTGAGAGCCTAAGATAGATGGGGACAGGTGAGAGTGTATGAAAGTTAGTTGTTGTTGTCATTGTTGGGGTCCTCCTCGTTGTTTGTGAGTAAAATGATTGCCCAGCAGTGCAGAGGTGGGATCAGACAGAAAGGCCTAGAAAGATGATTGGTATCACTAAAGAAGAGAATAAGATGGGTTGAGACATAACTGCCTGTTTTCCCATAACATATTCTTATCATGTATATATAAAATCTGAAAAACTTAGTAGTAGGAACTAAAAGATTAATTGGTTAAAGTCTGAAATATACATCCAGGCATGTAGCAGGGCGAGGCAGGTGGACCTCTGAGTTTGAGCCTAGCTTAGTCTACAGAGTGAGTTACTGGACATCAGGACTACATAGAGAGAACCTGTCTTGTCTTAAAAGTTTCAAATTTGTTAACTTTGTATTATGGGAGATGTGTAAGTTAATAGGCTTCTGTTTATGTATTTGTAAATCTCCACATCTTGGCTATTGGGGAACACAGGAAGGTCTACATGACACAAATGGCTGAGAACATAAGAATTTAAAATAACTTTGTCTTTTGTCCAGCTCTTGGTACTTAAATATGTACAAAATAAGGATGTCTTTATGAGGTATCATAAAGCTCATCTTACCCGACGTCTCATACTGGACATCTCTGCTGATAGTGAGATTGAAGAAAACATGGTGGAGTGGCTAAGAGTAAGTGCAACAATTTCTTCCCATTTTCTGGGGGTGGGTGGGGAGCAGGCACCAGAGGTAAAAGTATATGCTTGCAGGCGTCTGCTTTCTCTTTCTACCTTTGGGTCCCAGGGATTGAATCAGATGATCAGGCCCTTCTGAAAGCACCTTTGCCTGATTGGCCATCTCATTTGCCTAAAAGTAGTTATTTGATTTTTTTTGTTTTTGTTTTGTTTTTAATGTTTGTTTTTTTTAATATAATACATGATTTACATGCATAGTAAAATAATGAGTTTTGGTATCACTATTAGTATCAATTAGATTCATTTTATAAGAATATACGATCAAATATAATATTGATCTAAAAAGGTGATTTTTCTTAAGTTTTCTTTAAGTTTTGCTTTGTTTTTGCTGTTGAGCTTCCATTTGCACGCTCTATCAGTTTTAACTGACTTCATTTAACCAGTATCCAGGGTGAAATGACTCTTTTAACATGTCTTTGGTACTAGATACTTGGAACTATAGAAATATTTGTAAATAAATAGCAACCACTGTGTAGTGTGGCAGTGATGAGGCACACACCTTTAACCCCAGCGCCTGGCAGGCAGAAGCAGTCAGATCTCTGTGAGTTTGAGGCCCACCTGGTTTACAAGAGCTGGTTCCAGGACAGGCTCCAAAGCTATAGAGAAACCCTGCCTTGAAAAAAATACCAATAAATAAATAAAATTGCAGCCTCTCTGATTTTTATAAAAGGCTGACACACATGCCTGTGTGTCAAGAAATGGAGGCTTAGAGGATCATTATCCTCTAGTCTATCAAAGCCATCCTCTGATAAATAGGGAGCTTGTTTGTGTTTCAGGTGATTGATGAAGTCTAGGCCCTTAGGATGCTATGACTCAGCTGTACTACGGTGTCCTTCTTTCAGTCTAGACCCCTAGGATGCCATGGCTCAGCTGTACTATGGTGTCCTTCTGTCAATCTTTGTCCTGCTTTTTTGATTGAGCAGTTAAAGGTGTCGTGCAGAGTTGAGCTGAGTTGGGAGCTGATTTTGTTCCATTGCAGTAACTGAGATCCATGCATCCTGGAATTTTACAAAGCAAAGACTATCTAAAACTATCTTGTAATAGGTATTACAGTATATTCTGATAAAGAGAAGAGAATGTTTTATTACAGCATCTAAGATAGGGACAAAACTCCCTTGCTTATCGTGCATTAGGCTCTGGATTCAGTCCCCAGAACCTCAAATAATAAACAAGATTTTCCTAAGTTTTTTCCCCTGTGGCTGGAGAGAGGACTCAGTGGTTAAGAGCACCAGCTGCTCCTCCAGAAGGCCCAGTTTCAATTCCCAGCACCCACATGGCAGCTCACAACTGTTTTAACTCCAGTTCCAGAGGATCTGACACCCTCACACAGACATATGCAGGCAAAACACCAATGCGCATGAAAAAAAAAATAAAGATTTATCAAGTGTGTGATAATTTGGAAAAAAAGAAAGAAAAAAGATTTTATAAGTTTTTTTCCTATTGCTATGTCAAATTATATAGTTATTGTCTTTCTGTCTTTGATTTCTGTAGGAAGTTGGTATGCCAGCAGATTATGTGAACAAGCTCGCCAGAATGTTTCAGGACATAAAAGTATCTGAAGACTTGAATCAAGCTTTTAAGGAAATGCACAAAAATAATAAGTTGGCATTACCAGGTATTATTTATAATGAAATGGAAGTGTGTTGTTAAGCTTAACAAAAGAGTATCCTTTTCAGTTATTTAAAGGCCAACCTGGTCCACAGAGTGGATTCCAGGACAGGCTTGGAAGCTTTACACAGAGAAACCCTGCCTCAAAAGAACAAAAAACAAATATTAATAATTTTTTATTAAGAAGGAGGGAGGGAGGGAAGGAGAGAGAAGGAGGGAGGGCTGGAGAGATGGCTCAGAGATTAAGAGCACTGTCTGTTTTTCCAGGGTCCTGAGTTCAATTCCCAGCACCCACATGGTGGCTCATAACCATCTGTAATGAGATTTAGTGTACTCTTCTGCTGCGCAGGCATATATGCAGGCAGAACACTGTATACATGATAAATAAATAAATATTTCTTCAAAAAAGAAAGAAAAGAGTAAATATCAAGATTTTTACAAAATCCATCTCAGAGCTGCTT
Source organism: Myodes glareolus (assembly GCF_982192425.1). NCBI lineage: Eukaryota > Metazoa > Chordata > Mammalia > Rodentia > Cricetidae > Myodes > Myodes glareolus. The sequence continues at coordinate 82,556,047 of NC_142029.1, read as the reverse complement.
GTCAAAATATGGTCTATGAATACTTATCTCAAAACAGAAAAAGGACCCTTTTAACAAAAGCTTCATTCTTATTTTTATTCTGTAAAATTTTACTTGTTAAGCCAAGCTGTGGTGACTTTATGTCTTTAATCCCCAGCATTGGGAGGCACAGGCAGGTGAATCTCGAGTTCGAGGCCAGCCTGGCCTACAAAGTGAGTTCCAGGGTAGTTGGGACTGTTATATAGAGAAACACTGTTTTGAAAACCAAAGCAAAATTTTTTTAACTTGTTAAAATATTTATAATTTCTGATTTTCTTACCTGCAGCTGATTCAGTTAATATAAAGATTCTGAATGCTGGTGCCTGGTCTAGAAGCTCTGAGAAAGTCTTTGTCTCACTTCCTACTGAACTGGAGGATTTGATACCTGAGGTAGAAGAATTTTACAAAAAAAATCATAGTGGTAGAAAATTACATTGGCATCATCTCATGTCAAATGGAATTGTAAGTATGGGTATCATTTGGGTGCTGGCAGGAGTTACCTAAGGGCTGGAGGGATGGCTCAATGGTCCAGTTCTCAGTGACTCCCAACTGTCTGGAACTCCAGTCCCAGAGAGCTGATGCCCTCTTTTGTCCTCTATGGATACTGCACATGTATGGCATGTAGGCATGTATACAAGCAAAATATACACATTTGCAAAACTAAAGTAATTTTTTTTTTTTTGTTTTTCAAGACAGGGTTTGTTTGTAGTTTTGGAGCCTGTCCTGGAACTAGCTCTTGTAGACCAGGCTGGTCTTGAACTCAGAGATCCGCCTGCCTCTGCCTCCCGAGTGCTGGGGTTAAAGGCGTGCGCCATCACTGCCTAGTAAAAGTAAATGTTGTTATAAAAGACAAAAAAAAAATGTTAAGAACAAAAATAGTGGCTCTGTCCTTAGTTTTAGGTACACAGTTTTCAAGTTTTGGTGACTTGGGCTATAGAATCAATTTTTAAAAGGTTTATTTATGTATATGAGTGATATTTGCATGTATGCCTGTGAGATAGAAGAGAGCATCAGACAGTAGAGGGCATCAGATCCCATTATAGATGTTTGAGAGCCACCATGTGGGTGTTGGGAATTAAACCGGTGTCCTGGAAGGGCAGCCATTTCTCCAGCCCCTGACTGTAGAATTTTATCTGATTCCTAACTCTGTCAGCCTGCAAAAAGGAAGGGAAAGGAGGAGGTGAACATTGTTGTCAGTTTCTACTTCAAACAGATTGGACAGAATGAAGTCACATGACCTCATTGAAGCTGAGAGATGCATTAGAGGTCTTCTAAAACTAGGAAGGAAGAATGGGATTTGGAAGAAAATTAGCAACCTATTTTCCCCTAGTCTGTCATGTACATATTGCTAGATATTGGAGCAAGCTTCATGAACAAATTACTTATTAAAGCCTCATTATCTGTTACAGATAACATTTAAGAATGAAGTAGGTCAGTATGATTTGGAAGTAACCACATTTCAGTTGGCTGTGTTGTTTGCATGGAACCAAAGGCCCAGAGAGAAAATAAGCTTTGAAAATTTAAAGCTTGCAACGGAACTCCCTGATGCTGAACTCAGAAGGACTTTATGGGTTTGTCTGACCTTCTGTTTGTTGTGTCGTATAGTTGAGAATATGTGAATCACTTGTGTAACTGGAATTTTGGTGCTGAGCGTTAGATTCAGGGCCTTCCATACATTAGGCATGCATTCTGCCACTGAACTATAGACCTAAGCCATTGTAAAATAAATTTTGGGGGGAGGGTAATTTAGGGGTTTTTGAGACAGGGTTAGAAAGTACCTGAGAAAGAAAAGAGAGAGAGATTGAGTTACTTCATTTTGGTTGATTTGTTTTAGTTCTTCTTGATTATAATTGCATTTCGTGCTTACCCTATAATTCAAATTCCAGAATAAACTGTTTCCAGTGGAGGAAACTGCCTGAATATCCCTGGCAGACAGGGTTCTGTATGACCGACCAGTTTTTGTCTCACTACACATAGTAACAGAAGGTTTATTACATTCTAGAACCAAATCTTTTCTCTCCTCTTTTTATAATCCATTTACTTTGCATGCACATAAAGCTGTTACGTAAAAGTTTTGCAGGTTTGTCTAGATGTCATTGTTAACTGTATTGTAGAGTTGATTCTAGCAGTCCTTATAACTTACTATGCTAATTGTATTTTTTTCTCTTAGTCCTTAGTAGCTTTTCCCAAGCTCAAACGGCAAGTTTTGTTGTACGAACCTCAAGTCAACTCCCCCAAAGACTTCACAGAGGGGACCCTCTTCTCCGTGAACCAGGAGTTCAGCCTAATGTGAGGTTCATGTTGATTGATTTAAAATAAAAGTACCATGCTGAATTTTAGTGCTTTGATTTTTATTCAAATAATCATTTGACTTAATTGATGTTAAAAGCAATAACTTAATATTATCACTGTATTTGTAACATTTCATCTTTTTTAATTTAAAAAGTATTAGAGACCAGAAGGTTGAGTGGGTGGGATAGTATAGCATTATCCAGCAGAGCTATTTATCTGAAGACTCAGTCAGATACTGCTGAATAATATTTCCTCATCATTGATTATTATTGTTTCATGGCAATGTAGTTTGTTGAGAACCGTCACTAGCTAGCGGAGGCTCTACCTTGTTTGCAGGAATCAAAGAGCTTTGTACATTTTTATTTGAAATAGTTTGTTACCTGAGCCCCCATAACAAGCCTGGGGTTGCTTAAAGGAAAGCTTTATGTCGTGATTGTTACTAAACCCTTTAAGCAGCACTGGATGATAATTTTTAGAATAATTCTAACTTCTGACATTGTACTATAATAAGATGTTTAACACTTTCATATTTTTTTGCAGAAAAAATGCAAAAGTTCAGAAAAGGGGAAAAATAAATTTGATTGGACGCTTGCAGCTCACTACAGAAAGAATGAGAGAAGAAGAAAATGAAGGGATAGTTCAACTAAGAATATTAAGAACCCAGGTTTGTATAGGGAGAAAAAGTTTAAATATTTGAAAGCTTCTTTAAAAAAATTTTTCAACAGTTAGGTGTGGTGGTACATTCTTTTAACTCCAGCCCCTGAATTAATAACCATGTAAGTTATTTATCTGTAAAGAAGAGCTAATGTGCATTTGACTGGAATTTAAAAACTAATCTAATTCTTTAATGCTACCAGAAATACACCTAAAGTTTGGAGGCTTCCAGTAAATTCTAATATATTCTTTGGGTAAAGCCTTGGCTTTTAGTTATATCTCCTTTTGATTGTAACTGAATTAATGTATCTTAGCAGCAACTTAGAATTTATAGAATTTGAAGTTGTAAAAATATGATGATTTCTGAACATACTCATTACCAGGAAGGTGAGACCGCTCAGTGGGTAGCGATAACCAAGCTGACAGCTTGCTCCATCCTGTGTGGTAGAAGGAGAGAACTTTGAAAAGTTGTCCTCTGGCCTCCTCAAAAAAAAACATGGCACACCTAGATCATCGTACACCCAATACAGCATAAATGCTGTGTTCCTAGTCATCACACTATGTTTAGGGAATGTCGTCTAGGTTTGTATGATTATCATAGGCCTAATTACACTTTTGTTGTTTTGTTTCTTTCGATTGGGATTAAAGGCATGTGTCACCACAACTAGCTCATAATTACATTTTTGATTTGTAGTACGGAACTCATAGATACAGAGAACCAACTATATCTGTTCACTTTTCCTTTATAAAAATATTCTAATCTGCACTAAGACTCCATGTTGCTTTAGTTGATTAAGGAAAGCTAAAAGATAATGGTAATTTCAGTAGGTCACACCTTGTGGGTAACAGTCATTGTCGAGCTCTGTGTAGTTTCAGAATCACCAAGAACATGTTGATAAAATTGACTTGGAAAAATGTTGATCCCTTAGAAACATTTAAACATCAAAAGCATGTAATTAAATCAGTAAAACTGAAAACAGAATCTGTGGTAAACATTAATGGCACTCTGTTAGTCTAGTTTATATGTAGAGTAGTATTTCCTGATTTTCAAGACACACACCCATGGTTCACATCTTTTATACAAAGGAATACCTGAATACTAGAGGCAAATATATCTAAGGGGATTCTCGTTCTTTTTCATTTTGTTTATTTCTGTGTAGGTCAGAGCACGACTTTTAAAAATTGATTTCGATTTTCCCCCTTGTTGGTCCCCGGCAGGGGTGGCTCTCAGGTCATCATGCTTGGGAGCAAAGAAGTGGCTTTCCTCTCTGAACTGTGAGCTGTCGTCAGCATCACACAGTGGGGCACAGCTGTCTGTGACTGCAGTTCCAGAGAAGCCAGTGCCCTTTGCCAGCCTGTTAAACATCAGCCATGCATGTGTACACAGACATACAGGGAGACAAACACCCAAACACATTTTAATTTTTAAAAATGGTTAGAGAGATTATAGGGTACTATTGGCTCTCTTCACTTTTCAAAATTTTTGTAATAAGTGTAATGAAAAAAATCATAGTGAATATCCAGGTGAGTACCTACCCACCAGTTGTTGTGCGATTGGGTTGGTGTTAGAAGATAATGTAGGAAAAGTTACTGATTTTTTTTACTCAAACAAGTTTAATGTATTAATGTACTTTCATTTTCATCTTTCTCTTAGGAAGCCATCATACAAATAATGAAAATGAGAAAGAAAATTAGCAATGCTCAGCTGCAGACTGAATTAGTAGAAATTTTGAAAAACATGTTCTTACCCCAGAAGAAGATGATCAAAGAGCAGATCGAGTGGCTGATAGAGCACAAGTACATCAGGCGGGACGAGGCCGACATCAACACCTTCATATACATGGCGTAGCCGAGCGCTGCGCCTCTGTCCGCGCAGATCCTGGAGCACTGCACAGAAGGCTGTCCCAGTTTGAGCTGGAGGAAGGTTTATTTGGACTTTGATTACATAAATATTAAACTCTCTGCCTTACCTTACAAACGACTGTATTTTGCCAGTCACATTAGTTAGCATGACGGCATTCATTCCCTTCATGTTGCACACTCTTTAACAGCATGCTGTTTCGTGGAGAAGATTGCATTCATGGAGAGCCCATTATGAACTTCAAAGTCAGTTCAGTTTTACCAACTAGGAGAAGTTTTGGAAGGGTGAAGGTGGGGTTCTTGTTGCTTCTTTTACCCCCTTTTTCCTTTTCAAAGGAATAGACTTGCACAAGGAAGGATAGCAGATATTGCACTGAAAAAGTCTTTTAATCTTTTTTTTAATGCAATTAAAGCCAGAGGTAGCACTCTTAGCTTCTTTTGATGAAAAGAGTGAAGTTGTCAACACCATGTTGGGAGGAAAGGGCAGGTGTACTTGAGAAGATGAAGATGTAATATTATCAAGTTGTTTGTTAAACACTGCTTGCAGTTTGATAACTGGATTTAAATGGTGACCCGAAAATGGTATTAAATATTTCTATCTTACAAATCCTGATTGTCATTAAGCAGGAGATTGCTGTTTTAGTTGTTTGTTGTTAAATGATAAGGATTTGGGGTTTTCTTTCTAAGTCTTGTATGGTTGGAGAGCTTATTTGAAAATATGAAGATTATAATGAATGTTGCTTCATTTGTTAAATTTATGAGTATAAGTAAGTCATTGACTGCAGAATCAGAACCACAAAGCAAAAATGTTAAGTGTGTTACTAATACACTTAATTCTTATACACATAATATCTATTATGCTGTGTTTAAATTTATTGAAAAACTGCAGAAATATGCTCTGATACAGAACAGTGAGAAAAGTGCTTTTTAAACCTGTAGCATAAAATTATTTGGTGTTTTGAAAGTGTTGTGATTAGGGATTTACCGCCTCAGTTTTCTGGAAAGGCATTCTCTGATAAAAAGTAATTATCATCTATTACCTATGAGGAAGAGAGGGTGAGATTAAGCCTGAGACGAGAGAAGCACTCAGAGTTGTTAGTCTTGTTTTTTTTTTCTTTCTTTCTTTCTTTTTTTTTTTTCTTTCTTTCTTTCTTTTTTTTTTTTTTTTTTTTCTTTTGCGGGGACAGTTTCTCTGTACCTTCAGGCCCTGGAGTCCTGGAGCTCTCTCTGTAGACCAGGCTGGCCTTGAACTCGCAGAGATCCACCTGTCTCTGCCTTCCGAATGCTGGGTTTAAAGGCATGGCCAGAGCTGTTAGTCTTAAAATGAGCAGTAACCTTGCCAAATATGTACATATATATTTATATATTTTAAAAATAAACATTTTTAAAATGTTCAGAGGGCAACACTTACCTTGCTTCTCTCAGTTAATCTGGAGTGGTGACTCAGGACTTCACAGTGCAGTGAGTGGGAAGTTGGAAACTGAGGACTTGAGCAGCTGAGGAGAATTATTCCGTCAGGACAGTGGCTCCATGTGGACTGTTACTCATTGTGGTGCACGTTTCGAGTGTTCTAATTATTTTATAACCTTTGATGTTAAGTAATATTTTGAAATATGGTTTTGAAACTAGCAGAAATTGGAGTGTTGAGAAGCATACAGTATTATATCACCACAGTGTGCTGTGGACCTGCCTGCAGCCTCAGCAGCTGTGAGCCCCTTCCAGGAAGGAAGGGGAATATATCCAGACATTTAAGGTTATGCTAATTATCGTCAAATGTCTGTTGTGATACTCATAGGAAGTTGGAAGTGCATGTGTGCTTACCATCTCCCCTGCTGCTCTGAGGAGGCCGTGGCTAGAGCAGGTGTGAAGAGCGGCTCAGTGCCCGCTGCTTCCGTGCCGTGGATGGAAGCCGACATCGGCGCATCCAGAGTTCAAAGAGATAGTTTTATAATGACTCTGGCCCTTCTATTTAATAGTTTGGTGTTGGCAAATTTTCATGTCCCAATACCAGAATGCCAAAGGAGGAAACAATCAAGGGAAAAATTTTAGGCCATTTCTTAATGTTTAAGATTTGTCATTTTAAACCATAATTTTTCTTAGAACATCTTTGAAATTTCTAATCGCTTTGGTCATTTAAGAATGAGAGCTGTGATGTTTTGATTTATAAAGGCAAACTTAATGCAAAGTGGGTAACACTAAATCCATAGCAAAGTTTTTTATTAAATTTTATAAATTTTTTAATAGTTAATTATGTCCTAATTGTATTTTGGGGAATGAACAGCAGTAAATACCACAGACTTAAAAGTTTTCATCCTTTTTTTAAAATATATATACAAAAGTGTAACTACTTTTTTGCTGTTTATCAAAACTGTTTAGTTGACAAGGTGCCTATTGCCTATTCCATTGTTGAGATTTTTGTTAAATGTTTTATCAATAGATTTGCTAATTAAAAATTCTGAAACGGATCTTAACCAGGAGTTTTCTGAAGGTTCAGAACCACCCTTACTGTTCCCTGTCTGACCTCTCTCTTCTCCCTCCCTGCACACTTTACTCTTGCTGTCTGAGCAGGGCCAAGTATTTCACAGGTAAGGGGAAGAAAAACCCCACCTCTCCCACCACCAAAGAATAGTGTAGCAAGCTCAGAGTTTTGAGTACTTCCATCTATAAATGATAACCTCATGCCAGCTCATGGCCAGATTAAGGGGACAGGAAACAGATTCACATGGTGGAAAATGTGGAACACACTTTCCGCTCACAGTTAGACACATGTTAGACCATCATTGTTCTAACAGTTTTATAAGGATCCTCAAATTCTGAAGTCGCTCAGTTTTTAAAATTATTGAAGGAGGTCCCTGAGTTTATCAACCTATTCATTTAAATCTCTTGCTCTTACTTTGTGCATAAATATTAAAATCTCCAAAAAATGAAATGTTATTATTCTTATTTTTACTCTTCATTAAATTGAATATGATATCATTAGCCCTGCTCCAACGGCAGATTTTTAAAATTCAGTCTAGGTGAAATATTTGCTATTTTACAGAAAGATTTGCTATCATAAACTCAAGCTGGCTCTTCTGTTTTCATGGGAATGACTGGGCTGCTGTCACCAGTTCTCCCAAGTCACAGTTCTGAAAGAAACATTGTTTGAGAGCATTCCTGTCACCTACACTCCGTGTGGTCTGGAGTTCCTGAGGTCTAGTTTATCCTCACGATGTGTACAGTTTGGGATGTGCACCACTACATACTGAGATGACACTAGTTTTACACGGGAGCAGCTTCTGTATGCAGCAGGCTGAAATATTTTGATGAACTGCTTACATTTGGATTTTATTTTTAAGTTGTATAATTTATTTTCTTGCAAAAATAAAAGTGTAATATAAATGCTTTCATCCAGAAAATCTTGTTGTTCTACTATACGAAGTTTTACAACAACAGTTAAGGTTTTTGGCAAGTTAGGAATAGTTTCATGTGCCTTTAATCCCAGTGTCCAGCGGCAGAGCAGGCGTAGCCCCGAGTGTGCTGTTTCAGTTGGGCAGTGATGCACCTGTGTCATCTAACTACTTGGGAGGTTGAGGTAGCTGGTGGTTCAAGGCTAGCATGGGCAGAACAGTGAGACTTTCTCAGTGAAGAATGCTTTGTTGTGTTTTGTGGTATGATAATAAATTGTTACCACTATAAGGACTAGGAATAAGAGATTTGGGTGGCTGAATATATGAGTTCCTAATGGCTAGAATCTAAACCTAGTACCTTCACTGAGATTTTGGGGAGTCAAGAAGTAGGGATGACTTGGAATTGAAGTTATGGAGAAGTAAGCTTAAATATTATGTTTCATTCACCAGCCCTTTCCAAAGCTTTGGCAAACTCCCAAGCATTTTGAGCTACTGAGCATTCTAATCTAAGGAAACCCCCACCACCCAAGCAAATGGCTCCACAGTGAGCTAAATTGAAAACTATCTTCCTTGTTAAGAGAACACAATCATAGCGGCTGAATGGAGCTTAGAGGCAGGCAACATTGAAACAGCTGGATGAGCATAGGATAGATATGTCTATTATGAAAGAATTGGCAAGGAATAAATATAGGTCACTGTCACAAGTTTAAACAGATGGGCAGTCTGTAGTCGCACACTCCCCAAATCCCAGCCAGTACTTGAGAAGTGGATGAGCTCAGAGTTCTTAGTTATGGCTGGAATTTGAAACCTGCTGGAGCTGCATAATACTCTACCTCCAAACTAAAAGGTTAGCCAGGTGACTCAGTGGGCAAAGGCATTGGTTGTGAAGCCTGATGGCACATGTTCAGTTCCCACAACCTGTGTCGAAGTGGGACCATTGGATTCCACAAATGCACTTTATGATCACAGAGTAATAATACAGACTTTTAGTCGTTTTTGGAAAATGGAATCTATGGATAGAACACCTGTCCATTATTTATATATAAGATCATTTCTAGACCAGGCTGGCTTTGAACTCAGATCTGCCTGCCTCTTGAGTGCTGGGATTGAATGTGTGTGCCACCACATCTGGCTTAATTTTTTATTCACAAGATTTTGAGGGGCTTGTGGCTCATTTGCTGCTTTTCCATAAGTCTTGGGTCTGATTCCCAACACCCACCTGGTGGTTCACAACCTTCTGTAGCTGATTTCCAAGGCTCCCATGTCCTCTGCTGATCTTCATAGCCACAAGGCATTTGGTGAATAGATATACATGCAGGCAAAACACTCATACACACATGAGAAAAAAATTTTTTAAGTCACGGAGGTCTTAAATAAATAATGAACTTCAAGGTCTTAGAAAAATAGCATTATCAAAACCATCAGAAAAATAGAAAGGCAGAAATGAATGAAATTCCTATACAGGAGAGGCCAAGGCAGTGGTATCACTGCAAGTTCAAGACCAGCCTGGTCTGCAGTGAGTTCCAGGCCAACCAGGGATACACAGGAAAACCTTGTCGCAGTAAGACAGCCCCAAACAAAAAACAGCAAAAACTCTTAAGTGGAAACAAATAAGAACAGAGAACCAATACACTTTCTATGAAAAGAAAAATGAACAGGAATGACAACTTTCCAGCTGAATTGGTCAAAAAAGAAAATCTAAATGAAATTAGAGCTGAAAAAAATATTACAACAAGCACCAGTGTCAGGTTTACAAATTAGAGAATCTTGAAGAATTAGATAAATTTATAGACAACTATGACCTCCCAAAACTAAATGAAAAGAATGTAAGCATAACAATAAGATTGAAGTCATAGGGAAATGAAAGGAGAGAGCCCACTCCAGCAAGTTTTCCTCTGACCTCCGCATGTGTGCTGTGGGACATCCATCCCTCCTCTGACCATAACAACACACACCCCATAATCAACCAAACCAAACAAAACAAAACAAAAAAACAGGTTGCAGATGTAGCTTAGCACAATACTTGCCTAAATTATGTGACGACTATATATATTATATGAAGTCCTAGATTCAATACTCACCTGTATCCCCAGCAATCCAAAGGTGTAGGTGGAAGGAGTTCAAGGTCATCTTTGATCTTCATAATAGGTTTGAGACAATCCTGGACTACCTGAGACTCCGTTTAAAAAAGCAAAATAAGTGGGGATTATGGCTCAGCAATTAGGAATATTTGATGCTCTTACAAAGGACATGGGTTCAGTTCCCAAAACACACCAGGCAGTTCCCAAGTGCCTGTAAGTTCATTTCCAGGGGTTTTGATGCCCTCTGCTGCCGTCCTCAGGCACCTGCACGCACACAAATGCAGCAATGTACGTCCTCACTTATGCCTTACCCTCAAAAGGTGCTTGCTTCACAAGAAAGAGAATCTGAGTTTAGAGCCTCAGCACCCATGTGAAAAGCCAGGTATGCTGGCCCTTGATTGTATTCCCAGTTCTGTTAATGGGTCAGGGGAGAAGGAGTGGAAGGCAGGCTTATTGGTCAGTCATTCTAGTAAGCTCCAGGTGCAATGATAGACCCTGTCTAAAAACAGAAAAAAGGCAGTGGTGTCACATCTTTAATCCCAGCACTCCAGACGTGACAAGGGATCGCTGAGTTCAAGGCCAGTCTGGTCTACAAGCAAGTTCCAGGGCAGGCAGAGTCGTGACCCAGAGAAACCCTGTCTCAAACAAAAATAAGGCAGAGAGCCAAAGGCGTCATCCGAGTGACTCACAGCAGTGCATACAGCTACATACACAAAACAGGTTGGCTTAAACTGTTCAAGTTGTATGTTGCCATACTTTTTAGTGGAAATTAACATAAAGGAAAATGAATATTAAAAGAAAAATTTGATATCCTCAGCTGAAGACTGAAAATCTGAGCTAGGCATGGTGGCACATGCTTTTAGTCCTAGCACTGGGGAGGCAAAGCCAGGCCTGGGCTACATAGTGAATTACAGTACAGCCAGAGCTGCATAGCGAGACCCTGTCTAAAGACAAACGAAACCCAAAACAAAACAAACCTCTAACGTCAGCAATAGGTTCCACAAATGTGAGAATAATTATCACTTAACTAACATCAATTAATGCATGAAGGGTTTTTTGTTTTGTTTTGCTTTAATTGTTTCTGAGACAGGTTCTCTGATAGTTGTTCTGGTTGTTCTGGAACTCGCCACGTGGACCAGGCTGATCTGGAACACCTCACAGACCCACCTTCCTCTCTACTGAGTGTTTGCCACCACACCCAGCCTGCAGAGAGTTGTGGAAGTTGATTTAGTCTTATTCAATGAAATTTAGATAGTAACAAGCATTTTGTTTCGCATTCATCGAAAAATTTCAAAACTCTCTTAACGTAATTGGTTTATTTGTGTTATAAATGTATAAAATTGGATTGCTGGTAACATTTACCAATATCCTTTGTCTGGGCAAACACACGGTCAGGTGCAGCTAAGTGAATGGAAAGTCTTGAGCTGTACGGAAATCACCGGCGTCCGGAGGTCAAAAACAGTTCAAACTGCTCCAGCCAGGTGTCAAGCCCTGTTAGTCAGTAGCCAATTTGTCCGGGACGGTTTCTGCCCAGCGCCAGGTCCCGCCCCTAACTGCGGGCCAATCCCTGCCAGGCGCAGCGACCTCGGACTGCTATTGGAGGAGAGGGTCGGGGCGGTTCCCGCCCCGACGTCGCGGGTCTGAGGTGGAAAGCGGAGGCCGCGGCGCTTTTCTCTGCCCTTGACAGCCCTTCGCGTCGCCATGGCTGCCCTGGCGGCTCTGCACGGCGGCGTCCGCCGGTCTCTGCTTCGCGGGCTGCTGCAGGTGAGCGGGGTCAATTCCGGGGGGGGAGCCCGCCGCCGGCAGTCCAAGGTTCCGCCCTCCGGCAAGGCCGGGGCACCCCGAGGTGGGGTGCTCGCGGGGGACGGCGCTCACCACGCGTGCCCCGGGGCCGTGTGTCCCCGAGTCCGCCTGCACTGCTGTCACACCTGCCTGGACCTGGCCAGGCGCTATCCCAGACTGCAGAGAGCTGAGCCTCTTTACAGGCCCAGGAGTTTCGGAGACGTTCTTTAAAGTCATAAATACTTACGAATTTTTATTGGGGAGAGTGAGTTTATTGTCCCTCCCGCCTTTTTCTTTAAATCCGGTAGCTAATCATTGGTTTAATTATTGATCTTATCAGAACTCTGAGGCACTATGTGACAATCAAAAGATACTATACAGCCACTCCTTAAAACTAACAAGATGGCTACTCAGACACTAAAAGAAGTAAAATATATTTGGAGCGATTGCCTCTTTCTTTGTTGTTGTGTTTGGGGAACACTATAGTGACAGACCTTTGCAATGTTGCATTCTGGAAAACGCTTGACTGTTTTAGGAATGGGTGAGAAACTCCACAGTGTAGTTGTGAAGTTTCGCGTTTCCAGTTTGACTACAATAGGAAGCTTTGAAATCCATCTAGGTCCTAGAGTTAGGTCTGGACGGTTGCCGTTTTTTGTTTCTGTAACAGTCAGGGTTCATGGAACTGGGTAGTTTTGGCAATAGACGCTGAAGGAGAGCAGTGCTTTGCGAGAGGTTGCCAAAGAATACTGCAGACATGAGGAGGGCTGTGGCCCGAGGGTGGGAGCTGAGGGAAAGCGAACTGTAAAATTAATCTTCCTGGAGTTGCAGGTGTCTGAGTTGCCAGCCACTCCACAGGCTGAGGCGAGAGGAGCTTGAGCCCAAGGGTTCCAACCCACGTGGGCAATTTGGGAATACCAGGCCTCAGAAAGATAAAAAAATTAAATTCTGAATGACTGAGATAATTGGAAAGCCAGAAGGATAGTTTATTTTCTGTTCTGGAGATGGACAGTACCTCACCTATAAAATAAGTGTTCCCAGGAAAGACACTGGTGTTTTTCCTCCTAATCCTGCTTTTTCCTCTCCCTATTCTCCTATCTTTTCTCCTTTTCTCCCCTCCTCTTTTCTCTCTTCCCACTTGGGTTTGCTGTGTCGATTAAATTGACTTTGAACTCCCCTCCCCATTTCAGCCTCTGGATTACCTGGGATTGAAAGAGCAGGCCATCATGCCCAGGAGTTCTTGATTAGTTTGTCAGTGTCATTGGGATGGCTCTAAAAATTACAGAGAAGTCAGGTTAACTGAGATTCCGAATAACGTTGCCTCGATGAGTTAGATAAGCCAGGTACTTGAGGCGTGTCGAAACAAAAGTGTGCAGAACAAAAGTGTCCATCACCAAGTGCAAATACATTCTGCACGAGCATGGGAAACCTGTGCTAGGGCCGTGGAGTCCTATGTGTGTAATTATACATGGAAAAAGCTGAGGCAGAGGGATTGTGAATTTGAAACCATCCTGGGCTGCACAGTGAGAGCTTGTCTCAGAATAGTGCAACCCAGAATGATCGGAGTATAGAATAGGAGTTTGAAGGGGGGACTGCTGCATAGGATTGAATGCATTTTAAGGGTCACTGAGTCTCCCATCAGTTCCAGCTTTGGGGTCTTCTCTATATTCTGCAACTCTGGGTCTTAGTGACCCTAACTGTGTCTTGCCAGCACTGATTGCTATCCTGTGTTCCGGGCTCCTTTTACTACCTGTAGATTATGTAGCGTATGCCATGGGCTTCCCACTTCCTTCATAAGAGCTGGGCATTTGCTCTAAGATGGTCTCTACAATACACACTCTTCCTGCCTCACATCCTGAGTACTGGAATTAGCAGTCAGGTGCTGCCACGTGTTTGGGATCCCATCCAAGTTCTCCAGTCCAGTTCACTTTGTTAAACTCTAGAAATGACCTATTGGATGCCACCTCAATTAAATTGAGCAACCATTTATTTAACTACAGAAATCTTTTCTGAAAAGAATTTTCAATAGTCTGTGCTGTGTTGTAGAATGGAATCTGACCTCTTACCCATTACATGGTCTTTTTAACCTTTGCTTTCAAATACACACAAACCAACAAACTTTTATGGGACTTTATCTGTCTGACTTTTTTAAACACCAGTCTCTGGTAACCCATGCTGGCCTTGAACTTCTGGTCCTTTTGCCTTCATTTCTTAAGCACTGAGATTACAGGAATGTGCCTCCATACCTAACATATTGGGCAGGGTTTTACACTTACTTTAACATACCAGAATTTATCTGTAAATTTTTTTGTGTCTCTGGTTATACTTATACCTACAAAGGGACAATAAAAAAGTTAGTGTCACTGTTGACAGGCTTGACCAGCGACACAGATAACCACTGGTCAACAAGCGATGCAGGGCTTTGGGAAGAGGTTCCTGAGACCTGTTATTACTCTAGTAAGATAGAGATTTCTAGTGGTTCAGGTGCCAAGAGTAGAGGCTCTAGAGGACTTGGCAGGACTTGCCCTTGGCTGACTTCATGACTTCAGATGCTGGGTCGGCCAGGGTTCAAATTGCTGTCCGTGAAAGGAGACCTGCAGTTCCCATGGCTACTCCTAACTTTAAAGGTATTCCAGATCCTGTGTTCAGCTATTCCGTACCCTGAGAGTAGCCACACAAGCTGTTGTCTTCACTCTTTATAGACTGCTACATTCAGCTCTTTTTTTTTTGTTTTGTTTTTAAGATTTATTTATTATCTATACAGTGTTCTGCCTGCTTGTATGCCTGCAGGCCAGAAGAGGGCACCAGATCTCATTACAGATGGTTGTGAGCCACCATGTGGTTGCTGGGAATTGAACTCAGGACCTCTGGAAGAGCAGCTGCTGGGCCATCTCTCCAGCCCCCTACATTTAGCTCTTTATACACTGACTACAGTGTTGGTAGCAAAGCCATCCGTGAGTGACTGAGGGTGGCATGGGCAGAACCCGACCTTTCCCGTGTCTCTATCTACCTCTGCGGTGTCAGCTCACAGGCCGTGCTACTTCTGCATGCCCCCCCTTTTTTTCTTAACCTGAGGACTGACGTTAGGCCTCAGCAAGCTTTCTCCCACTGAGCTCTGCTCCCAGCCTTGCCCTCTGCTCTTCCTGAGTTCCGTTTCCAGCCTGTAAGGCAGTAGGCTGCAGTCACTCCTGGATCTTGGTTTTGCTTCATTACTGGGATTTTGTTTTTCAGCCTTGTTAGTAAACATCAGACATTGTTGTGGTCTCGTTTAGCACCTGCAGCCCTCACAGAGATAAGAAGTAAACAAAATTATGTCTTGTAACTCACCATATAGTGGGAAGACGGTAGGGCCATCTCAAGTTCAAGTTATGTCATGGAGGAGCAATAAGAATGTGCAAAGACCAAATAAAATAAATCTAGAAAAGGTTTTAAAGGGTGTAGAGAGGTGGCTCAGTGGTTAAGAGCAATGCCAGCTTTTGTGGAGGATAAGGGTTTGGTTTTCAGCACCTATATGACAGCTAACTTCTGTTCCAGAGTATCTAACACCTTCTGATTTCCTGGGCACCAGGCAAATGCTGTGCACATAAAACACAGTCAAAACACATGCACACACATGCACAGCCACCCACCCATATAGACCACACAAAGAGAAGAAGAATTTGTGTAGGTTACTGTGGAAGCAAGGTGGAAGTCTCTCCTCTGCCGGGTCTGGTTGAGTAGGGTTCCTGGGTTGGCTGTGAGGTTGATCTGTGCTTGTTGCTTTTTCAGTGGTTACTAATCTTGAGACAGTCTCACTCTGTAGCCCACGCTGACCTCCGTCTTGTACTTTCTCCGCCCCTGCTTTCCAAGTCCTGGGATCTCAGGAATGTTCCAGCACATTGAATTCTGTCATTCATTCTTCAGAATTTTGATGCTGGGATGTATTGGTGAAGAAGAGCCACAGTCCTGATCTCAGGGTGATTGCATTTTTGAGGGGGGGGGGAGGACCAAGGGATGATAACAATGTTCAATACATGATGATGTCAACATAAGAAAGAGTTAATAAATAGAGGTCAACTTTGTTCTATCAATTATCTAGACACAGGTTCTGACTGTAACTTAAGCTATCTAGCACTTACTGTAGAACCCAGCTGGCTTTGGACTCAGGCTCCTCCCACCTCTACTTTCCTAGTGCTGGAATAGCATGTGTGCTATCATCCTTGGTGGTCCAACTAAAAAACGTAAGTAAAGAAGATCATGTAGGGTTTGTCATTTGTGCTTAGATATGAAGAATAAAAATAAACCAGCTGGGCCAGAGAGATGGCTCAGTGGGTGAAAGAGGCAACCTTAGTTCAGATCCCTGGACTCAAATCCCTGGATGCTCAAATGCACACACACACACACACACACACACACACACACACACACACACACAATGTCTAGCTTAAAAAAAAAAGAAGCGGCACATGGTGACATATACCTTTAATCCCAACATTCAGAGGCAGAGTCACTTTAAGTTCGAATTCAACCTGGGCCACATAGTGAGTTTCAGTCCAGCCAAGGCTACAAAGTGAGACCCTGCCACAAACAAAAGAAAAACCCCAAATAAAGTTAGCCCACATGATTTACTGTGAAGTACTCAATAAAAACAGGGTGGTATTTTCCAAAGAAGGTAGGAGAGTCCAGTGTTGCTGAGGTTGAAAAGATTGTAGTTAAACATTTATTTTTTCTAAATAGATAGAATTATCTATTTAGTATAGATAAAAGTATAGATAGTGTTAGTGTATACAAGTGCATAAGGTATATACCACTGTTTTCTGCTACATACCAAGAATGGTGACTGGAGCCACATACATAAACATTTATAAATGTTCACACTTATTACTACATGCAAATGTTTCATAAAACAGCTTTGTATGTGCATATGGGCAGCCACTTACTAAACAGGACAGCTGTCATGTGGAGGCATAAAGTTCTTAACCCAGGACTGATAGCCATAGCCGTGTCTGGGTCTCACAAGGCTACTGTGCAAAGTCTCTGAGTGTTATTTGATTTTGCTCCATAAACAGTGTTGACCTTGCTCAGAGCCAACAGTGGTAAACTGGCAAAGGTAACAGGAACCAAGGGTACAGAGACATTGCAGGCAGTATGGGTAATGTCAGAGTTCACTGTAATGTGGGCTAGGGTTATGTTTATTTAAATTTTTAGACTAAAGGAGTCGGACAAGAGTGTATTTACATGCGTATGGAATGATCCAGAAGGAAGAGAAAGAAAGGATGCACAATAGGAAAGCATGCGTGTGGCACGGGAGCCATCGGTGAAAATGGACTAGACACTTGCAAGAAAAGACCAAGTAAAATGGACACAACCCCGCTTTACTGTAGCTAAGGGGGGGTGGTACTGGGATTAGAACCAGGGCTTCTATATACCAAGCACACACTCTGCCACTAAGTTCGTCAAAACTGTTTGAAGAGGTAGAATACACAAATTCTTGGACATTCAAGGACAGGAAACGGATGTAGCTGGCCTTGCTAGACCCCAAGTAGAAACTCGCTGACCATGGAATCCCCTGCCTCTTGCAGAGCGCCACGTCCCTTTTCTCGGGTCTGCTTGTGCTCTTCCTTTCCTTCTCTACTTCCTGTGGCTTTTCTCTCTGCGATCCAGCCTCTTCTCTTATGTGGTGTTGGCTGACTGAGGTCTGACTGCCTTCAGCCCCTCAATGATTCAGGTTAATACCCATTGTCAACTGGCCAGGCTCTCAGGGTGCCAACCAGGTAAGTCTAGTCCATTCTTGGTGCCATCAGCTCTGCTCAGTGCTGGTGATGGAGTTGTCTTGGAGGGACTTAAGGTTGCCCTTATAGAGGAAGAGTGTGGATGGTAGCAATGACTAGCATCTTTACCATATCAGAATTTTTATTCAGAGTTGTATTGCAGACAGTATGATTACATAGAAATATAGAAATAACAGCCTGATTTACATATGTAGAGGGTGTGTTTGTGGAGGACAGCCATGAAACAGATGCACTTGGGCCTTGCCTACTTGAGCACAGATTTGTTTATTGATCATGGCTGAGTGCACTGTCACTTAAGGGTCGTGTAAAGCTCAGGAGTGTAAAAACAAACAGTACCTTCCTAACATAATGACAGTCTTTAAGAAGTACAGATACACAGCCAGGTTTGGTATCACAACTGTAATCCTATAACTTGAAGGTCTGAAGTAGGGGATCTTAATTTTAGTTCTTACCTGGGCTATATAGATAGTAAGACCTTATCTAAAACAATTTTTTTTTTAAAAAAGGATAGAGATAGTAGCTGTTTTATTTCAGAGTTGGAATAAACACAGGTCAATTTGATGACAACTAGTGCTATGTATTTGTGTTACTATCAGATTTAAACAGTAGGATGAAACGTGCTTTTCAGTGGAGCCCTAGGTCTGAAGACGATTGCACAAACCAAGGAATCTTTCTCTTTTGAACCCCAGGGGTAGCTTGCTTATGGTACTGTTCTCATAGCTCTTATCAAACTCTAAGGAATATGTCCAGGCGATTTCAACACTTCTTCTTTACAAGCTTGCCTTGCGACTGAAGGTCCATGGTGGCCGAGCTCAGTCTTTATAATGCCTTTTTCAGGGAAGTGAGCTCAAGTGCTTTGCTGGACAAGGAAGGATCAAATCGTCTTGTGCGTATTGGTCATCTCCTCACGACACCAAGACTGAAAACCTCTTCAAAGCAGAAGACACATTGAAACTTTGTGATGTTAACATTTTAAAATCAAATCTAGACTAAGTTGTTTGTATAGCAGAGTTGATTGTGAGGCATTTCCCCACCATATTCTCTCACGCTTTCATTGAGAAAACCATGCTGTGGAGCCACTTATGTCCTAAAAGGTATGCCCGTGTCAGGCTGCCATTTGTACATACTTCTGTCATTCAAACACCATGAAAACCAGTTTGGTTATCATGGCTGTTCCTATTTATAACTCCACTGTCAAACTTACGTTTTATTTATTCTGAATTTTCAGTTGAAAGTTTTAGTTATCTATGTTCATTTAGGACAGAGTGTTTGTTTAATCTATGAAAGGCTAAATTCTTGGATCACCTGTAAGTCTAGACTTTTGTGGGCTATTTAGTGCTCTTTCCATGAGCTATAACTGTAACTATCAGTTGATGTGTGACTATATGCTGCTGCTTTTAGACTTGTTGACTTCATGTTCAGCTAGGGCTTTGAACTCTGCCCTACATTTTCAGAAATTCCTTTGTTGACATTTGTTTCTACAAATAGCGTGGAAAGAATTTAGATGTCTTTCTTTCTGTTCCTTTGAGTGTGGTGCTGAGGACCAACCAGAACCTCATACATGCCAGGCATTCACTCTTCCACTGACCTATACTCTAGCCCCCTGTTTTACTTCTTAAGAATTATCTGGCAATATAGGCCATATTATATGACATTTGTTTGCCTTGTGTAAATCAAGAGACACTTGCTGGAAGGTCTTAGGGAGTAATAGCAAGTTTTACTTATTTTTTTAATTGGATTTTTCATACAGTAGTC
This sequence comes from Myodes glareolus, assembly GCF_982192425.1. Taxonomy (NCBI): domain Eukaryota; kingdom Metazoa; phylum Chordata; class Mammalia; order Rodentia; family Cricetidae; genus Myodes; species Myodes glareolus. Next base: position 82,536,448 of record NC_142029.1, on the reverse strand, counting down.
TTTTTATTAGAAATATTATTGTTATTATTATTATTATTATCATTATTATTAGTGTGTGTATGTATGCAGTGAGTATGTGCTGGTGCCCATGGAAGTCCTAAGAGAATGTTGAATCTCCTGGAACTGGAGTCAGGTAGTTCTGAACCACCCAGTATGCATGCTAGAACCCAGCCTGGGTCCTCTGAAAGGGTAGCCTCTAAACGGCAATCTCCTACCTACTAAAAATGCAAACAATGAGAACTGTGAACCTGTAATACTACATAATTGAGAACTTAGATATAACTTATATTATATCTGACTCAAGAGGCTGAAGCAGGAGGAGGGAGGAGTGTGTTCAAGGCTACTCTGGGTCTCAGTGAATTTGAGGTCAGCCTGGGCTATATAGGAAAGTGCTTTTCCAAAAATGTAGCCCATGACTAGAGATGTCGTTCAGCTGCTAGAGTGTGGTGTCTGAGAGAGCATGATGGTGTGGTGTGCCCAAAGCCCTAGGTCTGACCCCATCTCCTGAAGTCCAGCTGTGGTAGCTCAGCCTGCTATCTCAGCATTTTGGAAGCAGAGAGGCAGGATAATTAGAAGTCAGAGTCATCTCTCACTGTACAGTGAGTTTGAAGCCAACCTAGTTCCCATGAAATCTTGTCTCAAAATCAACCCAGCAAACAAAGCCGTTAAATTGTAGTGAGTATTTACTTTATAATTAGGACTCTTTGCTGTTGTTATGTTTACATGAACAGTTTTAAGGGCTGGAAAGATAAGCCTAGCAGCTAAGAGCTCTGCTGTTCTTACAGAGGAACTGCGTTCAATTCCTAATATCCCTACAGCAGTTCACAACTGTCTGTATCTCCAGTCCCAGGGGATCTGATACCTTCTGTCCTTCATTGGCACTGAATGAAGGTGGTACACAGACATACATGTAGACAAAAACCCATACACATGAAAATAAATAATATTAAAAATAAATTTTTAAGATGGCAGTTGCTGGAGAGATGGATCGGAGGTTGAGAGCACTGCCTGCTCTTTCAGAGGTCCCGAGTTCAATTCCCAGCAGCCACGTGGTGACTCACAGCCATCTATGATGGGATCTGGTGCCCTTTTCTGGCCTGCAGCATACATGCAGGCAAAACACTGTATACATAATTAATAGTTTAAAAAAAACAAAAATGATAGTTCATCAGAAGTTAAAATTTATATTTCTAATGAACAGCTTATCAGAAAAGTAATATTTATTGTAACCATTTTTTATGATTTATAAAAGTGGTGATATAGAGTGTGTAAAACTTGGAAATAAAAGTGTAAGAATGAAGAAAATAACCTTAAGTCTATTATTGCTAATTATGAAATTAATGGATGAATTTTAAAATATTGTAACATAAATATTTATCTTACAGGAAGGAAGATGCCTGGAGCGAACTTATGCATCCAAACCCACTTTGAATGTAAGTATACATTTAAAAAGAACCATATAGTTTCAAGAATTTAAAGCAATGTTGCCAGTAGAAACACACATGTTGCTAGGCATGGTGGTACAGTACATGCTTGCAGCGTGAGCTCTCAGGAAGGTGAGGCCAGAGGCCCTATCTCCAGCAAACCAACCAAAGCACACTTGCTTATATTTAGGTCTTGAATGTATTTGACAATTAACAAGGTTATGCAGTTAGGGAAAGCTAACAGTGCACATACTAAGTTTCTGCAATATCATGTTCATTCAGTCCGTGAGTAATTCTCTATAATCCACTATAAAACAGTTTCCTCTAAAACTGTGGAGTAGCTGGGTGGTGGCGGCACACCCCTTTAATCCCAGCACTTGGGAGGCAGAGGCAGAGGCAGGAGGATCTCTGTAGTTTGAGGCCAGCCTGGCCTACAGAGTGAGTTCTAAGACAGCCAGGGCTGTTACACAGAGAAACCCTGTCTCGAAAAACCTAAATAAATAAAATGAAAAATAAAATAGAGCATTTGCTGCTCTTCCGGAAGACCTGAATTTAGTTCCCAGTATTCAAGTTAGTAGTTTTAAAACTACTATTGCTAGGTATGGTGAGGAGGCAGAGGGGGAAACTCTGATTTCATGGCCAGTCAGCACTACATATCAAGTTCCATGCTGGCCAGTTATGTGTCATAGAAACAAAACAAACAAAGAAAGAAATGAAAATCAAAAACAAACTCTATTATCTGGGGTTTATGCATGCATGGTGCATGTGTGTTGGTATGTATGCACACATGCACTCTCATGTGTGTACATATACATGTGGATGTGAGAGGACAACCTTGCAGACATTTTTCCTGAGATCAAACTCAGGTTATAAGGTGAGCATTGAAAGTCCTTTACCTGCTGAGCCACCCTGACTGCCCCAGGTTTTAAAGCTTTGACCAAGCAAAACTGGAACTTAAGCTTCTGGCCTTAAACCTCCAGAGAGAACTGGGAGGGATTTTTATGTGTGCTTATAATTTGCCTTAATTTCTTTCTCCACGTTGCTCATTCTCTCGTTGTGTCCCTCCCTGCATCCTGCCCCCCAGCCACTGTGGGTTGAGCCCAGGGCCGTGCACCTGATAGACAAGCACTCCACCCATGAGCTATACCCCAGTCTTGTCTTTGTGTCGTGCCTTAAATTGTGGTGTGCCATGGTGTTTTCCAGCCGTTCAAATATTATTTTAATCCTTACAAACTATTCATAAGTGGTCTGAGTATGTTTAATAAATGAAACAGGATTTGAATATGCCTATGCTAATATTTTTACCTTTTTCTGTCTTGCCAGGAAGTGGTTATAGTAAGTGCTATAAGAACTCCTATTGGATCCTTTCTGGGCAGCCTTGCCTCTCAGCCAGCAACTAAGCTTGGTTCTATTGCAATTCAGGGAGCTATTGAAAAGGCAGGTCAGTGGTTGCATTGTTTGGAGTTGAGGGGGCCAAATGATTGGGGGATACACAATTGTTCTGCATTTACTGTATATATAACTTAGAAATTACATGGTTTCTGCATATCTAATTTCCCTTGTACTCAATAGGAATGAAACTCAACACCAACAGGAAAGAGAAATCATTCCTGCTCCATGTCATGTAATTTGCTTGGTAATATTAATAGTTAAATTGAATATTAGGAGAGAAGGCTCAGTGATTAAGAGCACTGGCTGCTCTTCCCAAGGACTTGGGTTCAGTTTCCAGTACCCACATGGCTGCTTTCAGCTGTTGGCAACTCCAGTTCCGGATGACCCTGTGCCTTTTTCTGGTCTCCCTGGGTCCTGCATACACATGGTGCACAGACATACATACAGGGAAAACACCCATATACATAAAATAAAAATAAGTAAGGTCCTAAAAAAGAAATTGAGTAAATCCAGGACATTCCTTTCTGCTGTTTAAAAGGGATCCCGAAAGAAGAAGTGAAGGAAGTCTACATGGGCAATGTCATCCAAGGGGGTGAAGGGCAGGCCCCCACAAGGCAAGCGGCATTGGGTGCAGGTATGACGAACACGTTTACTGTTATACTTCATATTCTTGGAAATGTCAAGGCCATTTCAGCTAAACGAGTGAATGCATGATTCTTATAGAAAAGAACATTTGAAGATTATGGTCACATGCTCTATTTTAATTATACAATTATATTTGAAAAATGACTTTTTTTTTCAAAAGTATAATTTATGTTGGCTTTAGGTTTACCGATTTCCACTCCGTGCACCACGGTAAACAAAGTCTGCGCTTCAGGAATGAAAGCCATCATGATGGCCTCTCAAAATCTTATGTGTGGACATCAGGTAAGAAACATCTTGTTTGGGCTGGAGAGATGGCTCAGAGGTTAAGAGCATTGCCTGCTCTTCCAAAGATCCTGAGTTCAATTCCCGGCAACCACATGGTGACTCACAACCATCTATAATGAGCTCTGGTGCCCTCTTCTTGCCTACAGACATACACACAGACAGACTATTGCATACATAATAAATAAATAAATCTTTTTTAAAAAAGACTTATTAAATAAAAGAAACATCTTGTTTTAATAGCTTGGGATCGTGGGGGTCGCGGGAGAGAGTAGAAGGGAAGGGGAGCAGAGAGAAATGGATAGCTCAATAAAAACAATAAAAACATTTAAAAAAGAAACACTTGTTTTATCTGCCACTTAAAATAATTTCAAATCCTAGAAAACACCAAATGTCTAAACACATTTATGCTGTGTCAGTGAGATTCATTATTTCTACTGCATGCATATGAGTGTTTTACCTGCATGTCTGTGAACCACATGTGTGCCTGGCATTCAGAGGCCAGAAGAGGGCAAACCCCTGGAATGGAAGTTAGAGACAGTTATGAGCCACTCTGGGCAGAGAATATAAAACTCAGGTCCTGTGGAGAACAACACACTTTTTACTGCTGGGCCACATTTTCAGCTTCCCTTCCACTCCCTTTTAAAAGATTTGTTTCCTTTATGTGTGTTAGTGTTCTGCCTGCATGTATGTTTGTGTGCCCCATACATGTCTGGGACCCATGGAGGTCAGAAGAGAGTATTGGATATCCTGTTGAATGGTTCTGGACTACTATGTGGGTGCTGGGAATTGAACCTGGGTCTTTGGAAACCCAGTAAGTGCTTCTAACCATTGGCCATATCTCCAGACCCCTTTGTTTTTAAAAGATTTATTTTTCACTTATGTGTGTATGTTTGTGTGAATGAATGCCACATGGACAGGCACCTGTGGGGGCCTGAAGACGATGTTGGATCCCCTGGAGTTAGAGGTAGGTGTAAGCTGCCTGATGTGAGTGCTAGAAACTGAACTCCAGGCCTGCAGAGATGACTCAGTGATTAGGAGCATTGCCTGCTCTTCCAAAGTTTCTGAGTTCAATTCCTGGCAACCACATGGTGGCTTACAACCATCTGTAATGAGGTCTGGTGCCCTCTTCTGGCTTGCAGAATACACACAGACAGAATATTGTATACATAATAAATAAATAAATAAATAAATATTTTTTTTAAAAAAAAAAGAACTAACACTTCATCACTCAGTGCTTGCCGTGGCATCCAGAGGCTGTGTCTGGGCTTAAGAACTAACGCTTCATCAGTTCTCGGATGACAGATACTGAAGTAGCCACAGATGCAGAGTCACAGGGAAACACACGTCTTTATTAGAATTTATTTCTAGACATTCTAGCTTGCCATTGTATGTCACAACCAGGCTAAAGGTCAGCATGACGTGTTTTCATATTATTTCTCACATATGTAAGAAACATACTTATGGGGCTGGAGAAATGGCTCAATGGTGAGAACCCTGGCTGCTCCTTCAGAGGACCTGTGTTCAGTTGCCAGCACCCAGGCAGTGGCTCACAGTCATTTCTACTCCAGTTCTAGGGTATCAGGCATGTACATGGTGCACAGACACACATGCAGGCAAAACACTCATATGTAATTGGTTTTTTTTTTATTCTACTCAACTCCCAAATGAATACATGGAGACTTATTCTTACTTATGAATGCCCAGCCTTAGCTTGTCTTGTTTCTTGCCAGCTTTTCTAACTTAAATTATCCCATTTCTCTTTAACTATGTTTTGCCTCTGGGCTTTTTTACCTTTCCATATTCTCTGTCTTCCCTTCTTACTCCATGGCTGTGTGGCTGGCCCCTGGCATCCTCCTCTCTTCCTTCCTTCTTTTCTTGTTCTTCCCTCTTCTTCCTCTCCCCAAGCCTAGATTTCTCCTCCTATTTATTCTCTCTGCCTGGCAGCCCTGCCTGTTTGTCTGTCCTGCCTACTAGCTACTGGCCATTCAGGTCTTTATTAGATCAATCAGGTGCTTTGGACAGGCAAAGTAACAGCTTTACAGAGTTAAACAAATGAAACATAAAAGAATGCAACACATCTTAACATCATTAAACAAATATTCCACAGCATAAACAAATGTAACACATCTTAACCATAACACTCATACACATAACATACAGATAATAGAAATGAAAAAACCAAACCATACCTCTGTGCTTACTTTCAAAGAAGAAAAGGGTGCACCGAGGTCTGAGGTGCTGTGACACGGACCTTATCACACAAACAGCATGTGCATACCCTAGAAACTTCACAGTTATAGAAGGCATAAATGGAGGTTTGTTTTCCTCAGAGCCCTGCCCCCCCCCCATCCAGTCCCACCAGTTTGGATACTCTGCTACTTAAAACTGGAGAAACTTTGGGCAGGTAGATATGTGGAAGACTTGTTACTAAATCTGACTATTTTCTATTGAGTACTTAGGATTTATAAGAATAGAACAGTGAACAAGACAACTTTGAAAAATACTGAAAATAGGGCCGGAGAGATGGGTCAGAGGTTAAGAGCACTGGCTGTTGTTCCAGAGGTCAAATTCAATTCTCAGCACCCGTATGGTGGCTCACAACCATTTATAATGAGATCTGATGCCCTCTTCTGGCCTGCAAGGACACATGTAGTCAGAACACTGTACGTATAATAAACAAATAAATCTTAAAAATACTAAAAACAAACCCTGAAGAATTACTGAGTGAGAGGATTTAAATTTTTGGAAGTTGTCAGATGCTTTTCAAAACCTACCAGGTCCATCTTCTAAAAGTTAAGTGTAGTCAAATCCTTGTCTGGTTCTTGTCTTTTTCTTTGTTTGCTTTGTGTTTTCTGAGAGAGTGTCTCATTTGGCCCAGGCTGGCCTCACCCTCACCATGTAGCTGAAAATGAACTCGAACTCCTGCTCCTCCTGCCTCAGCTTTCCAAGGGCTAGGATTATAGATGTGCACCAGCATGCCCAGCTTCTAACTTTAGTGGAATTATATTGAATATTTTAAACCATTGTTTTTATAGTAGGGGCATTCACATGTTACCGTGGTTAGTAAAGCCACACTGCTGACAGCTGTGTGTAGAATGCAGCAGCCTGCAGCTCTGAACTGACCGAGGCTTTGCTGTGCCCTGAGCAGGATGTGATGGTGGCAGGTGGGATGGAGAGCATGTCAAATGTCCCCTATGTGATGAGCAGAGGAGCAACTCCGTATGGCGGGGTAAAACTGGAAGACCTGATCGTGAAAGACGGGCTAACTGATGTCTACAATAAAATTCATATGGTAAGTGCCACTTTTAAGAAATGTGCATGTGCTGGTATTCATGGAAGCCAAAAGGTGTCAGTCCTCAGGAGCTGGAATCGATGGGTTTGAGGCATCTGACCAGAGAATCTAACTGGAGTTCTCGGCAGGAAGTCTGCGCCCTCAGTTGCTGAGGTCTTTCCAGCCCCCAAATGCAATTTAATCCATAATCCTTGACTTTTTATAACACATGTATTTTTGAATACTTTTATGGTGGGTTCTATAAATGTTTTAGTCATTCACTTTATAAAAGTATTTTACTATGTCCATTTCTTTAGCGTGGATCACCTATTAAAAAGCTGCCCCATACTTGAGTGGGGTATTTCCTCCTAAAATGGCAATTGTATCTTTCCTGCAAATATTAGAAGACAAGACACGAGGGAACATCACCTAGAGTAGAGGAAGGGAATTTAGAGAAATGGAAATGAAGCCCTAATCATTGAGTTATGCAAAGATAATTTTTTCACCTTTCCCAGGGTAACTGTGCTGAGAATACTGCAAAGAAGCTGAATATTGCACGAGGCGAACAGGATACTTACGCCATCAGCTCTTACACCAGGAGTAAAGAAGCCTGGGATGCAGGGAAGTTTGGAAATGAAATCGCTCCTGTCACAGTCTCAATAAAAGGTAGAGAGGCATTTCCAAAGTAAATTTCAAGTTTATAAACATTTGTCTTTTCTTTGTTACATTTTACTTTTTTTTGTTTGGGTTTTTATTTGTTTGTTTTGTTTTTCAAGATAGGGTTTCTCTGTGTAGTCCTGACTGTCCTGGAACTCACAGAGATCTGCCTGCCTCAGCCTTCCCAGTACTGGGATTAAAGGCATAAGCCACCACCATCCAGCTAGATTTTACTTTTAATAGATTTCCCGTGTTGTAGAACTGATGTTTCCATTTTAAGTGAGTGTTATCTTTATTCATTTGAGCTGAACATATTAACAGTTTTGCTTAAGTTAAGACAGGGAGGGTTACAGGTCACCCAAGTATACAGTGCATTAAGCTTACTATTTTATAAAGTAGTTTTAAATTTATTTCTTTGGTCTTGAGCTTATGTGGCATGTGCATACTGTGGTGTAGGCTGCAGGAGCTGGTTCTCTTCTCCCCCATGTATGTTCCAGGGATTCAAGGCAAAGCATCTGGCTTAGTAGAAAGGGGGCGTACTTACTGTTTTTTGAGAAAATGTATTTATTAGAATTCTTTCTCAGCCGGGCGGTGGTGGCGCATGCCTTTAATCCCAGCACTCGGGGGGAGGCAGAGGCAGGTAGATCTCTGAGTTCGAGGCCAGCCTGGTCTACAAGTGCTAGGTCCAGGACAGGCTCCAAAAGCTACATGGAGAAACCTTTTCTCGAACAAACAAACAAAAAAGGATTCTTTCTCATGTAAGTGACATATAGCAGATACATTTTAAACTTATTCTACTTTTTTCCTTTCTTTTGGTTTCTTGACACAGAGAAACCTGTTTTTGGAGCCTGTCCTGGAACTCCCTCTGTGGACCAGGCTGCCCTTGAACTCAGAGAAATTTGCCTGTCTCTGCCTCCCAAGTGCTGGGATTAAACGTGTGTGCCCCACTGCCTTACATTTATTCTTTAAAAGATTTTATTTTTACTATATTGTGTGTGGTTTATATGCACACAAGTACAGGATCCTGAAGATGCCCCTCTAGATGGAGATACAGGAGAGTTGCCTCATGTGGGTGCTGAGAATCAAACTTGAGTCCTCTGGAACAGTAGTGTGTGCTCGTCACCACTGAGCTGTCTCTCCAGCCCTGCTCACACTTATTATTAGTGTGCATATATATGTGTACACGTGTGCTCCACGGCCTGCATGTGGAAGTCAGAGGACAATTTTGTGTAATCAGTTTTGTTTTTTTCTACATTTACATGGGTTCTGGGGATTGAACTCAGATTATCAAGCTTGCATGGTGAGCACTTCTGTCTGCTGAGCCTAAAAAGTACTTTAGAAGTCAACATCCAGAAATGAAGGATGAATGACATTCATCTCTAGAGCTCTGAGTCAAAGAAAGCAGTCTTCTCACCAACAAATCCGTGGTACAGACTTATTGCGTGGGTGATAGAACACTTTATCATGCAGCACTGTCTGGGCTCTACCCTTGGCATACAGTGAGGTCTGTGATCATAGACCAGGGCTGGGAGACTGGGTGTGCAGGCACAGGCAGGAGGATGTATGTGCATTTGAGGCCAGCTTGGTCCACTTACTGAGCTTCAAGACCACCAGGACTACATAGAGAGATCATATCTCAAAAATAAGGGCGGGTGGAATAATGGGTTGTGGGTGTAGGCTTCACTTGTAGATGGACACTTGTTTGGAATGGATTGAAGCCCGTTTGAGGAACCATGTGTAACAGTTTCTACCCAAGGGGCCATTTGTTGTCCTGACTGCGTGATCACTTAGCATCTCAATGTTAGGTAAACCAGATGTGGTGGTGAAAGAAGATGAAGAGTACAAGCGTGTTGATTTCAGTAAAGTGCCGAAGCTGAAAACCGTGTTCCAGAAAGAAAATGGTAAGTAGTAAGAAATCAGACATAAGAAAAAAAAAAACAAGTTAATATGTAATGTTTATTATTGGATTTGCCTAACAATTTTTAAAGATTTTTTTCTGTGTGTTTGACCTGCATATATGTCTATGCACCACTTTGTACCTGGTGTCCTTTGGGTTAGAAGATGACCTTTAAATCCCTGGAACCAGAGTTACAGTTGTGGGCTGGCATCTGGGTGCAGGGAGCCAAACCCAGGTCCTCTGGAAGAGCAGCCAGCACTAACTGCCAAACCATCTCTCTCTAGCCCTTGCCTAACAATTTAAACAAAGTAACTGTAGAAAACATCTAGATGTTACTTAACATGTATAGATACTGTATTCAAATAAAATTAGCCAAATAATAAAAATTCAAGGTATGTTTAACTTTGTTTAACAGTTCATACCTTTAATATATTAAGTCCTAGCATGGGAGAGGGGATTATATAACATGGCTGGAGAATTGAATTTTCAGAGGCAGGCATCCCCATAGTTTGTGAACTGAAAATTCAAATTTACATAATACATTCTTTGAGGCTTTGCTGATGGCTGTGTTCACTGGTATACTAAATATATAAATATACTAAATATATAAATAAGCCTTGCTTAGTGTATGTTACTCCAGAATGTTGGGACAAATGGAGTCTATGTTCTGAATATCCTTTTGGGAGACTGTCCATGTTAGGCAAGTACTCTTCTATTGAGTGATATGCCTAGCCCTAAATTTCTGAGTGGTTTGGAGCCCTCAACTTTGAGAAAATATAAGCTCTTCCAGGTTGGCTGTGTGCAGCTGTGATAATCTGCAGTTAGTTTTCCCTCTTTCTTGAAAGAGTTGCTCAGTTCTAAGTATAGAAATCACCACTCACCTTTTTGTCAGCATAATAAAAACATATTGTAAGAGTACATATTATAAATAGTGGTGACCCACACCTTTAATCCCAGCACTCAGGATAGAGAAGCAGGTGGATCTTTTGAGTTTAAGGCCAGTATGGTTTACAGAGAGTTCCAGGACAGCTAGGGATATACAGAAAACCCCTGTCTTGTAACCCCCCACCCCAAAAATTAATACAAACAAAAAATCTTTAAAAAACAAAAATACATCTTAAACTGGACATGGTCATTGATCTCTTGGGAGGAAGAGGCAGGTGGAGTTCCAGGTCAGCCAAGGTTGCATAGCAAGACTGTTTCAAAAAAAAAAGAAAAGAAAAGAAAGAAAAAGAAAAAGGCAGAGAGAGATGAGATTGAGGCCAACCTGGTCTACAGAGCAAGTTCCAGAACAGTCAGGCAGGGCTACCCACAGAGAAATTCTGTCTTGAAAAACCAAAATTAAAAGAAAAAAAAAATAAGCCAGGCATGGTGGCACATACCTTTATTTCCAGCACTTGGGAGGCATAGACAGGAGGATTTCTGTGAGTTCCTGGACAACTAGGGCTGTTACACAGAAAAACCCTGTCTTGAAAAATCAGTAAATAAACAAATAAACAAATGGACTAATGCAGGGTTTCCATTGTCAATATTAAATAGCTTCATTGACAATTTATGTACACAAAATGATTTAAAGTATATAGCTGAGTGGTTTTAGTATTTACTGACATTCAACTTCAAGTGACTATAGAGAACACCTGATTATGACTTGGATTTGGAAAATACAAATAGTGTCTGCTATACGGATGTTGAGAAGAAACATGAGAGTTGGTCACGTACCAGTGCCTCCACTACTTCTGCAGAAATGCACTAAATCCCCACCATACACAGTGAGCAGCAAACATTCACTGTGGAGCTAGCTCTGTGCATGTTTCCCCAGGGCAGAAATTATCTCCAAGCCTGTCTATAACTTGTCTACATATTTGACAAGGCAGACAGTGCTCTGTGGGTATCTGTGGGAGAGAAGAGGATCGACTCAGAAGAATGTGTGACTTTACGTTTTGTTGATTTCAGGCACAGTAACAGCTGCCAATGCCAGCACACTGAACGACGGAGCAGCTGCTGTGGTTCTCATGACTGCAGAGGCCGCCAAGAGGCTCAATGTGAAGCCACTAGCACGAATCGCGGGTAGATGTTCTCACCTTGTTTTTTCTTTTTTCTTTTTCTGGTATTGGGAAGCCAGAGCGGTAAAGTGTAAACACATTGTCTGTCAGGGCTAGAACTGCTGGGATGAAACACCATGATCTAAGCAACCTGGGGAGGAAAGATGTGTTCAGCTTATGTTTCCATATCACAGTTCATCATCAAAGGAGGTCAAGACAGAAACTCAAGCTGGATCCTGGAGGTGGGAGATAATGCAGAGGCCATGGAGGAAAACTGCGTCTGCCTTACTACAGAACTAGGACTGCCAATCCAGGGATAGCACCACACACAATGAGCTGGGTGGTCCCCCATCAATAACCACCTAAAAAAATGCCCTATAGGCCTACCTTCAGCCTGATCTTATCTAAGCATTTTTTCAGTTGAGGTTCCCTCCTCAAAAGACTTTAGCTTGTGTCAAGTTGACATCAACTAGCGAGCACACACATGCTAAGCAAGCATTCTGTCAGCGAGCTATTTCCCCAGCCCTCTTTTTCAGAGGGTCTCACTTTAGTTATACAGGCTGGCTTAAACTCATTATGTCTAGTCCAGGCTGGTTTTGATCTTGTTATCTGCCTGGAACAGCATTTCTTATAGGCTTGTGCCACAAGGCCTGGTTTGACCTTTTTTCTTTCTTTCTTATTTAGTTAAAAACACAACAACAACAACAACAAAACTGTGCAAGTACTTTTTGCCTCTGGAGGCCTAGGCACTCCCCTCAATTGCTTCCCATCTTTAGTTCTGAGAACAGGATATCGCCTTGGAAACACAGAATAGTGGACTTGGCTTTCTATTTTGGTTGACGTAGAAGTTCTTTTAATATTTTTGTTAATTTATAAAATTTAAGATGCTGGCAAAATACTTCAGTGAGTAAAAGGTGCTTCTTGCCAAGCCTGATAACCTGAGTTGGATCCCTGAAACCCATATGGTAGAAGGAAGAGAACTCATTCCCACAAATTGTCCTCTGACCTCCACAGGTGCCATGCCACACATATGCCCACTCTCACACAAAATACCCCACCCCAAGTTTTTAAAAATAGTATTATTTTAAAACAAACAAACAAACAAACAACAACAACAAAAAACATGCCAGGCATGGTAGCACATCCCAGCACTCAGGAAACAGAGGCAGACGGATCTCTGTGAGTTTGAGGCCAGCCTGGTCTACAAAGTGAGTTCTTTTGTAGAACAGTACAGCTAAGACTGTATTGCTAAGAGAAACCTTGTCTAAAAAAAACCCAAAAAACAACAAAAAAACCCCTCCTGTTATCCATCATATATGAGCAGAGAAAAGGAAAAGATATGTTTTACCTAATAGGTAGCCCCCAGGTAAAATGAATATGGAAGTAGGAGTCCAGAAAAGCAAACAAAAGTTGTTGTCTGCATGTATGATATGCCATGTGGAGGTGTGGAGGTCAAAAGACAAATCTGTGGAGTTGTTTATTTCCTTCTACCTTTACATGGGATGTAAAGATTGAACTCAGGTCTGTATACTTTGTATAGTGTTTTACTGAGTGAGATATCATGCCAGCCCTTATTTTTACCTTTGAAATCTGTTGTGTTTTGATGTGGGATGTCCTTCTGTATGTGTTGCTTTTATTGGTTAAAGAAAAAAAAAGTAGGTGGAGTCAGGCAGTGAGGCACTGAGGAAAAAAGATATGCAGAAAATGAGGTAATGCCAGGACCCCATGGCAATACATAGACTAATAGAAATGGGTTCATTTAAGATATAAGAGCTAGCTAGAAATATGCCTGAGCCATCAGCCAAACAATGTTGTAATTAATATCTTTGTGATTATTTGGGGTCTGGGCAACCGGGAAGTAAAAGTACAGTTTGTTTACAGTGTCTTCTCTGTAAATAGAATTTTCTTTATAATACATTTACCATTTTATTCTTAGCTTGTAATGAGTAACTTATATTTGTGGTACTTGGGATTGAACTAACAGCCTTTTGAGCTCTACTCCTGATGCCCCAGCTCTTGTGGTGTAATGGTTAACGCTCTGGACTCTGAATCCAGCAATCCGAGTTTGTTTCTTGGTGGAAACTGTTCCTTGAGGAGGAGACCTGGTCAGTCGTCCTCATCAACTCAGACCATGAAACCCCATATAAATGGGCTGCCCATCAGACTGCAGCACTGCCGGGGCATGTTTCACCTTCACTTCTCCTGTGTCAGCATTGCCCATCAGGGGTTAGAGACAGTTGTGAGATGACTGATGTGGGCGCTGAGAACTGAACTCTGGTCCTCTGGTAGAATAGCATATGCTTGCAACTGCTCCCAGACCAGCAGTTCTCATCCTGTGATCCAAACACACCCCTCACAGGGGTCACATAGCAGACATATTATGATTCATAACAGTAGCAAATCTCATTATGAAGTAGCAATGAAAATAATTTTATAGTTGAGGGTTACCACACATGAGGCTGTATTTATAGTGTCAAAGCATTAGGAAAGTTGAGAGCCACTGTCTTAGTGCCACATTTTTTAACCTCTTTCCAGACAAATCAGTGTCTTAGAGACTAGTTTAATCTTATTAAGAACAGAATCTTACGAAAGGAGCAAATGTGTAGCTGGGTGTGGTAGTATACACCTTTAATCCCAACACTCAGGTCAGGGCAGGGATGTCCTGAATACGAGTCTACCCTGGTCTACAGAGTAAGTTATAGCATAGGCACGGCTACATAGTGAGACCCTGTCTTAAAAAATAAAAAAGAGCAAATTGAGTCACATACGGCACAGAGATTAGGCAGTGTGCATTTCTTTGTTAGCTTTGCTTTTGAGTCTTATATACACGGATGAATCTTTGGGCATATGTAGAAGAGTTTAACGGTGCTTCTTTTTCAGGATTTGCTGATGCTGCTGTAGATCCTATTGATTTCCCAGTTGCACCCGCATATGCTGTACCTAAGGTAAGAAAAGGTGATTCTGCTAACTTGTGCTTTGCATATTGTATTAAGATCACAATTTTTACATTTTACATGTTCATTTGCAGAACAGTGATAATTTGGTATTGAGTCTGTTCACTTCAGAAAATAGTTAACTGACAGGAAACCTGAAACTACAGATTAGAAGTGGATAGCTGAATCACTTGTAAATATGATGCTGAATGCATACATCTGGTGTGGTGAAGGAAAGGTACCCAGTCTAGAATATAAAGTAAACAGCTGCTCGTAGAGGTTTCTTCATGCTGAAAGGCACCATGGACTGTATGTCTTACAGGGAAGAGTTAACACTAGATACAATGAATCCACATAGTTTTCTGTGCTTTCAAAGGCAGACATACCAAGCCTGTGTGAACACATTAAGAGGTCACAGGCAAACAAAGATGCTCAGGACGTGGAACCCCTGAACCTCAGGGGTTCAGGGTTCGGAGACCTCGGATGTCCTCACCTTGACCTCATGTTTGTGTGAGAAGGTCCTGAACTTGAGATCCTCCTACCTCAGCCTCCAGAGTGTTAGGACTGCAGGTGTATACTGCCCATCCAGCTAGAGCTGACATCTGGGAATAGTATACAGATTAAAAGAAAAAGGGGGAGCATGTAGGCTAAGACTAGAGAAGGATCAGACACAAGTAGCTGCAGATCTCAGACAGGAACAGATACATTTGAAAGTGAATGCTCTAGATTTGCAGCCAATGGTAAAATTTCTAAGGAAAGGGGATTTTAGAAATATTTTTTTTTGATTTTTATTGACCTCTACATTTTTCCCTGCTTCACTCCCTGCCTCTCCCCTCCCTACTTCAACCCTCCCACAAGGTCCTCATGCTCCCAATTTACTCAGGAGATCTTGTCTTCTACTTTTTTTTTAAAGATTTATTTATTTATTATGTATACAACATTCCTTCCATGTATGCTTGCATGCCAGAAGAGGGTGCCAGATCTCATTATAGATGGCTGTGAGCCACCATGTGGTTGCTGGGAATTGAACTCAGCACCTCTGGAAGAGCAATCAGTGCTCTTAACCTCTGAGCCATCTCTCCAGCCCTTGTCTTCTACTTTTTACTTCCCATGTAGATTAGATCTATGTAAGTCTCTCTTAGTGTCCACATTGTTGTCTAAGTTCTCTGGGATTGTGGTTTGTAGGCTGGCTTTCTTTGCTTTATGTTTAAAAACCACCTATGAGTGAGTACATGTGATAATTGTCCTTCTGTGTCTGGGTTACCTCACTCAAAATAATGTTTTCTAGCTCCATTCATTTTCCTGCAAAATTCAAGTTGTTGTTATTTTTTCCTGCTGTGTAGTACTCCATTGTGTAAATGTACCACATTTTCCTTATCCATTCTTCGGTTGAGGGCTTCTTGCTATGACAAACTAGAAATATCTTTTAAAAGGTATTATTATCATAAGGATAATCATTAGCACAAAAATCCCTTCCCCTCAAGACGAGGAACTAGTGAAAGAAAACACGATCAAGATTTCACAAAAGGTATTTGTGCCTGAGATAATTCCACAGCTTTTCTAAGGAAACTGAGGGGACATGTGGGAACAGACAAAACTCTGCAAGAATATAGAACTAAGTAATAGATAACCAGCAAGATAGATCTTAGGGACATACAGCATGATGTACTGTCATATAGAGAATGCACCTTCCAAACATTTGTGGAATGTCCAATTACATAAAAATTTCTTTATCTCTGAAAAGTAGACATCATAATGCATGGAAAACAAAATTCTGATTATAGTGCAGGGAAAAAAAGCAAAATCTGAAAACAAATATTTTCGAAAAGAAAAGAAAAGCCCTTCCTATTTAAGTAACTAACTACATCAAGGGGAAATATAAACCAAAACTGTAATATTTCCAGAAAATAACAAAAACAAGTTGATTGCTAAATATCTGGATAACCATCTAAAATTTATTTTTAGGTTCTTAAATATGCAGGATTGAAAAAGGAAGACATTGCCATGTGGGAAGTAAATGAAGCATTCAGTGTGGTTGTACTGGCCAACATTAAAATGCTGGAGATTGATCCTCAAAAAGTGAATATCCACGGAGGAGCTGTTTCTCTGGGTCATCCAATCGGGTTAGTATTGTAACAAATAATCCCACCCAACTTAATAGTAGCCTCTACTATCTATCAGCTGTTTCACTTTGTCAAACATGATTTCTGGGTGATCACATCCAACAGTGAACACAGACTTAGCATTTCTGTGTTCTGAAATCAGAGTTTCTACTGCTGTGACGGAACACCACGACCAAAGCAAGTTGGGGAGGAAAGGGTTGAAGGAACTCAGTACAGGAACTCAAATCAGGGCAGGAACCTGATGCAGAGGCCAAGGAGGGGTGGTGCTTACTGGCTTGCTCCTCATGGCTTGTTCAACCTGCTTTCTTATAGAATCCAGGATCATCAGCTCCGGTATGGTGCCTCCCCCATCAATCACTAAGAAAATACCCTAGAGGGCTGGAGAGATGGCTCAGAGGTTAAGAGCACTGACTGCTTTTCCAGAGGTTCTGAGTTCAAATCCCAGCAATCATATGGTGGCTCAGAACTATCTATGATGAGATCTGGAGCCCTCTTCTGGTGTTCAAGTATACATGTAGGCAGAACACTGGATACATGATAGATAAAGATTTATTTATTTATTTAAAGAAAATACCCTAGAGTCTTATCCACAGCCTGATCTTCTGTGTTTTCTCTGATAACTCTAGCTTATGTTTAGATAACACAAACTATTTAGCACACTAACAGTGCTGAACAGAAAAGAAGAAAAAGCCTAGACTTTTGTAAGAGCTGTAACCTCTTGCTGAAACTCATTTCCTAAACTGAAACGTTCTAGCTAATAAGGTTTTCAAGAAATTAATTTGGAGTGGAAACTCTTCTGGTTAGCTCTAAATTCTGTCCTTCATTAAAGAATCAATGCTTTCTTGATCCTAGGATGTCTGGAGCCCGGATTGTTGTTCACTTGGCTCATGCCTTGAAACAAGGAGAATTTGGTCTGGCCAGTATTTGCAATGGAGGAGGAGGTGCTTCTGCTGTGCTGATTGAGAAGCTGTAGACAGACAACCTGTTTTAGGAGACAGTTCCATGTGATCAGAAACCCTGCTGAAGTGAACGTGACTCTCTTGGGCCAGCTTATATTCAACATAAGCTTTTCATTTTTTATTATTTTCTATTAAATTTTTTTTTAAAAAATAATCATCATATTCAAAACCTATTGAAAGTACAAATAAAAATTTCTCCTTTAATATTTTTGGTAAACTTGAACATTTTGACACCACTATTTGAAATACCAATGTTGGTGCTAGAGACCTGGCTCAGCGTTTAAGAGATCTGTTGCTAGCCAGGTGCCGGTGGCACAGCCTTTAATCCTAGCCCTAGCACTCAGGCGGCAGAGGCAGGCAGGTAAGATCTCTGAATTCAAGGTCAGCCTGGTTTACAGAGCTAGTCTCATGACAGCCAGGGCTATACAGAGCAACCCTGTCTCAAAAAAACAAAACAAAACCAACTGTTGTTCTTGCAGATGATGTCTGGTTCCCAGGACCCACATTTGGTGTCACACAATCAGGGGGGACTTGCACACTATGTTGCAGATGCCAGAGAAATGAGATGTTATGCCTCCTGACCTCACTAGCTGCTGGTATAAGTAGAGGGAAGCCATCCTAAGAGATACTTTGTAATGGGGGCTCTCTCCTGAAGAGACTAGCGATCCAGCATTTTTACATCTAAATATACCAAGGAAATAAGATTAAGTTACAGATGGGTTTCTTCAGGAAGGCTGCTGATCACCATTGCAATACAGTAACAAGGCTCCTAGACTCTCCCAAGCCTCCAAATTACCTGTTTCACACCCAGCAAGCTTCCCATTCTGCCATTAGAATGAAGAGTAAGACTGGCTGTTTATATTTTCTGCTTTTGAACTTTAATCTCTGGGCAGTCAAAATTGGTTTCAAATAAAGTTATGTGAGAACCAATGAAAATTATATGGTTAAATCTTCCAAGTGCTCTTCCAAGTGAGCATAAAATATAGCAGTTCATGTCAACTAAGCCCGCACTGACGATCCTTACAGGAATCCTACAGAGAGGGAGGAAACAGTTACAAACATGAGAGCACCACAAAGAATAGGTTCCACGAGGGGAACTGAGAACCAGGAGAGACCATGCCCACCGCAGTAAACCAGCAAAGCTTAGAATAAGAAAGAACTAATGAAATCAATAAAACTATCATGATGGGCAAATTCTCAGCCCAAACTTTTAATGGCTTTAACTTAAAAATAAGACTATCTCAATTAAAAACATGATCAAATGTTGTCTACAAGAGAAATACTGACAGACTCATAGATTAACAGTGGCAGAATGGTAAATAATATGCTCTTCAATAGAAGGTAAGAGCAAGCAGATGCAGCTTTAGTCATGAATGACAAGTGCTGGATTTCAAGATAGCTTCTCAGATAAGACACCAAAGAATGCCACTATATATTAATGAAGGGAACAGTCCATAAAGAAGAGAGAACAGGGCCTGGAATGCAGCTCAGTTGGTTGTGTTTGCCTAGCATTTCTAAAGCTCTGGTTCCATTGCAGCACTACATAGAGATGGGGTTACAGAAGAAAGGAAAAAAAGAAATAATTGCAAGTATATACATATGAATGTGTTGTACTCAACTTCCTAACTCTGGACAAAAATGAACAGTAACATGAACCTACTGCCAGTCAGCAATAGATAACATCTGAGGGCACAGATATTCAAGAATGAAGCTTCAGAATACAGAACCTAGAAATAAACCCACACAGCTATGGCTGATTCTCAGCAACTTTTGGAGAAGAAAAGTCTCAACAAATGATGCTGGTGAAACTGGATGTCCCATTCTAGGTACAGAAAAATAATGACTAGGACTCCAGCAGTCCAGGAAAGCTGAGAAAGAACTGAGAAGTAGGGCTGCATAAAATTAAGTTCAGTACAGTAAAGTTAATAGAGATAATCTACTGAATGAAGAAATTTTTGCTATTTACCTGACAAAATATTAATATTCATGATAGATGAAGAGCAAAACATTAACCACCAAGAACAAAAAATTAAACACCAAAGGGGATATTCACACCAAATAATCCAATCTATTTGTGCAGATGGACAGTTTTTAAGAAGTGGAAATTGTCTGTAAACAAAGTGTTCACTCTCCTTAGCCAGAGAAATGCAAATCAGAACTAAACTGGGCGCTCAGAAATTCCTCAGTAATATACTTGCCACACAAGCACAAGGACCTGATCCACATAAAAGCCCAGGATCCACATAAAAGCTGAGAGCGGCTTTTATGAGTCTATAACCCAAGCACAAGGGTAGGGGGTAAAATGAGGAACTAGGTGAATCCTGAGAGTTTGTTGGTTATTAGTGGGCTCTTGGCTCAGTAAAAGAGTACATCTTAAAAAAAAAAATGAGAATGGTACTGGAGAAATGGCTTCTCGTTCATGGCTTAAAGCAATGTTTTGTCTGAGTTTTCTGTCCTGCCCAGTTCCTACAGTCATTAAGTCCCAAAGAATCACATAGAAGTCTACATTAGTTACAAACTGATTGGGTCTAGTGGCTTAGAATTCTTATTAACTTTTTTTAAAAAATATTTATTTATTTACTATGTATACAATATTCTGTGTGTATGCCTGCAGGCCAGAAGAGGGCACTAGACCCCATTACAGATGGTTGTGAGCCACCATGTGGTTGCTGGGAATTGAACTCAGGACCTTTGGAAGAATAGGCAATGCTCTTAACCTCTGAGCCATCTCTCCAGCCCTCTTATTAACTCTTATAACTTATATTAGCCCATTATTTTTGTCTATGTTAGCCACATGGCTCAGTACCTTATTCAGCAAGGCAGTCACATCATATTTCTTCTGTGGCTGGGTCAAGACTGAAGAGGAATGGGCTTTCTTCTTCCCAGAATTCTCCTGTTCTCATTGACCCACCTCTACTTCTTGTCTGGTTGTCCTGCCTATACTTCCTGCCTGGCTACTGGCCAGTCAGCGTTTATTTAAAATATAATTGACAGAATACAGACCATTGTCCTACACAGTGTGTACTGTTCTTCCAAAAAAAAAAAAAAAAAAAAAAACCCAAGATCAGTTTCTGGCACCCACACTGTGTAGTTCCCAGCTGCCTGTAATTCCATCTCCATGGGATTCAACACCCTCTTTTGGACATGTGCATAAACCCACACTCAGATGCACATAATTAAGAATAAAAATAAGGCAGAAACACAGATACTCACCAGGCAAATATTTGCCTCAGTTCTATTTTTGTTAAGTCAAATTGCAAAGCTTGAGCCTGGCCTTGCATTAACACCCTGAGTAAACTGGTGGATAAAACAAGCTCCATCCAAACAGGATTCTTGTCCATTGACACAAGAGCAATATGGCCAACATAGAAACAATGATTAGAGACAGCTCCTCTCCTCAGACACAGGTCTGGTTCCACAACTGCTCTTACTACTTTCTGCTGTTTCCTCTGAAGGGCAGCTAGAGATCATACTGAGTCCCCTGCCATCTCAGGCAAGCCCACTGATCTTGGATTCACCTCTAAAGTCCCTAACAGGGGCATGGTACATGCCAGAGGTAAACAGGACAGGAAAAGTAACATCAAAGAGCCCTAGGGCAACATTTCCCATTTCAGTAGGCACCAAGCTGACCTCCTGTTTTATAGCTATATATCAAGAACCTTCCCTGCTTCCTGCCTGGGAAAGTTCTGCACATAAGAACTAGAAGTGAAGTATGCAGAAGAGACTAGACTCTTATTGGGTCTGCACCAACCCAGGTGAAACATGTTCCAGATTGTATAGCTGTTAGCTCACACTTCGAAGCAATTGTGCAAACAGGGCCAGTGCGATGGCTCAGTGTGTAAATGAGCTCACTGCAAAGCCTGGCGACCTGAGTTTGATCTTCAGGACACACATGGAAGGAGAAACAATTCAATGTGTTAAATTTCTAAGAAAAATCATGCAAGCAAAGTTCATGATTTAAGACTTAACCCCTGATAAAGTGTTTCAAGCTTAGAAAAGCAGAAATGACCAGAGGACGTTATAGTCCCCAGGTGAATTGCCCCACGTGGGACTATTCAGGATCACAGTTATCTCACTCCTTGCTGTCTTTAAGGATACCAGACTTGCATTAAACTTAAATCCCTTTAGGACAATGGTTCTAAACCATCCTAATGCTGTGACCCTTTAATATAGGTTCCTCATTTCTCATGACTCCAACCATAAATTTCATTGCTACTTCATAACTAATTTTGCTGTTATGAGTTGCAATAAAAATATCTGATATTTGACCCACAAAGGAATCTCAACCCCTTGACCCACAGGTTGAGAATCACTGCTATAGACTATTAAGTATTTAAATGAAACAGGCATCCTTCAAAGAATTACTATATCAAATACCCTGCCCCGTTCCCCGACCCCCTGCCACAGGGTTTCTCTTCTGTGTAGCCGTGGCTGTCTTGGAACTCGCTCTGTAGACCAGGCAGTCCTCAAAGCTCACAGAGATCTACCTACCTCCGTGTCCCAATATTGGGATTAAAAGGTGTCTACAACCACTGCCAGGCTTAAAACAACTTCTAAGTGCTATTAGCCAATATTGTTTTTGAGACACAGTCTCACATAGCGCAAGGTGACCTTGAACTTACTATTGTCCCTGATGATGATCTTCAGCCACCACTATTCTTCTGCCTCCACAGCCCTTGCACCACACCTTCTGGCTCCAAATGCTTTTTGCATTGTCTACCCAGACTTAATTCACTGAGGATGAACCTGTATTATTATCAAAGACTTAAGACCTAATTAATTGGCTGTTTAAAGGTATTTTCTAAAAAGAAAAACAAAGCAAAACAAAACAAACTCCTTATCTTTAACCTGGTTCCAGTTTCTGACACTAAAATAGTACCTGATTTAGTTAACAAGAATCAACACATCTGTAGCACGAATAACACTCAGATCACATATTAAGGTTCAACCTTGAAATCAGAAAAGCAAAGCAGCCAAGTCACTAGAAAGCTTTTACCTCTATGAAATCTTCAGACTGAAAAGAGAGCGAGTTCCTGCCTCATCCTGCTTTATATTCCTCCCTAGTGCTGGGATTAAAGACATGCAACACCAACGCCCGGCCTCTATGGCTGACTAGTGTGACTGTTTTGCATTCTGGTCTTCAGGCAAGCTGAAGATACTACAAATGAAATATCACTACACACACCTATATGCAACTTACTTTGACAAAGAGATCCCTAACTTTTCTGGCAAGGGAGGAGAAAGTCATTACCCTTTCCAGTAATGAGGTCCCCACCTAGCACACACATCAGTCCTTCCTCTAATTGTACAACATCCATGTGGCCTTCAACATCCATCCTGGAAACAATTCCAGGACATGCTCTCCCAGGATGCCTGGACTGTTGTAGGCTCTTTCTCAGCTCAGTGTAGCCAGTTGTTTGAAATCAGGTAGTACAGGCCGCACGTGCTGGCTATGCAGAACTGGTGTTGCCTGCTGAAGCAGACAGGTGCAGGACTACAAGACACAGGGTGTTCACAGGCTGTAAAAGACCACGACATATTAGCTTAGTCAGATGAGGGCAGCAGCGATATGGACTTGTGCAGGAACTGCTGCAGGTCAGTGGCGCACAAGTAGGGCCTAAAGCCTACATGAGTTGCAGGGACTCATGTTTTTGAATATCTCCTATCTCTTTCAATGCAATCTTTTAATAAATTGTGCTGGGTTAACAGAATATCCACATGGGACATCAATTCCAGATTGATGGTTTCTTAAAATATGGCATTAAGCAAAAAAATCTTGCTGAACAGAAATACAGAAAATACTAACAACTGAGATCAATATATCCAATTATATCTAGAATACAGAAAGACCACTGAAAAATAATTTTAAAGAAAGTCAGAAAATTCATTACAAAGGTAGGCAAAAGATAATGGACAATCCACAATAGCCAATAACTATCTGAAAAGGTATTCAACCTCAGGCAAGAAAACCATATTGTGTATTGACACACTCATTAAAATGACTAACATGAAAAGACTGAGCACTGGTGACTACAGAGCAGGTATTGATCAGCACAATCACTTGGGACAATTTTAAACATTGTGCAGGAATAGACAATGTGTCCCAGTAATACCGCTGGGTATGTATGGGTATAACTAACTAAAAAGTGCAGCAATTCTCCAAACATAAACAAGCATATCTGTAGCAGTTTTCTTTATAACAGCCCCAAATTGGACAAAAATTGAACACAAACATTTGCAAAACTAGGTTCACTGTGTTAAAATCACAATGAAATTGTAGTTATTGAGAAAGACTAAATAAAACATGAGCAACTCTCACAATGAATATGCCACACTAATAAACTTACAGTAAACACAGGAAGTGAGTCCATGATTGTAGAAGCCAGAGTAGTTTTTATCCTTTGGGCTATGAGTCATTAGGAGATAAGGATTTTCTAGAGTGCTGATAGTCTTGATCTGGGCTGTGTGTAGTTTGAAGAAATTTCTCGAGGTGTATGATTTTGTGCACTTTCTGTTTATATATTACAACTGTAAAAAGTTTACATTAGGTTATCAGATAGAGACCTATAAACTGAGGAATGAAATATATTAAGTCTTTGTTCCCATAATTAAAAGTGTTTCCACAAAAGCAGAAAACTTTATATGACAATAAAAACACTGTGATTCATAACACATCCAATCTGAGTCAAGGTGTTTCAGAAAGTCAAAGTAGAAAGTTCACATTAATTAAATAACATATCCACATAGTTCCAACAACCATTAAAACTGGTTACA
The DNA here is from genome assembly GCF_982192425.1 of Myodes glareolus. Taxonomy (NCBI): domain Eukaryota; kingdom Metazoa; phylum Chordata; class Mammalia; order Rodentia; family Cricetidae; genus Myodes; species Myodes glareolus. The sequence continues at coordinate 82,512,046 of NC_142029.1, read as the reverse complement.
GAATGAGAGTTCCCTAAAAATAGCTTGTCAAGAAATTCATAAGGATACATAAAACTTTACTGAGTGCCAGATATGGTGGCACATCTCTTGGAGTTCAAGCCAGTCAGGTCTACGGTTAGCTACAGGTCAGCCAGACCTACAATAGAGAGATCCTGCTTCAAAAGCCCAAAATGAAACCAAACCAAGACAAAAAAAACTTTATTGACATTTACCTCATGATGCTTACCATTGACCCTGGCAATGCTTCTACCTCAGACGTCTGAGTGCTAGGATTACTAGCTTGTGCCACCAACCTTACCTCCACTTGCTATTTAACATCAATTAAGCTACGGCTTTAATGTACTTTGAAAATTGATTTCAATGGAACTTTAGTTTTAAATAACATGATTCTGAATCAGGAAGCAGAAGTGGCATACTTGAGAAAAAAATTAGTATTAACAGCTAGAGTTATGTTGCAACCAATGAACATAATCTAAGCACATAGCGTATTAGTTCATACACATGTAGGTAAATGTCATACAAGCCTGAAATCCTTGACTATCAACTTTTGGAGTAAGCTGTGCTTAATAATTCAGAATATTTGGGGTTTGTTCAGAAAGAAGAGTGTAAGAGGCCTCAGGCCCTTTGACAATGTTTTACCATGAAGTGGGTTCTAAGTTAAATTTGATAACAAAGAGTTGGTTGTCAGAAGCTTTTGGACTTTAGAACTGTAAGAGTGTGAACTGCAGTAGGATGAAATACAAATAAACATGGGAAAGGACAGCTTATTTTAACAAACTGCGAAATGAGTCAGGAGAAAGCATTCTTCTGTCATTTTTTCACACAAGTTACTCAAACAAATTACATATGGATTTAGAAGTTAACTACTGCTATTTTAAACACGTTAAATAAAAGCCTAGAGAAATAAGTGATAATATAGTTGAATATACATCTGGCAAGGTATAAATATATGGTTTAGAAGAAACAACTACTTGTTGGCAGAAAACTAGAAAAATGTCTCCTAAGGAAATAAATATGTAAACAGATGTTTCTTTACAAATGAGCTCAGTGATGTTTCTATTTGTAACACCTAAAAATTACAATGAAATGAAGGCAGAGCAGATGACTTAGTGGCTAAGTGCTTGCTGAGCATGGATGAAGATCTGAATTCAGATCTTCAGCACCTATATATAAACAGCATATACATATACATATATACATACATACACACACACACACACACATATATATATATATACACACACATATATGGCTAATGTACCTGTACCCTTGCTGCTGAATGTGGGAAACAAAGACAGGAGTGTTGTGCCCAGATTGTGACCCCCAGAGAGAGACCACCAGAAAGGCCCAGACTGTAATAAGCAAGGTTTAATTAGCATAATACAAACATGTTTGGAACCCCCCGCTGCAGTGGGGTAGAGAGGAATTGTATCTCCTTTGTGGGGTAATCTTTTAAAGGCATAACTACAAAGAGGCTTTAGAAGTTGCTTTTGCATGAGTGCAAGGTCTTTTGCTCTCTCCTATCCTGCTTCTTTATCATCAGGTGGTTGTCTGGCTGGGCTGAGCTCAGTGACCTTGTGCTCGGAATCTTCCGGGTGGAAGAGGGGAAGGCCACAATCTTCCTGGGAAAATATTCTGCTAGGAAATTTCTTCTCTCCCCTCTGAGAATAAGGGGTGAGGGTCCCACAAGGAGGAAGACAGGAGGATTTCTGGGACGTGCTGAGCAGTCAGCACAGCTCCAGGCCTAGAGAGACCTTGTCCTGAGGGAGAATGGCAGAGAGAAATAAAACATCCTGACTTCTTCTCTGGTTGAATGTGCAGACTGTCTTTGGACTTACTATCTAGTGCGCTTCAGGATAGTTCACTAAAAATCCTGAAGGCCAAGCATGATAACACACACCGTTAATTCCAGAACTTGAAATCTCTGAGTCTGATGTCAGCCAAGACTACATAGAGACCCTGTCTCAAAAATAAAACAAACCAACAACAACAAACCAACCAAAGAACAAGGAAGAGAATCGTGAAGAAGTTGTGTGTGATGCACGCCTACAATCCTAGGTGTTTAGGAGGTAGAGAGTATCAGGAATTAGAAGTCACTCAACTACATAAGGAATTCAAAGTGAGCTGAGCTACATGAAAGACACTGACTAAAACACACAACTATTAAATAAGTCACGAGTTAACTTATACACGAATTTTCACAAGGTATCACAAAGATTATAAGAAAATCTGTAATTTTTTGCATTATGTGAATTCCTAAAAAAACAGTGAGAATTAACTAACCTGCAAAGAAATTTGAACCAACGGTTTCTAAATAGGACTGTCAATATAAATTCAAACTTGTGAAGTTAATGAAAATACATTTATTCAAACTTAACTGTAGGAAGAGACCCAAACTGAGTTATGTAAATATTAACTGTATGATTATTCAGTTTCTTAGGAATAGATCAGTCATATAAAAATTTCTCTCAGTATAAATTTGTACAGAAAAGTCTAGCAATTAAAAAGACATAATTTTTATATTGAAAACTTTTTTGTTATTACAGTGGGATGGATTTATTTGTTAAAGGCCCAGTACAAAAAATGGTTGAAGAAAGTGACTTTTTAATAAAATATACACTCGTAGGAAAAAAAAAATCCTAATATACTGATATTTAGTTAAACAGAAAGGACTTATGAAAACACTTCAATATCTAGGCACAATTGGTCAAGTATAATGGTAATTTCTGTCATTACTTTAAAGTTTAAGCCAGCTTTTCAACTTGACTGTTACTTCTATAAATCCGTCAGCACAGAGAAGGCACCTCTCTCCCCTAAGGCCCTCGAGAACAAGTATTTACAACACTCTAGGAACACAATGCTCTATAGGTAAGCACAGACACAGTTATTTACACACCCCATTTTCGGGCAAACTAAATTAAAATAGAACTATGATTTGTATTTTTACATCTTATGATGGACATGACTTTCAAAGACACCAGAAGACAACCCTCCACATAAACTTTTACATACAAGATTTAAATTAAATGTGCATTGGTCACTAGTATGTGAAAAATTCTATGAATTAGTGCAATTCTTTGTATCCCTAGTACTCAGGGAAAGTTTATATACAATAAAGAAATCTCAACTACTACGTAACTCAAATTTTTTTATGGCTCAATAGTCTAACCACTTAATGTTCTGTAAAATTTTTTAATTGTTATAATTGAAGTATCAGAACACTTAATAAATGGTTTATAAAAATCTCTTTAGAACAAAGAGAACAGATTATTGGAAGAAAGTACAGAATTTCAGAAACATAGTTTTTTACTGCAATTTATGAGAAAGGAGTGATAAATTATTGATTCCGAGGGAAATCATCAAGCTGCTGCTTTCTGATTAGGTATTCTATTAACCAGTTGAGGTGGTTATCATTATTATTTTTTACTTAGTGGCTGTATATTTAAGTGTCTTAATAATGATGGCTGAAGGTAATTTATAAGAATAACCATCATCTTCCTACAAAGGAGATGGGAAACTACTCCCGAAGCCTTGGGCATCACAGAAGTCAAGAGTGTGGGACATTAGGCTGACTTAAGCTGTATTTCTACACGATATACACATGTACAATATACAGTGTCAAAGCTGTACAGTTTTGCAGATTGGCTTTACTTACATTGTCGCACATTTTCTTTTTTCTAAAATAAAAATATAGCAAGGAAGTCTATTTACAAACTAGGACGCTGCTTCAGAAACAGCGTGATTTAAGATATAAAGTGAAATCTCAGTAACAATGAAAGTGCAGGTCATGTTTGCAGAGTCTGTCATGATCCCATTTCCTACACGCACAGTTTGAAGGACACTAGTTTTAAACAGCTACTGTTCTCTACGTCAGGGGGTTCATTCATCATAATGCAACGACAGCAAGAATTTGTCCACATCCATTCCTGCTGGAAATGAACTAGGTAGCTTCTTTTTCTGTGACGACAAAAACAAGAGAGAAGAAAAAACAATAAACTCTAGGTCAGATAACTTTCTTAGCAGATCACCTAAAACACTATATAGTTCTTTACTATTAAACTGCATCATTTTTGATTCTGTCATAATTTTATTTCTACAGGGAAAGATAGGTTTTATCAACCCAATGTTAAAATACACTTTAATTGTAATTACATATTAGTTTAGGCAAAAGGCAGGAAACAAATCTCGAGTATGTTATGTGAATGTTAGACGAGAACATGCTTCCTTTAAGGTGGTCATGTTTGTAAAACCATAGGCCTTAGAAAGTATTACTAACAAATATTGTTTTATTATACTGATTTTGTATGTGTGTGACATGTGTGTACACACATGAGTACACAAGGCAGAGGACTGTTTTGGGGGAGCTTTTCTGCTTCTACCATATGGTTTCTAGGGATCAAACTCCATAATCATCAGTCTTGAGGACAAGTACCTTCACAAGCTGACCCCTTTGCTAACACACAAAGATTACCACTCACTCACCAAGTTCCTACCATTAAGTATAGGATACTTTTTGAAGTAGTAGACTAAAAAAACCAGAGTAAGATGTATGATTTTTATGGTAAATGATGAGGCACAGAAGAAGAGACCATAGACTAACCATGGACAGTCACAGGGATGACAAGCAGATGAAACAGAGGTCAAACTCAGTTTCAGGGTACAAAACCTAGATACCCATTCCCCCACCTATTATATTTTCTCTATGGTATTCACATATTTTCGATTCAGTCTACTCAGTAAAACAAACAAATTTTACATATATGCATTTATCATTGCTACTACCCTTGCACTGTTTTACTAAAGACAATCATAGTAAGAAAAAACATGGGGACATGAGTTTTTCTTAAAGACCATGGAAGAGAGGGGAAACAAGCAGAAAACTCCAAGTCAAAGAAAGTAAGATAGTGTTTTACTGGGTAATTCATGTAATGGTAGTTTCTCAGTCTTTCACATTGTATGTATTCCCATGAAAAATCCTGGGTGATAGCTATCATGATAGAAACATTCACTTTCCTAAGAATGATACCTACAGACAACTCTTATCATCATGACTGGAAAACACTACAAAGTGTATGATCCTGAGGGTACATTTGGTCAGGCAACTGTAGCAAAACAGTACTAAGTTCTCTATCTAATGTGAACACTGAAGGAAGGGGCAGAAGTGAAACTGGAATGAAAACTTTTAAACTTGCCTTGATTTTCTTCTTTTTCATTGGTACCGATGAATTTGCAAGATTTTTAGTAGAAGTACGGGAGTTTCGCTCCCGCTCGTCTAATTCCTCAATTTTCCGCTTTTTTGTAGTGCTCCTTGAAGATGTTCTAAATTGCTGTGTGTTATCTTTCAGAGGAGTTGCTGTTGTTCTAGCGATTGCTGCTCTAGAGAGAATCATAAGCGTATGGGCAGCCATGCTCACACTATTTTCACTGCCTGTTTCACTGGCTGGGCTGCAGGCAGGCAAGTCTGCAGTAACAGGAGGGACCATTATTCTGGGCATGCTGCCATCTTCACCAAAGCGCCTACTAGAGGGTGCCTTCATACTGTCGGCAGGTTCTTCTTTATGCTTTTCCCCCGCTCCTGAGCCAGGTGTCCGGGGGTACCGGCAAATCAGTATCAGCAATCCTATTTGCTGGGCTGTGCAGTGGAACATCCTGCAATATTTCTGCACCAATTAAAGAATTAGTAGATTTACTTTGCTCTTGTTTTAGGTCCTTCACAGTTCCACCTATAGAGGCAGTATTTTTATTGTTTGAGGATGTGGCTTGTTTTTTGGTCAACTCCTGTAGGGAAGCTATAGCTTTTTCATTCCGCAAGCTCCCATTCTGTTGCCCAACAGGCAGTTTTGAAGAGTCTGGACTCTTCTGCCTTTCCCCATCACTGCACAATTCATTCTCCTTGTTAGCTGTTGCTTTATGGAAAGAGTCAAGGGCCACTTCTGTGTGGAAAACTTTCTTTTCAGACTGAATTTCTTTCATAGTGGTGTGTCGGCTAAAGGCAGCTTCTGATTTAGATAAAATCTTGGGCATGGTTTTTTCTCTCTCTCTTTTAGCGGCATTGTTAGAAGGCGGTTTTAGGGTGGAGGGGGCAATGGCTGAGTCAATAGGAGGAAAGGACATGTCCTTCTTTTCTCTGTTTTGAGAGGTCATCTTATTCTGTGGCCCCTGCGTATTTGTCACAGAAGAAACAGTGCTATCGAAACAAAGCACACGCCTATGACTTTCAAATGGCTTGCTGGCAGGAGCTATCCTCTCTGCTGAGAGGGGAATTGTAACCTCTTCTAATTTTTTCCCAAGTTCAGGGGCTATATTCTTATCAGAAGCTTCAGTTCTACTGAAATGAAAATATAACATCTCATTTTTAGTAACATGAAATTTGTCATTTGAGCATTTTAATAATCTACAGAACAAATTATTTTATCCTTACCTTTGCATATGACATGCTCCTGAAAGACTGGACAAATCTGTCAAATTATTTACTTGTTTTCCTGGAATCATAAATTAATTCATTAGAAAAGAAAAACAACTGTGAAAGAATTTTCAGTGGCTCATCCACTGAAAAAGGATGAGCCAGATGATAATGTTACATGAGAAAAAATTTAAATGACTGCTAATTTGCGAATAAAACATTTTCATAGATATATTATTCTCTTTATTTTTAATTTTATTCATTTATTCATTCATTTGGTTGGTTGGTTTTTTGAGACAGGCCTTCTCTGTGTAACAGTCCTGACTGTCCAGGCACTCTCTCCGTAGACCAGGCTGACCTTGAACTCATTGATATCTGCCTGCCTCTGCTACTTGAGTGCTGGGATTAAAGGTGTACACCATCACCACCTGGCTATACTATTTTTAAAAGAAAATATCTTTATATTTCTTAATATTTTATAAAGAAATTTATATTTCATAATTTATTATATTTTATATAATATAATATTATAATAATATTATAATTTATTATATTTTATAAAGAAATTTATAAAGAAATATTTTAATATTTTATAAAGAAAATCTAGATACAGACCAAATGATTTACTTTAATTTCAGGTCAACACGAATCCAGCCTTCAAGAACTACAGCTTTTAAGGGCACTTACTACACCAGTTCTCTACCAGTGTGTTTGGGTGAATTGACCCCACTGATAACAACACCCGCACATAGCTTGGTTCCTTACAGAAAAATGGAGCTGTACTTGCACATAACTTAAGCA